>NC_140210.1:32473324-33084991 GCF_951802725.1 Rutilus rutilus | reverse complement strand
GGAAGAATAAAACTTAAAAATCTTTAAAAACAGTAATAATTTAATTAGCCTATCTAGTTATAAGTTGTGAAAAATGCTCATTTTAGAAGAAAATTTCAGATGGCACTTAGAGGCTTTTGCATCTGAAGTCTTTACATACATACATACATACATATACACACTGATTCTGATAACAGTAAATGTAATCTTTAACAAGTCTTAAATTAATATCTATTTCTCATACATTTTTTTCATATTTTTTTTTTTTACAATGTGGTGATTGTGTTACCAAATGCATACAGTAGTATCAAATGGAACAAAAATTTAAATTGCCTATATCGGTTATTCGCCATAACATGAAAGTTTTGGCCAAAATGTATAAGTGCATCCCTAAGTACCGGTATGGAACACAAGGGGAGGAATGTTGAAGAATGTACTGGCTGTTGTTAATAGTCCATATAACTTAAAGCTCTACATTACAGTTCAAAAGCTTGTGGTAAGATTATTATAATTATTATTTTATGAAAACAAAAATTGCATTAAATTGTGACAGTAAAGACATTTATAATATGTGATGTGATCTGGGAAAACCCGTCGGATGTCGAGCTGGTACGTTTTCAGTAAGGTCTAAAAATAGGTAGAATGTCAGTTTTTTGGTCAAAATTGGGTTTTCATTAAATTATTATTCTATAACATCTTGTCTATCATCTCTGAATATATCTTGGCTAAATTCACTAGTTTAGTGCAGAAAAATAACGATGTATAGTGGCAAGCTGAAAAGACTGTCTTTCTCTTTAAGAACATGTGGAGGTGCAAAAAAATAAATAAATAAATAACGAGTTAACACAACAAAGACAGTTCGCCTATCAAAATAAACCACATAACATCTAGAATAAAGGTATATCAATGCGCATTCCCCACCGGTCCTGTGTAAACTACAACGGCACGCAAGTTTTTTGTTGTTGTTTTTTTGTTTTTTTTTATCCAACATTATCGTGAGATGCGGAGGGCTTGAAACCAGCTTTAATATGGTATCAAAACCTGTAATAGGTAAAATTTCACCATGTGATGGGTTTTCACAGATTGCATCACATATTACAAAAGCTTAAAAAAGGTTTTTTTTTGTACTTTCTACAGACCTTATGAAGCCCCGCTCCTTTTCAGCGCTGAGCTCGTTGTCTTTTGTCTTCCGGTCTGTATTTTTACAGCAATCTTGCGTATTTATGAAAGACCGGCTCGTTTTAAAATCTTCCCAGTCTACTGACATTGGTTAAGACATCTGCTTTAAACATTACAATCCTCATGATAACTTTCGTTAACTTTACATACATTAAAGTAAATCCACTTCAAAGCTAATTACTCATGGACAGCAATGCCATATAAATACACAGAACGACCACAAAAAATCTTGAATAATATCACACAATTTTATATATATATATATATATATATATATATATATATATATATATATATCGTATATTTAAGTTCAGTAATTTCATTTAAATGGTGAAGAAAATTACAGAACTTAAATATACGAGCTTGATAAAAATGACCATTCAAGAAGAAATTTTCAGATGGCACTTAGAGGCTTTTGCATCTGAACTCTTCATATATAAATCCACTTCAAATTTATATATATATATAAATCTTTCTTGACCACGCTTTGCGTAACAGACAAACTAAAACTGAGGTCATTACAGATCTTAGGTCAGCATTACCATTTTAATGTCTTATTGCATCCAAAAATCGAATTCAGAAAACAACATCCATATTTTAATTCGCCTTTATTCGGTATAAATGTATTTATTTATAAATCTTTTTCTTCTTTTTATTTTTCTAATTTGTCAGTAGTGATGTAGCACTGGCAAAAAGCAAAAAAAAGAAAACTGCAATGACTTCCTGACTTGTTTCTTTAATGGTACTGTTTGTTAATACGACATTGGCCATTGAAAAGACACGTAAAGAGAATCAAGATGGGGTGTGGCATTACACTGTGGAATTACCCACCCCCACTCCCACTCATTAGTGCTTTCTTTTACACAGAGGACATTTTCTCTTTCTTCTGTCATTTGCTCTCTCCCTCTCTCTCAGCCCAAAAGTTTGGGCTGGACAAAAACAGTCTTTGGGAAGTGTTTATCAGTTCTCACTGGCTGTGAGTTCAGAGACCGCCTCCTGCTGGCTAACCCAGCATGGGTCTCGCATCACTCCTACTTTGAAAATCTCTTTCGCGCAGCCTCTTTCTCTTCCACACTCTCTGTAAGAGAATAAAGAGATGGACCTTACGAAAGAAGTGGAAAACGAACGTTCACTATCTATAATGAGTCTGAATCCTCCATGCCTTTCTTAGTTAGTGAGACATGCTGTCAATTATGTAGCCAGCACGCAAGTCACTCAGGTGTCTATGGCATCAGAGGACACATTCAGGTGCTAGAAAAAGAAATATTATCAGATAGGAGGAAAGAGTGGAAGAGTGTAGAGTGGAAACCCAGTGCATGTGAAAGGATAAAGCGTGTGGAGCACTTGACAGAAGAGTCAGGGCATCACCGCCCAACCAGCTATTGATTTCTTCTTTCGGCACAGACAAGGCTCGCTCTCCCAAAACAGCCCATCAAACAGCAGGCCTCCTTTATTTCATTACGGCTGGCGCAAACGAGCGCGAGGCCTCTCTCTGTTCATTTCAATGATTAATTTGTGTTGGGAAAACACCCAAACTCCCATGCATTTTGCCCTTAATTAACAAATTGCAATATATTATTAACTTGTCGAGCAAAGAAGGCTCTTCTGAATCATTTTCGCAGTGGGAGGTTTTGAGGCAGCTAACTACATTCTTAAAGTCGAATGGTTTTACTTGTTTGTTTTTTATTTGCCAATCTGATTAAATTATGCTGTCGTTAATGTGTTAATTTTACTACAGGTGGAAGTAAATCAGGTCCCAGTGATTCATTTCTTTGTTCCTTTGTACAGAAAGAAGCTCATCACTGTGCTAAATATATAGCTGGTTCTGCACAAGGAAAGGTTGAGGCTTCAACACCCAGCTGCACCGTGTTCATGCCTGGGCATACCATCTGCTCGTGGAGCCCCGCATTCAAATCTGTGCAATATTTATTGATCCAAATTTCATTTAACTAATTACCCCCAATTAGAGAAGTTTTTGTCAGCGATAATGCAGATTCTTATTAAAGTGCCTCACCATTTGCTCCTAATTGCTAACCTTCTCTTCAAGCAGCTGCATCTGTGCATATGTGGTAATGCCGGCCTGACATGTGACATCATGGGTACTTATACAGTGAGCAAAAAACCCTCCAAAGTGCATTTAAAATCAGACATGTGGTTTGGGTATGGTACAGGGTGAAAAAACATGATTGTGAACGTAGGAGAGGTGAAGATGTCTGCTTTTAATATGCAGCAAACAAGAGTTGTGAGGTTGAAGTCTCATTAATAAAAGCTGTTTTTCTCTCACTTTTTAAATAAACATTGGGAGAAAATGGCATTTAAAAATCTATGCGAAGCAACATATTTATGGCTGAACAGAAGGTGAAAAAATGTAATACTAATAATAATAATTGAAAATGAAAGAGAATTTCAAAATCTGAGCAAGATGAAATGTGAGCCATCTCCAGGAAAATGTCAAGTGCTCCCAATGAAGAGTCATTGCCCCATACCGCGCCTCATTCTCAATTAATTGACTCAAATGTCAAAAAAAGATTGTACATCAGAGACAAAAACTGAGTGGCCTTCAATGACGTTCACGTGGGCAGTACATAGAATAAAGATAGATATTTGAATGATGAGGGGTTGGACCCCGCACAGACCTAGATTGAGCTAAATATTGGGCTGAAGATCAAAGCATCCTATAATAACTGAGGCCCTGTCATGTACAGCATTTCTATCAGTTGGAACTGAAGGAGTTATTCCTATGGGTGTACTAAAGGCTTGATGTACAAACTTTTTAGTAAATGTATCTTTAAATTCTCAGTCTATTTTTTCAGGTTGACAAATATCACTTAATCGCTGGACAAATAGCATGCACTAACAGATTTTTTTTACGTCATTTTGTCCTCTAAAAATAGGAGGGGACTAAAGAGGGGATGGCAAGTGTTTAGTCTGATGGTGGATTGTGTATATTAATCACAATAACATGATTAATATACACAAAGGTAGGATTTGAAAAATCACATCCTGTGCTGAGTGCCATCAGTTTTATGGAACCCATACCAACTTGCTATTGAGACCATTATCAGAAAACCCAGCTTTATATTTGTGCACATAATTTGTTTTTAATGAATATTTCTTTTTAAATATTAAACATTTTTGTTTTAACACATATTTAATTAGAAATAGAGTTGATGTTTATTTATAGTAAACATCAATAGTGCATTGAATTGAACTCAATATGTTCAACTGTGCATAAAATAAGTATATATAAATAAATCTTTACACTGAGTTGTCAATCATTATTTTTTGAGTCCTGGGTTAAAATCCTTTTTAAAATCATTTCACAGTGTCAACACAAGGCAACAACACTAGATTTTAGGCCAGTTGTTGCAGAAAAACCGTGAGTGAAACAAAGTTTGATTTCGACATATATTACATATTAAAGTAGAGTAATGAAAATGTTCGTACTACATTATCAAACTCTAATGATAAGAGTAATGAAATATAGGGCAAATTACAGAAACCAAAGGTTAATAGAGTTAGTAGAGTTCTAACCCAGAAAGAATGTTTAAATTTTACCATTTAAAAATTAGGTTGTTAAAATCTTACAGATGTTACTGTTTGTGTTAATGAAAATAAAAGTACATATGTGTCCCAACTCAAGCTAATGCTACTGTCAAATGTGCATTTCCAAGAGACAAATCATGTAGGCTAATAAGAGAAGGAGATCTGGTCCCCAGGCGTGTCCATAACATCAAATCTGGCCACCTTTTTTAAAAAAAGAGAGGTTTGGACACCCCTGCAATACGCTAACAACTACCCAAGTATTGACGACGAATTTTACATAGGTAAGCACCTCTCACATTTTCTTTAGAAAAGACTATTTGAAGCTTTTTTATATATATTTTTATTTACAAAGCTTTATGTTTACTCTTAAAAAACATTTGTAAACAACCCAAATTTGAGAGCTAATTACTATGGCCATACAGGATGTCATTCTGAAAACTTCACGTTATCCATCAAATAGGACATAATTATTGCAATATTCACAGTGACTTAGAGGTTAGAGGTTAAATTCTCTTCTCAAGAATTTAAGACCCAACGGCCCACTGCGGATCATTTAGAAGGATTCATTCAGAAGCAATAGGGTACAATGTAGATTTTTTAAAAAGGCCGAATTCAAAGGATCGTTTTAACAGAGAATTCAAAACTCAATTCCTATTTCTCTTGCTCTTTGGCACGAAGGATTCTTTTGCATAAAGCAAGTGAAGGAATCACTGATAATGAGCTGAAAATGTTGAAGAGAAACTCTTTTTAAGAGCACAGGCAGCAGCGAAGCTGGTCATCATCAGCCTTTTAATGGGTTTAGCGGAGCGCCACATACAACCCAGACACCGTGGGAGTTCAAGTGCCCAACGCCCACCTACCGTCCCATTATGCCTGATCTCAATGCATGCCCACAACATGTAGAATGCTCATAATCCGCCGCTCCATTTGCCTGTCTTCTGGTGGCAGTGCCTAGACGTCCCACCAAGCTCTGCTTTTTATTCTGGCCAAAAAAAGCTCTGCTCCATGACAGAAAGATGACAAGCTGTTGCTTCATCTCGGTCACAGGAGTGCAGCGGGTATGCAAACAAACAGACGTGCAAACACTAGACACACACTCGCACACACAACCCTGCAAGGCACAGCGCTCCACTATTAGATTTTCACACTTGTCTAAGATGGCAGCTCCTGAGGAGCTGTTATAGTCTCTGGAGTTCTGTCATTGTTCAAACTCTGAGAGACTAGAGGGCATCGGGGGTTCAGTGTCTACCCGAACTTCCTTGTCCGAGCACAGCTGATCTGTTCTTAACTCAAAATGGCATTTCTACAAAATTAATATAAATATGGCTTGAGACAACATGTACTCACAACTTAGAGCACAAGCCTTTCACCTTGCAAATGAAAGGAGGAAAAAAAGCTTGAGGAAATTGTGCACTCGTGAACTTTTTATGAACTTTCTTCTATAGTGAAGGCGGATATGTAGATTAAATCTCAGTGATGGTAAATCCTCAAGGTGATACAGACTGCCAGATGCACACCTACACAGAAACTTTAGCTGAGACCTGGCAACGGCAGGCTTGCTCTGCTGAAGATACAGACCACACATACAATTCAAGTCTCACAATCAGATGTGAGGGTTCAACAGATCCCCTTAGGAAAGAGAAATGCTCAGTTTCCAAAGTTGAAACTTGCATTCTTTTGAAATGATATTTGATTGAATTATTTTTACCTCATATTTGATGCATGTTATAGGGTTGTCAATTGGTTATGTTTTTCATTTTTATGTTTTTCATTATTGTAGCAAAAAAATACATTACAGTAAGTGTTTTTAGAATCAATTTATTGTTTTATTTCCATATCATTTAACATAAGCCTATCACTGGCCTACAGTCCACAACAACCAAAATCCAATATTATGGATTTACATATAGGTCAGGGGTTGTTAATAAATTGTTTGTGTTTTTTTTTTTTTTTTTTTTTTATGCTTTATTTTAATTGTGCAAAATTTGCATAAACTGACAGCCCTATTAGTCATAAGATGGCAGGTATAGTTACATTCAGATAAAAAAATAGAGACACATAAAGTACACAAAGTGAAGATACCGGAGAGAGTAACACAATTGGAGCCAGAGCTCTGCGTGTGACGTAAATGCCATCTTTGAAGGACAGGTTTGGGGCATTCTCTTTGGGGAATGTGCAAATCACATGCCCAGAGTGAGGAAGGTCAGTCCATGCATATCAATGATTGCTGGAGAGGAAACCTCTTTTTAATGCTTGCATAAAGAAAAAAGAGAGAGTACAAGTCATGTCTCTGAGGTACAGAAAGAGAAAAAACAATGTGTTCTGAAAAATTTCAGGTAAGAATGTGTTTAAAAATCTGTGGAGTGTGTGCTTGAACAGAGACGTCCTCAGCGGGGAATGTCATGAGAATGAGAGCACTGTATGGGTCTTTCCCCCTGTTTTTCCAAAAAAAAAAAAAAAAAAAAAAAAAAATATATATATATATATATACAGTGGACCTAAGCCTTTGGTTTAATGCCACAGCACGGAGCCGTCCACTGAGGAAATTGCCCAAAAGTCAATTCAAGCCATCAGAGATGGCAAAATGTCTTCCATCTGGAATAATTGAATTTGGGGCTTAGGTGATTAGGATTGCCTTTTTAAACACCCGCAGAGAGGTTTCCAACACCTTCAGTACGATAATCTGGCAGTTCTTCTGACAGCCATCTTTTAGACATGGCATGGCTGAGACATTCGATCAGGAAGAGAGGCCACATCTAGAAAACGCCTCAGCCTGCACACATCCGGAATACTCTGAGTGAATCCAGCTAATATGCGGCAGTTGCTTCTATGCCTAATCAAATGTTTAACAAGCTGCAATCTGATAACAACATCCTCACCCCACAAGACAATTCATCACACGCGATGGTGAATTACATGTGACATATCTCACACAGTTTGTTATTGGTAACTGTGGTGGCCGACGCTTCTGTGCACTTTCCAAAGAGAATGGAGACATTTAAAAACTAAAGGTCAACAATAAATCAGTATCTCAAACAGTGCCTGAGGTGTGATTTGTGTCAGCTGACGGAGCGTCAAAGTGAAATGGCCTGACCATGCAGAATGGAAAGGAGCGGGACGGGCTTATCTGAGCCACCACACCTCCCTGCTGATTGAAGCCGAGTATGTTAGAC
Source organism: Rutilus rutilus (assembly GCF_951802725.1). Classification (NCBI taxonomy): domain Eukaryota; kingdom Metazoa; phylum Chordata; class Actinopteri; order Cypriniformes; family Leuciscidae; genus Rutilus; species Rutilus rutilus. The sequence continues at coordinate 33,077,114 of NC_140210.1, read as the reverse complement.
CTCTCACAGTAGCTCACTGTGATTAAAAGATGTGGCAGAACACAGGATGGGAGACACGTTGCAGAGCTGATAAATAATTTATCGCCGCTTATTGTACCAAAAGTCACACCAGACCAAATTCCCTAAATATACTCGCAAGACAGAAGAGAAAAGGACAAACCGATTCAATAAAAATAAACAAAAATGTCAGCGATTTTACTTTGTTTTACTGCTCTTTGGGGATTCTGGACACCAAAAATGCAACTTAAGCTATAACGTAATGTAAGGTTTACAGTATAAACCCCAGCTTTTCTATAAAGCCAGTAAAAAAAAAAAAAAAAAACGAATGATCATTCCATTAAAATAGTACAGAGCACTGTTTTAACAATCCCTTTCTGCTGGAACAAAGGAGGGTTGTGTCATGTAAAATATGCCGTTTCAACATAAAACTACTAAAAATAACAACCACTGAGCATCTGCTCTAGACTTCCCTGATCTGAAGCAGAGCTTAGTGCAGCTCTTTTTTCAAATAAGAGGTTATTTCACACATTTTGGAAGAGAATCTGTATTACACTGAAATAGCCTGCTGCTACACTGAAATTGAAACAGCTTCAGAGACAGGGTTGAAAGTCTTGTCGATTCTAATAAGCACTGATGATTTTTCTCAGCCCCTCTCCTCCTCCAAGTGCATGACTCTGTACATAATCGAATTCTTTTGACATTTTTTTAATAAACTCTCCAAAACATATCCAATTCATATCTAGCGAAAGCCTTTCAGCTTTGACCTTTCAAAACTTTAACAGAAAGTGATATGTTGTCATATCTTTAGACAGGGTTATGTTATGTCTTCAAGAGTTTGTTTTTTTATCTCCTGTTTCAAGATCACCCTGACACTATGGGTGAAAGTTGTTTCATTTCTGTTTCGCACAAACAGAAGGTTTGGGTATGCTATGCAGATAATCGAGAAAAGATTTAGATTTACAGATTTACAGCAACCCTGTGAGTGAGGATTGAATTTAAATAATAATAATAACAACATAAAGTATGTTTATAAATAGACATTTTATTATTTAAAAAAAGAAACACATTGTTCAACTGTATACAGATTAAATATGTAACAAAGTTGCATATTCTAAAATCACACAGGGCTAAATTCAGGTCGATTGGGTCACTTTTCCCCATTCATCTCAAAGGCAAAATGTGTCCCAATCAACCTGAATTCACACTTCCTCTTCATAAAAATAAAAATAAAAATAAAAACTAATATATGATGGCATCAAACATAGACACAAAAGCTCTTAAATGTTCTTAGAATTAATTAATTAATTAAAAAAAGAAAAGCCAAACTGATGCATACATTGTACTGTAATTCTGCCCCTATATTCTTTGTTTTCAATACTGCAATCAGACCGTACGTTATAGGCTTTATGAATTACCATGGCAACAAGCAGCTTGTGATTTACACCGCACAAACACGAACCCAGTGGCTGTTTCTTCATTACTTTGTGGCTTTGAACTGAATTGTGATGATGACATTAAATTGGTCTCATTCACAGGTTTGTGTGTGTATTTAGTAATTGTGAACCTGTCCTCGTCCGCTTGTTCCAGTGCTCTATCTTTATGACAGGCATGGTTAAGGCCCTTAGCCCTGTTTGCGTTACATTTGGTCCATCTCGCTAAATCTTTGTGTTGCATGACAGTGCTTTTGTCTGCACTGCCGCACAAAGCAAACCACCAAAAAAGGGGGGGTGATGGGGGTCCCCAAAGGGGTGGGTGGGGGATGAGATTAATTTCTTCATTGGAACACTTTCAATGAAACCTACCTCAGAGAGAAAAGAGAGAAAAATCATGGTCAAATGGCACATTTAGTAGGTCAAAACGAAAGGGGAGAGTGTATGAGTAAACAAAGCATGCATGATGTGGATTCTTAAAAGTTCGGGTGACAGGTAACACCTTACACCGACTGTGCTTATAACAAGACAAAGTACAATATCATGGTGTTCTGGCAACTTATTCAATGTGCATGTCTGATTAAGTATGTAAATAAAATAAATAAAAATAAATAAATAAAAACAGACAATTCCAAAATCTCAAGTAAACACTTTTTTTCTTTTTCTTTTAATTTTCTGAGCCGATTTTCTGATAGTTTTCAATATGAAATTAGAATACAATTTATTCGTCTCATCCTCATCATCACCTGACTTTCCGCTCTTGAAGTGCTTTAAATATGTCACCAAAACCTGTAGCTGGAATTGCACTCACAGCACTTTCTTTGAATTCTGAGAGGAATTTCTGATAGTCAAAAAAAAGAAAAAGAAGAAGAAGTGCCAATTGGTTAAGAAAAAATAAATCAGAACAGGAGGCTGCCGATCTACTGAAATAAGAAACTAGCAGAAGAGCTGTTTAGAAATATACAGAGGCCAAAAGTGTGTGGGTTGGTTTATGTATCTACAGTGTGGGGACACATTTGTCTCTAGAAATAAACTCCCTTTGAGGACAATTCAAGACATTATTATTGTGGATTAATAAGCAAATAAATGTACACTGTAAATTGACAATATCCTCAATACAGTATCAATTAATATCAGGGTTTTGACAACTGGCAACTAAAGAAACCCTCAATGTGATGATCATGGAGGACAATTCACACAATTCCACCTGTTACAATATAAAATGGTCACTAAACTCACTCCATTTAACAGATCTCCCTCTACAACCAGAGAAAAACTACGGTTAGGTTGGACGCCAACCTTTCTTTCTCCAAACTCCTATTATGAATTGTATGAACATGAGAACACACCGAATTATAGTCTGGACTTCGATCTTTGCATTTTACAAAATGTCAATTTTGAAAAGGTTGCTCTAACTATGGGGCAATATGGCAAAAGTCTCTATCTCTTCTTCCCCCCTCTCTTCTAGAGAAAGTGGCTTGAGTAATTTGGTAAATTACCTGGAAGATAGGGAAAGAGTAACCCCAGTTGCTCATCTGTGCCGATTCAATTTACAAAAGTATAAGGGAGACATTTCCCTCCTCTCTAAAAATGAAAGTAATTACAAGGTCCTTCCTTGTTTCCAAGGAGATGGAGCCACGGATCTTTCCCAAATAGAAGGATGATTTTGTGGGAGGTCTTGTACACTCATTTGGAACATTTAGGACATAAGATTCAGAACTGTATCTGTTCTGGTGCACAAAAACAATAACAAGTCAATAAATATTAAACAATGTCAATTACCTCAAATATTATTTCAACACATTTTTTAATGGGAGTAATGGTTATTTTTGGTCTGGTTTGCAATTTTATATTTATGTATTTTTTTGTATTAAATGTATCTTTATATGTTTAATTAATATGTATTTTTAGATATCAGCATTACATTGGCCATTGGCTACACTAATTCTTAAAAAAATCCATGTTTGGTTAACCACTACTAAAAGATTAAGTAGTAATAGTTTGATACTGAACATGATAGGAGTGAATATATTTCATGGATGAAGCAAAAGTTATCAAAAACATCGTAACCCATCGCAGGATTTGAAAGGTCTTTTCATCATGTTGTAGTGAATAGTGCTGTGCTAAGGGAAGCACTTGTATCAAAAGTGTGTCCAGTGATGACAGCAAGATGACAAACATGCCATTTGAAAGCAGTCATTTTCCCTCACTCATGCAAATCTACTCGCTCGCACACGAACAAGTGCCCATCGCCATCAGTCTGGCTAAATGTGACAAACTAATGAAGTGGGGTGATTGACATTTCTTCACTAGTGATGCGCCGCTGCTCTGAAACACACTCCACTCATCACCTGAGACGTACAATCATTTATCTGACCGACGGCAACAGAAAATGAATCCCCAACATGTAGGCTAATGGTTCTTCTAACACCGTCCCCTGAGTCATCAACAAATCTGTGGCCAACAATCATACATCAACAGTGTTTTTTAGCTTAGTTTGGATGAGAGATGCCACAATACAGAGGTAGTATTAGTATTGTTCATTAAGTAATTGCAAGACACTCAACCTGTGATCAATAGTCAAATAACAGTTAAAACAGTTCTAAACACTATGGAAAACAAAAGTGTATTTGTTTAATGACTAAATATTATCTTTCATCAATTAGTATAAACCACAGTTTTGGTATATAATACTGCATGGATTATTAGGATAGAAAATATATTAAATAATTTAATTTAGAATTTGTAACAACTTAAAAATGTGCCTTTTGTTGTTAAATCTTAGTAAATGTTATTTATTGTTAGGTCAACTAAATAACTATATAAAGCTTCATAACGTGCTAAAATGCTATAAAGTAAAAGGCTGTAACTTGTTCCTTAATTTATGAAAAGAATGAAATGTATGAAAAAAAATATTGTAAATATCACAGATAGAGTTTTTAATAGTTCATTTTACAGAAGTATATAAGTTATTGTGAGAAGTTATTACTTTGAATAGTTTGTATACAAGAAAGAAATATAGTATATGGTCAAAAGAGATGTGTCCTGAAAACAAGTCCAGGCATAATCCTCCATTCTCATCTTATCGAGTGAGGAAATCAATGTTGTTGTGGGAAGAGCTGAGGTGTTTGATTTATCCAGTGTGTTGTTGTCTTTGTGTTTGGTGTTCCTTGTGAGCGCCTCCATTGACCCTTGGAGGGCTGGCCTATGTAGGTTTCATCAAATTACCAGACACAAGGAGGAAGGGTAAGAGAAATAGAGAGAGGAAAAAGAGTGTCTGGGTGTGTGCATTTTTCCTGTGTTATGTAGCACCCAGTCTCCAGACTTCAAAATTACTGCGAAACGTTGCCCCCTTAATGGCCCTTCTGGCCTGTGAGTGTGTAAGCACATGCCCTTAAGTATACTTTACTAGGCCTAACAGCACGGAAAGGTTCCCTATAATGCCTGAGACCTTTGATCTCTGCTATATTTTTTGGTGGGCAAAAGCAAAAACTCTACTCCCCTGCCAGCTGTAACAAAGGCTTGTATATCAGCTTTACTACTGGCAATATATCACACATCCCAACAGCTTCACTGGTCTAAATCATCACACAGAATTAGCCATGAACTGTCTGAGACAGATTAATTTGTGCTCCTTTACAGAAAACACTTTAAAACATTATTTTGGAGCCATTAAAAGGAAATCTGGAGCAGGACTGATGGGACATATCCGATTCAGTATACACTGTAAAGAAAAATCCAATTTTATGGAAATTATTATTATTATTTTTTGAACAGTTGTTTTCTGTTATATTAAATTATATTCAAAACTCTGTAAAATTACAAACAATCTAAAATAACAGCGTTTTTCTCTAAAACTTTGAAAGAAAATTTCTGTAAAATTAGTGTTTTTGCACTTTATTTGAATTAAGATATTTTACTTTAATTTTATGGTTTTTGTTTGGCAGTCGTACCTGCCAGTCATTTGACCGTTTTTTATACGATTTTATTTTTTACAGTGGTTCTAACTCTATTTACAATTGTATAAAGGGGAGAGCAGGGGTAGTTGTCGCAAGGGTTGTATTTCAATCTCAGTAAGATCAATTTGTGTATAGAAGCATAACTATAGTAGATTTCAATTAAAATATATATTATTACAAGCCTATTATTATACATTATAAGTAATTATTCATTTTGAAATATAGAGAGCAGGGCTAGTTGCCAGAAGGGCTGTATTTCAGTAAGATAATTTCTGTACAGAAGCTTAGATAATATCTATTTAGTATATTTGGTTATTTTTTAATGAAAAAGTTAAATAATATAATCAAATATAATATAGGTCACCGAACAGGTTAACTTTTCATTTGTTTCATTAAAATCTACCAAATAATTACAAAGTATTATTGTTTTTTTTACCCCAAAAGTAAAACTACCCTGAGAAATATTTTCACGATTAGAAAAGTGACAAATAGTCTCCCCTATATAAACATGCATGACTCTTTTTAGCACTTTTTGACAGTTGAGCTCAAAGTGTCAAAAGATTTGAGTGGCAGAGAGAGGCCAGTTGGCTAAAGTCTTCCTCCGTCGGACGGAAGGGCAAGCTCTCTGCTTGCAGCTGGCAGCTGAAAAACTCATGGTGCACATGCTGAAAAGGAGACAAATCATGGGACCACTTCTTCTCAAACTATTCTGGCACGTAATGGCTAGAGAGATGGGAGGGGGTTGATGACCCTGCCACAGGCTGCCATTGCTCCACCTTATCAGCCAAACAGGCCCTCTCTTCCTTTCAGCTGCTGATGTATATCAGTATCCCGACCGCATTCATATAAGGATCCGGCTAGACACCTACTGCCGCACCTAGTGCACAAACTGCTCCAAGAACCGCTCAAGCGCATCACAGTGACAGGCAGACACATGGAGAGAGAACAAATATCATAAAACCAGAAAGCAAACACACGTGTTACTCTATATCCAGCCTGAGATTATAGGATAAAGAAGGCAATTTGTTCCTGACCCAAAGTCAGACATAGCACAACGGTCTAAATCTACAGTATGACTTGCTGCATAACATCATGCAAATGGAACCTTCTCAGACACACAGCTCAACATGCCTTTTAGTGTTTTTTTCTTCTTCTTTTTTTTTCTTTTTATGAACACTTCACCTGAAGCTGACACACATCCAACCATCGCATAAATAGATACTGCTATGGAGCAAGTCATTAAAGTTTATTATTCAAGCAAATCCGGGTCCCTTTTCCCATAAATATGTGATTTAGAGCATGATGGCATGGTACAAATAAACTATAATAATGTGACTATGCACATCAGCTGTAAGGTAATGTAGGTCAGTATGTATATATAAAATGTTAATGCAAACAGTGACAGATTGGAAAAATCCAATAAAACTTTAATCTAGCAACCACAGTATAGATGGAATGAAGTTATTCACTATATAAAGTATGCAGAAAAAAATCCAAAGGTAGTACGCATCTGTGTTTCTTGTACCGTAATTTAGTTACTGCTGAATCTTCAAACTCAAAGCTATGAGCTTGCGGTCTGAATTGAATATGACCAGAAAAACAATATATACCGTTCAAACTTTTGTGAAATATACTGATTGCAAACTCTTCAACGGCAGTATTTTTTAATGCATTACTGCTTAAAATAATGATGTATTCAAAATGAATGCTAGATTTACACCCTAATGTACATTTTCAATAATTTATTATAAGTCATGAATGTGATAATGTATAATGTAGGGGTGACCCCGAATAGTCGAAGATTCGATGCTTCGATAGGAGGAGCCTGATTCGACTACCGATCTCATGGTCGAATCTTCGCAGAGGTGTTATGAAACGAGGATCCTGCCCCTTTGGCTATATGAGGGCGCTCAATTTCACATAGAACTAGCTTTTATGTCAATACGTTAATATTCAGCCTATTATGATAATGCTGTATATAAAAATGTGCAAAGAAAGAAGCTTTTAATAAATATTTTTTAACGTGCGTGAATAAATCCAAACACCCCGTGACAGATTTAAGTTTCACTTTCAATCCGTGACCGACAGAGGAGCGTCTTCGCGGCAAGGATTTAAATCTTTAACAATGTCTGGGATAAGAAAATCTAAAGTGTGGATGTACACCATCAGAAAGGATATTCTCCAAGGCTGGATTTAGCATCAGGAAAACCATTATCGCACTTCTGCCGGCCAACGTTAACACGTTTCACGCATAGACTGGGTTTCACGTTAGAATGTATTTTATCTGCGCGCACAATTTGAAAAGACTCCAACGGACACAGACAGAGTGAAAGACTGGATTTGTTCTCTCGATCAGGTAGGGTACGAGTGATTTCAAAACTTTTCAGCCGGTTCTAATTTGATTTTTGGATGCTGTGAACATTTTTAGCTAAAAAGACTGCCTCCAGTTTAGCATTTATTGTTGTTTCTGCAGTTAAAAAGACAAAGTTGAAAATTCTGGCTACTATCGTTATTTTAATAATTTCTTTATTTTTATTTTATTTATTAATCTGTCAGGGTTATCTAATCTAACTATTTGTGGCTTATGTTTTAAATATATGTTCCCCTGCACTTTAGGCATTTTGCACACATTTGCTCCTCATCTTGTGACTTGATTCTAATTTATTTCGTTTTGTATTTTTTATTTATTAGAAAGGTATAGGCCTATTCTGTTCTAATTTAATTTTAGTAAATTAATTGTTTATTTTTTCGGTGCATCGATGTTGTGCTGTACTTAGAGCCTGCTCGCACAGGTAATTTAGCCGATTTAATTTGATTTGCATGTGAAATGCAAATCCTGTCTGCAGTGTGGCCTTTCTGGAGTTATGTTATTTCTTAGTTTTATTGATCCAAAATGTTTTTATACATTTTCTTCTATATCTTTGTGTGATTTTCTGTACATCGCGGCTTTGAAACGTTAAAGCCCCGCCCCCATACACATGATTCGACTATTAGTCGACTATAGGCAAGACATGACGATTCTGATTCGACTATGAAAATCCATAGTCGGGGACAGCCCTAGTATAATGCTGTCAGTTACATCCAATTCGCAAAACAATAGCTATAAACTATTTTAACTATTTTAGGGCTGTAAATTTATATTAATTTGGAACAATTAATTATTTAAAAATGTAATGCATTAAAATAATAAAAATAAAAATAAAAATAATTTGCAATAATTCTGCATCCCTCCTAACACATTCCTGACTTTCAAAAATTGTTGGGATTTTCCTACCAGTGCTGCAATTCAAACTTGAAGTTCTACCTAAACGCAAATTTTAACACAGATTATGTTTAGCCAGTGAAAGAATTAGAAGATTACAATTCAATCAATTGACAAATTGTATATTTTCACAACAAAATTGCCAAGAGAAAGAGAACCATTCCAGTCCATGAACCTTATGGTTAATTCTGGGAAACAAGCTGCACTTCCGCCACACGTCTGGCACAAAAATACCTCATCTCTTGGAAAGCCACTAATATGATCGGCCTAACCTAACGGAATGATTCATAATCATAAACCACCATCTGTCTGTCTGATGTTCTCCATGTCCATCCTAATGTGAACATATGTCAGCAGAGAACACGATGTAAAAAGCAAAATAAATAATAAACTTTATCATTAATAAAGTTTATTAATAAAATGAAAGGGGCTTGAAATGCTGCAACTCCACTGTAATGAAGCACAGTAAAAAGATTTAATGCATCACATATCTTAGCTTGAAGTCTTGCCAGTTAGCCTCGTTTGTGGATATGACCTTCCATAAGTGTGAGAACGACCTCCCATTTTGTATATGAGATAGCACAAGCAGCAGCAAACTGACAACTGGCTTCTAATATCACTGGTATCAATATATTACGAGTGACATCCATTGCGGCAAAGCTAAGAACTGTTTGATGCTAGGAGAGGGGCAGAAGATAGCGCTAGTAAATGAGTAAGCGCAAGATGCCATTGACGGCTTGCCCTTTGGGCAGAAGTAAGAAACTCCTTCAATCGAAGGGCTCACGCAGAGAGATGAACTTGTTAAAGGGCCAGCTCGATTAGTGGGAGGGGAGCTGGTGTGCTTTTGTTTTGCCTGCTTGCCGCCACCGCCTGTCTTTTAATGTGTCTGATGTCCCAAAGCCCTAAGGCAAAAGACCCAAGCACAAAGCAAGAATGATAAAGGTGGGGGGGTGGGGGGAGATACTGCAGGTGCTTTACAACAATTTTAAAGGACAAGCTCTGAAACAGTAACAACCTTTTAATGTTTATGAGTTTGGAAGGAAGTTCTTGAATGAGAAGCAGACCAGAAATTTGAGCAGTCGGCATGCAGTTTTGTAAGGCATAGCAGATGATTACATCAAGTGGTATTACAGCCCTGGCAGTTTAAGACTAATAAGAGTCTCCAAAGAGCAGGAGGAGAACATAGCTTTTTTTTTTTGCATACTGACTGCTCTACACTAATCTATGGGCTTAATAATGTTATGAGATTTATGACTATAATTCTACCTTAATACAAACTCTTGCATCAACTATTAGAACGCTGGCCCAGTCATTTCCTCAGTTCCTCAAATATGGTCTTAATCTCCCTCCATGAAGAGGACTTATATGTAACATCATTAGCACAAGTGTCAAGTAAAAGGAAGTAAATTGGTTAGAGGCATGACAAAGGAGTGGGAGGCTGTCTAGGTTTGATAACACACAACACAGCTGGATGTCTGTGTGTTCAAGCATATGCAGGATGACTCACAAATTGACTGATGTGTGAAGAAACTCACAATTTTGGTTTATTGAACAGTATTAAAATAATAATATTAATAGTCATTATTATTTAAAAAGTGTAACTAATTTAATAATAAAAATATATCTTATATAATTCACAAGTGCATTTTAGCACTACTTCAGAAAATACTGATAATATCATGACAAAAAATAAGCCTAAAAATAGCATCTTCAATCTGAATAAATCATGGTTGCAACTGGGTGTGTAAAAATCTATATCTGTTTGGAGTTGAGTGAATATACCTCACAAATTTATTTAGCATCCACCACAGCAGGTACATATCTCAACGAGTCAATACTTTGAGTCAAAGGCAACAAGGACAATCCATCACACTCAACATTCATTGACTGTACACTTGATATTGACAGAAATAACTCGCTCTTTTTTGGATGTTCTGGTGATTGTGTGTTTGTGTACTGAAACAAGCAAGAGTGTTATCATTGTATTATTCATAAAGTGTGTGATCTGTCTCCTTAAAAGAATATCTAAGGATATGAGACATCAAACAGCTTTTCTCAACTGGTGGGTTGTGACTCAAATGCGGCCCACAACAGGGGAAAAAAATAGTAAATGCAAATAATAAACTGCAATCTATAGAATAGTATAGAAAAAAATTTTTGGGCCCATCACATTTTAAAAAGGAGAAGAAAGGCTTTTTATACCTTTTGTTGTTCAAATCTACGGTGCTGTGGCACTTACTGCACTGTGTTGGGTCACGGCTTGATGTCCAAAGTAAAACCAAATGAGAACCACTGAAAATTTGTAAATGGGTGAATGGAATTGCATACAAAAAATACTAAGTGTGTTCAATATAAAAATAAAACTGTAATTATATTGTGTGGAATTAAAGAAACCTAAAAAAAAGCAAACCAATCTATCTTCACTCTTTCCCTCTTTCTATGCCTGTGATTACCCTTTTATGCATTATCGCAAAGCCTTCTGATATATTCAGATATAACCATGATGAATAAATAAAAGGGTCTAGAAGTTCTTTCACCAGGATGCTTTTACCTCGAAGGGAATATTATCCTTGGCTTTTGATAGGAGCTCGACTGTGGGGAGAGATTTTCAAAGCCTGCAGTGCTGGAGACATTGCCAAGCTCTCAAAGAACCCATGCTGCGCATGTCAAACTAAAAAATCTCTCTGAACTTGCAGAATTAAATTCATCACCCAATCTCCTCAGCCTCTCCTTGTGGTGGGATTTTTTTTTTTTTATGCACCCATGTTGATAATACAATGAGGTGCAAAGTGAAAAAAGCATGCTGTAGATGGAGGATGCCTACAGCGTCTTTATTATCTAACACAATCTAATTGGAATTCGTTTGGCTCTTTATTTTGAGGGAGAAGGGGAGAATCAAAGAAGATTAACAAAATATTGTGACAAACAGGACTTAAAAGTGTGTAGCCTGATCATAAAGTGTTTTTTTTTTATTTATATATATATATATATATAAAAAAATTTAATAAAAAAAATTAATACATTTCTCTAGCCTGCCAAAGCCGGTTTCACTTTCATCCCCACTGTCTTCCTCTATTACTGCTTTCCCCTTGTGGGGTTAATTACAAACTAGTTCCTATGCCACAGCACTGTACAGATTCCATACAAATGTGATGCATTTAAAAGACAAAAGATTATTTATCCATCTCAAAAAAATGACAAAATAGCTATGTGCGTCTAGCACCGTAAATCTGCTGATCGCGCAACCCAAGATTTAGCGACTCTCAATTCACAGGGTGTTTTTGCAGAGGTAATGTTTTCCTGTTACACTGACCCCTTACCTCTCTGTTATTACATTTTGTAAGTGCAGAGGGACATTTTTGTTTAAAAAACACTCACATACTTTGTTATGCAAACAACAATTTCATGTTCCTGGTATACATTTGATGGGGTGTCTCATGGCTTGGCAAATTGGCTGCTATCGAATGGGAATATATTCACGTATTGCTTCCTGCAGTGACACATTACCATATGAAAGCCAACGCTATTGATTGGACCCTTCTCTTCTGGGTGGATCTTATCAGACTGTGCACCCTCTCCCACCAATCAAATACTGTAATGTGTAATTTCACTGCCTCGGAGGACGAATCAAAGCCTGTGGAGAGGAGGGGTAGTATTGTGTTATGAAATAACCCCAAACGCTTTCTCCCTGCCTGTCTTTCACATGCATTCCGTTTATTTTCCAACTATTTAAAAAAAAAACCTTTTTACTTTAATATCAATATTTACATATCAGTGATTTTGCACAGTAAGCAATGAGATTTTCATCAGTAAGCTCACCAGACTGGCTTCTCAAAGATTGTGGTTCAGACTTTGCTACGCAAGACAGGCTTTTTGACATTGTTTTACTGCAAGCCTAGTTTGTTTTAAAGCAATGGATTAACTCAAAGTGCTGTCTCTACAACAACAGACAGTCTAGTTTCAGACTCACATCTCTGACACAGTTTTAGCTAAATAAAAAAATAAAATAAAAACCCTTCATTTTGCACTATACTGTATGTTTCTGCAAAAAGTGTTTATATTAAATAAATACAAGGTTCATAGCAGGTTATATTGTATTGTATTATACTTAGTATTATTTTTTATTTGTTTTGCTGGAACATAAAAGTTACTAAAAAATAAAATGTGTATATATATATATATATATATATATATATATATATATATATATATAAAATCACATTTTATTTTTGAAAGACTTGACAAAATATCTATTATCTATTGTTATATAGTGTGTGTGTGTGTGTGTGTGTGTGTGATTCCATATGAAAACAGCTTATAAATACTAAATGAAGTGTTTTGAAAATCTAAAAATGCAGAAAGTTTTCTGTGATGGGTAGGTTGGGGGTACAGTTAGTGTAGGTGGATAGAATATACAGTTTGTACAATATAAAAATCATTATGTCTACTGGAGGTCCCCATAAAACATGGAAACCAGTGTGTGTTCTTATATGGTTTATGAGTACACAAATATTGACATGGGTATTAAAACATAAACATAGTTAAAGAGGACGCTTTCTGTGTCCTCTTAAATCAAATGCCTTAAAAACATACTAAACTGTTTTTTTTTTATAATTCAAAAAATGTCAAATTGAAATTTAGTACTCATTAAATAAAATGTCTTAACATCAATATATAGAAACTCTTAAATGTTCTTATATTCTATTTCTTAAACTTAAGTTATCATCATTCAGAAATATGTATGTATATCATATATCATTCTAATTAAATTTCAACTCTATCAGCACCTTGCTACTTATTTGCACTTTTTATGATTTTCTAAACGTTTAGAATTTTCTTGCAATTGACCAAAATCAAACGTGCAAAAATGTACAAACAATATCAAACACACCATTACCTATTTCTCATCACAGCCTTGTAAAGCATGGCAATTTACAGAATATAAGTGCTAATGTACAACAAAAATACAGGTACAGCTAGAAATACAGCAAGAAAGTATGAAGCATAAATACTAACTTATTTTTGTCCATAAAATTTTTTTTGGGTCAAAATTAAGAAATTTAAATGTCACCTTAATGAAAAAGGAAACACTACCAGTACTAGCCATGAAAATCAGAAAATCAGCTATGTTTAGATGCCTCAGTTTTCTCCCTGACCAAACACATAGGCACATAGGTTTTTCATGGCTTGATAAGGTCTAATTAAATATTCCCCACTCATAATGCTGATCAGATTCCAGGAAATTTCACAGTGGGAATACATGGACAAATGAGCTCAATCAGGTTTCCATCGCACAACCCTCTCGATGGCAGCGCAAGATTTGTTTGCGGAGCGGCAGCATGGCACCTTTCGCTAGGCCTCTTTGTATATGTGCAGCCAAAGGCCAAACACGCTGCCCATTAGCTCCTTTGACGCACCAGCATTCTGTAGCACGAAAGCCCCCGAACAACACTCCACACTGTCAGAGCGAATTACCTACTCCTCAAATTAAGCTGATATCTTGACAGCCTTGTCTAATTAAGTTGGTTCAGACTCTGATCGATTGTAATAATGATGACCCAGCCATGTCATCCATAGCCAGTAACTGAGATATCTTGTCTGTGTAGTGTACTGACATTTACATCTACTGAGACCAGCAGTAATTATGAAATAGTGGACTTGGCTATGGAGCAACTTGTAATACTTTTTGGAAATTAAATTGAGGACTTCGTTCCGCAGGTCCCGGCGTAGCGTTTGTCTCTGGTGACCGCAATAATACAGAACAATAAGATTTAACAAGGTGTCCATTACGCTGTTCATTACCAGGCTTAATCTAATAGACCCACTCAACTGTTTTCTTTTCCTTTTTCAGGCCGATTTCTTGACGCCCGTTGAAATGTGGGAAAAGGGGGAAAGCAAAAAAACTTTTCATTTAAATCGAAAGTCAATAATACTTGTTCCATGCTCTTAAGACAATAAAAAAGACAAACAATCCTTTAGAAAGCCCATTTAAAGCCCCCTTGTGCTTCTTCCCGTCTTCATTACCAAGGGTTGGGGAGGTGGGGTGTCTAGGTGAGGGGTTTGGGGGGGTGAAATTGTCTAAAGACTTTTAATTGGATTCTAGAAGCAGTTTCTTAATTGACTTCTCTATCGTGCTAATATAAGTGTACATCTTTATGTGTGTTCACCACATCCTAAATTGAACCCAGGAGGTCATGGTTGGATCTCCCGACGAGACTCATTGGGAACTATTGCCCGCTAAAAAATTCAATTTAGATCTGGAGATTGACTGGCTAATTCCAGTGTACCTATAATGGGTTTCTACTGTTCTCTTAATTAAGTTTTCGCATTAATGTACTAGATACACCCTTTAAAGCAGCACATTTCCCTTGTGGACAACATTTGAGGTGGGAAGACAAAATTAAAAAAAAAAAAAAAATGCTCTCACTAATTGACAAAGTGAAGCATTCCCTTGAAGCTGTACCTGACAACACAAACAAAAAGCTCATCTGATGGCTGTCGAGAGGCTGGGGAGAAAAGCTATCCCAAGTTACTGCAAGTAGAGCGGACTGTTTACATATCTGGTGGATTCTATTTATCTCATCTCTCTCAATTCATTAATTTGTTTTTCTAATTCTTTGTGTATTACTGGCATTTTTAGAAACTCCAACTGTAATCAATTGTATTTCATATCATATCCAAAACCACCAGTTGTACAGCTATCAGTAAAAGTTTGTAATGGAATAGTTTCTTGATAATGAGTGTACTTAAGAGATGTGAAGTTGTGTCAGTATGTGAGGCTACAGAGAAGCCATATCATGTCAACTGCATTGATACATACACAGCAAGCTCAGCCCAGTTTGAATAATTGGCTCTGGGAATGAACCAAAGTCAGGTGGAATCTCCTTTTCCAAAAAAAAAAAAAAAAAAAGACAGTGACTCGGAGTACTGGCATGCACCTTATAAAGCTGCCTGTCCAAAAGACACACTTCCGCAGCAATGAGAAGAATTAAACTTCGCTGCACATCAATCTTATAAAGCTTGGAGAATTTTGAGGGTTTTGGTCAAGTCTGATTAATAACTTGAACTGGTAGAAAAGGACAGAATGAGGGAGCTTCCATTAATTCCCATCCTTTTGTGTATGTAACTAATGGTGTAACCCTAAGGTCACAGCAGGGGAATTGGCTTCTCTGTAGCGCAAGCCCATTTAACCTCTTTTTACCAGCTCAGGCAATGCTTTCACAGGAGCATTGATTTCCTATTGTGGATGCATGGCCTTTCTCTTGCCTATCACATAGCCTTGGTCTACAACACACTCTCTTTAGCCTTTTTTTCTTCAACATTTGTGTGTGTGTGTGTGTGTGTGTTTGTGTGTTTTGAGACAGGGTTAACATGATGTTTCATTTATTGAAAATATGATTCTCTCAGATCATCATGTGCAAAGGTCTGACCCTACTGCAGAAGTGAAATAGATATCGGGGAAAAAAGTAGGAAAAGCTTCTGCTTTAACTGTGTGAAACTCATTTTGTTGAGAGTCAGAGTACACTGGTGGGGATAGAAACATAAAAGAATGTGCAGATGTCAGAATTCTAGAATGCAATCGAAACTCTTGGGATGGTGGAGCTTAGAAACAAAAAAAGTGAGAAGAATTTGAAAAAGACTGTTTGAATGTGTGTGTGTGTGTGTTTTTTTTTATTTATTTTTTAAATGGGATTGTCGTTTGATTCTTCTTTTGAAATGATGTGCATTATGTCTTAGCATCTTATGAATATAATAGATAAAAAAAAAAAAAAAAAAAAATTGTTAGGTCTCCAAATCACAAAAAAAGGCCTTCAATCGACTTCAAGATTTACTCTCAATGTCATTGATGAACACTAAAATAAACACACAAGCACAAAAAAAACCACACAGTCATTTTGAAAGAAAAGGGGGCAGCAACAAGGTTTTCAGATACTTTTCGTCTCTCATATACTTATCTTTGGAGTACACGCACTATGATTTTTTTTCTTTTCTTTTTTGGGAAAATCCTTTCAAAGAAATGGACCAATAGGTCTTTTCTTTGGAGCTTCTTTTTGTTCATCTTATGAGCCACAGACCATGAAAAAAAAAAGAAGAAAATATAGCTTACTCAAGAGTATTATAATGGGCCTAACAAATCTGATGTTAAGTGTCTCTTTAAAAAGGTGGAGTGTCTCTTTAAATATAGAAGAAAAAAACATCCAGTATGATAGTTTCTCAGCCTAGTTTCAGCAAATGTCAGCTCCTGCCTCTTCATCGATTGACTGAGAGGGGGAAAAATGCTTTTTTATGCCATATCAATCGGGCAAGCCTTTGAATGGGATTTTTATATCGTGTCAGAGGAATTAGAGGGGATATTTCACAAGCTCCTTTTAACACTAAATTAGGGCTAAATCACTGTGACCGACGACCTTGTTCAAATAGGAGCTTTAGCCAAGTATAAGCTGAGACCCGAACCCCATGGTCACCCCTGAATGCTTTAGAATAAGGGTTAATACAGTGCACATTCTACGAGGCTCAGGCCAGTGATTTACAGTTCTATTGGCAAAGACCAGAGATTTAGAGAGGTAAAATAATCTTATTACCAGACTGTCAAATTGTCTTCCATTTGTTTTATAAGGTTTTGCCATTTTGGAAAATGTCACATCAGCACATAAAACTGCCTGTGCCTTTGATTACCATGCTCAACTCCTTCACTTTGAGTGTGCGCTTCATTTTGTGGATATTATAAGTGTAGAAGGGCCAGAAGTATCAGCAGACTGGGAATCATAAAAGTTGATGGAAAGGAGCTGTTGACCTATGTAGTTGCAGATATCATTTACTTGCAGTAAATCAAGAAAAAAATTCAATTAACATGTACAACTGCCTCCCAAAAAAACATGCAAATTACCTATCGATGCTATAAAAAGCTTGCTCAATACTAATAAAATAATAATAACTTTGCTTAAAGCAAATGCATAATGTCAATCAGTCATATTTTGGGTAAACGAAAAACAAATGTGTAAAAAAATTTTTTATGAAACAGGTCAGATTTCTTTTGTAAAGGAAAAAAAAAATGTTGGTCCAACAGAAAATGCAGAGGGAAAATGTATATCTTTTAAGTTTGTGCAAGTCTATCATGATTTTCTGGGCAAAGTTTTAACATTTAATGTTATGCGCCTGACTGTGGCTGATATGATGGGCTGTCAGATAATACATATCATGCAGCATTTTAAAAACTTAAGGCCTGTCGGTGCGGATGACAAATTGCAGAGAAGGGCAGGGGTAGACGTGCTGGCACATCTCGGATCTGAGACTGAGTTTGGATCAGTCCACAGCCCCGTCATGCAAGTCTATGTCAGCATCCTCTTAATTCCATATCTCAGCACCACCATTCTCTCAATACCCATCAGTCAGCAGTAGTTAGCCATTAACATTCCCTTCTGCCTCTTCTCAAACTTTCAACACTATAGAAAGAGACAGACATGTATTGATGATACAGAGGTTTTTTTTTTTTGCAAAACAGGTCTACAAAGTTTCAAATGTCTAAAGCACTAAAAGCAATCAAATTACAGAGATTAAGAAAAGAGAATTGTTTCTAAACAATTAAGATAATTTTATACATTTCTCTTCTGGATTAATTGGAAAAAGTGCCAATAAATAGAAAAAAAAAAAAAAAAGTCAGGATAGGTCTATAAACATGGCGCAACAACTTTGAAAACAGAAGAAAATTTAGCAAGTTTACCAAGGATGCTTAAAGTTTATTTTTCTCTAGAACTCCATGTGGTGACCCATATGTACTCCTCGTAGCAAGACACCAAAACCAAACTACAAAGAACAAATTTAGACCTGCCACAAAACTATATTTAAAAAAAAAATCACAATGTATAAGGGCTCGTAAGAAATGTATATGGCCAGGAATTTTTTTCAATTCACCTACCATTGGCAAGTGTGGTGAAAAGTTAATTTTGGACCCTGTCTGCAACACAAGAGCATATATTTATCTAACAATGGCTACAAGCATGCTCACAGGCTCAAGACCTGTCTTAAAACCTGTGCAAATTTGTTGTTGAGCGAAAAGCCAGGGTAAAAAAAGACAAATCAAAATGCTATTAAATCATGCATTCCATGTTGCACTGACATTACATCAGCTTCTTATTCAGTGTAAATTGTGTGCAAAAAACTTCCAGTATGTTCGGCAAACACATTAGTGGTGAGGGAAATTAGCTAAAGTCCTAATATCCCTCAAATCCTTAAAAGGACAAAATACCTCACACTCATTGTTCTACTTCAGCAATGTATTTTGTAAATTGATATCGATAGATAGATAGATAGATAGATAGATAGATAGATAGATAGATAGATAGATAGATAGATAGATAGATAGATAGATAGATAGATAGATAGATAGATAGATAGATATGACAGAACTTGAATTTTTGGTTCAACTATTGCTTTAAGTGAAACCATATAAAAACAGATGACTGTAAAAAAAAAAAAAAAAAAAAAAAAAAACTTGAGCAGAGTTAGGCAAAATACATCTTTAAATGAATCTTGCATTCAACTTAAAGTTACACTGGTGCATTAGTTGGTGAAACTGGCACATAATATTGTAATTATGAGATCACAGAAAGATTAGGGATATGAGTAATTACAGCGTGTGTGAGGCAAATATAGTTAATCAAAGTGAGCCAAGATTGTGGTTTTCACACCCTTGCAGGCACCCATTTCAGCTGCAAATGAGGTAATCTTCAAATGATCTGAGTGATTGATAGAGTTTGATTTAAACTTCACAAGCTTAAATACACACACTGACGTTGCCACCCTCACAAGCCACTTCCATAAGTGTTTAACCAGTAGACCAGAAAGGTGAGAGCCAAAGAGATTTCTTCATTCAGTCCTACGATGCACTTTTTTTTTAATCAAACAGCAGGAACCCAGTGTTCATCACATGGCATATTCATTTTATCTAGCTGATTTAAACTTTGAATTAGAGCTAAAACTTCTCTTAACGCCATCATACACAATGAATGGCACTGAAAATAAATGACTATGGCCTGGTTTCACAGACAATACTTAGAATAAGCAGGATTAGGCCTTAGTTTAATTAGGACATTTAAGTATAACGTGCCTTAGAAAGATAAAACATTACTGGTGTGCATCTTGCGACAAAACAACAGCTCTGACATATTTTAAGATATGTCAGTGCAAGTTGCTTTCAGTTAAAACAGCTCAAACATTCATTTTACGTCTGGTACTAGGCTTAAGCCTTGTCTGTGAAACCGAAAAAAATAACTTGTTAAATCTGCTCTAAAAAACACGTGTAGCACATTAACCTACTCTATCATTCCTTATGATATTAGGGCATTGGGAGATGTCTTGGTGTTGCAATGTGTGCACAGCTCTCAAAAGTTTGTTTGTTTTTTTATGAATTTTAATCTGCACTTCTGTAAACCCCCAACCTGCTTCCACACATATGCAGAACTGCATCCGCCTCATAAGGCAGACAGCTGCCGATTGCTATCACTGCAAAACAATCTTCCCCTATCTACTACAGCCATTATACCACTGCCTGCCTCTTCATCTACTCTCATCTCAATAGTTTAGCTGAAATAAAGTGATGGAAAACTAAAAACCATCTGAATTTAGCTCCCGTAATTTATGTCTGCTTGAGATTTAATCCTAAACCATTTTTGGATGGATTCAGTAAGCAATCAGCAGCATACAGGGTTCACAATCGCATCCAGTTTGCATCTTTCATTTGACACAATGATGAATGTTTCGCTTGACATATGTCGTGTACACCAGCAAAAAGGCAACCGCGGTCATCTTGCATCACGCTTGACCTCACATGATCAGTGGAAAGATCGAGGACAGAGGATTCTGATTATTCAGCAACAGTGGGGTTCTGTATACAGAGGGCCATGTAGCACGGAACGCGCAAATGCCACACGCTGAGCCACCCAGCTGCGCTCAGATCTGTAATTGGGTTAGAGGGATACAGCGTTCGCTGCTGCCTGTCTGACAGTGGCTTGAAAGGGAATAGAAGAGTTGTAGACACTCGGGGATCTGTGTAGCTTAAATGAACTGTGGTCCAACTAGGAGATGCCACTGAAAGAGAAAACTCTGTTGAGCCATATTTGCTCTAGTTTCACTCACAAAGACAACAATCCCTGCTCCAGAAGCTAGTACAGTTTCCTGCTAATGAGCAGTGCCAGCACAGTTACGTACAGTAGGCCAGCGTACCAGCACAAGTCCACATACCAATGACTGGTAGGTGGATGATCGCTCAACCACAGCACCCTGATGGGACCAAAGATGCCAAGCGGTATCTAATGCAATCTCACAACTGGGTTTGCCAAAAAGTGCTATCATTAAAGCTGCAGCATAGCAGTAAGTGCAGACATGACAAGGTTTGGCCTGAGAGACATTGTGGCTTGCTGTCAGGAGGAGCGCTCACCCACTGAGCATCCGCTCACATTACACAGCCAGAAGTAAATATTCTCCGGACGATAGCATCGGTCGCGGCTGTCCGTAAAGACTGCAGGTGTACTCACTCTACTCAGACCTTATCTCCGCTGAGCAGAAGGGCAGTTAGAAGGATTGGAGAGTGGCGTAGGCATTAGGCATCACACTGCGGCTCACGCCCGCACAAAAGCCTTCTCTCTCCATTAGCCTGTGCAAGAAATGGCCGAAACTACTTTGAGTGGATCGACCAGTGTAGCGTCTTTGAACACTTTGATATTCAAAGGCCTCTTTCTCATGGAAAACAGAATAAAGGTAAAGTAAGATATAGGTCTGTGAGGACAAAGAAAAAGACGGAAAAGCAGATTTACCTGCTGAAAATAGGAAACTGATCGATAACACATAAAATAACTGTCAATTTAATAATTCTTTTTATAAAACTTTTAAGGATTTAAAAAGAAAAAAAAATCCCTTAATACATGCATAATTTCTCCAAAGGCCTGTAAAAGATGATAAGCAACTGAACAAGGTATTATACTTAATTTAAATCAAAGTAAATCCGTTTTAATTAAAAACATTTATAGTAAGCTACTCAACCTTCACGTCCACTCACAACTAGCAATAATCAAGTGGCAATTAATCTGACAGTGAAGGTTATTTTCCTCTTGCGTTGTCTTCTTTGGACTCTCTCAAATGGAGCAACTCTAATTGTTGCCTAAAGTTGTTTAAAGGGAATTAAGAGTAATTGGTTTTTCTTTGTCAATTTTTAGATTAGAAAGAGCAAGCACTGGTGTAAATTTCATACTCCTTCAGTAACAGTAATGTGGATGGTGCTTCAGAGAATAAAGCAAAGTTAAATGAAATTAATATTTTAGTGTTTCATTTATAGACAATCAAGAATATGTCCATAAGCCTTATATTAGACAGATAATGAAATTAAAAATCTCACTTTAACAAGATTTCAATTCCCCCAAATTACATATACAGTGTTTTATTACAAATGCATGTAAGAGTGCTAAAAAAAATTATAATTGGGTAATGACTCCTCTATTTCAGACTACTTACATCGAAACAAGGTATTTCTGATATATCTGAGATGTGATGTTACTTTTAATTTATGTACAATTAAATAAATACCATCAGGTTTTGGAATGTAACAGGAAAAAATAATAATAAGGTTTGCAACAACATGTACAACAAATGTAATTATTATTTTTATTTGGATCGGACATACCTTCACTGCTTCCTCATGGCAAACTTTATCCTTGATTTTGTGCAAGCATATCCTTTCAGAAAATTGTTTGTGTTATACATAGAAATAATAATAAAAGAAATTAATAATATTAACCACAAAATATGTTCAAACTGCACACATTTTGTAATCCAGGGATTCACCCGCAAGCCCATATGTGGTGTCTGTTTGAGCAGCACAGGCCTTTATGGTTCCTAACTGTTACAAAGAGCTTAGTGTCAATTGATAGCATCTTTTACGTGCTCTTTTCAAATGTGCAAACCAACTGCACATCATTGGCTAATTTTAATCCATCCACCCTGGATTAGTTTCTTTGACCCTGATTTTCTCACACACACACACACACACACACACACACACACACACACACACACACACACACACACACACACACACACACACACACAAACACAAATATGCTCACATACACACCACCCCGCTCTTCTCGAAAAGCCTTATTTTATGCTTATGTGGTATAATAGTCGGCATTCAAAGGCCAGTCAGAAAGAGTTCTCCCGGGTAAAGTGCAGGCCTCCAGTGTGGAGCAACTGTGGGAAAGCAGCATGGTGCAGGGATGCACAGTTACACCAAAGCGAACAGTAGGATCCAAGAAAAACGAGAGGGGGGAAGGGTGAGATGAGAGGGAGAACGAGTGTGTTCATGAGTCTGCATGCACAAGAAAGCAAGAAAAAGAGAGAGGGAGTGTGTGTGAGAAGGCATGACAAAGGGAGAATAGTGAATTCACAGGGCTTTGCTAGAGGGTGGAAGCGTACAATGAGTTGATGTGAGGGGTCATCAGTCAATCGATGGGCGTGCAGGTAGACAGAGAGAGGCCAGACTAGGGTGGTCCCAATACATCTAAAATAGAGAGACAACTCCACACTGCATGTAAAGGGTGCAGGAAAGTGTGTGGGGGGCAGATATGTGTGTGCGCACATCAGATGAAGATTGACAGTATCATCCAGAAGGCCTTTTGGCAGCTTTCATATCTCTTCTCATGGTTCAGAAACTGTAACAACACAGTTTAGCCACTGGCTACCCGACTAGCAATGAAATTAAATTTTAAATGTTATTACACTGATGCAATTCTCTCAAAGTGGGAGATAACCCGTGTAGATGCGAAACAATAAATTATATTTTTAAAAATAGAAAAAAGGAACAATTAAATAATACAGCAACCGCAACAGAACAAGGAATTTGTTTTCTATATGTAATATAGTGTAATATATTGTGGTATATTAGTGAATTACTTATTTATTTATTGACTAAAATTATTTTTAAAAAAACTATTTTGTTGTTTTTATCTTATTGTGGTGTTGTACCACGGCTGTACTTTCAGCAAATGGGATGAGTCACTTACATGTACAAATGGTCATCATTCAGGACGAGGATGCAGAGGCCTGTGAACAGAAAAAGAGAGGTATAAAACAGATATTCAAAGACAAGATGTAATCTCTATAAAAACCTGTATATCAGTGCTCAAGTACAGCTCTGCAGCTTCAGTTTCATCAAACACAGAAACACAAAAACACACACATACACTGTATGTCAATGGAGGACGAGTCAGAAGAAGCCGCTCTCACACCAAAGAGTGAGAAAGATGTTTAATGTCTGCATTTGATTTCTCGGAAAGCGTGCTCTGAAGGCTAATGCCTAAGCAGTAACACCAGACCTCTTCTCCTGCATCTGAAGGGCATTGAACACTATTCATATTCTATCAATTAAGAATATAAGAATCTATTTCACACAAATGTGTAATTTATATGCAAAATGTGAGCTAAAGTGCTGCTTATCATTAGTAGTCTAATTGCACATATCGGGCTTGCTTGAGGATCAAATGGCTGTGAATGGGGCACTTATTTCTGTCAGAAGTGGCTCTTCAGCCCCATCTACTGGGCCTGGACTCCCTCTCACCCAGCCGAAAAGTGGAGAGAACCTCCTCACCTCTGGGCTAAGAGGGAGACCTGCCAGGTGACCTCTCTGGAGGTAAGGACAATACGAGCACAGGAGAGGGGATGCTGGAAATGCTGCTATAGAATGAGTGGTTAGATCATGAAAGGAAGAGGAATTAAGGTTCACACAATTTGACTTCAAGGTGGAAAGTCAAAAGTGCTGCAGATAATCAAGGTAAATTGCTTTTGCGTGTGAAGAAATGTTGCTTGACCTTATAGAATAGGGTGAAATCGAGAATTTGGGATGTTTGCATAATGTATTCTCACAAAGGTATCAATTAATTTTGAGGATGAAGCAGATTGTCAGAACTTGTGCAGATAGCATATTCCAAATAAGCCCAATGTGGGATTTAACACATTGCAGTTTCATTTGAATTATTATTGCTTGCATTTAAACCCGGAGCTAAATAGTAATTATGAGATTTCATAAAATGTAAAACAAATATATTCTATTTTGAGGTCACTAAGTACATTTGTGACATGAAGTGTGTTTACTTGTACAACAAAATGTAAATGCGTCTTAATTTGTATTAATTATTCAAATTATATATTGATTTATGTAAATACTGTAATTTATATTTACTGTTGAAAACCAATAAACAAGAAAATGCAATCGCCATAAATATATAATTTATTTAAATCATTTAAAAGACAATTGTAATATATATATATATATATATATATATATATATATATGTATATGTATATATATATATATATATATATATATATATATATATATATACATATACATATATATATATATATATATATATATATATATATACACACACAAGTTCGGTATGGTTCTCAAATCTGATTGGCTGAGAGCCTTTTCATGCCATATTCTACCAATATCACCATGGTTTCAACGTTTGCATACTCCGCTTGCAGCAGTTCTCACAGCGAGTGTCATGGCGGACGAGCAAACACCATAATTTTACAAATACTATTGTTGTTGTGTCACTGAATGTAGTTTTAATAGTTTTTAGGCTATATATATATATATATATATATATATATATATATATATATATATATATATATATATATAGAGAGAGAGAGAGAGAGAGAGAGAGAGAGAGAGAGAGAGAGAGAGAGAGAGAGAGAGAGAGAGAGAGAGAGAGAGAGAGAGAGAGAGAGATACCTGGAGAGATTATAGTATTTTAACTTTTTACGTTAAAAATATATCACAAGAAAGAGATGTGAGAGATCAAAACATAAACAAACAGTTAAGGGTTCCACATGACTTAACCCATTGTCAGCTCATCAAGCAATAGGTGTAACACTGTGTATCTTAAATAACTCACTGACCATATTAACCCATTTGTACAAAGGTCAGATTTCCATTTCCACTTAAGAATACAATGATCTTTGCAACACTAAAATTATTGCACTTTTTTTTTTTCATTTTAACTGTTGACTCAATGTTATGATGTGAATTAAATGTATAATGTGAAATTGTGTATTAAATTATAAAAATGCTAAACAATAAAAGTTTCACTAAAAGAACTAGTGTGCACAATCATAGTGTGCACAATCATGAGCAATGTCCAACAATGTGAAGCATTAAATATGGCCTGATGATAACTGAAAATTCAAGACTAAACAGCATGTTCCTGCCTGCAGAACATCTAAAAGAAAAAGAAAGTGTCATCTGATCTCTTGCGCAAAGTGTCACCATGATCGTGGGAAAAAGTTCTCTAATAGCAAATGTTCTTCTTACTGGATTTTAAACTGTGCTTTTGTGACAGAAAACAGTGAGACAAAAATGAATTAGGTCTCATTGGGGACGCAGCAGGGAGGCAAGAAGCCAGCCAGCCGTAAGAAACTCAGGTGAAGGTTAAGCAATGTCTCAGACACAGCAGAGCAGGTGAGCGAAAGAGAGAAAGAAAGCACTGATGAGGAGAAAGGTGACAGGAAGGGGGGAAGGGGGAGTTCTTTGGCGAGGTGAAGGACTATCTCCAGAGATCTCCAGCACAGGGAGCAGGTTGACAGCTCGAGCTGGACTGCTAAGGGACCGGAGAGGCGCTAGGAACTCCACTCTGAATTCTGTTGAGACCAAAGCTGCCCTAACTCAAACAGACCCCTTTCCGAAGCTTCTTCATGCCTTGCTTGGCACATAACCCGCACTGGAGGCTTCCTTAGTTTTGAAGACCCACCAGGGGGAAGAGTGAATCACCCCTTCCGCCAGAGCTCTCACTCAAACTTTGGGTTAACAATGAGGACTCGCCCCTTCCACCTCATCCGTGGATCAGGCTGTAGGGAGCTGGCTCAGGCACAGCTCAGAGCTGTAGGTGAATGACCGAATGCCCAGAGGAGGCAGAGCTCAGTTCTGACCCAGTGGGTAGATAACAAACAGAAGAACCACTGCAGGGAAAAGTAGTCTAGCTCCTCTTAACTTTCAAGACAGAAACTTATGTTGGGGACAGTGGTATGCCAATTATAGAGCAGTACAAAGGGCCGGGCTACTCCTTCAGAATAGAATATCTTTGGTTCTCCAAGAGAATCTATACTCAATAATGGTAAACAACAGACTGAAAAATTTAACTTCAATTCCTGGTGGGAGCAGTTATAAACTGAACCAAGCTGTGCACAAGGGACTGGCAGAATCAAAGATCCAAAAATATATCAATAAAGGGATACAAGGATACATTTACAAGCAAACTTATTTAATTTATTTGAATGCAAAGAGTACACTTTAAATACCCCAAGAGCGATTTTAAAGCATACAAAGCTTTGTTTATATATATATACTCATCAAATTATAAATTGTTTCTAGAATGTTTCAAGAGGTCTCTGAACTCTCTCATGCTGACAGGAAGCCTTCAGTTTAGTTTCAGAACAACAACCTCAGCTGAGGAGCTTGTGGGAGTGTGATTCAGCTGGAGAATTATTGCACACCTGCCCGTGATTGACACCCCCCGCATCGGCCCAGATTGGCAGAGTAATTCATGTCAGATTGCAGACTCTTTTGTGCCACTTTTCTCATCCAGAATCAAATACCCCCAACAAAGTGTAACCTTTGCTTTGCCTCTAGGAAAGAGAGGTTTATGAATTTGGATGCCCTTTTCTCTAATTACACCCAGTAACACAGTGACAAAGAACTGCAGAAAGAAACAAGGACTGAGAGGCCAATGCAAATCGCTAAATAAAATAATTTTGTCTTTTCAGGAAAATCTGCAGGAGGATCATTTACTCACTAAGCTGAAATGATCAGTGTAGGGTAATAAAATGGGTTGTCACAACGCTGTGCTGTAATGATGGCTAGACCCTAGCCGTGTTCTGTCTGACAATGCACCAGATGAGAGGGATGATGTGTGGACACGTCTTTCTTGTTCTTGATTACCCTTGAGATAACTGGCCGCGCTGTGTAAGGATGTGATGAGCCCATCCTGTGGGAGTCGTGTTTGTTCTAGGCTATATCTGCCCAGCGTAATCAGTGTTTAAAGAACTTCTGCTGTCTATGTCCACAGAGAAGCAGGATACTATCGGTCTGACTGGAATTGCGATGCTTCAAACTTGACTCAATTTACTGCTCATTGTTTGATTGAATTTACATTATACATTATTTGTCTTAACTGGCAAACTAGCCAGTAATTGCTACCTGCTTATAAACTGAACTGAACTGCAAACTGTTCTATAAAATCAACCAGTATTAAGCTGGCAGTCAGATAAGCTAAAAGGGTACATTTTTCTTCTTTTCCACCCCTTAGCATTCTGTATGAGGAAGACGTTTTTCTCAGCTTCTGAGTGTGCATGTTGTAAGAAAGAAAAATAAATGAATGAATGAACGAATTAACCAATCTGACAGTTAATTAACTAGGTTTGCATTTCCTGAAATACCAGGGCTTGCAAGGCGGCAAGAGCATAGCGGTCAAGTTTTAGGTGATACAGTCCCACCTTGCAAGCGCTGTAATTAATTCATAGATCAATTCAACATGAACCAGTAGCTACATCTTACTTGAAAAAAAACATTCATGTAACAGGGAAACACCTGAACAGGCTGAAATAAACTTTGTTTGATTTATAAAAGTTGCATATGTATTGCTGAGTAAATCTTTTAGTTGTGCCTCCAACTGAAGAACAATCTGTTTAGACCAGATGCCAGTCTGGATGCCATCCATAAAGCACCGGGCACACAGGTCCACATACTGCGTGCGTCAACAGATTAAGAATGTTTTCTGAATCAGTCTCTAAACAGCCAGCATGCTAACTCAACAAAAACTTCAGACTCATAGACCCACACTAAAGCAAACCACACAGACCTTTTCTTCTGAAAGCTTAAATCTGTGTGTAACAAACACAAATGTTAATCCTCCAGCAATTACGACTCCACACCGCACAGTCTTCTGCGCTGATTTATAGAACATACTTCATTCATTATTAATATAGAGAGGAGTGTGTACTAATAACCTGGGCTCCAGATGACGGAACTGAAAAGTGGTGTCTCTGATAAACTGGACGATGAATATTTCATTGTGGAGGTCTAGGCGAAGAGAAGAGATTGTGATTTATGACACAGGCGTGGATAACACAAACAGACTAATGCAAACACACAGCCAAACAAACTATATCGGCTCAAATGTGGATCTCTGTGCCGTTGAGAAAGCTAACAGCTCGAGGGTGGTTCTGTTTACTCTCACACCTGAATGTGTTTTACATGAAGATCAGAGTCATCATATGCTATATCTAGGTGGTGAAGGAGCATTATCTATTCTTCAGTGCTGTCTAGCACAATATCTGGCCCTGGTTCCTCCACATCAAGCTGCTCTAATGGCAGTCATGATGCTGGCAGTATGATAAGGGAGATAAATACACCTCAGCGAGACAGCAAATGGTGCTTCCGCAAGACCCACACACATGCAGACGCACATTTTATCTTGCATCTCCTACCTTTCTTTCAGCCTCACTCCCTCTCTCTTCCACACACACTTTCACACACAGGAAATGAGGAGGAGGGTAAAGAATGGTCCTGGCTACCTGTGAGACAAAGGGGGTTTCTCCTGCAATTTGGCTTGTAATCAGAAAGCATCAGCTGGGTCAGGAGGCTGCATTTCTTCACCTAATGCAGAAAGCCATTCTCTCCCTTCCCTCCTGGACATAAAAGAGTCATTTACTAAACATTTATCTTTTTTAAAAAGCCATTATGCCGTGTTACCGTGCTTGATTGTTTCTTTATTGAATTTGGGCAGCCTCGAGCCTGCGTTGCGCTTCAGGTCTGGCAAAATGATCTTTTCTCTCTTTCTCGCTCTCTTTATCCAGCTCACGAGTCCATTATAAGTGATGAAATAAAAAAAGCTGGTGGTTGGTGTGTATGGCTATATGTATTGTGTGATGGAATGGGCCATTCAATGGGTTTGATCATTGTGAGAGCGCTGGAAATTACGAACATCATTGCAACGCTTGCCCATTTCTGTCTTATGATGGATTGGGAATACAGTAAATACTGCTGTTAGCCACAGACATCAGTGTCAAGGCCAGCCGTATAATGGAGAACTATAGCCAATAGATGGTTACATCGGTGTTCTATTGCAGGGTAAAGATGAACAGGGAGGTACTTCGGTGTTAAATGTACATATTTTGGACAGTGAAGATAACCTGTTCATCTTTATCGCATGGGAACAGTCCCTCCTGTACAGGGGAGGAAGGTCTCTAACACCATCTATCAGCTACTTATAATGCTGTCGTATCATCGTTGCGGCGGCAGCTTCTCATCAATTCACACCTCGAGGTATGTAACTCCCACACTGAACACGGGTCTTTTGACATCACCATCAAAGTGTGAAAAGATTTCAAATTTCTGAGATTTCCCCCATCACCTAAGTTAAATTTATATCTAATTTAAGTTTAAGAAGTCTAAGTGTTTGGGGAACAAAAATAGTGACTTTCATAACACTGGAAAGCCTTTTCACAGTTTAGTAAAGTTCAACTGGGATTCATACATTAAATCAAATGTGACAGTGACTTTGAAACAGATTTTATTTTTAGCCGAGTGTAAAGTGCAGCATTTGGGTCACAGCCAGAACACAAAACTAATGGGAGCAGATCTAGAGGAAAGAGACAACACACACAGAAGGGGTATATTGCACTGTATGAAGTGACACAAAGTGATTTCACAGCACTTAAACATGAATTTAAAATGTGGATGTGTCTCCTAAAAAAATTAAGGAAGTCAGTTTGGTAATAGAATGCAGCTGCCATTCACTGAAGGCTTCCTGTCAGCATGAGAGAGTTCAGAGACCTCTTGAAACATTCTAGAAACTATTTATAATTTGATGAGTTATATACTGTATATATATATATATATATATATATATATATATATATATATACAGTATATAACTCATCAAATTATAAATAGTTTCTAGAATGTTTAGTGCCGTTTCATGTTGCACACACCTTAAACTGGCAGTGGTCAGGTGGTACAGCGACCACGTGGTGAAAGTTGTGGCTCTCAGACAATTATGAGTTTACAGTTTACACGTTCTATAAGCAAAATTGTTACAAAGTATTTGTATGTTACAAATACAGGACAATTGTATTTCAAAGATGAGTGAAAATAGCTTTAGTCTGTTTGCCAAGCATTTATAAGACATACACTACCTTTCAAAAGATTATAAATATATATATATATATATATATATATATTTGTGAAATTATGTCTTTACTGACACTTTAAATCACTTGTATGCATGCTTGTCCAATAAAATTATTCATTTCTTAAAAAAATATATATATTACCGATCCCAAACTTTTGAATGGTAGTGCATAAAACCATGAATAGCTGATAACTGTTGCGCCGACTATTATAAATGTAATGGGCTACCATTAACATGACTGCTAGTACAGAGATCTCCAAACTTTAAAATGTTCTATCTTAATATGTAAAACTGCACTAACTGACCACCCAGAGTGATTCCATATGCATTATGCATGTTTCCATCTCTCTCAATCATTCCAGTCATTTTTGAGTGTCCTGCATTTGATGATCACTGAACGGCACTTTCACTGGTCTACAATTACTCTGTGATTGGGGCAAAAAGAAACACACACACACACAGAGAGAGAGAAAGAGAGGCAATCAACACAAACGCTATGGTGACATTAAGGGCTATTGAAATGCTGATTCAATCCCTTGTCTTTGGTGTTATACAGAATGTTCCATCTACATAAGGAATGTCTCTGTATAACCATGCTCAAACAATGACAGTTATGTTTTACGAATATACAGTAGTTGGATAACAGCTATATCTACTGATGCCAGTCTCTCTGTCAGTACAGAAACTCATTAGCAGCCTGCAATGAGGCTAAAGGCATGCCTGTAGCTAGAGAGTGACCTCTGACTACACACACAGTGAGCACATCAGGTGGCAGAGAGAGTGTGTGTCAGGTAAGAGCTAAAAACACAAAGGAGAGAGAGAGAGTTTCTGTTGAGGGTATTTATGCTTGGTCATCAATATGCATCTGTACGGATTGCAATCCAATCTGTTTATTTGCATATAGCGAATAGTACATTGTATTTGTTTCGCAAAGACATATTTATGTGGCTTAGTGTAAATAGGCCCTGTATATAATACTAAACTGTATCTGTATAAGTGTGTCTATTTGACAGACTGCAAACACACACACATCAGCATGTCCGGCCTCTGTGCACTACTGTCATGCCAGCTAACACAGAAGGCTGAGGGGTAATGAAGCATCTGAGAATGAATGCCTTAAGTAGAATTCATTGGAAGTCTCAGCTCAGGTGTCAGGCAGATACCGGACACTTGCTTTATGGTCTTCCCCACGGGGGACCCGGGACACTCCAAGCCAACCCTGTCAAAGCCCGAGCTGCATCTGTGGACACCATTATCGGTGCCTTACCCCTTCCCAGGGGCACAAGCAGAGAGGTCCTACTGAAATAGGATTGGTTTAAAGCCAAGCCAGAATGTGTATAAGAGCAAAAGCATTTCAAGGAGAGGGCAATGGACGAAAAAGAATACAGTACGCATCCTCTCCATTAAGTGACTGGATTAGTATTATTATTCTTTTTTTCCAATTCAATCAAATTAGGTATTTTCATTAGAAAAAGAATATTTGCCTTGATGAATAAAAGCTGGAAAACCTACGTCTATACTATGTCTAATTATCATTAAAGCATAAAATTTAATGTTCTGAGAGTTCCTGGAAATTTAAGAGCCTATTTTACTAATGAATTTAACAAAATTGATTAATGAAGCAGAAAAGCTAAATGCAATTCACTAGTTATTTGATCTAATTTAAATAATCTTGCATTGCACAAAAAAAAAATCAGCAAATTAAAATTCAACATACTAGAACTTAACTTTTTTTTTTAATATATATATATATATATATATATATATATATATCTAGTTCATGCAGCTTATCAGAATATCTTAGTAAATAGCACATGGATGACACTCTTCTTCTTCCAGTAATTTCAAATCATCCACAAAATGGCTTAAGCTAGTAATTTTTAACCAAGAGTCTGTTAAAACAAAAAGAAGAAGCATGTGTTGAGCTGTTAATTACACAAAAAATTATTGGCAATATATATATATATATGTGTGTGTGTGTGTATATATATATATCTTATATCATTCTAAAATAACAGATTCTCAGATTATTGCAACATTTTGAGAGGAAGCAACTAGGTTAGTCTGTTTTGACCTGTTTTGAACTGTTTTGAGTCCCTGCAATGGTCATTTTAATAATACCATTATATTTTATACTAATTCTAAATGATATCCAGGAATCTATTATGAGTTAATTACAAGGGATGCATTGTTGGTTTGGTCTCAATAATGATGTACTTGAGCCTTACTGATGAGGCCGAGGATAAATAAGACAAAAAGGTTGGAAAACACTGGTTTAAACAATAAAAGCCAATAAGAGAACCACATAATAGACATTTTTCTAATAGACACTGAACCCCATCAACCTCCACACAGTGCAGAGGCTGCAACCGTGGTGTGATAAAATAACATGGCCTGATTACAAAGTTAATGATCTGTGCAGAATGAATATCCTCCCAGGCAGCATGAGTCTGAGGTCAAAAAGCTCCAGTAATGACAAACATTAGCATGGGCGAAAATTCAAGAAATGTTTTAAGTCCATGTATATTCACTGAGCAATGTGTATGTGCAAAGGACACACACAAGATGAAGAACATCTTCAAATTCAGAGTGATTTTGTAAGTGTCCGGGTCAAAGTTAATAATACAAAATTGCATTGTATTGTTATACACTTTTATACTGCATAAAACTTGCATCAATACCCTATATTCAAGAATATAATGCACTCCATAATAATATAATTGCAGTGACAAAACAATATTGACTCGCTGCAGGATTTAACACATGCACAACAAAATAACTTTTGTTTGGCAAGCGTAACTAGTATACTCTATGCACTATTTGCTTTTCCTGACACTGGACAATGCTCTCAGTTCAACGAGGGTCTTAGTTCTGACCAGGCCTTGTGGCATCTGCACTGTGCCCCTCTGGCCACTAGAGGGGGTAACTGACTCTAAAGTGCATCCTCTACACTCGGCTGTACAAGATTCAAGTGCAACTGACATGCACAGACACAACATACTATGTAAATTTACATTAAAAATGTGAAAACACAAACCACAAAAGCATTCTTTGGATGAATGGCCCATATTTTTTTCATTCAATAAATGTGTAAGAAGATGTATCTGAGCCACAAACTTGTCAAACTGGCTACTTAACACCTTGTGCAGTCTGTTTACTCTGAAAGAGAGAGATAGAGACAGTGTCAGAGAAATGCAGATCAAAAGCTGATTAGAGCATCATGAGAATGCTGCTTGACAGAGCTGGCTCTGCGATTAATTGAGTCAAAGCGAGACGCTTCACAGATATTTCCTGAACGATTAACCCGCTGTAAAGCGGGAGTAATGAATCTCTGGTTTGAGAGCTGGCTGCCCAGGCAGATGGGCTCCTGAGAAGAGTCTTTATGATAATTTGGGCAAGAGTTCAGTGAGAACACACGCTTCTCTTCTTGCTGCCTGATTCATTGTTTTATTACAGTACGGGTGAGAAAACAGTTTGGAACAAAGCGGAGCTCAACAATAAGGACTGCTCAATGGCTGTCGGCCGTCTGACAGATATTTAGGCCAGTTGACAGAATAATCACTTGGCCACTGCTGCATTGTCACTACATATTATGCTTGATGGTCATGTGTTTTTTTTATTCCTCGCAAACTTTTGGACAGTTGAACAATGCTGTTACAAATTCTGATTATTTAAATACTATATATCACCACCTTGTAATGTTTTCTAACTTGTTAACAGATATGTTCAGATAAAAATGCAAAACTGACCTGCGATAGTCGTTAACATCAGTTTGAAAAACATGATTTCCCAGCAGTGTATGAATTTATAGTGTCATACAGTTATTATTGCTCTATAATTTCCCATTATTATTTCTTATATAAATTGTTTTGTGAAGAATATTTAAAATTAAGTAAAAAAAAAAAAAAATTAACACTGATAATAAAGAGAAATGTTTCTTGAGCAACAAATCAGCACATCAAAATGGTTTCTGAATGATCATGTGACACTGAAGACTGGCAATTCAGCTTTGCCGTTAAAGGAATAAAATACATTTTAAAATGTAAAAAAAAAAAAAAAAAACTATAAATATATAAAATATATTTTATTTGTATTAATATTTCACAATACTGTATTTTTGAAATGCAGCCATGGTGAGCATAACATACTTTTTTTCCAAAAACATACTATTGTACAGTCTTCAGAAGACTTATAAAATTGCTCGTTATTCATATGAACAATTTGATACTTTTCTTGTCATATTTTGACTTTGGCATTTATAAATCACATTCACTTTCATTGCATGGAAAAGCTGCCTAAGATCTCCTTGTGAGTTTCACAGAAGAAAGAAAAAAATAATACTGGGTTGGAATAGCATAAGAGTGGAAAAACAATGACAGAATTAAACATTTTTGGTGAACTTTTTTATTTAATGTTGAGCCCTGCAGAGTTCCATTGATTTCAGAGTTCTCTTCAACGCTTAACTCCATCGCATTTCTATTCTAGCTGTGTTGTTCCCTAAGAAGTGAGAACCATTAGAAGACTGACTGGCGCTAGGTTAATTAAAACAGGCGCATTGACAGAGCAAACCGTTTGGCAGTATTACCTGCAGGTAAACATTAGAAATGAATCATCACCACCACTCACATCAGTCTTCATTAGCAGTTCTTTAAAAAAAATATATCAGCATGTGAACGTGGAAACAATTCCATGGAAACAGGACTGTTTAACAGGACTGCTCCATAACACAGTCTAATTAATCCTAGGCTGTTGGTAGCCGACTGAAAGCCCTTTGAGCACAGACAACATTAATTGCGTTAGTAACCTCGAGGTGAGTGTTATTTGGTCTCGTGGCAGACACCAAAACCTCAGTACTGTAATCCTGGGATTTAATGGGGAAAAGGGGTGGCAGCAAAGGTTGCCCTGTTAAGCCTATTGCAGACCAGTTTTGCCGTTTCATTTATATCGATGCAGGATTTGTGTGAGCTAATCGATCAGCAAAAGGATTCAACTTTCTCCTCAAGTTAGGTGGAAGCTGGTACGGTCTTAAGGAAAAAAAAAAAAGGTGTCAGATGCCATAGAGCATTCTCAAATTAACTAAATGCACGATGAAGCTTGAACGGATCAGGGCAAGCAATAATGATTAGCTTAAACGGCTAAAAGAACAGATCCGCTTACTTCTTAGTGAAGAGTATTACCATTTACCCACAAGCCACTGATATGAAAGACTGCTTAAGTACCCCCACTGAAGCATTTTTTTCATTAAATATTAATAATTTCATTATATATATATATATATATATATATATATATATATATATATATATATATATATATATATATATATATATATATATATATATATATATATATATATATATGAATAGCGAATAATTACATATTATGCTAGAATTAGTTAGTATCGTCCGTATACATAAGATAAAACACCAGAAAAACGTTGATGTAACTGGCTTTGGTGTAACGGACATTATAAACATAACTCATACCAATCAATTCACACATATGATATTTTGCTAACACTTCACAAAAAAACACAAAAAAACGATGTATTAACATTAGTTAATGCATCAGGTATGAAATAATGAACAGCATAGCATGTATTATTATCATAGGTTAAATGTTAATTTACAAAATTACTTTTGCATATGTTAATTTATGCTCTGTAGTAATGCATTAGTGTTAATTTATAACTTCAAATCAAAATATATTTGTACGTGTGAAAATTAACAAACCTAGACTAATAAATACTAGAAGAGTATTGTTCATTGTTGGGTCATGGATTCATTAACAAATTGGATCTTACTGTTGTTGTCACAGACATTCAGTTATTTTGGTCTTAGTTTCATTTTCATGGACTTTTAATTTGTTTTAATTTGTTTCCTGATTTCCCGCCACTAATCAGTTGTCATGGTGATTATTTTGATCTTCACAGGTGTTTGTCATTTTACTCTCATTTACCATGTATTTAAGTTGCAGTCTTTTCAGTTCTCATTTGTCCGGTCTCGTTGTGGTTGTGCTACCTTTTCTTGGATTTAACTTTGGAGTTTATTAAAGATTGTTCGTGTTTATGTTTACACGATGTCTCTGATGTTGGTTGTCTATTTGGATTTATCTATTAAACCTTGTGTTATACTATCTTCATTGGATCTAAGCATTACAACTGTATAGTGTTAGCAATATTTGTAAAATTATTATTTTTGTTTTTCCACAGATGGGGAAAGTGGCTGAAATAGCTGTACAGCACATGCAAAAGAGAAACAGTTGTCTATTAACTGAAGGCACATTACACTGCTCTCCCCATAATGAATGTAGACAGCCTTGTTGATTATTAAAGGAACAATTTTTTTTAATTTTTTTGGGGGGTAGTGTAGACAGTGTACAAACAAATGCCCTATGTTGGCAAATGCCATAGGTTATAAAAAACCTATGAGATCGCTCTCTTTATAACCATACTTGTTTATCAGACATTTAAAAACCTTTAATCAATAATTGAACAATGACAGTTGTTGAATAAGGTGTAAATATATCAATGCAAAAATTAATTAATATTTATATAAAATGGCTATTTGTATGTGCCTGTATAAATATGTATTTACAATATATTGTTAATAGCTGCTTATGATTGGCATTGTTTTCATTGTTGATTTTGGTAGCCTATTTGTGTTTGTTAATTGTTTGTGTGTGTGTGTGTGTGTGTGTGTGTGTGTGTGTGTGTGTGTGTGTATTATATATATACAGTGAGGAAAATAAGTATTTGAACACCCTGCTATTTTTCAAGTTCTCCCACTTGGAAATCATGGAGGGGTCTGAAATTGTCATCGTAGGTGCATGTCCACTGTGAGAGACATAATCTAAAAAAAAAAAT
The DNA here is from genome assembly GCF_951802725.1 of Rutilus rutilus. Classification (NCBI taxonomy): domain Eukaryota; kingdom Metazoa; phylum Chordata; class Actinopteri; order Cypriniformes; family Leuciscidae; genus Rutilus; species Rutilus rutilus. The sequence goes on along the minus strand of NC_140210.1, from coordinate 33,039,351 downwards.
CCAGAAATCACAATATATGATTTTTTAACTATTTATTTGTATGATACAGCTGCAAATAAGTATTTGAACACCTGTCTATCAGCTAGAATTCTGACCCTCAAAGAACTGTTAGTCTACCTTTAAAATGTCCACCTCCACTCCATTTATTATCCTAAATTAGATGCACCTGTTTGAGGTCGTTAGCTGCATAAAGACACCTGTCCACCCCATACAATCAGTAAGAATCCAACTACTAACATGGCCAAGACCAAAGAGCTGTCCAAAGACACTAGAGACAAAATTGTACACCTCCACAAGGCTGGAAAGGGCTACGGGGAAATTGCCAAGCAGCTTGGTGAAAAAAGGTCCACTGTTGGAGCAATCATTAGAAAATGGAAGAAGCTAAACATGACTGTCAATCTCCCTCGGACTGGGGCTCCATGCAAGATCTCACCTCGTGGGGTCTCAATGATCCTAAGAAAGGTGAGAAATCAGCCCAGAACTACATGGGAGGAGCTGGTCAATGACCTGAAAAGAGCTGGGACCACCGTTTCCAAGGTTACTGTTGGTAATACACTAAGACGTCATGGTTTGAAATCATGCATGGCACGGAAGGTTCCCCTGCTTAAACCAGCACATGTCAAGGCCCGTCTTAAGTTTGCCAATGACCATTTGGATGATCCAGCGGAGTCATGGGAGAAAGTCATGTGGTCAGATGAGACCAAAATTGAACATTTTGGTCATAATTCCACTAAACGTGTTTGGAGGAAGAAGAATGATGAGTGCCATCCCAAGAACACCATCCCTACTGTGAAGCATGGGGGTGGTAGCATCATGCTTTGGGGGTGTTTTTCTGCACATGGGACAGGGCGACTGCACTGTATTAAGGAGAGGATGACCGGGGCCATGTATTGCGAGATTTTGGGGAACAACCTCCTTCCCTCAGTTAGAGCATTGAAGATGGGTCGAGGCTGGGTCTTCCAACATGACAATGACCCGAAGCACACAGCCAGGATAACCAAGGAGTGGCTCTGTAAAAAGCATAACAAGGTTCTGGCGTGGCCTAGCCAGTCTCCAGACCTAAACCCAATAGAGAATCTTTGGAGGGAGCTCAAACTCCGTGTTTCTCAGCGACAGCCCAGAAACCTGACTGATCTAGAGAAGATCTGTGTGGAGGAGTGGGCCAAAATCCCTCCTGCAGTGTGTGCAAACCTGGTGAAAAACTACAGGAAACGTTTGACCTCTGTAATTGCAAACAAAGGCTACTGTACCAAATATTAACATTGATTTTCTCAGGTGTTCAAATACTTATTTGCAGCTGTATCATACAAATAAATAGTTAAAAAATCATACATTGTGATTTCTGGATTTTTTTTTTAGATTATGTCTCTCACAGTGGACATGCACCTACGATGACAATTTCAGACCCCTCCATGATTTCTAAGTGGGAGAACTTGCAAAATAGCAGGGTGTTCAAATACTTATTTTCCTCACTGTATATATATATATATATATATATATATATATATATATATATATATATATATATATATATATATATATATATATTTTTTTTTTTTTTTTTTTTTTTTGTCTCTTACTGCCCATCTTGACCAGGACTCCCTGGTAGAAGAGATATCTCAATTGGACTTTCCTGTTTAAATAATACATATATATATTCAAAGTTTTTTGCAAAAAGCTCCTCTCAAATTTTGAATGTGCGTGTTAAAGCTTAAACAGCATGTACAAGTATAACATACAGTGGTACAAATGAAATAAATATAACACTGAATATGTGGAGGCCAGAAACAAAGAAGAGGGCAGAGGATCGATTGATGTACTATGAAAACAGTGCAAACCAAGACATCAATCAATGCCACTCTGAATGGCAACAAAAGACTTTTCAGACAACTACACAGGCTCAAAGTCACTCAGTAATTCAGATCAGATCTACATCTGTCCTCCCGTGATGAATCTTATGTGCTGCAATGGTCCACCTTCAGACTTATTAGGGCGAATGCAAGTCCAGGTCATCCTCTCACACAATTATTTATAATGTTGCCTTCAATTCTGCCCTTTCACTTGTGCAAATAAGGGGGTCGGTCGAAGCGCATTACACCTGTAGCATAGTCATTTCCACCTTTTGCCCAATGCTAATGGAGGTGTGAACAATGTGCTGTGAGCCAGAGATGCATGGAGAATAACATTATATTTAATCTACCTCCTAGAGGCAGCATAATTACTAACCTCCTCCATGAACGTGCAGGTCACAACCACACTGCAATGACCACTCAGAGTAATTAATAAACAGCAGCACAGCCTCTTCAACAGGAAATGAGAGCTCTTCAGAGAGCACTAAAGTATCATTTCAACAGGCACGTTTATGCATGCATGTGTTTTTGTACATACTCTGCAATTCTCCCTGTGTCAGATATGATGTAGAGCAAGCCATGCCCAACAGTCAATGAAAAACAGAAGAACCTGAAAGAAATCAAAACGGTGTCCCAAAGAGGCTGCCAAGAAGAGGATCCAAGAAGCGCCATCTCAAGGATGTGGTGGTTTCATGAGGACTTTGCCCCCTTCATTACATATGCCCGCTCCTGCTGCTCTGGCTGAGGTCAACAGACTCCCCAAATCAGCCAGCTATTTCTACAGGGTGAGAAGTCTGGAGAAAAGGAAGATTAAAAAAATAAAGAGAGCTGTAAAGAGCAAAAAGAGAGATTTTCAATTTGAGAGCAAGGGGCTATAAACTTCCTTCAGTGTTTTATTTGCATGGGCAACGTTTGTACTTGTCAGGATGGTTTACTGACTTCATTTGAGCAGCCATCTGCACACAGTGGTCTGCCGTGCCGGAGTGTGCACTCACTCATTATCACCTTTTGCATGATTGAAGTGGTTAAACTTGTCCAAATAGAACAGGGAGGGATGAAAGGAATGCGGAGTGTGAGGAGGAGAGCAACACACACACATGCACTCGCCTACAGAAGTGTAGTTGCACACAAAGCAACTAGCGTAGTGTGCAGTGTAGCCTATATGTAGTGACATATCAGTTCACCGATAATATTTGGTAAACTGCAACATTATTAAAGGATATATTCCCCCACTTCTGGATGTGAATCAAATTGAAATATCACAAGTATCCTACCAACAGTGTGCCAGCACAAGTAAGTATGAAAAGGTGATAGCTTGGCTCTAGTTCTGATGTTGCACATGAATCTCTGCAGAAACAGCACTAGCCATGAGGAGCCACAGAAGCTTCTCCACATTCTAATCATTAATTTCACATCTTCAAATTTGAGAACTTAATTTTAGTTCTACCAAAAACGACAATTCTCACCATCATGTTGTTCCAACCCCATATGACTTTCGTCTTTTAGTCAACAAAACAAGACGTTCCGAAGAATGTTCTCACTGCTCTTTTTCATGGAATAAAAGTGGATGGGGACCAAAAAAGACAAAAAATAAAAATAAAATAAAAACAAAAAAATTGAAATTGAAATTAGAATTTTTTTTTTGAAATTGTTTCAAAACAGCTTTACAGAATGCAGCTTTAAGTGCACAATATTTCAAGGCTTATAATATACTTTTGTGAGGAAGTGAAAATCAGACTGAAAATTTGGGACAAAAATTTGTCATTTACTAAAAAATCGTAGTTTTAGTTTAGTTTTAGCAACTGTAGTCATCATTCACTTTCACTGAACTGGAAAGAGCAGCTTCGACATTCTGTTATAACTAACTCATCTTGTTCATCAAACAAGTAATACAAATAAAAAAAGGCATACAGGTTTTGATGGCCTAAAACTAACTTGTTGCCACACCATCAATGGCCAGTGATTTAAGAAAATGTACCAGCCATAAAAAAAAAACATGTAAACTGTTTTTGCAAAAACAGTCAGTAATGACGCCAAGATTTTAGATGCCAGTGAAAATTCACAATTCTTTATTCCAATTTCGGTACCACAGCTAAAACTACTAGCCTAACTAATATAAATTTAAACCATTATTAAAGACAAGTAAACAGTCAGTTAGTGTTGTCAAAAGTACCGATTTCAGTACCAAGTCAGTAAAAAAAAAAAAAATTATTTCTCTGTTGAACGGATTCTTAAAAACCTCTGATTGGCCACTGTGTTCACGCACTCAACATATGACACTATTCACCAAGCGCTTACACAGATACACACGGGAGCGTTTGAAAGCAGGCGTCTATCAGCGGCGTTTACCCTAATATATCCGCTGATAGACGGATCCGCTGATAGACGCCCCTTTGAAGAGCGTCAAAGACGTCTATTTACATTATATTTAAATTGTCAAGGCTTAAACTTTCATAACAATGCAGCGCTGGCCCGTCAACTGTCCCAAGCGTCATTCACGTTTGTTCACGTTCATGCATTGTTCATAAAAATGTCACCGGCCAACTGGCGAGTGACACCGTTTCACACCGTTGCATTTGGTGCTTGGTGAGTGTTAATTTTAGACCCTGGGAGTAAATGATGATTATGGTGACAGGAAGCTAGAAGATATTGTCAGCCAACGATTGAACAATTGAATACAACAGCCAAAATTCTTGAGACCTTCTTTCTACAGACACAACTGGATCACTTTGTCTGTGTGACAGAGAGCAGCTATTGTTTCAGGCCCTTGAGTGGCTCTGGTAATGTTTTCATAAATTAGTGGCCTTCCTAAAGCCAGCCGGAAAACTGAATCCCTCATGTTCTAACTGCCCTGGTTGATTTGAGTTCAGTTGTTAAGGAGCAGGACTAATTAGACATGGATTGCAATAACCCTCCCTCTCTTACGCTCCCCCTCTCTCTGGCTGGCTCATTAGCGTTCCTGCATTATTTAAACTAATGGAGCAGATTAGGTAAAGCACACACAATCATGCTGCTACTTAAACACAGCCTGCTGCAGCAGCTGGACACACTTTCTCCCTAAAGTCCCAAATAAGTAAAGCAGATGGAATCATGGGATGTGGGTGGTGGCACTAATATAGTGTGGGTTTCTTTAGGGCAGATTCGGGGACATCTGGCCATGACTAGATTGGACTATCTGTGTTTTAACAAAGTCATAGCACTGAGAATATACTCTAGTTATGAGCGGCTAGTCTTGGGTCTATCTAAATTGAAACGGCAGCCTTTAGCAGCCATGTTAGGCATGCAACATAAGGTAAGCAAAATAAGGTAATCTACATTCTGCAAGATCTCATGATCCTCTTTCACGCTACATACAGGGATGCTTTCAAGTGAATCAGAAAGACAAGTTATTGAGCTGGTGAATACATAAAGTGTGCAAAGTTGCAAAGAGAGCAACTATTACCCTATATGTTCATCGGAAGAGAAACACTAAATAAAAAAGGTAAAGGGCCATTCACACGGAATGCATTTTGCAGTTAAAAACATGAGACACAGGTCAGTGGAACAAAAAAAAAAACAGACAAACAAAAAAGAGCAAGCTCTAGAGACGTGTTTTTCCCTCCTCCTTTTTTTAATGTGTCATGCACGAGACGCTGCAAAAGATCCAAATGCTGTGTTTAAATAAGTCCGTCTAGCGCATGTTTTATACAGAAAAATAATTAAAAAGTTTAATGGAAACATGTGCTCTGCGTAACGGCATTAACAGTGTCACCTTTGATCAGTTTAGTGCATACTTGCTGAATAAAAGTTCAATGTCAGTATTTTTTTAACAGCCTAGCTACACTTAAACCAAACAAACTGCATTTGAAATCTGATTTAAATATAGCAATAACGTAATGCAATTTAAGCACTGAATCTACCAAAAACCTAAGCTCATAAATCGTGACAGATGTCACAACTTTCACTTCACTGTGATGTGGCACTGCTGTGTGTGGCACGTTTTTTCACTTCTTGTTTTCATCAGCATTTCACACATTTTTGACCCACACCATGTGAGCCGCTCCACTGTCAGTCGAAACACCCGCTGGAAACACCCGCTCACTTCTTGCCAGTGGACGCATATACTTAGAGGGCAGTTCTGAATTGAGACTTTGTAGAGGCCTGTAGTAAACACAGATGTCACAGAGTCAAACCCATTGTCTCTCTGATTTGGCACTTAACACCATCATGATGATTTTAATTACTCCTGCATCTGCTTGGCTCCATGGCTTGTGTGTGTGTGTGTGTGTGTGTGTGTGTGGGGTGGGGGGGGGGGGGGGGGGGGGGGGGTGCTTGTCTGAAGTTTAAAATCATTGGTTACCCGTAAGCCAATCACATAACGTTTGGTTATGGCGTGTGTTATGCGCATGCTCAGCCGCATCTAACTTCCACTGTAAACGCATGTATGATGCAAAAACTAAACCATCGAGCGAAATACCGGAGTGAACATGGCTGTGAACGACTTTTGCAGATTATGTGAAGTAAATCTACGCATCCACCACGGTACAATCAGCATCTACGTCATGGCTCTCTGTTCGTTGATTGGCCGGCCGTCCGAAGGCCGGTGGAAAACTGAAAGATAGGCTGCTATCTCAGACTGACTACAGGAGCGAAATGAAATTAGCGGAAGTAGGAAGTCTGACGTAGTCAGGCTAGTATTATATGGGCAATATTTGAATCCACTTAAAGGATTATTTTTTTATTTTATTTTTTTACACACAAAAGATTGTGAGGGGATAGCTATTACACAACATTCGTTATTTTAAGCACTCAGTACGGTCAGCGACAATGACCAGAGATGTGGAATATAATCGTTTTTATGATGTATCACGATGCAGATGTGAACGATTTTGCATCGATGCATCTGTAATAAAAGGCTACATATTAATGTGCTGTTTTATTGTAAATAAAGTAGACTACTCTTATTTAAAAAAAAAGTTGTGTATGTCCTTAGGAAGCAAAGCACTTCTGTCTGATGTTTCAGTTTTTACAAAAAGAACATGCATGAATGTGAAAATCAAGTGCAGGACGAGCTTGATGTTAAACAGAATTATTAAGCGGAATAACCCACGAAAAAGAGCTCAAAGCATTACTCACGATGACTGACAGAGAGCTGAAGAAACAGAACAGAAAAACGCCTCTCTCAGACAGCATGCGATCCTGAATTCAGCTCTCTTTAGCGGCGTATTGCACTTGAATGGTCAGATACACACAGAAGTATTTTAAAATATCTGTCTTGGTGAGTATTCACGGGTCTTAAGTGAACATAAACAGTTTGGGGAGGAGGGGGGTCTGATATATAACATAACATTAGATCCATGCATTAGGTCTTAATATATAAGCCTGCTGCTGTGACATTAATGTTAATCAAACAACAAAATAAAAGAAGGAATCACTCACTGCTCTTGACTAAATAACTTTTGTGGCCATAATAATAAGCAATGCATTGTAATTAATACACAAAGTCTATGCAGTGATTTTTAAAAAAAAAATTTTTAATTTGATTATTCAATTTCTGTTTTATTTCTTATCTGAATGCTTCTGATAAATAGATTTTAATTGAAAAAGTAAAGCACTGTTAATTTAATTTGTTCCTGCTTTATATTGTATTTGTTCTACTGTTTGTTTGCATCTTTGTTATTATTTTAATAACAATGATAAAATAACAAAAATAACTATACTGTGATGATTAATATAGTAATTATCAATAAAATAATTGGTGCATCGAGAATCATTTAATAATCGAATCGTTAACCTCCAAATCGTAATTGAATCAAATTTTGAGGGAAGTGAAGATGCACACCTCTAATAGTGACAGCCATTACTTTTAATTTCTAAAGCAGTTTTACTGAGAGCTAGCCTACAGTTTTTGGCTCATGCAATTTAGATAAATATAGGCTGAGTCAGCTGTGAAACCTGGGTTACAAAAGGTTTCTAAGCATCCAAAGCTACTTCTGGATCGAAAAGGATAATTCTTTGCCTAAGAAAAACAGTGAAGAAATAGAAAAAAAAGGAGACGAATCATCCAAAAATGTGTTACTAACTGCCTAGTGAATTATTGGGAGGTTTCCCCCCCCCCCATCAATACTATATATACATGTATATGTTTTTCCCCCATCAATACTATACATATACACTCACCTAAAGGATTATTAGGAACACCATACTAATACTGTGTTTGACCCCCTTTCGCCTTCAGAACTGCCTTAATTCTACGTGGCATTGATTCAACAAGGTGCTGAAAGCATTCTTTAGAAATGTTGGCCCATATTGATAGGATAGCATCTTGCAGTTGATGGAGATTTGTGGGATGCACATCCAGGGCACGAAGCTTCCGTTCCACCACATCCCAAAGATGCTCGATTGGGTTGAGATCTGGTGACTGTGGGGGCCATTTTAGTACAGTGAACTCATTGTCATGTTCAAGAAACCAATTTGAAATGATTTGAGCTTTGTGACATGGTGCATTATCCTGCTGGAAGTAGCCATCAGAGGATGGGTACATGGTGGTCATAAAGGGATGGACATGGTCAGAAACAATGCTCAGGTAGGCCGTGGCATTTAAACGATGCCCAATTGGCACTAAGGGGCCTAAAGTGTGCCAAGAAAACATCCCCCACACCATTACACCACCACCACCAGCCTGCACAGTGGTAACAAGGCATGATGGATCCATGTTCTCATTCTGTTTACGCCAAATTCTGACTCTACCATCTGAATGTCTCAACAGAAATCGAGACTCATCAGACCAGGCAACATTTTTCCAGTCTTCAACTGTCCAATTTTGGTGAGCTCATGCAAATTGTAGCCTCTTTTTCCTATTTGTAGTGGAGATGAGTGGTACCCGGTGGGGTCTTCTGCTGTTGTAGCCCATCCGCCTCAAGGTTGTGCGTGTTGTGGCTTCACAAATGCTTTGCTGCATACCTCGGTTGTAACGAGTGGTTATTTCAGTCAAAGTTGCTCTTCTATCAGCTTGAATCAGTCGGCCCATTCTCCTCTGACCTCTAGCATCAACAAGGCATTTTCGCCCACAGGACTGCCGCATACTGGATGTTTTTCCCTTTTCACACCATTCTTTGTAAACCCTAGAAATGGTTGTGCGTGAAAATTCCAGTAACTGAGCAGATTGTGAAATACTCAGACCGGCCCGTCTGGCACCAACAACCATGCCACGCTCAAAATTACTTAAATCACCTTTCTTTCCCATTCTGACATTCAGTTTGGAGTTCAGGAGATTGTCTTGACCAGGACCACACCCCTAAATGCATTGAAGCAACTGCCATGTGATTGGTTGATTAGATAATTGCACTAATGAGAAATTGAACAGGTGTTCCTAATAATCCTTTAGGTGAGTGTATATATATATATATATATTATTATATAGTATAGTAGATAGTATTGATGGGGGAAAAACCTCATAATAATTTACTAGGCAGTTAGTAACGCATTTTTGGATGATTCGTCTCCTTTTTTTTCTATTTCTTCACTGTTTTTCTTATATACATATATATAAGTTTATAGTATATAACATTTAGGCTGATGGCTTTTACAGTTATATTGCTGCCTGCAGTCACACAGTGACATTTCTGAGGTAACTGGTTTCACCCGTATAAATCATCAGTCATCAACTACAAAGTGAATTACTTGCTGACAAGATTAAACTAGGAAATGTACAGGGGGTAAAATAGCAAAAATCTGCGTCTACATTTGCTTTCAAGCACAGCTTGACTTTTTCCTCCTGTTACTGAACAGAGTAAGTCAACTTGACCTTGAAAGGCAGAGGGCACCTTGAATGTCAAAGTGGCTTGGTTCTGCGGCTTGTGATTTTCTACTAACCCTTGCAGAACCTGGGAGCCTATCCTGTTATCAAACCATCCCAATAGGGGAGCTGGAAGAAGACAATGGGAGACGCTACTGCGTATGAGATTGCAAATGCAATCATGCCGGGGTCACGCGGAATGCTTTCCCTTCCCTACAACTTCATGAGCTGAGGAACGAGAAAGCAGCAAGGATGAAATCTACAGGAGGGATCCCGAACCACATTAGGCATCATCCAAACATACGATGTAGCACACAATAACGCTACGAGAGAAAGAGAGAAATAAAGAGAAAGACCGAGTGTGGCAAGGAAAGCAAGAGCAATGAGAGAGCAAACAGACTACAGTAATAACCCCATTGCACCAGGCAGCATGTGTTCTCTTCCCTCGCCAGAGCCGAGAGCTGTGGGCCGCGACTAGTGCAATCCTCATTTACAATGACCTGCTCGCATAGAGGGAAAACAGCAGCATAAATGTGATGAACACAAAGAGGGTGTTGGGAGGTGGGCACAAATTGCCCACGGGTGCATAAAATGAAACTGTGCAGCCACAGGTGCAATAATATCCTCATGACTAGCGGGCTAATGCGCTGCTCACCCTCACCTGAACCGGAGAGGTCGAGGCAATGAATCAACCAAACCTGGCTAAGACTGAGCGCATCCCCGATTTGTGTAAACAAGCCCCTATAAATAAATGATCATTCTGGGCTTATCTGCAGAGCAGGTTTTTTGTCTCCAGGTGCATTATGCATGTTAATTGGATTGCTCAGCATAAACTGCTTAACATGAGTGTGTGTGCGTGTGAGTACCTGTATAAGACTGAATGATTTACAGCTGCCAGTGACAGTCAAAGAAATCAAGCTGTGGTAGTATGTGAGACAGAAACTGCCAGTCTATCACTGTTACTGTGTGACAAATCAAACTGTAGCTCATTAATTGCATGCGTCTGTTTTCATACCAGAGAATGTGTCACCGCACTGTAATACTGTTATTCTGCCTGTATAACACTCTAACTATCATTAATGCATTGCTATTCTGGCACTGAAACTACAGCTGAATCACAAGCTTGCAGTTTCAATTGAATACGATGTGATAAAAAGACATAGAACTGGCTTTCTATTCTATAACACAAAGTGCAACATGAGCTTAATTAATTGCTCAGAAAGACTCACAAAATCACACTGTATCAGTTAAAATCAGATGATTATTTTAATTACTGAACTCACTGAATCTGTCAGAGCAAGTTGAGTTGAATGAATCTGAATAGTGAATAGATCACCTTGCAATTCAATTTTGGTGTGGGATGCAGTTCAGTAGAATTGTAGGTCCTAATAGTAGTTTGATAATAATACAAGCCTAATAATATTAATAATAATAATAATAATAATAATTTAATACAGTAATGGGAAAACGAGACAATTATTGACTTGATATCATCAAAGGCATCAGCCATCAGCGATATCTCTGCCTATCGTCGATACACGATACTACCTTCTATCGGCACAACCCTATTGCATGCTATCTGAGAGACAGTGTGATAGCACAAATAAATACAATAAAACAAAGATATAAATGAAATAAACAATGCTTTAAGATTTCCAGGTAGGTTTAACAGTAGTATTCAAGTAAGAATTACTACAGAAATTTTGTAATCAAATGTAAAATAACTGCATATTCTTCACTGTATAAGTTAAATATAGATTATTCGTTATTAAAGTTATTCAGTCAAGAGTACCTGATGCAAATGGCATGGATCTAAAACACATGCGATTTTCTCTCTCTTTATTTTAATTGAAGACTTTTTAATTAATTTAAGGCTGGGCTTTATTTTGACAATTTTGTGTTCTTTTGTCTGTTCAAGCATGATAAGTTGCAAAAGAGAACTCAAATCGGTACTGGCACACTGTTTGAGAAGCAGCTGCACTAACAAGGAACATAAGTCTCCCCACCTCAAAAACTGTTTTTTTGTTATTTATTTTTTTATAAACGCTGTCTCATTGTGAAAGGTAAATTCTCTGAAGAGAACAATGAAACAGTAAAGGTTGTTTCAATCAGGGCCCCCTTAGAAGCACATTCACTCGATGCATGTTTATATGCCCAAGTTGCGAGAGAGCACGACCCCATCATCTAGTCCCACTCCCATGATGCTGTTTACACTGCGCTGCCATTAATGGCCAGTGGAGAGCACTAACCTGGCTATTATTGCCGCCCCGGGCCGGCCCTGAGCCGCTGGTCCCGGGTCAGCCCTTACTCCGGCATGCTGGGCGGACAGTGGACAGCTCCAAGTCTCCCATCAGCCGAGGAGCAGCGGAGGTCAGAGTCATTTTTTTTTTTGTTTGAGAAAAAGCTATTAGAGAGAGCTTGTCTTTTCTCATTATGGCCTCACGTGCCTCCCTGCCTGGCTGTGAGCTGCAGGGTTGAGATCAGCGATGCTCACAGAGCAACAGTTAAGAGTGCAGTCAGTGAGGCTCCATTGCACAGGTACTGGAGCCGTTCTGAGTAGATATTCTTTAAGAAAAAAGAATGCAAGGTAGACAGCCTCCCACCAGTATCAAGCTTCAAGCCGCTAGCTATTATATAAAGCAAAAATGCGGAAAGCATATGTAGCACATAGGTTAAAACATAGAAATATTCAGCTGTGATCTTGTAATTACGCAGCCTCTGTAATCCCACTCCTTAAATGTAGCCATCAGAGAACTGTAAAATAAACAGTGACCTCTGAAATATGTTTCAGTCATCAGATCCCTGACTAAAATGGCTAGCTTTGATTTTATCTTTCTCTCATTCTCCATCACAGGCATGACACTACTTACTTTTAGCCATCAAAGCAGAGACAGGGGTCAGTTAATTATAGCTTTAAATAGGCTGATTTAATTATTGGCCCTATTCTCATTAAAATGCTAATGGAGATTGTAATTAATAGATTAGGTATGAACATTGGGGGAGCAAATGACAAAATAATAATTAAGCGCATGATAACAAAGGGCCTTGAGCAAAGCTCTCTGAAAATATTATGAACATTTAGCTAATAATAAACATTTCACAATCCTAAGAGGATCATAACATAGTTTGTGAAACTAAATGTGCTTTGCTAAATGGCTTGAGAAGCACAGCCGTTTGCAATATATTGCTTGATTTTTGGTTCCATTTGAGAATGAAGTGCATGCATTTACAACCATTTTCGCACTGAAAAACAATCAGACACATACTAACATTAGATGGCTGCACAGATCAACAACTGCATGCATCCAAAAATTGAATCCCATTACTTAAATCATGCAGTACTGCAAAGACTTGCATCCTAGTGTGAGGAGCTACTTTTTATTCATTGCACACATTTCTGCCCTAACGGGAAGACTGTGGTTGTGAAATATCTTGATATTGTTCCATTTGTGTTTCTCGCTACAATGAACAGAAATGATGAAATTTCTAGAGTGGACAACCAGTTTGTAATCAATAAAGCTCATGATGTCTAACTGTTTCACAACCAATATCCACAGGTATAACAACCTTTAGATATAAAATACAAACCTATGTAATGTATTACTAAGAATAATTTTTTTGCAGTCTATGTTTATGTTGTAATTTGAATCCCTGTGTCTATTACTAGCTAAAATCCTAGTAATGATAGCTGAGCTATATATCATAAATAGCAGCTCTATACAGTGCAAATAAAATATTGTGCCTCACCTCTTGTAAAAATTGTTTGAAGTGGGAGCTGTAAGATGCCAATCAATGTGTGTAAAAATAAAATAAAATAAATACTCCATACGAACAGCAGCTTTGGTTGGCTCAAAAAAAAAACTACAGTGCTCTAGTACAGAGAACACACAGTCCTTGGTCTAGTAGAGGTATTGAATTATGTCCATCCTTGATGAAAACAAGATCAGCAGAGATGGAGAAGGATGTGGTGGGTCCGCACTTCACCTCTCGAGTGAGCAAACTTTTCAAAGGAGACCATGGCTGTTGGTGTTCTACATCAACCACTTGATGCAGACAAAACAAAATATGCAATTGTGATTCAAGTAGGAGTCAGACATTTATGAAAAGCCTCTTTGAGGAAAATAGCCCTTGACAAGATCCGACCAGGTGTCAGTTATTACTTTCAAATACTAGCACTATTGAAATGGATATGAAATAGCATTAAATAGTAACTTGGTGTCTGGATTGTGCTCTCCACCATAGCCACTTAACTGTGTGGGCTACTGTGTAGTGATTTATGCTTAAAATAGGCACCATAAATGTAAGGACTTAGTCTATGTGGGAATCAAATAATGTGGTGAGTTTTGGTCACGTCACTTAAGGTGAGTGTGAAAGTGTCAGATGATTCCTTCTCAGATTATGGGGTGCAAGCCAGGAATTTCACCATGACATTGAAGGAAGATTGAAAGATTGTGAGATAGCGGCTAACTTGTAGAGCAAGTGAAATAAAATAAATGTTATTGGCAAAAAGATAAATAGTAAATCAACACATCTTCTAAATAAATACCATGAGAAAGGAATAAAGTGCATAAGATGGATAAAAAACAAGTGATTCAATTGGGTGTGGCTATGGCAGCTATCTTATGGAAGATAAACTGGTGTAACTAATAAGGTGAAGAACCTTATTATGCATAAAAAAATAAATGAAAGCTTATTTGTTATTAAGGTGAGACACTACAGGTGAATAGGGTCAAATTTTTAACTAGCAGCTATCACCCTGAAACTTTCCCAGTTGATTACCTACATTAAGATGAGAAAAAAATGTATTACAAGTTTTTTGTAATTTAATATTTAAATATGCAAATTAGGCAATATCTAATTAAATATGCGCTAATTTGTATATATTGTAAAAAACGAAATCTGAGTATTGGATAAAGCCAGACTAAAAATTATTTTTTCATTGTGTTCACATATTAGATGGGGAAAAAATTACAGAGGGATTTATGGATATCTACTTTTGTTATCCTGTAAATCAGAATATACTGTCAATAGCCTTAAAAAATGATTTTCGCCATGTTTTTTGGAATAAAATGTTATATAAATCAGGCTAGGAATAATATATTTACACATCCCTCGGTAAATGTCTTCACAATATAACTAGGTACAAGACTGGAACGTTTGGTGTATATAGGTGCTACTGAAGTGGAGATTTCGGACTTGGAGTATGAGAGAAAAGTCATTTTGAGAAAACGGGCTTTAAAGATTTATCATCAGCCAATGAGATTGCGCATTCAGCCCTTTTACTTTCGCGATTGGTTGCTGATAAAAAGGAAATGACCATATTTGGATCCGACAGCATTGTACAGTGAAGAGAGAGCTTTCTAACGGTGCCTGTGATGACAGAGAGCAGACAGAGATCGCGGATCGGCGGAATGATTTACAACGACAACTTTTGTTGAATTTACGCAAAATCTACAGACGCAAACAGACAAAGTGTAGTAAAATAAAGACCTAAATGTGTATTTCGGAATTGTTTTCACCAGTCTGAAAGAAGACATGTTATTGAAGACAAATATCCCAAAATCTCAAAATTGACCAGTAAAAAAAAAAAAAAGCCTGCCGTGTCTCGCCTTAAAGGTGCTGTATGTAACTTTTTTTATAAAATGGGGTTGTAATGTGAAGTGAAGGGGTTGTAATCACACATTACAATGATCCACTTTTCGCGTTTTGCTATTACCTCTGAAGGCCAGTATTCCTATTTTTATGTGAAGTCTCCGGGTCGGATTTTCTGCGAAATCCACCGGATGTGACGTGCATGCGCGCTCCCGAGCCTCTCCGTTTTATACAGTCTATTGCGACGGCACTGCAGCTAACGACATGGAGTCTGATAACACCAAAAAACGACCTGCCTCCAGCACAACACAGACTCCAACACAAACTAAAAAAAATAAATAAAATAATAATAATAATTTATCTGCTGAAGCTCGTCAGGCCAAACGTCAGTCGGATCGACTCAGGACGAAAACACGGATCAACATTGGCAGAGCGTTTGAATTATGGAGAGACCTCCGCTTTGTTTTAGGTATAAAAACAGACCCTGAGTTGGCTTTCATCCTTTTGGACAGGTAAGCTAACAATACTTCAAAGCATGTAAAATATATTGTGATTTTGTGCTTTAGTTGGCTCAAGTTAGACATCATTAGTTCGCCAGCTAACGCCGACCATTTGCTAACGTTATCTGATGTGAAAGACTACAGTTGTAACTTTATTGCTTTTCACGAGCACGAGCGCTGTTGTTGCAATCTGAAACATCACCGCTAGAGGCCGCTGGATCCTACATACAGCACCTTTAACTAGCATCAGTTATATTACTTCTAATGTAAAGTAGAAAATCACGTACTGATAATTTACGACTATGCCAAGGTCTCTGGAAAGAGGTTTGGCAAAGTGATATTTACGTTCCACGTGGTTGAGTGAGCAGTCTGACTGCAGTGACGTCCTCCACTGGTTGTTCTGGGTAACAATGCAGTGGGGAAAGGAGCCGGAATCTGTTTAAACAGCCTTGAACACGAAGCTCTGTGGGATGCTGATCTCCTGGAGCACCAAAAGGAGTTTTAAAATCTGGAACACGCATATAAGGCCCTGAAGTAGGTGCAGAAGGTCCTCAACAATCTGAAACACACAGATGAAGGTACCTTGAAGTGAAGGTTTGCTCTCCTGAGCTTAACCTTCTTCTAAACGTGTCTGTATGTCTTCTGCCACTGGGCCAGACACTCAGAACTTGGTCAATCCGCTTTTGTCTCTCTGGCATAGAGACTTGGGATGTGTTGTACTCTGAACATAGTGTTTGTTAATGTCTCTTTCCTCATAGACTGGAGGCTCATATGTGGTCATATGTGTTGCTGCCTCACAAGCTGCAGAGCATGAAATCTGTTTCTGTCTCACCTTTACAGGCTGGAGACTCAGGACGGGGTATCTGTTACGGTCTCTCTAGATGGGAGACTCAGAACCTGAATGTATGAGTGTCCATTGAAAGGGTACATTTATCTCTTTCCGATGAGGAGGAAATTGCAATTTGGCGCTTCTCCATTCCAGTGCTGTGATTGGCTGCTGACATCCTTCTTTCCCATGTGGAACTCATTTGCATAATCTAAAGCACACAGTTAATACAGTGTCTTTAAAGTTTTACCGATGCATTTCTCACCTTCCAAGCCACCACCAGAATTCCTTTGGCAATATTCTAAACAAACAGTCCAAACAAGATGGAAAAAGATTGAACTGTCATGCATGCATTCATTTGTACATTAACAGCTGAACTTAAGATGTTGCACTACAAATAGCGGTCACTAAGAGTACTTATTTCTCTGAATAAGTACGACATGGATGTGTGTGGTTTACATCCGTTTTAAGGATTCCAAACAGATGGATCATAGTGACCTCCCTTTATTTCAGCCACTGCTCTTGCATCCAAAAAGTACTAAATAATTTTTATGGAGGTTAGCTTAAACTTTATGGATTAGTCTGCATATGATGGGTGCAGGGCAGAAACTGCCTGTGGACCAATGAAGAGTCCTCTGTTGTATGTCAGTTGTCCTATCATCCTTATCTGATGGTGTTGGACATTTGTTTGTGCTAGTCCATCAAGATCCAATCGAAATGCCTTTCTCCACTGTTGCAGTAAGAGAGGTCCCCTGCCATAAACCCAACGAAGGCTCATTGAAAAAACCAGAGCCGGACAGTAACGGAGTACATTTACTTGAGTACAGTACTTAAGTACAATTTTGAGGGATTTGTACTTTACTCGAGTATCATTTTTGGGGAGTACTCATGACTTTACATTTTGTAGAAGAAGTACATTTGAGAGGCAAATATTGTACTCTTTACTCTGCTACATTTCTATCCATAACCGTGAGTACCCGTTACTTCTTCTAAAAAAAAAAAAAAGGAAAAAAGAAAAATCTCGGAAACCCTCAAACGTGATTGGATTGTGCAGGCGCTACTGATTGGGACAGCCTATCAGCAATCACCTTCAGCTTTCCGCCAAAGTCAACTCCATGGTCAGATTTAGATAAGAGACGAAACCATGGACGAAACAATGGATGAAGACGCGGCAGGTCCATCCCGGGAATGTGCCAACCCGTGGCCCCACCTCGCCAGACAATTTCAATTTTCTGAACAAGTTAATGATAGTTTTCGCTTCAAGTATTTGCTGTGTTTACCAATGTAAGCACTGTGGCAGTAGTAATGCAATATTTAGAAAATGTACTCTTGTACTCTTGATACTCAAGTACTTTTAAAAACAAGTACTTCAGTACTTTTACTTAAGTAGACATCTGACTGTAGTACTTTTACTTGTACTTGAGTAAAATTTAGCAAGGGGTATCTGTACTTTTACTCAAGTAATGAAGCTGTGTACTCAGTCCACCTCTGGAAAAAACATACCTGTGGCAAAATTTTAGCAAAATGCTAAATACGTACCAATACATACATATCACTGCAGTTTCGATCAGAAATGAACATTAGAGGCAGTAAAACAGCAAGCACTTTTAATCGTTTTCACACACAATTATGATTTTACCATAGTGTATGATTTGTAAATGAATATATCTTATAGTTTGCATTATTAACCAACTCCATATGTTTTACTGACATACCAAGTTTGCTCGGTAGGTCAGCTGGTACATAATTGTACTTGTGATGCGGAGAGCTTGGGTACGAATCCCATGAAAGACAAGTCACAATAAAAGAGCTCGAAGACAAGAATTCAAAAACAAGCTAAAATGCTGTGGTTACAATTGCGTTTTTATGTCACATTTGCTTTTGTTAACACTATGAGTGAAACATTATTTGTGAAATATTATTGTATAATAATGAGTACATTATTTTAAAATGGAGCATTAAGCTTTTGGCGTCATTCAACGGACATTTCACTTTAAAACTGTCACGAAACGTGCATGACACAACGTATTTTGCGTTTTGCAAAAATTTTGCCGGAGGTACGTTTTTATAAGAAGCCTGGGCTGCATAAAACTGGGCACTGGTATGTGCTGTTCCCTACAATTGTCTGGATGTTTCAAAATAAATCTAATACAGTACAAATTCTTTATCATTTTAGTTTCCACTCTCAATCCAAAACAGAAGTAATACCAAGCATGTAGTTATTTTTCCAAGCATGTAGTACTTATGTTTAAATTACTTGTTTAAATAAAACGTAAAAATAAATAAAAATAAAAATCTAGCAAAGAGCCTATTAGTAAAAAAGCAGAAGGCTCATGTTCTGTACTAATGCATTATACATGGCTGGGTTAAATGTTGAGAATGAGAGGCTTGTTAAGCTTACAGAGAATCCCATGAGGGGTTGGCCATAATGAAATTCTCAGCTGTATTATGCCAGACATAAGACATTCATTCCACTCCTAAATGTATCTATTCCTTCTTAACACAGGCATGTAAGAACTTAGGAAGAGGAATATTATTAGCCCAAGAATGTACTTTCATTTGCAATTTGAGGAATGATGATGTACAATCCACTTGAAGTGTGTGGAGATCAATGTAGTTAATATTTAGGAAGACAGAGTGGAAATCTGAAATCATTTATGAATCATTCGGTAGTCTTGACACGTATTGTATATTTAAAACATGAAGTATGGAAATATTTGGAAGGTAACACCAATAAGTATATACCATCTATAGCAAAACCCTCAGTGCTGAGGAATTGTGGCCTGAAGCGAAGGGGAAATCATAATTATACTAGTGTTTATTCTCAGAGAAATATTTATGGATTTTGGTGTGTCATGTCACACCATAGCATTAGCTTAAAAAGGAACATCTGTATGTCAGCACCTGGTAGTGTTGTAGCAAATTCAAAGTCTTCAAATCGGGTCTCAAAGAAATCTCTCAAGAGTCGAAGTTCCAGCTTTCAGAAGAATTAACGTTATTGACAAGCAACAAAGTGAGATGCAGCTGTTCATCTGACTTGCAATAGTCGAACTTCAGGGCTTATACCTTTTCTTATCACTAGGGAGCCAATCAGCTATCTTTTTCTTTTTTGCTCCGCCTCGAGATCTCGCTACTGTTAGAATCATCTTTCCTGGAGACATCCTTTTATTGGTGTAAAAATTTTGGCCACACCCATTTAAAAAAAAATATCTCAGGTAACATGATTCCCTGCATCTGCAGTGTTTTAGTGCCATCCATTAATTTTAATTAACATGTTTTTAGTACCATCTGATCAACTACCTATACACATCTTCTCTCTCAGCTTGTTAGGTACTTTTCCATCCTCACAGACACTTTGACCTGATTCAACTTAATTTAACCTGATTTAACCTGGTTTCTGTTCTGACTGAGACACAGCAATACAGACTTTTACATGAGGCAAAGGAAAATCTCCAACAGTAGTCAAAAGGACAAAGAAAAGACAGACTCTGACATAATGAAAACAAGAGAGGGACTTTACGAATTCCCTGAACTATCAGGTCATTGGAACAGAATGCAGATGTCTCAAGGGTGTTTTTATAAAGTAATCTGTTGCAAACTTGACACGTCGTCTTAAAGGTGCTGTATGTAATTTTTGTGATTGTAATAAAAGCATAAAAAAATACAATTACATGTTTGCAGAGATTAAGGAAACATGTTAAGTTTAAATATTTTTGTTTTGGTTTGTGTGATTTTGCCCACTGCCAATTTAGCCAATAATATGTCTAAACCCTGGGTTGCCAATTGGCAGAAAGCACAGAAAATTGCAGCCATGGAGGCCAGCTATCGAACTGGATCAGATCGCAGATTCTACCCAACCTAAAAGGCCTCAGCATCCATCTAAAAAGCTCTATGACTAGAGGCATATTAAAACGAGGATACATTAGCTGATCAACTTACAGTGCAAGGCTCGCTGGTTTCCATTGTCAGTGGACTACTTCTGCATTCTATTTATTACAACTCAGGAGTTTCTGGTAACAGCGTTCAGATCACCTACAAACATGAGAACGCAGATTATTACTATGCTTTTATAGCTGTCAAATGATTAAAAAAATGAATCATGTGTCTGCATTAACATTAAATATACATAACCCGAAATAAGTGAGTTGTACTATTTTTAAACGGAAGTGCGTCACAAGGCTCAGTGCAAGTAGTCAATTGTCCTCGTTCCTGTTTTGTGTCCTCCATCTGGCAATCAGCGTGAGCATCGTGTCTGAGGAGGAGGAGGCAGGGGAAACAACTCTCTCCAATATTTTAAATGTGGGCTGCAGTACCAATTTCAACTGCCAGCTGTCAATATTACATACCGCACCTTTAAGAACATTGCTCATAGTACAAAAAAAAAAGATATAAAAAAAAAAATTTGTAGCACCAAAGTAAAGTGACATTGCAAAAGAGGCTGTGATGTAATGTGGCGTATTTCTGAGCAAGACAACAAGCAAAAAAAGAAAAGAAAAACTTTTTGGGGGGGGATTGGACTAAGAACCAGATTGGTCAATAAATAAATATTTATTAACATTAACCAATAGACCACACTGCCTAATGGTGTCAGGGTAAATTTAGAATGTAAATAGTGTCAATTTGCATGTCATGATGACTTGTGGCTCTTCAGCACCCTTGGAAAAAGAAAAAAACCTTAGTTTCTCTACTACAAATGCAGACTGTCAGCTGTTGAGAGACTCACAATTTAATATATACATATATATATATATATATATATATATATATATATATATATATATATATATATATATATACAGTGAGGAAAATAAGTATTTGAACACCCTGCTATTTTGCAAGTTCTCCCACTTAGAAATCATGGAGGGGTCTGAAATTGTCATCATAGGTGCATGTCCACTATGAGAGACATAATCTAAAAAAAAAAACCCAGAAATCACAATGTATGATTTTTTAACTATTTATTTGTATGATACAGCTGCAAATAAGTATTTGAACACCTGAGAAAATCAATGTTAATAGTTGGTACAGTAGCCTTTGTTTGCAATTACAGAGGTCAAACGTTTCCTGTAGTTTTTCACCAGGTTTGCACACACTGCAGGAGGGATTTTGGCCCACTCCTCCACACAGATCTTCTCTAGATCAGTCAGGTTTCTGGGCTGTCGCTGAGAAACACGGAATTTGAGCTCCCTCCAAAGATTCTCTATTGGGTTTAGGTCTGGAGACTGGCTAGGCCACGCCAGAACCTTGATATGCTTCTTACAGAGCCACTCCTTGGTTATCCTGGCTGTGTGCTTCGGGTCATTAGCCGCGTTTCCACTGTCGGGCCAGGGCCGGGCCGTGCTAGTGCGTGCCAGGGCCAGTCGCGTTTCCACTGTCACTTCCGGGGCTGGATCGGGGCTTACTCGGGGCCAACGGCCAGGATTTCTGGCCCGTTGAATACCTTGGGCCAAAGCGGGCCAGCTCGGGCTAGAGGAGTGGTTACCAACAGAGGAGGAGTTTACAGTTGGGAGACGGCAGCGCCGGATGATTCTGTCAGCATTAAAGACTTAAAAATAAAATAATTTTACTCGCGTTCATGTTTGAATGCCTTCTGTTTGTGATGCAACCGTTGCGCACCGATGCGACCGATGCGCGCTAACCGTTACCATAGTAAACATAGTAAACGCTTGAAGATACGCATAGTAAAAAAAAAGCATAGCGAACGCTTGAAGAAATCAGACCAATCTTAAAGGCTATCAGTCATGTTTTTATTTTATAGCCTACGTCTCGTCTCTTTAAACCGGACTATCATAAAATAAAGTAACTTTTTTTTCGGGAGCTTCCTCTGTTTCTCTGACTGAAAATATCTGTATGGGAGTCGAGAGATTGCTAAAGCTCCTCAGGTCGTGGCATATATTTGTAGAAATTATCATTTTTTTCTAAATGTGATGTAAATATGATAAAGAAACAGACGCGACTGAAAAAGTAAGTGTGTCCTCTTTCTTTTGTGAAATAGACCTAACGGTAATTTATTTCTGAGTGACTAATGTGCAATTTTGACATCAATTAATTCATTATGATCAATGTATCACTTTTTATTGTAAATCTGTGGTAAAACATCGATGCTTGGGTTTTAAATTCAAGTAAACAAACAAAAAAAATTCTAGCAAACGGCCGCTTTTATCGTGTTTGTTTTCAACACTGTTTCCAGTGATTTCTGAATAGTTTTCTGATAAAACTTCCATTTGTTGGTGAAATGATGGGTTAGTGTGACGTTGTTCCAGAGAGGCGTGTTACGGGCGTGTTTTAGTGAAGCTCTGTGGAGCTTCTGGCCCGACAGTGGAAACGCAGGCCTGGTGCTATTGGCCCGAGGCTATTAGCCCGGCACAGCCCGTTTAAAGCCCTGGCCCGGCCCTGGCCCGACAGTGGAAACGCGGCTATTGTCATGTTGGAAGACCCAGCCTCGACCTATCTTCAATGCTCTAACTGAAGGAAGGAGGTTGTTCCCCAAAATCTCGCAATACATGGCCCCGGTCATCCTCTCCTTAATACAGTGCAGTCGCCCTGTCCCATGTGCAGAAAAACACCCCCAAAGCATGATGCTACCACCCCCATGCTTCACAGTAGGGATGGTGTTCTTGGGATGGTACTCATCATTCTTCGTCCTCCAAACACGTTTAGTGGAATTATGACCAAAAAGTTCTATTTTGGTCTCATCTGACCACATGACTTTCTCCCATGACTCCTCTGGATCATCCAAATGGTCATTGGCAAACTTAAGACGGGCCTTGACATGTGCTGGTTTAAGCAGGGGAACCTTCCGTGCCATGCATGATTTCAAACCATGACTTCTTAGTGTATTACCAACAGTAACCTTGGAAACGGTGGTCCCAGCTCTTTTCAGGTCATTGACCAGCTCCTCTCGTGTAGTTCTGGGCTGATTTCTCACCTTTCTTAGGATCATTGAGACCCCACGAGGTGAGATCTTGCATGGAGCCCCAGTCCGAGGGAGATTGACAGTCATGTTTAGCTTCTTCCATTTTCTAATGATTGCTCCAACAGTGGACCTTTTTTCACCAAGCTGCTTGGCAATTTCCCCGTAGCCCTTTCCAGCCTTGTGGAGGTGTACAATTTTGTCTCTAGTGTCTTTGGACAGCTCTTTGGTCTTGGCCATGTTAGTAGTTGGATTCTTACTGATTGTATGGGGTGGACAGGTGTCTTTATGCAGCTAACAACCTCAAACAGGTGCATCTAATTTAGGATAATAAATGAGTGGAGGTGGACATTTTAAAGGCAGACTAACAGGTCTTTGAGGGTCAGAATTCTAGCTGATAGACAGGTGTTCAAATACTTATTTGCAGCTGTATCACACAAATAAATAGTTAAAAAATCATATATTGTGATTTGTGGATTTTTTTTTTTTAGATTATGTCTCTCACAGTGGACATGCACCTACGATGACAATTTCAGACCCCTCCATGATTTCCAAGTGGGAGAACTTGCAAAATAGCAGGGTGTTTTCCTCACTGTATATATATATATATATATATATATATATATATTTATATTTATATTTATTTATTAATTATATATTGAATTGTGATGTCACCATTCCTTTGGCCAAGCGCACAAGAGCAGTGCTTGCCGAAATTACGATTACATGCACTTCAATCTTTGCTGACCAACTGAGGATGGTCTCTGAAATTAAATCAACCCGGTACATAGTTGCCTTGGGGAAGTGGATACCACAATCAAATATGAAAAGATAATTTGCCATGATGGCCATCTTCACATCATAACAGATTAATTCAAGCTACACCAAGGTCAGACCACTTCAATGAGTCTACAAGGAATGGCAATATGAGAACTAGAGGTTCAGCTTAAAATGCAAACTCCAGGGTCTGAGCTGGTTGAAAACTGGGCTTATGATATTACAGCCACAACATTACATGACACTTTGTCCCAACCATTGATAATAAGAAACCAATCCAAATCCGCTTTTGGCAATGCATGTCTGCCACATTTGACAAATCCAACTCCCTGTAAAGTCACTACCCTCAGTCACCTGGATAACAGCGCTAGATTTCGAACTCCCATTATTTAGAAGATCACTCAGGTCTTCACATGACTAGGTGCTGTGTGCTTCATTGTGAATTAGTCCCATTGCAGTAAAAGTAGTCAATTACCGCTGTCTTATCTTTTGTGCTACCCATCCAGTTTCCTCATCTCCAGTCAGAGAAAGTCCTTAATGATGGGTCTCAGATGAGCGTTTGACATTTTTCTCCCTTCCACTCTCCAACTGCACTTCAAGGCCTGGGAGCTCCATTAGGGAGGTAACCTGTAAAGCGTGGCTGCAGGCTACGGCTGGCGCTCCTTCTGCCCGTGGTCTTATACTGTAGTTCTCTATTTAACACTGCGAGACATTAAAGTCAGTGCCTCGCCGAGAGCTTAGAGATACTGAGGCGAGGCAGGGAGGCTCAGGCTGCAGCCTGATGCTTGGCTTTGATGGCAGGGCTGATTGCAATTTGGAAAAAGGTTTTAAATTGGTTTAAAATATGATATTTGGGCTGTGATAAAAAATTAAAATGGTCTTTGTTTTTATGTTTTGTTTTTTGTCGAAAGTGGAAAAGACAGATGTATACCAGTGGTTCTCAACTGGGTCGCAGATCTGTTCTTGTTGGGATGCAGGAGAGCAGGTGAAAAAAAGAAAAAGCTAAATACCAATAATATTTTGAGGAGTGAAATGGAGGAGAAAATGGCACACTTTTGTTGATGTCCAAGGCTGTTCATTTAATCAAACTTTACTGTATTTCCATGTAAATTCACGGTATTTGGTAAAAAGGCTGACATTAATTCAGTATTTTGGCCTAGTTTTTGTTGCATGTGTTAGGTTGGTAAATAACACTAACATGTTCATGTCATGTTAAAAATGTTTCAAGTTTTTGGCCTTAGAAGTTTATAGTAATTTAACTTTTTTTTAGAAGTTTACTCTTTTATAATAAACAATTTTGTTAGTGTGTTAGGTCACCACTTGATGCCCTGAAGCAAAGCCAGTTGAGAACCACTGACAGAGACCACCTTATGACAAACTGTTCAAATGACAATGTGAACACATAATAACAAAGTTAGAAGATTATAATTGTAAAAAAAAAAATATATATATATTCAGCTTCACTTCTGTTCTGTTCACTTTGTTCTGTCACAAAGTGGCAGATAACACATTTCACACAGGCATGCAAGTAAACTTTATTTCATTACAAGAGGACATTCTAATCACCTAGCAGGATTCAATTAGTCAAACACAAAACAACATCCTATCATCCACCAAAAAGTGCAAAAGCCATCTCTAGAAAACAAATGTCTTAATAAAGTTTGATAATTGGAAAGGGGGCAGACTGGCACTGAGAGGGGGCGGTCAAGCTACGTTGAAAGAAGGTGACAATAATGAAAAGGTCCCACTCAGTCCCCTCAGCTGGAGTTACAATTAGTCTGTTGTTTGTTGCATGCTTTAATTGTCTCACACTAGAGCACTGAACCTTGCCATCTGACTTCTTTCCCATTTGGCTCATGGTGTTTTTGTTTTTCTGTTGATTAATTAACAATATCTTTTTAGGAGGGAAATAAGGAATGAAGCAAAAGAAAAGCAGAAAAGCAAAACTTTTAATGAAGTGATATTAATAAAAGATAAGTGTTCCTTGTGAAGCGTGCAGTCCTGATACAGACTGTTGACCGTTAAGACTTGCCACCCACTCAGCTCACTTATGAAATGCCTGAGGACAATTCATATAAAACTGTCAAGAGTATAAAACTGCTCTTCCATAACCAAACAAGTAATGCATCTCAAATTACAGCTGCTAGAGCAGGGCCTCTGGGAAAGCCAAGGGCATAAGAGGGCAGGATGATGCTAATGCCAATATTTTAAGCAATGTAGTATTCATGCTGAGTCACCTCATACTGATGTTCCAGTGACACACTTTGAAGGTCAAAGGTCGAAATCAAATCGAAATCCACGAAGGTAGAGAGAGAGTTTGTAACCATAACTGTACAGAAACTTAATAAAAAAGTATTTACTGTTGATGAGCAATTCCTGCAGACTGGGGTGTATAACACCCCGATATCCAAAAAACTCCCACATTCCTCACAAATTCAGGTTCTGGTGATCGATGTCACTTTGTAAAGAAAGTGCTTATACGCATTATTTTACAGGCCACTCACGCCGAACGCGCATGCCTATATACTAAACACATAATACACATGTTAGGGCTGGGCGGTATGACGGTAAATATCGTTACCGCAGTAGAAAATGTCAACCGTAACAGATTTTTTTATTCCGTGTATACAGTGACATGTAAATAAATGGGTGTGGTTAACTCACGTGTAGCGTGCGTGAGACTGAGACACTGAGATTTGTCAAAGAAACATGGAGAAAGCAGATCAAGAGGATCCACAAACACAAAGGAATTACGTTTTCTAAAGGGTTGTTGTTAACGTGATATTTTCAGGGGAAAAAGGCGCAGCAGTCAACTAGAGCAGTGCAGCACCCGTAGGCTACAGTTTACGCCGCCTTCACACTGGCAGTTGAAATCAGACCGCATACGTATGGGTCCGAACCGGGTCCGAACGAGTGCGGTGCGGAAAAAATCGTGTCAGTTGGTCATCCGGATGCGTTAAAAAAATTTAACTCTTGCGAAAGGCTACGGACGGTTCTTATCCGACAATTCCAGCGAAAGTTAGCATTGCTATGGTACTGATAAACAAACCTGAATTCTTAACTTTTAATAAAATAAATAATGCTTTTATAACGATAAGTTGTCATGTCATTTTTTTTATTTTCATGATTTTCGAACGTTATTAGGGCAGTTAATACAAATAAAAGCCCTATATACCACTATATCACATTTAGCCGACCTGACATGTCAACGTCCTGGGCAACTTTCCTCCACGCAGCAGCCTTCCGATTAATGTCTCTATAACCCTCATCAGAGAGATCATACAGAATTGTACATTCTGACACTGACAAAATCAACCTTTCTAATCTCTCCGCCATTTTTGTTCTACTCGTTTCCGACGCTTTTCAACGGTGTAGTGCGACGTCCGCTGGGGGCGTATTCCGTATTACGGAGCTGATTTCAACTGCCAGTGTGAAGGCGGCGTTAGAGGAGTGCACGTTCGCAACGGGGAAAGCATGAAGCTTACTTGACAACAACAGTTCATTTATCAATATCGTAACGAATAGAAATAACCTTAAATAATGTATAGTTATCTGCATCTTTCCGTTTCTTATGTATAGTTACTTTTAAAACACGAAAATCGCATTCAGCATGACACGCAAGCGGTTGCCGTGGTAATGAACAACCTGCTTGTTAAAGTGAATGTATTATATCCTATATTTTTGCCTGAGGCAAAATTACTAAATATGCAGCGCGAGTTATATATTTCTAACTCCAAACAATTGGCCACTGAACCAGCTGATAAAATCTTCCTTTGATTCGATACGTGATTACAACTTGACACTCAAATTAACCGATCGCATTTTACTGAAAGACGCACGCGTGCACACGCACTGAGAGGGAGCGCGGTGTGTCAGTGTTCACCGGGCTATGGTAAAATAATGATGCAGTTACAAGGTATGTATAATTTAAACTACTCCGGTTTTCATACTGCTGCTCTCCTTCTAGTCACTTCTGAACTTCTCTTGATTAAAGCTCCAGGTGACGGGTTGCCAAATATCAAGAGCAAAACAAACCCCAGTATAATAAGCAGACATGGCAAAAATGTACAGGGGAACACATTTAAACATAACTAGTATTACTAATATCCAACAAAATTAAAAGGAAGTAACTAATTTATTATGAATTACGGTGACCGGGAGGGGACATGTTCGGTTCACTTAGTTTTGTCGTGGCCACAACATATAAAATAGTGGGAACGTGAAATATGTTGTTGCCACGAGATATTAATTCGTGGGAACGTCATATTAGGTCGTGGGAACCTGATAATAAATCATGGCCACGAGATAATTTTGTTGAGGTAACGACATCATTATGTCGTGGCCACGCAATGTAAAGTGGTGGCCTTGAGATCATATGTTGAGGGAACGATATTTTTCTCGTGGCCACGACTTCATATTTTGAGAGAACGACATCTATTTCTAGTGGCCACGGGAAAGTCCCGTTTAAGGCAATAAACAAAAACAAATTATGAGAAACTTAAATTAACAAATAACAAAGTAAATTATGACTGGAGCCCATATCGCGTGTGAAGATTCAGTTCCCACATGTTATAAAACTGGTGGCCATGAGAAACGGATGTCGTTCCCTCAACATATTAAGTCGTGGCCACGAGAAACGGATGTCGTTCGCTCAACATACGATCTTGTGCCATCGAGATATTATGAGACATTATAACTAAGTGAACCGAACATGCCCCCTCCCGGTCACCATATGAATAGAATAGTTCAATATAAAATATTCAGATATTATAAACTGATTGATGAAGTAAAGCAATAACATGAGATTTAATTATTTAAAGTTTAATTGCACCTATGAGTTGTATTTAATATCAATCAGTTGGGGGCAGTTCATCTAAAAGTTGATGAGTGTGTTTTGTTTACTATATTTAGCTATCAAAATAGTTTACCAAATAAATTTTCATTTCTAAAGTTTGGGTTTATTTATTATACAAAGCCCTTATTGTCGATTTTTCGAGAATAACTACATATATAAAAAACTATATTGTGAAATATATCGTTACCATGAAATAAAATTAGTCATACCGTGAAACAGAATTTTGGTCATACCGCATGTGCATGCCATCACCGTTTTCACAGATTCGCGTTTTTGGAGACGATAATGGTATCATTCTAAAAAAACTTGCACTTTGAAACCAGTTTTCAAACGTTTGCGATTTTAGGCCCCCAAAACACTGTTGTCTTGTAAATGAACAGCCAAAACGCATAAAACTTTTACAGTTTCTAGTTGAAAACTGTATCGTGTAAATGGCCCTGACATTAGTTTATTATTATGCCATGGGCACAGATGCTTGTTGTTGTTTGGATCAATCCAGGTGTTCTTTAGTTGTGATATCCTTTAGTTAAGCGCTAAAGCACTGATGAAAGTGTTATCTCTGCTTTAGACTGAAGTATAGGGTACAGGGGTGCAATTATCATTTACTTGATGACTATAGGTTCAAATAAAATATATAGTGCAGAGAGGGAGAAAGAAAAGTTAGAGAGAGGAAGTGCAAAAAAAAAAGGTGTAAATGAATGATGGGGGACTACTGCTCCTAAATGTGTACACAGATAAGAAAAATATGCATGTAGTATGTCATGCTCTGAACTAGGGCTGTGCGATATGACGTTATATATAGTAGGGACGATATAAAAAGTCTATTGTTTCATATTATACTCTATCGTTTATATTGTGGTGTCGCAAAAAACATTGTTTACGACAAAACTTTTTCATCATTTGGATGACTGCAATCTTACACGCCAACCATAGGGATGCAGGCAGAAACGTTAATAACATGGCGAGTGAAGGGGAGACAGAACCGGGTGGATCCAAACAGGAGAAGGACCAGCCAAGACAAACCAAGGAGCTCATTCCTAAACGAGGGGCTACCTCTGTAGCATGGACATGGTTTGGTTAACTTTCTATATGTTTGGTTGACTATTTTATTTTGATAATGAACATGCTGCGATGTAAAGTTAGCAATGCTAGAATGTGTGCGTGAGACGTCGGCGTTCACAGGAATTTTTGTCCTTCTGAGGAACCTGTTACTCCGTAATTTATGGTCATACGGATAGAAGCAAAAAATTATTCAAAACTGTAAAGCTTTTGTAAAATACAGAAAACAAGCATGATGCCGTTTTCTGCCGTCTCGGTTTCCTTTCCGTGAACTTTGGACCCCGTTGCATGAACCGAGGTCAGCAAAATGTTTCCTTTCGTTTTGTTAATCTGTAATTATTTAAGTGAATTAGCCTATATTTTGCATATAGGCCTATATATTAGTTTTATATATTTGTGTGAATCAATGTTCAAAACTAGCCTGCAAATTTCGCTGGTTTCAAAAAACAATTATATCCTCAGGAAAACTAACGCCAGCGCATTGCCATTGCGACTTACCTATGATGACTTGACAGCTGAGCGCGGGCATTTCACTCACGTTGATATTGGCTATGCGTCAATATCACATTTGCACATCTGTACTATTTGAATTCATGACTGGTTGACTGCCAAATAAAAATATTTCACAGACCGATAAAATAACGTTAAAAACCGGTTAATGGCCATTTCAAATAAGTGTGTCTGTTCAGAACGATTCAATTTGATTTTGTTTCCATTTCTGGTTATGTTCCTGTCAAAATTTTGTTTGTTTGTTTTTGTTCATTGAACAGATTCGGAGTCCTGATTGCTGCTACATTTTAAACTTGAAAGTACAATATTTACATTTGGCATTTTATATATCAATATTTTATTTTGGGCCTGTAATCATTTGTTTTTGAACACTGTTTTATATTTGATTCATATTTTATATCTACATTCTTAATCAAACATTTGCAGAGAATTTCTAAATAAAGGGAGAAAAATAACATATGAATAAGTACATTTTTGAGTATATACTTAATATATATATATATATATATATATATATATCTCAACTATTCTTTTAGTTTATATATACTTAGAGATGCACCGATTACAATTTTCTAGGCCGATTCCGATTTCCGATTTTTCACTGAGTTTGACCTGCCGATACCGATTTTAGCCGATTCCGATTTAATTTTTTTCTAACTACTTTACAGCACACACAAATATTTATTTTCCATCTTTTCTTTAACCCTTTCACGCGTAAGTTTAAAATATTCTAACTGACACCCCCACCCCCCGAGTGAGTTTTTTCGCGAACGTTCCCTTTAATGTTTCCATGGCGACGCGTCACGCGATACACCGCAGCCACAATAATACTGTATGACAGATGTGTCGCTTTTATTTCACTTTTCCTTTTTTATTCAAAATATTCACAAACTTGCTTACCATGTCATCAACTAGCCTATCTGATATTCCGATTCTCAAATACGTGTAAGTGAGTGTATTTGTTCGTTTAAAAACCTTTCATCTTGATCTATAATGAGATGGGCGCCGCAATGTTGTCCTGTCAGTCGGATTTACAGCACGTGAATTCATCAGTTTCTCCGAAATAAATGCAAGAAAGTGGCCGGTGAACTGAGAAGAATAGAGTAAACTTTATAGTTACTTCCACTATATGTTTGTCTGATATGAATAACACACATGTCGGCAAATTATATTTGAATATATTGTTATTACTGCTTCCACAGACATCAGTGTGTGTTTTACAAACTCCAAATGTATTGTTTTAATCGTGCTTATGTGTATTTGAATATCTGAAACCTAAAATAAACATTATGAGGTTGAAAACACTGCTTAGTTGTGCCATAACAGCGCTGAACGCGTCCGACTCTGGCTCAGCGCCAGCCAACGCGCGAAAGCACAGTTTGAATCTGGCAGTTATGCGACGTCCCTGAACATCTAAATGTGGCGCCGCACCGTACTCTCATGGGCACAGACATACAAATCTCATATATGAGACCGTACCGCTCAAAAGGTTAATCATGCGGCGCCCGAGTGCATTTGACCGGCATAAAATCGGCATATGTCAGACTGACCGGCCGGTCGCCGGTCATGGCCGATCACGTGAAAATCGGCCAATTCCGGTCACCAGCCGATCAATCGGTGCATCTCTATATATACTAAAAGAAAGTATTTTCCATGTGGTAAATATATATATTTTATATATTATATATAACTATTAATTGATTGAATTTACAGAAAAGGTACTATATTGTGATATATATCGTTATCGGGATATGAGATGACTTATATCGTGATATGAGATTTTTGGTTATATCACCCAGCCCTACTCTGAACTACATTGTTTCACTCAGGCAGTGCACCTACTTCTTAACAGGCTGAGTTAAGTTTAAAATTAGAATAAAGAACAGGAAATTTGACTAGAAACTCTGATGAGAAACACAGCCTGCTTCTTGCAGAAAGGGTCGAAACAAACTCTTACATATTGCAGGGTTTCTTTTCTTTTTAGAATCCGTGTAGACAATTGGCCAATAAACCCAGTGCACAGTTTGCTTTAACACGTACAATGAAAAAATAATCTAGCAGTTCACTTCAGGCAGATTTCTCATGTGGTTCCCATAAAAACAGCAAAAAAGAACAAGGGGCGCTATCAAATATACAATTTTTAATGCCAGCTAATTTGATTTAATTGACTCAGCAAGATGTGGTCAGCAGAAGAATGATGCTAAAATCAGAAAGACAGATGAAGCCTGGACCTCACAATTGGATGACATTTAATGGGACAAAAGAGGGCTTGTTTTTGAAGGCATGTTTACTGTGAAGGAGAATCTGATGGGTGAGGAAAGCTACATTGGCATATGGAGGCATTGAAAAATATGTTTTAAAATAAAATAAGCTGTTGCTTTACAGTGTGTATTTTCAAAGTTTTCTTTGACTTTCACAACATGAACCTCTCTCTCTCTCTCTCTCTCTCTGTGTGTGTGTGTGTGTGTGTGTGTGTTATACTCACTGTAACGCATGATAATTAAATAATAGACTACGCGTTATTGTTGTTTGTATTATTTATTTTACAATTTTAACAGATTTCAATTGTGAATATTGCTATTGCTGCCAATACAGTAAGAAAAAAAAAAAAAAAATTTACACTTCTGCCAAAATGTATTTTTCTGATACAACATCTAGGACTTCATATTGGAAAGTTGACTTCAGTGCATCACATTTAAAATCCTTAAAATCACTGTGCACTCAGAAGGTTTAGCTAATCTAACAGAGGCTAGCGGCCTTGTCCCAAACTCATTTGCAGGGCGTCACACTGTTCGCTTACAACAATCCACTCCCCAAAGAAGTTTGGATGGACAAATTCAGACTAGTGTAAAAGTTGCTCAGGCATAACTTGCTGAAGGCCTCTGTAAATAACAGGTCTCATAACTGCAGGCATGGTGGGATATGTCCTGGTGACGGTGTCTGCCCTGTAGTTTATGTGACTATAAAGTGGCTCGCTGTACCTTGTCAAAAAGCAATGAACTCGGACAAAGATTTCCAATGTTTTCGCTCCAAACTATCCCGCTCCCTTTCATTAACCTTCACTGATGGAAAGCCAAGAAAGAGGTGCACACGAGCAAATTTAGTGGAGAGAAACACTGAAAGGTCCACTCTTTTTCCCTTTTTTTTTTTTTTGCTTGTTGGAGTGACCAATCAGACAGGCAGAAGTGAGATTCTCTTGTCGGAGTGCAGTTGACACGCTCCAGCTGAACTGTGAGAGCCTTTTGTTCAGGCAAGCGTGAAATTATGAAACATGACAGCGGAGACGCCAAACATGGCCGCATCCTCTCAGAATGCAGGAAGGATCAGGCATCCTCCGCAGCTCAGAGTAACACTGATGAAGTCTTGACTGAGGTGGTGGGACCATGGAGGGGGGAAGGTGTTCTGCTACAGTACATTCATCTTTGAAGCATCAAGCAGGTTAAAAACCTTTCACTTTAATAATACACTGTTAGAGTTCAGTTCTATAAAAATAATGTTGACATCTGCTGGACAGAATCCGACTGGTGAAAAGTCTGATATTTGTAATTTTACGTAAAAAAAAAAAAAACCTGTGAAAATGTGTATACGGTTTTCATTCATTATCAGCTGCTCAAATTTCAAAAAGCTTATTCTCTTCCATTCCATTCTGATGTACCCAGCTTCCACGTGATCCTATTTTACCACAATGTGTAGGGCTGTAACGATATGCGATATGAAACCGGAATCGCGACACTCAGATCCACGAACCTGTGTCGCGGTGCGAGAAGGCAGAATCGCGATACACCCCTTCCAACTCCCAGAGTTATTCTTCCCGTCCAGATCCACTGCTACCACATCTATTACTATTAGTATTATTTGAAGTTAACATTATAAAATACGTTGACCTACACCACAGAACTAGTTGAGGGAAAATTCTTTAAAATTGGGCAATTCCAGCGTTATGGATGTGACATTTGCAGTAAAAACTTTAAATATAAATTCTCAGAAAATGCATTTAATACCAATATATTGAACTTCTGTTTGTATATCCATACTCCCTCAATAAAGGAGTCCAGAGATTAGAAAAATATCAGTCTACACATGCATTTTATATTTAATATGAGGGAAATACACATGCGTTACGGACGTGACACAAAAAATCTTTAACTTTTAGGTGCCAAAATATTTTTTTGTAATTCTGTGAATTACACTGTGCAAACCAAAAGTAATACTACCCACCGGATGAAGGGTTGGCTCTCCACAGAACATAAAATATATATTTTTTTCCTTAACTCCATCCTTAACTCGCATTTATGAGGAAAAAACAATGTTAAGGACATGACAGTTCTCCGTTACGGACGTGACCGCTCTGAAAGCGGCACTAAAAGACTGCTTTAAAACTTTCACAGAAACCTCAAACAGAAAGCACAAAGCCTTTCTTTAAAGTGAATTTCGTTTTGTATTAATTGTATCTTAATTATAATCAATGTTTCATCAACCAATTGCCTAGATTTAATAAATAAGAAGTAAATATAGCAGACAATAGATAATCAAGACACGGAGGCGCCGGCGCATGAACTGGAGCTTGTCTCATAAATTGACCGAAACTCAGCGTATAAGGTAGCTTACTTGCCTCACAGACCTGAGAAATATATCTATAGAAAGCTCGAAATGTCTACTTTTAAACAGAACAATTCAAACCGAAAGAAAACAGACTGCTCTCTGCTTATGTAATCCGTATGAAATGTGCATTTCTCTCTGGCACGTTCACTACTGCGAAGATCCCGAGTCAGCATTGTCAACTTCATCTTTGCAGCCACTGACACAGAAAACACTTGTTTATTAATAAACAATTAAAATGTCTCCTTGCTATATTTGATATATTCATAATCATTACTTTTGCTGGTTCTTTGTGACAGCTTTTAGGTGCTTTATTGGTAGCGCCACCCTTACATGTTACATGAACGTGTCACCACCGCATCACCCCCCAAAAGAATCAAAGTTTGTATCGAATCGTGGGTCAAAAATCGTGATACGAACCAAATCGTGGGTTTGGTGTAGCTCTAATGATTTCTGGATACTATGGATATTTTGTGTTAAGTCTATTGCTTAAAAATCAGGAGTATACAGCTAACAAGATGTTTTTTCTTGAACACTAAATCAGCATATTTGAATGATCTCTGAAGGATCAATGTGACACAGAAGACTGGAGTAATGATGCTGAAATTTCAGCTTTGCCATCACAGGAGTAAATTATGCAAATATGTAAAAAGATTTTTTTTAAAAGAAAAAAAGAACATACATCACAAGTGTTATGAATGTACACAAACACACTCTTTTCTGGTCATCTTTGTTTACACCTATTTGATATTCCTGTATAAGCTCTCAAGTTTGTTGAGAGAAAAAACTCTTACTATAAGACGCTTTTAACATGTTCGAGGGTATGGGTATTCCAGTTGTTTATTATTATTATTTATTTATTATTATATATGTTTTTATATTTTATTATATGTAATAGCCTTCTGTCTTTAATTGGACAGTAGATAAATAACTTAAATTCACAAGGAGGAATATATATATATATATATAGCTCCTATGTATCACAGAATTCAGAAAGAGTTTTTTTTATTCTTTTTTTTTTCTTTTTTTGAACAGTTTTTAAAAGTTGAACAATTTTCTAACTTAATACACCATCTTAAAATTAAGGCGAGACACTACAGGTGAATAGGGTAAAACTTTTAGCTAGCAGATATCACCATGAAACTTTCCCAGTTGATTACCTACATTAAGATGAGAAAAAAAATTCGTTTTCAAGTTTACAAGGTTTCTGTAATTTAATGTTTAAATATGCAAATTAGGCTATATCTAATTAAATATGTGCTAATTTGCATATATTTTAAAAAACGAAATCTGAGTATTGGATAAAGCCAGGTTAAAAAATATTTTTTCATTGTGTTTACATATTAGATGGGAAAAAACATTACAGAGGGATTTATGGATATCTACTTTTGTTATCCTGTAAATCAGAAAATACTGTCTTTTTGGAATAAAATGTTATATAAATCAGGCTATGAATAATATATTAACAAATCCCTCTGTAAATGTCTTTATAATATAACTAGGTACAAGACTGGAACGTTTGGTGTATATAGGTGCTACTGAAGTGGAGATTTCGGACTTGGAGCATGAGAGAAAAGTCATTTTGAGAAAACGGGCTTTAAAGATTTATCATCAGCCAATGAGATTGCGCATTCAGCCCTTTTACTTTCACGATTGGTTGCTGATAAAAAGGAAATGACCATATTTGGATCAGACAGGATTGTACAGAGAGAGAGAGCTTCCTAACGGTGCTTCTGATGACAGGCTGACGGCAGAGATCGCGGAGCAGCACGTTGATTAAGAACGCCAACTTTTGTTGAATTTATGAGAAATCTACAGACGCAAACAGACAAAGTGTAATAAAATAAAGACCTAAATGTGTATTTCTGACTTTTTTTCACCACAAGTCTAAAAGAAGACATGTTATTGAAGACAAATATCCCAAAATCTCAAAATTGACCAGTAAAAAAAAAAGAAAAAAAAAAGTTTTTGCCTGCTGTGTCTCGCCTTAAGCAATCATGGCATGAAAAGCGAAAAAAAAAAAAAAAAAAAAGGTGTAACAATCAAAGACATGATTGCCATAATAGTGTATATAGACCTGCTAGTTAAAAAACTGAATGCAAGAATGTATTTTATGTGCACACCTCAAAGATTAGCCGATTTTTACACATTCTCTATTTATTTGTATGGAAATCAACTAAAATCATCCAATCACCATGAAACATAATTTGCTCTTAAGGTCCATTGCATTGGGGACTTTTTATTCAAATGGATATGAAATTCATGACCTCAATCGGCTGTCAGATGTCACTTGCACCAGTGCATCCAAATCATTTTCCACATTCACACACAGTAATTTTCACTTGCAAATGCAAGTGTAATGCTCACACTGTAAAGCCCTGCCTGAACAGAATTCAAACTCGGGTCACCCTGCACATTAGTGCTACAGTAAAACATATTGTATCACTATCATAATACCACAGTTTTATACATATTCCTGTTTTACATTCCTAAAAACACCTTCACCAATATAATAATAATATCTGATGCTATAATGCTGTGAAGTGACCAAGATGTCCACACTTCTAGGCATACTAGAGCTTCACAAATGGAAAATAAAAAAGCTTAGAATAGTGTAACTCTTCATGAGCTACTATGCTTTATAAGTAAGTTTCAGCTCTTACTTTAAAATGATGCCTGTGCAGTGCAGTTGGGCCTCAGATGGAACAGCCTTTCACCCCCTACAGCACCAGAGTGAGCTCAAGACTATCAGAATCTGGCTTGTAATGACCAGCATTGTTTCTGCTGCCACAGAACCCACGGGCCTGAGATAATCAACCATGCCAAGTGTTCCAGGAATTAGCAGGAGAGTTAGCAAATGGTAGCATGGTGTCTGCCTTCAGCGCTCCTGTGTGGCACATGCTGAAGAAAACTACAGCGAAACAATTAGAGCCTGAGACTTCTGCACTATTACTGGAAGTGTGGAGATGTGGAGAGAAACAGAAAGGGAGAAGAAAGTCAAGAAGACAGTGCTCCACAACTGTAGCAGTTTCTCTAGTTCCCTTTCGAGGCACGTGTGAAATTAGTCTAAAGGCATGGCGGGACTTCTTCCTGTGGCGTGTGACGTCACAACCAGGAAGCAATAAAGCACACCCAGACCAAACAATGCCAGCTTCTGTGCCGTCAGCCAGCGCTCTGTGTGATCTGTATGTCTTATTTATTGTTGTTTGTCCCATAAAACAAAGTATTATTACTATGGCGAGCAAGCAATTCTAACAGTGTGTTCCTCCCTGCCCATGCTACATCACAATTGGGGATACAAGTTATGTGTTGTTTGTATGTATGGGTGGAGCATTCACGGTCAGCTCTCGAAGGGGCTGACTGTGCTCATTGTGAACGTCTGCAACTGTGGACGCTCCGCTCAGGCGCGTAGTCTTCATGGTTCGGACACCACTTTTGCCAAAGCGGTGGCTTAGATTGTGGGGGATCACAGATGGATATAGCGGAGGCGTTAGAGACGAGCACTGCCTTTTCATTGCCAGATCTAGTGCCTTCTCTCAGGTGTCAGAACCACCCTGAGTGGTTTCTTTTGCCCCAAGTGAAGGCCCGGTCATGAGGCTATCCAGCTCTGAAGATGTTGATGTACTCTGCATCGAGGCAGGAGAGTTTGAGGACTCACCACCTCACTCTCCAGCATATGAGGAGTTGTTGGAGGGTGTCACTCATGCTGTGGCCAAGTTAAACAGTTAAACAAACAAGGCAGAGTTAGGCCAGTCACTCAATGTAAAACAGTTTCAGAGACTTAGGTCTGATGGCAACTGTGTCCAATATGATACATTTTGGCCTGCTGTACATAAGACCTTTGCAGTGAAGGCTCAAGACCAAGGGGTTT
The DNA here is from genome assembly GCF_951802725.1 of Rutilus rutilus. Lineage (NCBI taxonomy): Eukaryota > Metazoa > Chordata > Actinopteri > Cypriniformes > Leuciscidae > Rutilus > Rutilus rutilus. The sequence continues at coordinate 33,000,222 of NC_140210.1, read as the reverse complement.
TCCCAGAGGGAATACCCGTTCCGCATGATCAAGGTTACGTGCAAGTGTCTTCGTACCTTTGTGGTGTGGAAGAACCATCCGGCCAGATCTGTGGAAACTGTGGGGTTGGCCCCTAAGGGGGACCAAGGGACGAACTCCTGAATGTTGGTCTCTCAACCAAGGTTGTTGAGACCATCCTTAACTCTAGAGCTCCCTCAACAAGAAAACTTTATGCCATGAAGTGGAGTGTTTCCACTTTATGTGGCAGGAATCGCCAGTTGGATCCAGTTAAATGTCCGATTGGTACAGTGCTGGAGTACCTTCAGAACATATTTTCACTTTGAGGCTGATGCCTGCAAGCCCAAGGATTCTGGCTTGGTATTTGGTCAGGGTACAAGAAGGTCTATCCACAGCACCCTTTGAGCCTATTGAGTCTGTCTCAGAAAAAAACAGTCTTCTTTTCGGCTATATCATCTCTTAAGAGAACAGGAAATCTTCAGGATCTGTTGGTTTTCCCTTCGTGTTTAGAGTTTGCTCCCGGCATGGTTAAAGCTTTTCTGCACCCTAGACCGGGTTACGTGCCTAAGGTTCCGACCTATGTTGCATGATCAATCATCTTGCAAGCCTTTTGTCCTCCATATCAGATGTCAGACCACAGCTGATGTCAGCTGAATCTGTTGTGTTCAGTCAGATGTCCACCGCGCTGCCCTGTGGAGGAAATCGTGTTTGTCTGTTTTTGGTTCGCCCAAGAAGCAAGTGGATAGCCGAGGCTATTTCTCTTGTGTATGAGGCGTGCGGTCAGCCTTCACCTATGGCTGTCACAGCACACTCTACTAGGAGTATGACAGCTTCTAAAGCTCTATGGTCAGGACTTTAACTACAAGATCTATGTGGTGCGGCAGGCTGGTCTTCTCTGCACACATTTGTACGGTTTTACAACCTGGACCCAGGTGCTCATTTCTTAGTTGTGCTTGCAGGATTCACATTAGACAGGCACTTGTCGGTACGACGGAGGGGGAATTATCATTCCCATAGCGATGCTACTTCCAACGCAGAGCAAGGGAACAAGACGCTGCGTCACCCTGCCATACTTCCTGCATGACCGTGATCTACTCGCTTCAGCCAATCAGAAGATTAAATTGTTTAGTCCGGATGTGCTTTATAGCTTCCTGGTCGTGACGTCACACACTACTGGATGACGTCCCACCATGCCATTGGATTGATTTCACATGTGCTTAAAGACGCAAACACCTGAAGGTGTTCCCATAGCTTTGCTACTTCCGACGCAGTGTCTCGTTCCCTTCTGAGGGAACCATGGTTGCAGTCGTAACCAGAGACATTTTCATGTAGAGACAATAGCAATTTCTGATGCTTGAGAAGGCACATTCACAAACAACCACTCAAGTACTACAGAAAATATACTGAAATATGCATTTACATGTGTAATCACATGGTCAAACATGTCTAAATTTTTCACAAAAATGATCTTTCATGGATCAAATCAGGAACTCTATAATCAGCATAAGGTTCACTCATTATGCAATATTATAATAAGTCAATTACAACAAAACATTGTAAATTTTATCACAGAACTTATGTTTGTGCTGTTATTTTTCCAACAATAATAATGCCACTTCCTTGAGTAAAATTAGTAAATTTTACAATATTACTAAAGATAAATCAAGGACAAAGAAAAACAACTGATTACCCATTAAAACAATATTTTGATTTGATTTTTGAAGCATAATTTGATTGAAAAAGAAAAACTGAGGAAACACCATGAATATTTCCTATAAATATTTCTTGTTCATGGCAAAAATTGCAACATTGGCTCAAACCAAAGATTGTAATTTATAACATAAATAAATTACAATCTGCATAACAGAAATGACTTATACACAGCTTTGAAACTAAGATTTAGTCTAGATTTAGGTAACCCAGAAGATGTACATACTCCCTGTGTGACTGCTGTAGAGAGAGAGATTCAGAATGTCAGAAGTGCAATTTCTTAAATAGTCAGCCATAAGGATTACATCCATCTAGAACTGATGTGACTAGATCAGACTGCATTGTATAATTTGATTGACCTTTATTGCTAACAAAAGAAAACAAATGCTAGAGTTTCATGCTGGCTATCAATCTTAGGAGGAGTTGCATAATGCATCTTCCTCTAACAGGCATTCCTGCAGTGAGCTACGGCCGGACTATTCCATCACTCCAGCTGTGGGGCCTGACAAAGGGCAATCTTGGACCCCCTGCTCTGATCACAATTAGCATTCACTTGATTAATGACTGCAGTGCTAGGCAAGGAGAGTTTGATCAATCGGCATGATATCGTCTGTTCTGCATTCCGCTAGTAAGCAGTAATGGACAAACACACACACACACACACACACACACACACACACACACACACACACACACACACACACAGGGTTAAGTTAAATTAAATACAAATGTTGAGAGAAATCAATCTGATGGTAGAGTTCAGCAAAAAAGCTGTGTATGGAATATATCTGTCAAGGCAATAAAAATGGTGTAAATAATCAATAAATGGGATGTTTACATTGTACACAGATTGTACTGACAATATACTGTAGTCATGCAACTTGTCATGCAAACTTTTGTTTTTAAATCAGAAAATGGTAAAAAGCAAACCTTAACATAATAGTATTTCACAGGTGTGTCTTATTTGCCAATAACCCCTTGTGTATTTAAACCCCAGTGTTTCACATGTTCCTTGTCTGGCATTGTCTTTTGTTGGATGTTTCGTTAAGAATCTCAGTTCTGCTCCCAGTTTTTTTTCATGTTTATTTTGGTTTACAATAAGTTTGTTATTGTTATTATTTAAATAATGTTCGGTAACACTTTATTTTACAGTGTCATTGTTACATATGTTACATGTAACTATAATATTATATGCAGCTATAAATTATGCATAATTACATGCAATTAACCCTAAACCAAACCCTCATCCTATAACCCTATAGTAAGTACATGTAATTAATTATTATTACTCAGTACTTAAATGCATAATTACACTGTAATACTGACACCTTAAAATAAAGTGTAACCTAATGTTCTCCTGCACTTTGATCATCTCTGAGAGCACTCTTGCGTTACAAGTATAATTGTTTATTAATATTATTCAGAACTTATTTGTGTAATTACATTGTAACAAAGACCCAATAAATTAAAATGTAACTACAAATTCTATAAGAAGCTGACATTTAATGTTTTACTACTGAGGCCGGTGATTTTTCCTCCTGTTACTTGTCCTACAGCCAAATTCAGAAATGGTTTTAATTATTAATAAATAAGCATTATACTACATAAAAACATGCATAATGAGGAAAATAGTAAGAGTAGTGGTAGTAATAACAATACAAATTATTAATAATAATAATATAACCTGTTTTTCTGCATAGATTTCAGACAACCACACAACAGTAGAGTAATATAGTATATGCAAACATTGCAATGAAATCCTAATTTACCTATTAACACCATTGTTTTACTGTTAAATGCATAGCTGTTGATGATTGGGTATTTCGTAGAGGTGTTTAAAAAATAAACTGTCTGTTTATAGTAGGCTAATGATCAAACACTCACTATGTTACTATAACAGTGGGGTGAGCATTAAACTCATTATTTAAAAAGCACAATATTAGAAATAGACACAATACCCTAGATAACAGATCATCACTGAATGTGTTGTTTAACATTTAAAAAAAATTAAACATCTCACTGCTTTAGCCTCATTATATCTCTGACATACAGATATAAATTCTTTGAAACAAAATAACAAATAAAGTCCTGCTTAACCCTCTCTAGTGCACACAGAAAGAAGTTTTGGATTTTCCTAATTACAGCAGATAAGCGTTGGCCTGTGTCTTTCAGAGAGAGCTGAGCATGTGTGACATGCAGTCACTCTGTCAGCGTGCGTGTCTAAGCCCAAGCTCTTTTGCACGGCCTCACGGCCACGTACGAGGACTCTCTGACTCTCATCAGCACAGCCTGCTTGTGTTTACTCTGCATAACACACAGCCCATCTGGAGCAGAACAACACTGCACAAATCAACCTAATCAGCATTTCTCCTCAGTCTGGGGTCAGGACCAATGACAGTCTCCATTCTCTCTGTTTGGGTGACAGATGGAGATACATTTTTTCTTTTCTTTTTTTTTTTCCAAATGGCATGTTCTACAAATTTAGAGAATCGTATTCAGTAAATAGTTTACTGAAATCTCTGACCTGCACTGACAGCATGGAGGATGAGTGATATCTTGGACAGAAAAGGTAGTTGACATGCATGAGGCTTCTGGAGACTGAGAGGGGTGTGTGTGTGTGTGTACATGTGTGAGCATTGATCCAAGTCTGTGATGGCTCGATGCAGGTGGGGTCTCCGGCTGTCTGCAACACTATTGAGCAGTGAGACACAAAGCTGGTGGAAACAAGAAAATGTATCAATGCAACAGAAACCCCAGAGAGGATTAGGGGATAAACAAGAAGAGGATGAACAATCATGCTCTCTCGCCCCCAAACAGCTCTCGTGTGTACATGTAGGGGCCTGTCTCAGGTCCATATGCGCAGGGAGAGAGTGTTAGAGCGCTTTTTACCTGTGGTAAAAATCAGTCATTTACATGCATGTGTGCATAAACAGAAACAACCCCAAAGCAATGCAAAGTGCACCCAAGAATATTATGAACTGTCTTTTATTGTTTTTATAATATTGCCAAGATTGCTGGAGGACCTTATGTACACTCTTTTGTATATTACAGATAAAAATCATTCTTAGGCAGCTGAAATGACATGAAATGGCACTTTACACTACTTCTAAAAAAGGGTTGTACCTTACAAATAGTGTACTATTAAATCTACCTTTACTAAATCAGGCGTTGTTCCTATAATATGTAACTGATGACTATTCCTTAAGTCCTGCTGAAATCGTTATTGGTTTGTTTAGTTTAGTTAGAATGTCAGCTGAAGTCGTATCATTTGTTTAAATGTGAAAAAAGCAGTTATACATTGAAAAGAAGAGAGCTCAGACAGGTGGAGTGGGTGTTTCTATTGTGAAGGGTCCATTATAATGTTAGTGTTTGGTCTATCCCTCAATCTGTAATCTTAAATTGAAGTACGAGGTAATTACATTACCCTTTATAAAAACAACAAAGCGCTTTCATTCTATAATAAATTAGGCTTCACTTTCATTTATGGTTGTATTGCACAAACAGTGAGCACTCAGAGCTTCCTTTCAGTGAAAATAGACTTTTGTACGACAGGAAAAATCATGTAATATGCTAGTGGGAGATTTGATTTTGAACCACTGCCACTGTGAAGTCACTCTTCGAATGTATTCATTCAAATATCATCACTGATTGTAAAGAAACTTGACAAAGCTTGACAAGGACAAAGAGGGACTGTTTAGATTGTGCACATAAATGCTCACCAATAAAGACTACAAAACAATGGGTTTGCGCTGCTGAATGTGACAATGGCAACCTAGGAGGAAAGTAAAGGAAGAAGCAAATGGTAAGAGTAGCCAAAAATATATAAAGCGTCTACAGAATCCAGTTTATCACTTAAAGTCACAATGAAACGGAAGTAGCGACAAATCTTTTGATATGTGTTGTACATCTGAATCAAAAAAAATCTAGGGTAGGGCAGGGCTCGACAGTGCGAGCAGTTCACTCGCATTTGCGACTAAAAATAAATGAATGCAAACTGTAAAATTTAGCTATTTAGGAGCATGAGTGCAAACAATTCTTAAAAGGAATAACAAATGTCTTGATTATTAGAGGTCTTCAATGAAAAAACAGTGATGCATTATAAACTTCAAAAGGCGATGATTTTGATTAAATAACACGGATGTGAAGAATGGCGGAACGAGTGAAGGAGACGCGCTAAATGACAATGCACATTATATCTATCTGACAGTAAATGGCGCTGATGGAACAGCAGAAATGCAGCCGTTACCCCAGTAAATCCATAAACACAGCAGCTACTTTCTGTTTCTGCTTGTGCCTCATTTTGAAGGCTGTGACATCAGGAGGTCACATTTGTCGGCCACATACGTCAAAGGATGTCTGATTTCAGAAATGTAACCATTATAAAATTTACCGTTATTCCTAGTGATGCGTAAATTGTTGTAATTTTTTTATGACTTTGGAATGTAGTGGTCAGTTTACTGATCACCCTCTGGAGGATGCAGCCTTCGAAATGAGACAAAGCTAGTATTTAAATGTTTCAAACAGCCATTCATATTTCAGCACCAAATTAATGACTTAATAGGCTTTTTTTTTTTTTTTTTACATAAAACATGCCTTAGATTACTTGTAGATTACCTAGAAAATGTTCTGATTCTTTATTAGTGCTTGGTACCTCATTACATTTAGATTCCATTAATTAGCATTAGTTAATTCATTAGTAAACTAACATTGTTAACTAACTAGTTCCAACTAACAATGGAAAATACTTCTAATTGAAGCAGAACTATTTGAAAACCTTGTGTACTTTTTGTTGTCTATCAAATTAAATAAGTTTGCTTGTAAAGGTCTTCTTGTATCTCTGTATTAAGGTAAAACACATTATTTGACAAATGTGCATTGTGCCCCTAACTTTTTTTTTGTATTGCACTCAAGTTATGAGTTATGATTTTTCAAGTTATGAGCGCATGTGCTCCTTGAAAAAAAAAGTTGGTTCAATAAGTCAGTTGTTGTTTTGATGGAGGAAGTTTGGCCTTGCCAGTAGATTGGTAGAAAGAGGGTTTTCAGCTGACAAAAATGATTGGAGAAGTAAAAGATAGAGTTCATGAGATTTTGATTAAAAAGAATCTGAGGTTAAAAAAATTACTCGTATTCACAAATTAATTGATATGAAATGAAACAATATCAATAACATGCATTTAGAAAATATGTGAATTTGTATTTCTTCCTTATATACTTTCAACGACAAGAGTGAATTAAAGCGGCAAACAGCATTTATCGGGGTTCAAGCATTTAAGGCCTTTAACCCTATGGGGACCAAGCTGTTTTTGGGGCCCTTGAGATGTTCTGACATGCTCTGACATTTGTGCTTTTTTCAGTTATTTATAAACATGTTAATGGCAAAGGTGTAAATTCACTCTATATAGCACAAACAGGCCTACCATAATATGCGAGCAACATGTATGTAAATGTTTGTATTTTTAAGAGAATAATGTTTATGCGTGGTTATTTAAAAAAATAAAAATGAAAGTTGCTGAAATAAGACCACAAAACTCATACAAAATATGTGCCCACAAGACTTTTGACTAATGGATGTTTTCTCTTCGAGTTCTAGCTTCAAAATTATGTGAAAATAGTCTTGCTTTATCGTTCACAAAACAAAATACATTGATTTAAATGGTGTAAAACAGGTTTTGCTTGGAAAGCCAATATGCGAGGGGGAGGAGTAGTTTACACCTTAGTCCCACCCACTCTGCATAATGACTCTGCATAATTAGCCATTCATTCAGGTGTGACACTGACTGAGCCACAATGCAAGGACAAAATATATATTTTGAAGAAGACTTATATTGACCATTTAAGATTTTGCTTACATCTATCTTGTAAATATGTTTTGCTATTTTATTAAAAAGGTTACAATTACAACAATAATTACAATTTCAGCAATATTTCTGCAAAAAAGTACTCTTTCTTTGTAAAAAAAAAAAAGAAGATTATAGGCCTACATTTTATCATATGTATTCATTAGTTTGAATATAGCCAACATTAGAACATCTTAGTCTATGACTTTATTTTTGACAAAATAGTATTTTATATATATGAGCAGAAAAGCTTATTTGATGTGACAGTATATTCTACAGTAAAAACTGTACCCAAATCTAGTCAACAAAATGTTGTCTTTCATACTTCGCCTGACTGTAACGTTGTTTTTATGAAATATTAGGGCATAGCCTATAAATGTTAATTTGCAGTTTAATACGTTGCTTATACAAATACATTTTATTTCAACATATTTCAGTCGATTTTTACTCATCTCAGTAGGCTCTAGCAAAGCAGTTTATTCTTTCACACACAGACGCGCGATTCATATTTAGGCTAAACAGTCTTTACAAATATGTACCCTTCATTCATCTCACAGAAACGCGATTCATATTTAGGCTAAACAGTCTTTACAAATATGTACCCTTCATTCATCTCACAGAAACGCGATTCATATTTAGGCTAAACAGTCTTTACAAATATGTACCCTTCATTCATCTCACAGAAACGCGATTCATATTTAGGCTAAACAGTCTTTACAAATATGTACCCTTCATTCATCTCACAGAAACGCGATTCATATTATAGAAACGCGATTCATCTTTTTGTTTACATAGGCCTACACTAACGTTATTCCATAACGTTATTCCACATTAACACTTGAGAAAGGATAACTTAGCCTACCTCACTCCTCAGCGGGATCTGCTCCTCATATCAGCACGGAAAATTTTCTCCATAAGGTAGGCTATATTATGCCTCTTTGTTTACACTGATGTGGGGGCGTTTCACAGACTGAAATGGTTCTCAGAATTTGCGTTTGAATAGCACGCGCTCTCCGGGGCGTGGTCAAATTACTGTGAATCATCTCGTAATGAGCTCGACTGGAGTCGCTCTCTTTTTATACAGATTACAGAAGCTGATAATATTTGTTTTTTATATAAATTACTTCATTTAAAAGCTGCGATCTCAAGCTTTATGCCCGTGGGTCTGTTTCCCTGTTTGACTGAATTTTCGCGGAGTTATAGATCATTTTCGAACGCGTTTCAAATGGGAGTTTACTGACAGAGAGAAGGCAGAAATAGCATCATGTTAGTTTTTCTTTATTTGTCAAAAAGCAAAACACTTTATTTTTATTGTGAGTATACAGAAAAAAAATAGAAACTGAACAGGATCGATTGATGTATTACACGAAAATGAAAGATCAAAATTAACAGAGCATTTTGTGTTTATTTTTCATTGCTAAAAAAAAAAACGAGCAAAACGCGCGGGCGCGTTTTTGGTCCCCAGAGGGTTAAGCACATAAGCATCAAAATACAAAGTTTTATTTAGCAAACTTTTAAACACTGACATCATAGATGGAAAATACCATTTACAGCCAATACAGGCAATTTACCATTTTCCATTATTGATCTAGAGAGTCCAGAGAACTGTCCTAGACTGGTCTGGTTCCGATCGGGCGAAAAACCAGGGACTAGTTCGCAAAAGTAGGTTTTGGACAAAATTCGACATAGCAGAAATTTTTTTCCTGCCTAAATCGAAATTGGAGATACCCAAACGACAAACGGCCTAAGAGTTATGAGCGATTTTGTACTTTTGGTTGCTGTAGCGCCACCTATGGGCCAATCGGGGTCATACTCTGGCCAGGTTTCAAGTCTCTAGGCCTTACGGTTTGGCCTGCATGATGCGTTTTACAAATCCTTACAATTACAATAGGGTTTCAGCATTTCATGCTTGAACCCCTAATAAATCATTCTTGAGATATTCATTTGTGGGGTCACAGGAGGTCAGAAAGAGCATTCCCACATCTCTGATACATCTACTTATGATCATTGAAAAAGATCATCTTCATAATGTTGCCCAAGTCGTTTAGCCTTGCTGTGCTGCATTACTAGGTGTGGGAGTTATTAAAGGTTTTCTTCAAACACTGAAATTACACAGAGCTAGCGAACTATCAGTGTCGTCTGCACACACAGTGTCTCATAAAATGGCAAATATTCATGATAAAAGCTAATTTTAAGGCCTACATTTACTTTTAATACATTTTTACACTACTCATTTCTGAATCCAAATGCTCAAAATCAGCTTTGTATAATCAAAAAATATATATATATTGAATCTGAAGAAAAATAAGTAGTACAGTTTCAGTGTGGTCTCTCACTGTAAAGGTTTCTGTTTTGGTTCTGGTTCTGTGGTTTATAAATTGTTTTGGGCTTTGAGAGGCAGGAACGTATAGTTGCAAAAGGTCATCATTCTAAGCATAGCCTTGTAAGAAGGAGCATTAGGATTCAACAGAAGGTGGACAAAATACACAACTTTCTTACTTGAGTGAAAGTACAAATACTACTGGTCAAATATTACTCCTTTACAAGTAAAAGTTGTAAATACCAATTTTTACTTAAGTAAAAGTACAGAAGTACTCATTTTTAAAAGTATTTAAGTATCAAAAGTAAAAAGTAAATGTCAATGCATTGTTTTATTATTGTTGCATTGTTGTATGTAATAAATACTGTACCTTATGCCTCTGAATCTATGCCTGCCTACCTACCCTCATATCAATATCAAATTTATTTCTAGAACACAGTTCCAGTAGTGGGATTGAATGTGAGATTGAATAAGTGCACTAAATAACATCCACAATGGTTTCAGACACCCAAATGGCTGTTCCCTCAAATAGTGCCCTATTTAAAGTTTTTTGGCTTTTAGTATGTTAGCCGTACTGTTTTAAGCTAGTGTGCTCCAAAACAATGACAAAATTTGCATTTAAAAGAGCAAACCCAATGCTGAAAATGAAAATCAGGTTGATGTCATAATCCTAAATCAGATTGACGTTAATCTCCAACGTTGGACAGACGTTGTATTGCGGTTGAAAAGGAAAATCGAGTTGACTTCAGAAACCAACATCAGTCAGGTTCTGACGTCAATCCGGCTTTTATTTCCAACCAAAATCCAACGTCAAACCGGTGTCGGGTTCTGACGTCAGTCCGATGTCGGGTTATGACGTCAACCCATCTTTCAGTTCCAATCAAAATGCAACCCCGCAACCAAAATCATCCTCTGACTGATGTTACTACTTTCTACTCAAGGACCTTGACAAATATAGTGGAGTAAAAAGTACGATATTTGTCTTTCAAATGTAGTGAAGTTAAAGTAAAAAGTTTCCAGAAAAAAAAAACCCCAAGTAAAGTACAGATACTCAGAAAGTGTACTTTGTTACTGTCCATCCACCTCTGAAAACAGCTTAATAATAACTACTTCAAATACACTTACACTATCCCGTCTAGTTCTAGAGGGGACCCTTTCCTTAGTTTTTAATTAATAACAAACCACCAGAACATGAATAATACATTTACTGTAATTACTCTTGGCTATTTAATATTTGTTATCTTTGAAAACAGTTCACTGCTTTATTTTTGTTTCAACTATAGTTTTGCAAGAAGGATCAATTCAATTCCTGTAAATTATTTCCATACAAGCTTTTATGCTAATATGTTCAATGAAGTAATAGAAGCTATGAATTAGGGAAACATAATGACTTCCAAAGCATGGAAGAAGAATACTAATAGTAAATGTACACAAAATCAGAACACTCGCAGCTAATCATTTTAGGTTCCCAGAAAGTTCTGGGAATGTTAGTTTCTGTTTCCCAGAACGTTCCCAGAACAGACATTTTCTGTTGGTTAGCCAGGAAAGTTCTTTACACAATTAGAATGTTCCCTGCTGGTTTGGAGAACATTCCCCTAACCTTCCCAGTAACCTCTCAGAACATTCCCAATACATTCTCAGTACGTTCCCCTAACCTCTTTACTCTGATATAATTTACTATTTATTAAATTTACTATTTACTAATTTACTATTTATTAAAATATAATTTACCCTTTACCATAAAGGATATTATTATAACCTTTACCCTATAATTTACCATTATGTCAGTAATGATCCAGAACTGCCAAGTCCCATATAGCATAAGCGGCATTGAAGTACTACAAACCACGTTTTTATCTATTGTTTAATCAATAGAAATAATACAAGCACATTTAACATTACACTCACCTAAAGGATTATTAGGAACACCATACTAATACTGTGTTTGACCCCCTTTCGCCTTCAGAACTGCCTTAATTCTACGTGGCATTGATTCAACAAGGTGCTGAAAGCATTCTTTAGAAATGTTGGCCCATATTGATAGGATAGCATCTTGCAGTTGATGGAGATTTGTGGGATGCACATCCAGGGCACGAAGCTCCCATTCCACCACATCCCAAAGATGATCTATTGGGTTGAGATCTGGTGACTGTGGGGGCCATTTTAGTACAGTGAACTCATTGTCATGTTCAAGAAACCAATTTGAAATGATTTGAGCTTTGTGACATGGTGCATTATCCTGCTGGATGTAGCCATCAGAGGATGGGTACATGGTGGTCATAAAGGGATGGACATGGTCAGAAACAATGCTCAGGTAGGCCGTGGCATTTAAACGATGCCCAATTGGCACTAAGGGGCCTAAAGTGTGCCAAGAAAACATCCCCCACACCATTACACCACCACCACCAGCCTGCACAGTGGTAACAAGGCATGATGGATCCATGTTCTCATTCGGTTTACGCCAAATTCTGACTCTACCATCTGAATGTCTCAACAGAAATCGAGACTCATCAGACCAGGCAACATTTTTCCAGTCTTCAACTGTCCAATTTTGGTGAGCTCGTGCAAATTGTAGCCTCTTTTTCCTATTTGTAGTGGAGATGAGTGGTACCCGGTGGGGTCTTCTGCTGTTGTAGCCCATCCGCCTCAAGGTTGTGTGCGTGTTGTGGCTTCACAAATGCTTTGCTGCATACCTCGGTTGTAACGAGTGGTTATTTCAGTCAAAGTTGCTCTTCCATCAGCTTGAATCAGTCGGCCCATTCTCCTCTAACCTCTAGCATCAACAAGGCATTTTTGCCCACAGGACTGCCGCATACTGGATGTTTTTCCCTTTTCGCACCATTCTTTGTAAACCCTAGAAATGGTTGTGCGTGAAAATCCCAGTAACTGAGCAGATTGTGAAATACTCAGACCGGCCCGTCTGACACCAACAACCATGCCACGCTCAAAATTGCTTAAATCACCTTTCTTTCCCATTCTGACATTCAGTTTGGAGTTCAGGAGATTGTCTTGACCAGGACCACACCCCTAAATGCATTGAAGCAACTGCCATGTGATTGGTTGATTAGATAATTGCATTAATGAGAAATTGAACAGGTGTTCTAATAATCCTTTAGGTGAGTGTATATGGAGGATTAAATAAGATTAAATTTGTCCATTAATATCTAAGATTTCGGATCACTGTACCACAATAATACAGATTTTACGTTTCTTCAGCACCAAATAACAATGACTTCAACACAATCTTCAGCATACAATACTTTTTAAAATATGAAATGTATTCACGGACATAAAAAAATGTAATAAACAATTATTTGTCTTTACATTATATTAATTTCTTACCACTGAATTGAGCAGTTTAGCGGGACATACTTCTTTCTTTTGGTCAGTAAACAAAAACTCGTTTAACATCATGTTCTCTTCAATTAGACATCTCTCTGAAATCACCATTTACTCTTGTATGTATATTAATTATGGGTAATATTCAATAAAGAGATCAATAAACATGTTCATTTTTAAATTACGTGAGTGAGTCCATGCGGATATCAAGCGCATGCAGATCAGAGGCGTCCTTTGCTTAATATTTTTAGCAATGAAATTGGATGTATCCGATCATTACAATGCGTTTTGACTTATCTAATTTCTACATTTTATTAAAGGGATAGTTCACTTTGAAATTAAATTTTGGTATGTTTTAGCTTACCTCAAGGGCATCCAAGATGTAGGTGTCTTTTTTTCTGCAGTAGTTTCAATTTTGATATTTTTAGGTCAAACCGTTCTTGTCTGTCAGTCATTTAATGCAGGTCTATGGTCACTGTCTCAGAGCATGCACAGAGTCCAAATTAAAACAATTCCCCGTCGTCCAAATTAAACAATTCCCCATCGTAAGTACACATTGATGGCGGCCTAAGACATGAAACGAGCGGTTTGTGTGAGAAAACGAACAGTATTTATATCGATTTTACCTCTTATACAAAGCCACGTCCAAGTGATCTGAGGGCGCGCGCGCATCCTGGTGTGTGACGTGTACGCAGACTGGTGCATAGATATATACACTAGATGTCGCCTTAAAGACATTCGTTCCAATGAACTGCCGTAGACAAGGCGACATCTAGTGTATATATCTATGCACCAGTCTGCGTACACGTCAGATCAGATCACTTGGACGTGACTGTGTATAAGAGGTAAAAACTATATAAATACTGTTTGTTTTCTCACACAAACCGCTCGTTTCGTGTCTTAGGCCATCAATGTGTACTTACGATGGGGAATTGTTTAATTTGGACGACGGGGAATTGTTTTAATTTGGACTCTGCATGCTCTTTGAGACAGTGACCATAGACCTGCATTATATGACTGACAGACAAGAACGGTTTGACCTAAAAATATAAAAATTGAAACTACTGCGGAAAAAAAGACACCTACATCTTGGATGCCCTTGAGGTAAGCTAAAACATACCAAAATTTAATTTCAAAGTGAACTATCCCTTTAAAAGCTGTATTAAACTAATTTCAGACATGTAATTCTGCAAAATATAGTTTATGTTTATGAAAAATTACACATTTCAGCATTAGAATAATCTTAATCTACTGTATGTATTACATCGCACAATTAGTTTACATGGCTATAAAAATAAAACCTATAAATAACCTGCAGGGAACGTTCTGGGATGGTTCTCTTTAGGTTATAAAAATAAAACCTTAAAATAACCTGCAGGGAACATTCTCAGGTTAGTTTTTGGTTACAAAAAAATAAATAACCTAAAGAGACGTTCCTAGAACATTCTAACTTGGTAAAAAAAAAAAAGGGGAACTTTAGGGGAATGTTCTGTGTTTACTGGGCTATGGTTATAATAAATAAAAATAGATGCTGATTGCTCCTCTCGAGGCAATGCACATCGTTCAGGTGATGAATATAATCTCTCAGTTGTAGAGAATTCATTACAGATGATAACCGCTCAACACAAGCATCTGGAATGTAGAAGCCTGATAAGTTTGGCCTTAAGGCCACTTCAATTTCTTTGCTTTTGTTTGTCTGAGTTTGCAGCCTTGATGCATTTCTGTAACTCTACCTGAGATACCCCTCCTTTTTCAGCAGACATGACCTCCATGCTACCACCAGCAGTTAGGTTTGCTTATCTCATTTATTCATATGCAGCTGCAGATGAACAATCTACAAACCTACAACAAATCCACTAATAATGATACATACTCCACAGTCAAGCTGCCATTCTACAGTTCAATTTGAGTTACACATTTAAGTGAGGATGAATGGGGTACGCAAATTGGTGACATGTCAGGCTGTGTGTGAATGATACATGTAAAGGTTTTGTTGGAACTCTTGTTTATACCCCAGCAGCAACTACTGTTGTACAAAAGATAAGGCTTTGAATGGACATTTGACAACCTCAATAACTGTAAAGAAACTAAGCCTTTGTTAACTCCCCGGAACCATGTGGAGTTCTTATATAATGGATAGATGCACTTTTTTGAGCTTCAATCTGATGGTTGCAATGGTTGCAATCCACTGCCATTAAAGCTCGGAAGCTTCAGGGTGTTTATTAATAAAACTCAGATTGGTATTCGTCTAAAAGAAGAAAGTCATATACACCAAGGATGGCTTGAGGGTGAGTAAATCATGGGCTAATTTTCATTTAAAAGTGAACTACTCCTTTAAGTGTTTTTAGGCTATAATACTTTTTTAAATGATATTGAAAATGGTGATACGAATTATGAAATTTGAAATTTCAATGGTAGCAAAAATTGTTATAACATAAAAACCTTATTTAAAGCAAAAATAACTATATTGTGATATATTGTTATCGTGAAATAAAATCACACATATAGTAAAAGATTTTGGTCATATCGCCCAGCCCTACTGTGAATAATATAATGCATTTTAAATTTGGTTACAATTATTCATGAAAAAATATAATGCATTATAACATACATTATAAATTTTATAAAGCATTATACATAAAGGCTTTAAGTAAAGTGTTACCCAAAACCTTTATAGGGGAACATAGCTGGGTCCATTTTCTGCTATGGAAAGAACACGCAGTGAGAGGGGAGTAAGTGAGGAGCGGTAAATGAAAATCCCAAACTGGAACGAATTGATTACAGATTGCTGTCGTTCCACTATACTATGCTCATAACTTCCTTAGGACACCTTATCATCCCTGGTGTGTTCATCCCCCAAATTCCAACTTTTGCTCAAGATAATACAGACATTTATTTAGGATATTTAAGACTTTTTATGCCCCTAAACGTTGAAAGTTTATTTAAGATATTTTAACACTATTTAAGGTCATATGGTAACCCTGAAAAACTCAATATTGTATCAGCGAGGACCAAAAAGAATACTTGTACTCAAAAAGTGAGTAATGCATAATAAAAATAAGTAGAGGTCGACCTAGGATTTTACAGATACCGATAGGTTTGACCGTACGTGCCGATAACCGATTAATCAACCGATATTTTTAAATTGGATACTAAATTAAAAACAAACATAACTCACAAGTAAAACAGTGCTGAAATGTGCTAAATGAAATAAATATATAAATATGAATATATTAAAATGAGAAGTTCTACAGAACAAATTCTACAGAAAATAATTTAAACATTAAAATATTACAGGTTTCTTTAGCTATGACCCAGAAACATACGTAAATTTCATTGGTAACACTTTGCAAGTCCCATTTGTTAACAAGGACATATTAGCTAGCTTTCATGAACTATATGCATGCAACATACATTTTTTACAGCATGTATTAATATTTGAGCAATACAATTGTACCTTCATGTTAGTTCATCGTACATTAACAGATAAAATAAAAATAAAAACTCAATTTAAAATGTATTAGTAAATGTTGAAATTAACAAACTAACAATGAACAATACTACAACATTTATTAACCTTATTTAATGCTAAAAATGTAATCTTATAGTTAAGTTGTTACCACTTCATATAAATCCAAAGAGTCTGCTATGCTTAAAGAGGCCATCTTTAAATATCTGCAAAGGCCAGAGCATTAAAATTACTAAATGTAGGCCTATATTACATGTATAGTCTCTCACTTTATTTGCTTCTATATTAGAACACTTTAGGCTATCTAATCAAAAGTAACAATATGTATTGTAGTGATAAAAAAATAATTGAATCAAATGCGTTTCTGATTTGTTTATGTTTCTGTCGGCTACATAAACATATCAATGTTGAGAAAGCAATCACGTCACTAGCTTTAAATCTGCCACTTCTCTGGCTAATGAATGCATAAAAGTGGCCAGCTAGATATAAACTAATGCAAATAGATGGTAACAATTGCGACATTAAACATTTGGGTCAGGTTTGCGTGTGTTTGTCACATTGTTTTAACCACTTGAGGTACTAATGTTAGAGACCTCACAGCCTCAGTGGCAAACATACATACCGCTGTTCTTTCTCTGCTAATGCAGCATCTAGTCAACAAATGAATTGCTTTATAATTATATGGCAATATGTACTGTAGTGTTCTGTATTCTTACGGTTTTGCTGTCTGTGTTTTAAATGCGCATCTGAAGTGTCAGCGCTCTCCGTGCTGCGTGCGATCTCCGTCCAGCCTCACGTGTTCAAATAAACAACTCAGCCGGTGATAGTTTGTTATTTGTCCTCTAGAGGCCGCTCTCACTCTGTATAATGCCAGCAGTCACTTCTCAGCACTCTCGTACTGTGTAATGACAGCGCACACTTCTCAGCTGCTCCAGCAAGGGACGCAACCCGGAAAAACTATCGGTGTGGATTTTTGCCAATAACGATAGTTCCACCAATCAACTATCGGTACCGATATATAGGCAAAACCGATGAATCAGTCGACCTCTAAAAATAAGTAGCAAAGGCTGCAAAGCTGAGAAGTTACAGTGCATGTTGCAATTTCGACTGCTAACAACAAAACAAAAAATTAAAGCAAGAGAGGTCGGATTTACAGACAAAATGACTGAGCCGCACAACTGAATATTGGAACAGAAAGACAGGAATCAAATGCTCTGTTAGGAAGAGAAACAGCAAAGAGAGATGGCATCAAACATGATAATCACAGATTGCCAAAGAGATACAGAAAGCCCTGTCTCTAGCCCAACTGAATGATACAGGAATGTAATTAACGCCATCAAAAGACACATCACAACTCACGCTGTACAGTACATGTCCTCGTTCACAGCAGCATCTTTCATACATTCAGTTAAAGACTACAAACACACAATCAGATTTGTCAACACACGTAAAAGGACAAGTGTGTAATTACTGAACGCCCAGTGCTCTCTCACTCAATAAGAAAGCATGATTTGGTTGCACATCTATTCTTGTCATTATCCCTCGACCTCTAATTTGTCAGTTTATTCACAACAGAGACAAATATAATCATTTAATTACATTTACAAGAGACAGTGAGAGCATTAAGAAGCCTGACTCATGGGAGAGCTTGACAAGTGTGATTGTTTTATAAATCAAGAGGATTAGGCCAACAGAAAACCCAAAAGCTTCACCCACATAAATTCAAAATATCAACAAGATTAATTAGTCCGTGCTGAGAGTCACACAATCAAGCCCTCCAAAAATGTCACAATAAATCATTCAGGGACATATCCCCAAGATTCACATTACCTGACAATAACCTGAGTTAGTTAGTTAGGAAGCCTCTGACCTTTTCAGGATAGTGTAAGCTCTAGCAAACTCTTCTATCTTATGCAAGCTCAGGCAATATCACCAACCAGAGTTATGTTGTGTTCTATTCTTCAGAGAACTGGAATTGATGCTTTATCTATGACCTCATCTGTCCTCTGTCCACATGTACCTCAAAATCCCTTTCAGTCCAAAAATGGAAGAGGGGAGGTTAGGGAGGCTACCCAACAAAGACTCCCTATTGAGAGGACTGATTGGCATACAGGTGCGTATCTGTACTATAAACTTAAACGAACAGAAAACTCACCTCAACAGTAGGTTATAACATCAAAGTTTGACAAGACACAATGGAAACATGAGGGTTATATATACACAAAGTCTAATGACAAACAAAGAACATCTGTGCACAATCCAACAATGAACCAATGAAAACACAGGACACATGACTAAACCAACCAATAGGAACATAACACATGAGACTATGCACATGACATGATTACATGAGGGCAAGGGCATCACATGACAAGACAGGAAACATAACGGTGACATGAAACAAGTGCCTTGTCCAAGGCTGGATCCCAAATGGCACACTTCATGTGGACTCGCGGTCTCGTGGCCTTAAATTGCACGTGCTCGCCAAGTTTACGAGTCCGTAGGGTGTCGCATTCAGCATTTCAGCGCTCAGTAGTGTGCTCGCGAGCGCCGCCTTTGTGCCCTCGATGCGAACTTCGGCGAAGCCCGCACTTTCGCACCCTCCACACGAGTTAACTACCCAGGAATCATTGCGAAAGCCCAATCAGATAAATGAGGGGAGGAGATTCGTGGCTGTTTGACTTCGGTGGCATGGTGTCATCAAGCCGGTCCCAAAATACACTCTCACGTGGACTCGAGGCTAGCGCCCCTTAGGTCTGCACTTCCTGACGTCACCAAGTGTGAACTCGAAGGAGGTCCCCAGGCCAGATCCAGCCCAAATACCCACACTTGCAGTCTTGGACACTTGAGAGCACATGCACGTGACAGGAAGTATTTGCTCAAGACTGTCCCATGTCTTAAAAAGGCCAAAGTGCAGTGCCCTTAATGCATGCTAAACCCATCTCGAATACCGCTTCGGAGCCATGGATGGACTCTTGCTGAAGAAACTTCAGATGTATTGAGAATCATTTTGGAATGTATGTGTGTGATGGTTAGGTTTAGGGCTATATATATATATATATATACACACAGTATCTCACAAAAGTGAGTACACCCCTCACATTTCAGCAAACATTTTAGTATATCTTCTCAAGGGACAATACTATAGAAATGAAACTTGGATCTATTTTAGAGTAGTCAATGTGCTGCTTGTATAGAAGTATATATTTACTGTCCTCTGAAAATAACTCAACATACAGCCATTATTGTCAAAATAGCTGGCAACAAAAGTGAGTACTGAGTACTCAGTAGGCTCTGAGGTGTTTTCTGGGCCCTGGAGGTGTTCTGACATGCCCTAACATTTGTGCTTATTTCTGTTACGTGTAACACTTTCATGACTAAAATCTGATTACACTGTATTCAGCACAAACTCTGCTACAATAATATGTGAGCAGCATGTATGTAAAAGTTTGTAGTTTTGAGATAATGACGTTTATGTGTGGTTTGTGAAAAAAAACTAAACATTTTAGTCACTGAAATAAGGCCATAAAACCCATACTGACTACAACCCCAAATCAGAAGCGAGTAAAAAAGGAATGGAATAATTTACAAATCTCATAAACTTGTATTTTATTCACAATAGAATATAGATAACATATCAAATGTTGAAAGTGAGACATTTTGAAATGTCATGCCAAATATTGGCTCATTTTGGATTTCATGAGAGCTACACATTCCAAAAAAGTTGGGACAGGTAGCAGAACTCATCAGTGGCATCTGGTCCCTGTAAAAAACAACAACTGTGAACATGCTGATAACAGGGGAAACAATAGGGCTACACAACTACGGGGACAAAATCTAATTGTGATTTAAAATTCACAAATATATATAAAGAACACCAGGTTTGTTGTATCTTGTAGGCATATACTTGTAGGGCTGCATAAAATAATAATAATAATAATTTTTACTTTACAGAAAAAAAAAAAATTGGGAAAGAAATGCAGGCGGCCTATAACTTTAAATCAATAAAAAGGAACACTTCAGTACAATACACTAGAGAAAAATATATGGATTATCATATGTTACTTCAAATGTTTTTAAACATTGTGACGTTATGAAAAGAGATTGGAGTAGTTTGCTTGGCACGTTTTGCTTTTCAAACTGACAGCGCAAGTGACCCAAACTTACAGCGCATGCAGAGAACATTTACTGAAGCGATCGCGCCACTGCTCATTATCTATGAAACATTATTGTTACCACATTATAAACATCTATGTTTGAGCAGATATCCATTAACACAGTATTTAACAGTAAACACAGTCTAAACATTATAATATTCATCATGTTAGTGTAAACACTAGCCTACTTTTATATCATAATGTTTTATATTAGGGCTGCACGATTTGGGGAAAATGTCATATTGCGATAATAGTGGTCAATATTGCGATTGCGATATGCGATATAATAAACAAATGGTTTCATGAGTCAACTTGCTTGGTTCTCAAGGAAAATAAATGCACACACAGATTAGTGATAATCTGCCTAAAGAAAAAAAGTATTTTAGTCAAGAGCAGTGAGTGTTTTTCTCTGTTCCCTTTGTTCTTTGATTAACTTTAGCGACAGATATAATTAGTGGCTACTGTGTACTGTCCCTTTAAGCTCCTGTCAGAGACGCGGATCTCACACGCACCTCATTCTCTCACGAGTCACAACTCTTCACGTTCATCATAAGACTACTCTTATGTTATGAAGATACTCGACAAAAAGACATTTTGGCATAATTGTGTGTGTTATTGTTCATTCAAGCTCGAAAGAGAACTGTATTCTGGCGTGCTGTTTTGTGCGCACGCACGATATTAGCGCGAGTCTTTCTGTGTGTCACAGTCAGGACATTCACAGGCAGCGCGTTCTTTTTTGTCTTATCGCGCATGAATGGTTTAAAAGCATTTGCATGAATAAGAGTGGGATCATGTAATTTATTTTTATATAAATTTTTATTTTGCGTTAACAGCGCTAATTTGTTAATTTAATATAAAATCGCAGCATTTTGCGTCATATAATCGCGTAGGTTTGACATCGCGATTGCGATTGCGATATGATTAATCGTGCAGAACTATTTTATATTATAGAGCATAAAAGATCCTTGTGTCGTACATGTATGTTTAGCATTGAAAGGTTGCTTACCTGTCTATATTTAATTATTCAACATGTTTCCGTCGATTTCATAAATTTTACATAAATTTCAGACAGTCATAAATTTCATAAAATTTAACTAGTACAATGTGAAGTTTATGCAACAATAACACGCTAACTATTATAAGTGAAAACACGTCTTACCTTAAAATCTTTCTCATCTCAAAATCACGTTCTTCTGAGGTAAATCCAAGGTAAACTCACAACGTGTCTTCCAAACTCGATGAAAAGCAGAGGAATGATGAAGTTTTCTGCTTTGTTTTGAGGTAACGGGGGCGTTTACAGGTTCGCGTTCCTACACGTGGACTATTAGCATGTGAATCGCTTTTGTGTGGGTGTGGTCACAATAGAAATAAGGAGCAGTCGCTTGAGAAACTGTACCTCTCGTTGATTTCATACGGATTACTTAAACAGAGGATATTTGATTTTGTTTTGAATTCGATAATTTAAAAGTAGACACTTAAACGTTTATAAAGATATATTGCTCATGTCTGTGTGACTAGTATTCGCTGAGTTTTGTTTCAGTTTAGAGACGTGCTCCAGAAAAAAAGTTCACGGAGACTGAGAGGCAGAAAGCACACCCTGTTTATTTTCTTTATTTTACAAAAGCACAATGTTTTGTTTTAATTGTAAGTGGGCACATACAAAAGAGGACCTTTTAAAGTTTCTTTGTTCATATTTCTTTTGTCTGTATGAACATAAATGGCGGAGTATCTTTAAGTCTATGTGTAGAAATTCCAGCAAAACTCGCCGACCCCAGAGGGTTAAACATTTAGTATCACTCAAAAACTACAGTTAATCGATACCAAAAAAAATAAATCTAGAAGCATATTTAGTAGCACACAACAAATTTACAATTAAGGTTTACAGAAAAATGTAAATAAAATAATTCATATGAAATATTACACTGCAGATATGGGCTTTGCAGCATTTAAATGCATAGAGAAACAAGGTCTAAAGAGAGAGCAAACTATAGAGGTCTAAAACATCTCCCTCTTCACTAGTAATGATTAAATGTCCTCACAGAACATCAACAAGCTTCCTCAGACATCTTCTATTCAGACACCCACCAGAATTGATCAAACTGCCTGTCAGTGACACAGATGTATGCCATGACCTCTGATCAATTGGCTACTGATGAGATAAATGCACAGGTTCCAGAAAAAGCCCAGACTCTGCTCTAGCCCTCATGACAAATCAACCCATTTTCCCAAAGTCTTCAGTATTACAGTGCATGAGCAGCAGCGTCTTGTGTTTTCCTACTGACACGAACTGCAACCAGCACTTACTGCCTTTTGTGTTCACTGAACTGACCTGACATCTATACGACTGACAATATCCTAAGGGAATAAGGCACTGCTTTTGCAAACAGCTTAACGTCTCGAATACTACCGATAAGCATCACACATTTGTCAAGGCAAATAAAGACTGTAAATGAGATTAGATTTGTTCTTTTCAATAGATACTGATGTGATACAGTACGGCTGAGAGTACTTTGCTGCTGAACCTGTTTACCGTTTCTGTCACTTCAGTTACACTTCTAAATCACCTTGGCAAGACACACTATCACAAAACAAGTATTATACCATCTGTAAATCTCTGTATTAGTGTAGCACACAGACTAGTAATATGTTGTTTCCATGACAAGGGCAACCAATTAAACAGTAGTTTGAATAAGCCCCGTATGCATCGCCATTGTGTTGTCACTGCGTATTTCTCGCATAGTAAAAATGTCCGTTGTTGAGTCTTTTAAACACGCTTTTCTGGAAACTGTCACACATAAATACCGTGAAAACTTTTGGCTACCCTCTTTTAAATAATTTACACAACAAAACTCTTTCATCTGGCACATTTGGGGAAAGTGACCATAAGCTTGCGTAAATCTAAATTGTACATGTTTTTTTTTTATACATAATTACCAGTCATCCAATAAAGTGAGTATAAAATTAAAGAATCATCTTAACACTCATTAAATGTTTTGTCAAAACCTGATTTTTTTTTTTTTTTTTTTTTAAGGTTAACAGGAACATAAAATATGTATTTTTTTAACTAATACAATGTTAAATAATTCTGCCATGTTTGTTAATGATGTATATAAAAGATAAACATACTAAAATAATTAAAAAAGCTAAGCTTTTCAAAAGGCACTGTTCCTTTTAAGCCATAGAGACAGAGCACTAAATCTTATTACACTTAATAATTATTTTCAATAACATATTTGCTCAATTGTTTTATTAGTTTTTGGTTTTCAACTGCATCTTTGTAACAAGCATTCAGTCAGTCTCGAGTGCAAACAACACACAGTAACAAAATCATCTTTTCAAATGCAAACTCTGACTTTTAAATGCCAATAAGTCAAAACAATTTACATTGCATTTGATTAATTAAATTTATAAATTTAAAATTACTAATTAAAATTACAATACTCAATACAGATAAAGGAGACCCAACCTTTTCGCAAGACAACTCTGCTCTGATTGGTCAGATGGCCTAGTCTGTTGAGATTGGTCAACCACTTAAAGCGTGTCTGTTTGTTGATCATCTTTAGCTTCAGGGTGGGCAGCTCAAACAGCAATGCACATTAACAACTGACGGATTGGGACTGTCATATACATAAATTTATAAAGAGAGAACACTATTTTAATAAAAAGTTGTGAATTCTTCACACATTCTTGTTACACATTCTGACAAGCACGTGATTTGTTCAAGTTCACTTGTGCATTTGCGTCATTTTGTGCAGATACATAAGTTGTCATATTATGTTTATGTTGCATAAATATCTGATTAATCTAATATATGTTTTGTTGAGTTAATTAACCCGCTAACAAAGCGCATCAGTTTCCTGGTGTTCCTTCACCACTTCAGCTTCAGCGCATGCAGCTCAAACAGCAATGCTGTTATTTGAAACGATATTATTAAAGATGTTTCTTAAAATAAAATAAAAAAACCTTTGATGCATTATTAATAATAACTAGCACTTTTGGTTGAGGAGATTCCCCCATCTATGTAAAGCGCTTTGAGGTCTCAGAAAAAGCGCTATATAAATGTAACGAATTATTATTATTATTATTGTATTATTTTCATAAACAACATAGTTTACTTAAAATAATTTCATTATTGCCTGTGCATTGGCTTTTCAATTTTTTTTATCCATGTCAACGTGTTGTCCAATGACTTGTTTCCATTATTTTATTTCATGGTGAGGCAATATATATATATTTTTTTTTTTTTTAAGAAATTTAACCATCTGAGTGTAAAATAATTTTTTATTAAAAGTAAATGAATCTTACACGGGTTCAAACTAGGCTACTGTACTGTATATATTTGATTTAGCCTATGTTGAAGTGCTTGAGACATGGTTGAGTGAGACTTTTGCTTTTGTAATCAGGCTCTCAAAAAAATATATAAAAATTTGGATTTAGATTTATCGGCTTTTAAATATACAGAATTATCAATATCAGCCAGAAATTCCATCTCAGTGCATCCCAACTCTATGTATAATACAGACAAGAGAGAGACTAATATCTCATGTAATTCACTGTTAGGCGCAGATGTGCTTATTTTAAAATCCCAAAAAACAGTTTGAGAGTCATGGTGATGTCTTTTGCACATAATACAAACCTCAAAAAAGTATGAAAAATAAAATGTAAATCATTTTTATTATTTTAATAAATCAATATTTGTATTTTCAATAAAAAGTCAATATTACACAATTATACATGCATAAACTACACACTTATTTGGAACAGTTATTTTAAGTCACATATTATAAGTCTCATCAACTGTCTTAAATATGATGCGATCTTAAATGGTATTAAAAACTAAATAGAGGCCTTATCACCATCAGTAAAAGAAAATTATTATTATTAAATTTCTTTCATGGTTTACAGAAATACAAAATATTTAAAGGGAAAATATGGACCCTACGTTAAGCATCTAAAAATGCATAGTGTGGTTTACAGTATCCACACTACAGTATTACAGGTTTTTTGGCTCAAATTCTCCACATACCTGTACACAGCATCACTACATTCATAAGCTATCAAACCCATAAATAACAAATCAAAGAATGAGACAGTCTGCTCACCTTAATAATACATGAAAAATATGTAGATCAATATTTTGGACTTTATCCACATGCTTTTCTCACACAAAAAACAAGCTCTAAGCTTTTATTAGGTTTGAATAAAAAGATGACTGGATGATGCCAAGCAAATGATAACAAGGGAAGTAAGGCACGCCATCTTTTATCTTGATGTTGAGCTGGAAGAATTCATGTCTTTTTGTAGCCAGCAATAAATAAAAGAAGGTTTAATACTCCCTTATCTTACAAGCTGGGCATTTTGGGAGTTTAAATCATTTTGAGCACACCAATCAAGAACAAACCTAGGACAACCAGTTACGGGGCAGAGGGGGTGTAGGCCTTGAGGATTTCATTGAAGCCGTGTGGTTTTGAGCAATATAAGCTGTCACAAATTGCAGAAAGGGAACATAGAGGACACCATCGCATTGACACCAATGATGACACTTTTATGAAGCATCGTAAAACAAGCGGGTGAGCAGGGTTTCAGAGGAGTGTTTTTTCACCACAGCTTCCAAGCCCAGTCTTCTCTTTAACACTCAACTGACATAGATGACTGCAATGAAGACTAGTGCTCCCAGACCACAAGGAATAAACAAGCTCTTAAAATTGGAGACAAGGGACATAAGTTGGATCCAAATACATGGGAAAATGAGCCATATTGGCCAGCTTTGGGTCAATACAAATACTGCATTCATGATTCAGAAACTAACAACAGAACTACAATCTACAATCACCAAGCCATTCCAACATGGACTAATATTTTCTTAACAACTGAAATCGAACCAAAGGTTTCATGCCTAATGGGGGAGCATTCATCAATTAAGAGGTTATGGTAATGAGGCAGATGTGCCAATGTGGAATAACAGACCTGTCAGATCAACGATGCTGATAAAAAAGACTAGAGATACTATAAAGAGGCAATTTTTTTATCACCATAAAGGCCTTTCATGCCATAATAAAAAGCATATTCTGTCACAGTCGCAATGCGATCCTGATACAGAAAATTAAAAGAGAAGGGAAGTGCTGGATATGACACTCCAGGAAGAGACTGTCTGCTTTTAGCAGAGACTTCTGAGAGGTCAGAGAAAAAGGAGTCGAGGTAATTATGCATATTTCTGCTACTGTGCTCCCATGACTAAAGCAGAGCCCTGACAGATATGTTAAAAAGCATATTGGGTTTCTTCAGTGGCAAAACAAACCACCCTGACTCAACAGAAGAGCAAGCTAATGTTTGTTTCAGCATTAACCTCAGATAGATAATCAGAAGTCTAAGAAAAGAGAATCTAAAAATCAATCGTCAAAGACATGTGGACTGATTATGCTGTGTCCAGCAAAGAGTTTTTTTAAGCCTACAGCAGTCCATGGGAGGATTTAGCTCTAATGTTGATCAATGAAACAAACGCACAAGTTTGTTAAGTAAACAATAAATCTATAGAGAAGGACTGCAAGGCCTCTTCAAGACCAGAGGAATTTAAAGGAAATTGGGTTTAATCCAAAATTTTAATAAATCAATGAAATCCACAAATTAAACAGCAGCTGACTCAGTCCAGTATAGTACTAATGGCAGTATGGCAGGATATACTTTGCAATAGTAGAAATGTTAACTGGTGCACAATGGTAGAGCTGATAAAAAAAAAAAAAAAAAAAATGGATGACTAGTTATATCCTACTACGTAACAGATGATTTAATTATTAGACAAAAATCCTCCGCACACCCAGAATACTGTCTATCACTTGATGGCTGCTCTGCTTGTCATTAGTCAAGTCTTTGTCATTAGTTAGGAACCTTTGTGTGCTCTTTAATACCAGTCTTTTATTTGAAAGCGAAATTTCTAGCATCTGTAAAACCGCATTCTTCCATCTTAAACATGCATCTAAACTACAACATATGCTCTCAATGATAAATGCGGAAAAGTTAGTTCATGCGTTCGTGACCTCAAGGCTAGATTATTGTAATGCTCTGCTGCGTGGTTGCCCTGCATGCTTAACCCTTTAGAATCGGCTGTGTCGTCGCCGACACATACCAGCAAGCTGTATTCATTTTACCGTAACTCTTTAACCGTTTGCACTATCAAAACCATTCAAATTGCCCCTGACAGTAGACAACATGCGCTTTTCGGCAATATATGGCTTATTACGGTAATTTCATGCTTTCCGTCAGCAAATGACAGCAGCTTTCTGGCAGAGCAGGAAGGAAGGATTTGAACAGAGAGATACGAAGCGCGGTAGGTTAGAGTGTTTTGGATTGCATAAAATAATAAAAGAAACGAACAAATACATGGCAAAAGAAGTGTTAGACAGCAGAAGAGGGGATTGGGATGATTTTTAATTAAACCTGGGAGGCGGGTGGCCGTTACTCTTTCACGTATCTTAGCATGTGGTGTGTGCATGTGTATGTGTGTGTGCCTAGTATGAATGCATGCATTTGTATGTGTGCGTGTATTAAAAAAAGTGTCCTAAATGAAAACTGTGCAACCCAATGAAGACAAAAAAGACTTGTATATATGTATTATAATTCATTTTTCAACTTAAGTGTTTTTTTCAGGTTTTTTTCTAAATAAAAATCTCCTTTATTTTTTATTTTTGTCTATTTAAATTCTATTTACAAACTCACCACACACAATAATGGTCAATAACTGTAATTTGTTGAAAGCTAATATTTTTCTGAAAAAGATGACAGCTTGCACATGAAGATAGCACATTGTTTTAGAATTTTACAGTCAAAAAATCTAAATATGTGAAAAACACTATTTTAGCTTCAGGTTCTAAAGGGTTAATAAACAACCTCCAGCTGGTGGTCCAAACCGCAGCAGCTAAAGTTTTTACTAGAACCAGGATGTATGACCATATTCTGTCAACACTGCATTGGCTATGAAACATTGTATAAATTAAACATTTTTGCTAATTACTTACAAAGCTCTAAATGGTTTAGCTCCCCAGAAC
Organism: Rutilus rutilus; assembly: GCF_951802725.1. NCBI lineage: Eukaryota > Metazoa > Chordata > Actinopteri > Cypriniformes > Leuciscidae > Rutilus > Rutilus rutilus. The sequence continues at coordinate 32,971,351 of NC_140210.1, read as the reverse complement.
TTGAGCGAGCTCTTAACGCATTATAGTCCTTCACGTCTATTGCGATCTCAAAATTCTGGCCAGTTGATAATACCTACAGTATCAAAATCAACTGCAGGCGGTAGATCCTTTTCCTATTTAGCACCTTAACTCTGGAACAGTATTCCTAACATTGTACAGGAAGCAGACACACTTTGTCAGTTTAAAGACTAAAAACACATCTCCTTAAGCATACACATAACACATTATCAATTTCTATATTCAAATTCAAATTAGTTAAAGTCCCCCTGTGGTGAAAATCAAGCTTTTAATGTTGTTTATATGTCTGTGGTGTTTTTAATATGCTTTAAGACAAACCATGTGCAAATTAATAAGTCAACACCATTGCTGAGTATTTTCTCCTTAAAACTGCAGTGAACCAAAGACAGTCTCAAAAGTTTTTTTTCAGTTTGAAATCGCTGGTGTTATACCTTTTAGACTGTGGTAAATTTGCAGCGTGAAATCTGACACTAGGCAGCAAACTATACTGTACTCTGCAGACTGAGCAGAGTACGCTTCCAGTATAGACCGCTTTGTTAATTATAATGGGAGTGGTTTATTCATTGACATCATTCCATGTCACCCATATTAGGTGTAAGCACAGTATAACTGTCGATTTTTTTTACAGATAACAATGGCATTTAACATGACGTGCAGTCACTCTGCATATATCAGCTATTTTACAATGCAGTTCAGGCAACCCATCGATTCTGAAAATATATACTTCTACATATATGCTGGAAGACAGCATCAACACTGCATAAAGCCCTTTATTACTCCCATGCGTGTGATTCTGCAAGCTTTCACCACCCCACACTCAGGTCTGGAGTTCAGTCTGGAATGGAATTCCTGTCACTGGCTCAAAGTGGACACTAATGATGCTCTGATGGGCCGGGTCCGGTGGCGGGCCCTCCTCCTCCTCCTCCTCCACATGTCAGAGAGCAGCCCTCTTTACCGCAGAGACTCGACCTAACCGGGTTTCAGCAGCGGATCGCTTTCACATCCATCACCAGGCCCGTGTGACCGCTCCGCAGACCTCATCGTATAATGCCTCCTTAATGAGCCTCAAAATGCTTTATGTTTTGATGCATTGCCATTCAGCTGAAAAGTAATCCAGAAATGGACGAAGGGATCATTATTAAGCATTAGCATTTTACCAACATTACTTGCCGAGCCGTAGAGGAAAAAAAGCACCTAATGACCACTTTAGTTTTGGAGCTAACACAGTTAGAAGCCGAGTTGGGAGGGGTCATGTAAGCTGATATTGAGGAATAGATGACTGCTCTCTGAGTTGTGGAAATTTACTGCCAATGAAATTACAAGCTGATTTAAAAACAATTTATCAAAGACGTTAATGCCGCTCATTTAGCACAATAATCTTCCTGGCTGGTTATGACACGTGCAGCGTGTCATGCCTGAATGCATTTAGAACATGAACCACAGAACGTTGTGTTGTTTTTCTTTTTTCTATCAAGAATGTCAAGGTATCCTTAGTATTAAAGGTTCAGACAAAAAAAAAAACCTTTTCAAGTCGAAATCAAACACTAAATTCATTTTTAGACTATGTCGAATTTGGCAAGAAAACCTGTTCTGCATGCCGAGTTATAGCTAAATAATAAGCTCTGGCATTTCTTGCAATCAATGCCACTACTATTTTTTCTTTTTTTTTTCTTATGAGCTTTTTATCCTAATTTATACTCTTTTACATTTTAGTGTTTCTGTGTCAAAGGTGAAATATATTTTTTCATAAATAATGCTTCCTCCCTGCAATGATTAAGCTGTAGTGCCCATGCAAGAACTGCACTGCTTATTGTAATATTGTACATTATTCTATAAACAGTAAATTAACCTAATCAATTTGCAGAGGCACATTTAGTAAAACGTGCTCTACTTTCACCAGGCACATACTGTGTCATTTCACACGATTAATGAAAAATGTGTGGCGATTGATTCTGTGATTATTTCCCCGGTTTATAACAAATCCAGTAAAATGACTATGGGGGAAAAAAAGAAGAAAATGTCAGACATCCAAAAGCAGGGGGTTACAAAACAAAAATGCAGCCAAACATAATCCTTAGGTACAGCGTCACTATCGACATAAGGAGGTAATGAACCGAACTGTGAAGGACTTTTTAATTAATCATAAATAACATTAGTTTTCTTGCAGGATTAACAATTATGTGCTTTAGAAACCTAAATGTCCCCAACACTTTGGCCAAAGTCAGTGTGTGTGTGTCTGAATCATGTCCGAATATAACAAAAATGGGAAATGAAACTAGACAGATAACTACATTTATAAACTCGTGATTTTAGAGTAATCAAGAAATCCAGATTTGCTTTTACCTAGTAACAGAAGGGTTTGCTGAATTGTACATATGAAAAACCAATTATATTGTAGAAAACTTGTCACCTTTGTAATGCTCCTATTCTATTAAAACTGTTGGATTGTTTTTGCTGGTGGGATTCTCTCTGAATTTGGTCTGAGATAATCTGGCCATGATTAAAGCATATTCGAAGGCATTGTCTGGAGTCTGTCTGGTTTCTGCTGCTCAGCAGGCTAGTTGAACACTAGAGATCTTAATCCCAAGTGATAGTGTTTGTAGGGGTCAAGACATTGACCGACTCAGCTGAAGTTCGATTAGGAAGTTCGAGCTAGAGGATAAATATGATTGAACGTCGATCAGGAGACAATTAGAGGTGTTGATTAGGAGACGACCCAGGTTTAACTTAAGTCAGGTGCGTAGGGGAAAATAAGCAAAAAGAAAACGATTGTTTAAATGTATTAATTTTGTATATTTTAGAAATGTTGTGAATATTTTAGAATATGCACAGGGCGGTGATGTAGTTTGTTTTGTTCGTCTGTGCCTTTCTGCTCTCAGAATAATTCTGTGTAAAATTGAGGATATGTTACTGTGAGCAATGTTTAAAACGAGGATCTCTGAAAAATAAGACAACAATGTCTATGAACATGGATGATTTTTTTATTATTATTAAATTAAAAAACTTAAATTTATTTACACAAAACAATGACAGTGACACTCAAAAACACATTATAGAGAAGAATTTCAGGTTACCATATGACAAAAAAACTAAAAAAGCAAACAATGCAGAAATATATAATAATAAACAATCTACATAATAATTAGTTAAACAGTTCTGTGATGATGCTGATAACATTTTGCGTAGCAATGTGCTGCTTCTTTTCAACATACTTTGAAAAAGAGATCAATGTATTCAAGCGTCTATTTATGGAGAGCGTAATTGAGGGCTCCGTTAGATGGCCACTTCATTTATACTGCTCCAATTTCAGCTGTTTGTAGGTCACTATTAGCTAGGCAAGTCCAGCTGTAATTACTCATGTCTGAATTAGAAAAACGACATGCTGTCAAGAGGAACCACATATATAACAATGGGATAGTCATCATCTGCCCATACTATATTTTCAGGTTCTAATTTCAGCTATGGTTCACAATTTCCTTGTGTTTCAAAGACATCAAATAATTTAACTTTTTTTCCATTGTATTGAAGCATTTTACCAAGGTCAAGATCTGTAAGCAATGTGTTTAACATATCGAACAGGAAAAAGAGGAAGTGAAGGGAAAGCGGCACAACCTATTCAGCAGGCTAAAGGCTCTATAAACATTAGGCTCAATGGCTAATATGAATGAGACAGCATCTTACTCAACTGGCAGTCAGAGGGCAATGAGAATTAAACTTGATAATGAATGACACTTTCCCAAGAGCTGCGGGGCAATATTCTAGCCAATTGGAATTAACACCCCAGTGCAAATGCTTGATGATGATTAATGGGTTTTTCCTCATTTCTATAATAACAATTACTGTCACAATCACACACCCTTTCATCATCAATATAAAAGCTGTCATAGCTTGGGTTGACTCATCTGATGTTAGTCTTTACCTGCCTATTTCTATTTAGAAAAAGTCCAATGTCAGTAACAACTGTGACCATCACTGAAGTGCCAGGGCGTCCGGTTGAGACCAGCACTGATCCCATAGTTTTACAGTCTTTGCTAAACAGTGTGAGTAAAAGGCTTCAGCACTTAACTGTGGCACGACAAGTTCTACCTTGTAAGAACACTGCTGATGTGCCTCTGGGGAGCAAAGTGAGAGATGCTGTAATTACAAGTGGCTGTGAGCTGGAGAGAGAAAGGAAAAGAGAAAAGGATAGCACAGCGGAAAGATGAGAGGACACAATTAAAGGGGTCAGAGTGCCAATGGCCGCTTGCTCCTCAGTTTTGTGATCTTGATGCAATGCCATCTCCACCTTGCCGATGCTCGTGTAAACTCACACCAGGAATGCTTTAATGTACTGCTAAAAACTACAAGCCACACTAAGCATGTAACTCAATGCCTTTTCAAAGATAAAGCAGCAGATAGCGTTTCATTAAAATTTGGTCTTTAAAGGCACATTTGACCTTTGTGTCAGAAGGATAATAAAGGAAAGGTGTTTAAATATTCATGGCAGATCAATGATCGGGGGGTACCGTGTACAGTACAGTACACAGTACAGAATAAAGTCGTTATTATTTTTTTATTTTTTTTCGTGCAAGAGCCAGAAAGTGTTACTCCGGTTGGGGATACGGTATTCTCGTAATAACGCACTGAAACACGGGCAAATAAAGCACAAAGAATTCACAACATTCTATAGTGTTCTCATTATAATGTATATGGCAGATTGGCACTGCACATCTTGCACTTAACTGAATGTGTATCTACTTTATCAAGTGATTCCAGGCATCCTTGAGCATTTTCGAAGCCATAAAGAGAAAAGATTTTAATTTCAACATAGGCCTACTGCTGAAAAAATATGACGAGAAAGAAAAAACACTGCTGGATTATTAATAATATCATCAATATTTTTGAAAAAGAAACATCTAAAAGGAATATGAATGTCTCAAATAACCAGTCAATAATGTTGGGCATTGCCGTTTGAGAGTGAATGAACACTGGTAAAATGAAGCGCTTTGCCAGCGGGTTAATAAACTCAACCAAATGCATCCTATATGAGATTAATATGTAAGGGATAATGTAGAGCGAGGCGGTTGACGGTTGTTATAGCGAATACAACCCCGACAGGCTGATCAGGTCTTGAATCAGCCTGAAGGGGTTGTATTCGCTATAACAACCGCCTCGCTCTACATTATCCCGCTTATTACATGGCTACCTACCAAATAAATCAATAATTTGACACAAAATATTGATTTAAAAAGGAGTTTATTGATTTAAAAACGATTGTATTGCTTCTGCTAAAGAAAATAGTCTGTTCCGTCTCTACGGTTAGAATCCTGCGTCCATAGCAACGCTCTGTTTTTCATGGACAACGGTGTGTTATACTTAGCAGCGGTCTGTTATCAAGAAATAACAGACCGCATTCTACATTAGAATTCAACCAAGCCATGTAATAAATACATACAGAGATAAAAGTAATATTACAACTAAATATCTGCACAAAAAAATGCAAAAGCATAAGTGAACTTGACTGTGCTTGTCTGAATGAACTATTACAATAATATTCTTATTATAATGTTATGTATATGGCAGATTTGCGCTGCACATCTTGCACTTAACTGTATTTTCATGATCGCACTTTCAAATCCATAGTTTGGACTGCATGCTGTCCTAACGCTAACCAATCAGTCCTCAGGTTCCGCTCAAAATGCAACAATAATCAATCAGGAAACAAAGGAACATATGTTTTAAAGTCACTGTGATCATTGTTTCATGATTGATCATCGCTGTCACGTCAGAGTACTTGTGCACATCCCAAAAATATATATGACTGAACTGTTGTAAGTCCCAAACTTAATTAAAATTCTAGTCCACAAGGAAGCCTTCAGAGCAATTGAAACTGTTAAGCAGAAAAGCTTCCAGCTAGCCTATACATTTCTCCTTTTAGTGGCCCCTCATCAAATATCCTGATGCCATCATGCCTTTCAAAGAAGGTTAATCTTTCTCCAGAGTCCATATCTATATACAACGCCCCTATATTGTTTCTGACTTCAGAATTTCAAATACTCTGTTGACCTCAATTCTGTTAGAGCGGTGAAGCCTGACTGCACAATTTCCTGACATGTCAGATTAAAACCTATTACATTTCAAATCACTTAATTCAAAAGGATAATATACAAAGCATCTGCAAAACGTCTTGAAATTGTTCATTGTTTAAAAGCGTGATTTGAACCTCCTCATCTTAATAAGCAATCTCTCTATTCTCCAGTTCTGATTATTGGTGGCATACTGGAAAAGTCTCTGGAAAAAAACCCTTTGAATCCATATGGCTGAAAACAAGAAAAGAAGACAGTTCCAATCCATACACATAGTTCCTGCGCTGCTTCCCATTAAAAGGTGCCAAAAACATTTTGAATGTCACATGGCACACAGCTGGGAGAGACTGAGGTTTTATAGAAAGGCAGATGGTGATAGACAGCTGGTTTTCACCTCTCTGAAAAACCATTGTGTCTAGGGGGGAGGAAGCATCACCCTGCACTGCCACCACAGGTCAGGAGACAAATATACAAGGCCCAAAGAGCCAGTGCTGACTTCATATCCACCTATAATGTCAAATGGAGAGGCTTTCAACAAATTATCACCCAGAGAAAGGGCAATTTTCACCCCTACTAACTCCGTAGTCCCCACAGAATGGGCAACAGATTGCTGTTGGAGAAGTTGAATGCGTTTGTGAGAGCATGACGAAACTTGCAAAAAGATGCAACACACTTCGACTGCTATTTAAACTACAACATGAAAGACACTTCTACAACATATAAAATGTTTTAACAATATTCATTTTGGTACTGCACCAAAATGTAAAAATTCCAGCCTGAACCTGAAACCAAAAATTAAGTGATTACACTATGTTGTTCATGCTATTCCCTGATACAAAAAGATATACAATATATACACAATACAACATACAATATACAGTATATATATATATATATATTTTTTTTTTTTGGAATTATATCAATATATAAAAATAATTTTGGTACAATAAGGTCTAATTTGTTAACATTCGTTAATGTATTAACTAACATGAACTAACAATATGCAATACATTTGTTACAGTATTTATTCATCTTTGTTAATATTAGTTAATAAAAATCCAGCTGTTCATTGATTGCTCACATTAGCTCACAGTGCATTAACTAGTGTTAACAAATACAACATTTGATTTTAATAATGTATTAGTAAATGTTGAAATTAACATTACCTACGATTAATACATGCTGTAGAAGTATTGTTAATTCTTGGTTCATGTTAACTAATGAAACCTTTTTGTTAAGTGTTACCAGAATTTTAAACACTCAATATCCCAAATAGCGGTTTTGCTTATTACTAAACATTATTATAACTACTGAGAATACTACAAATCTCTGCACATATCAATATATATATATATATATATATATTTTGTGTGTGTCTAATATATGCTCATCTGTACTTGCTTCTGTGTAGGGGCGCTTTAATGCACAACTAAGATACAAACAGAAAGTGAATTTGCAATTGCATTTTAATTTTTACCATACAGACTTCATAGGGTTAGTAGTGCAGTTCCGCTCAAATCAAACAGACAAGTGAGCATTTCATTAGTGTAAACCTGACATCTTCCTCATCTAAAAAAAATCTATAAATATTATTTTAGAATGAATTAAACCTGAAAATTAGGTTCATGCCTACAAATTATGATGTACCGATGTACATAAATACGTGTACTGACACCAAGATGTACCGATACCAAAATAGTATCAGTGTCAGATACTACATGGCAGGGATGTTATCATACTGGTAAAATGTTCCAATACCAAGCATAATACATGCAGTATTCATTGCATTAAAACATTGTCACATGAAGAACACCAGCAGTAGAATATAATGTCAGCAGACTGAATATATTACAAGATTAATGATGTCTATGACATAAACGCATCAACAATATTAACCCAATGTTGTGCTGGCAGATTACTGTGTAAATGTACATAAAGAGCAAGCAGGACGAAGACTAAAATTTTATTGTTTAATATTATTTCTAGTATTATTATTCTTTATTAGTATTTATAATCGGTTGTACTATGTATTTTGTGAACCAAGTCTACACTGGAGCACAGATGACCAAGTGTATCAAGCATGCTTTCCCAGAATGTCCTCTCTCACCTTTCTACTTTCTACAAGGATTTTTTTTCTTCTTTTTTTTCAGATTACTACAATATCAAGCCATATGATTGTGACAATTACACAAACATTTAAAAAATAAAATAGCACAACAGAACTATAATAACAGAACTCACTTCAGCATTCAGTATATTTATTTGTCGGGTATTCGAGTAGCTTAAAATGACCAAAATATACAATGCTATTCCCTGATACAAAAAAATAAATAAATACTATTATTAAAAAAGATAAATTGATAGCTACAGCACACAAATATGTGTTCTTCAAAACCACCAAAGACTGTTTCAAATCAGTAATGCTGTCTTTCTGAGCCTCCTAGTCAATCCCAGTTCACTCTGCCGGTCATTTCTTACTTCCCAGTTCCATCACAGATGCCACTCTTTTGCTATCCGGCTTTTATTCTTTCTGATGCCCTTAATTGTAAGTGAAGCGAACGAGGGGGGAATCATCAATTTAGACATCAATCAATGTGTCATCTGTTCTTCAGTCTAAAAGCTACCATGTAACAATAAAAGAAAGTTTTCTGCAGCTGGAAAAAATTAAATAACAGCCAGAAAATCCACCATTAGAAATTCTGGGTAGAGTAGGGGATGAGCAACACATTGCCGTATTGATTTTAGTTTGCAGGCATGCCAGTCACACACAGAGAAATCGGAATGTTTTCTGCCTTCTTTTGAATTTGTGCAACCAACTAGTAATTACAAAAGGAAGTTGAGCAATTACAAATCAACAGGAACCTTTAGAATGCTCGGAGAGAAAACCAAAGCAATAAATGAATAAGAACAATTATAACAGCTTCATTGTTTCTACTCGTCACTTGGAGGTCAGGCCGCAAAACACAGAAAAATGTTTTCTTTATCTTGTGAAAATCCTCATGCGAATACCTTATTAAAATCCCAGTTTATTGCATCAAAAACTTTGTTTGTTTGATTTTAAATAAACATTTTTTTTGTGTATGTTATCACCATTAAATCTTTATTATATTCTAACTTTATCTGACTAAAGTGTTTAAGTTATGGTCCAGAATTGTTAGGCAATGGCAAGTGAATTGAGAACATTTCTTACTAGCCATTTTTTTTTAAATATTTTTGTCCTTATTATAATTTTTGCCCCTTATTTCAATTTTGGTAACACTTTACAATAAGGTTTAATTTGTTAACATTAGTTAACTACATTAGTTACATGAACTAAGAATGAACAATACTTCTACAGAATGTATACATCTTAATGTTAATTTCAACATTTACTAATACATTGTATTTGTTAACATTAGTTAATGCACCATGAACATAAACATTTTGATTAATTGTGAACTGCAAAGTGTTACGCTTTTTAAAATTATTATTATTTTTATTATAAGTAAGAAACAGCACCAGTTATTCGTAGTATAATATACGAGATGGCGGTTTCCGTCTCATGGTAAAACCACCTGTCACAAAAACTATAGAAAAATCAACATATTTCTGTTTTCTTTAGCATTCGGTTTGAATGCCTTTAACTTAAACTGAATGGCATCCTGGCCTTTGTTGATGTAAGTAATGTGCATTATTTAGATTAAATCATGTATTACTGACAAAGCCTATTTTTACTCGAACTTGGTAAGTGTTTTGGTTTGACCTTCCAGGAGTCCTTTCACTTTCCCTCTGAGATTTGCCACAGCCACCTGTTGGGGACCTAGTGTAGTGTCACTTTGGAGTCACGGGCAGCATGTGAAAACATTGGACACTTCATTGTACCAATATTAAAACTGAGGTGACCTCCGGCACTGAATAAATGTCAGGTCACTATCTTATGTGACCTTCCACTGAATTATGTTTCATATCTATGTTGGACTTTTAATGGAATAAGAGCTCCTCAGTAGTCTGCCACATAAACTTTAATTTCACACTCCCCATTCTCCACCATTTTATCAAGGTTAGCCACCTACGCTCTGCCATTTCGGGCAAGTTTAACACCTGTGAACTTGACGATATGAAGCCTCCGTTGAGAAGAAAATTAAATATTTGTCCTTCTTTTTTTGGCCATGAAGATAACATGAAATTGAACTAAACCTGAATTTCCAAGAATAATTGCTTCAATTAAGAGGAATGTGTACGTAATATTCAAATGTATCTATTGCTAGTCAGACCTTGTCTGGTCTCTTTCAATTGCTTTTGATCCTTTAAAAAAAACACAGCTTCATAAATCTTCATAAAAGTGTCTCACAGGGGACAGCCACCTATGAACCGAATTGTTCCATATCTCAGCCCATTCACCTTCAACTACAGAAAATGAAACCGCAATGTTTTCTTTTTTTCTCACTCCCGCAAATGTAAAGCTTAGCTCGACTCTTCTCCTTGAGCTTAGTTAATTTATCTAAATGCATAAGACCTGATGATAAACAAGAATTACAATCAATAATTAGTGATGTGTCTGCTAAAAAGCTAATAATAATAAAACATTCACATCACTGCAAACCTTCACAAGGCAATTCAATAGGACCTCTGACCTTCCATGGACTTAAAGTTGGAATGTTGGACTGTCACTTTCAGCAGTGTAGAAACTTTTAGAAAAGTAGACAAATATAATATTAAGCGCTAAATATGTCCATTCACTTGCTATGTCCAGCTTCAGTTTTAGATAAACTTAATAGTACACTTGGACATGTAATAGAGAACAGACTTAAACAGTTTGAACCACTTGATAACTAAAGGATTTCATTTCAAGAATTGATTGAGTTTTCAGGAAAGCGCACACAGACAGGATAGAACCAGAGGCGTGAGGTCGCCAAATGTCAAATATATCTGGCAGATTTGCTTTGTCAAAAACAAACCTCCCTGTTACAGATCAGACATAGACCTGCCATTTTCACCTAGACAGCTTGATTGTGGAAAACTGTTGCATTGTGTGTTAGGAAGGAAGGGTAACACTTTACAATCAATAATTACTAAATGAGATTAGCCTCATTAAGAACTATTAACCAACTATGACAAATTATAAAGAATTACCAATTAATTATCAATCACAACACTAACCTGTGTCTGAGACGTAAGCAATTGTCTCCTAAAACTGATTAATTAAGCTTTTTTCCCTTATTAGTTAAGAGTAGTAGGCTACTTGTAGTGTTAATGTAGGACTACTCATTTGTCCTGCAATACTTCCTGTGCAGTTCCCTATTAATGACGGACCATTATTCTGAAGAGTTACCGACAACTGAATGTCAAAACTGACATTAAAAAAACTCAGGCACCATCCTGAGGTATTGAGTTATATTTTGAATGAAAAGACTTACAGAGAATTAAGTCGAACAATGCAATAACCTCCTTCCGTGCTTTAATTAAAGAAGTGTAATTAAGAAATTACACCCCTAAATCAGCACACTGCTGGAGCGAATAAGTGATCTGCTGTCTCTGCCTTATAGGTATCTCCAGCTGCAATTAAACACATTTCAGAGGTCCTCCTGCAGGCTGGCACACCTGAGCAGTTGATAAAGCTTCAATCTTGAGCAACACTCGAGAGATTTGTGCAAATGTCTATAACTTCAGAGGATGGGATCACTATCTCATGTGAACTTATATGGCTGCAAGGGTCATGAAAGGGTCTTTGCTCACACACGCTCAGAATACAAACGCTGCTAATGCATTCAGTAGTAACATGCAGCATGGTTTGCAATGCAATTTTTGAAGGTACAGTTCAAAATAGTGTGACCTGACTCTAAATATACTTGGTGCCTACATAAGATACAGAAGGTATTGGCTAGAGTGTGTCGAGAGCAATAATCAATGCTTTTCATCATATTTTTTTCCAACATGCCAATGCTTTTTTGCAGCAGTTGAGCGATCACAGTGATGAGCTGTATTTGAAAAGTAAAGCGCAACTGATTCTAAACAAACAACGTAATAATAAAACTGAATTTTAAATGGTAATTATTTGTAAGCAGTAATATATACCAGACCTCATAGTGAGTGACTGATGTTATTACATTCTTGAGTTTCTTTCTAAATGAGGAAAGGTGCAATAAAGAAAACAAATGATGCATTTTGATAATCAATTTCAATGAGTGTGGTGCGGCCATGATCCATCAACTACCCCTGCCCTCATGAGCACAACAGCTGCTCGCTGCTATGTTGAATCATCAGATTTATGTATGCGGCCAGCCCAAGCTAAAGTTACTTTCCTGTTTCCAAAATAAAAAAGTCATTTAATGTTGATAAATATATTCAATAAAAAACAGATTACCGCTTGGATGCATTCTCTGGTGTCTCTTCACCCCCATTTATCCTTAATTACAACATCTCTTTTGGTTTCTCTGCCCCTCTCTACCACCTGATCCCCTAACCCTATCTTTCTCTCTCACTTTCTCTTCCCAGCTGTCTCATCACCCTATTGATCCCTTAATTGTGTTGTTTGGCACCCGTTTTCTTTGCCCATTTCCAGGTATTTCGACTTTGGCAAAGACTATCATCTGCAATAATGTTTTGTATCAGGAATGTAAAATATTTTTCGTTTGTTTCTTTCTTTCTAGGAAGGTTCTAAGTATACCTGTACATATAGGCTAGTTTAATGAGTGTTGTGAGGGGAATCAACAGGTATCAGACACGATTAATTGAGCTACAGCTACAGAATATGTATGAGATTGATAAATTATATTGAATGAAATTCTCTAATAATTCATTCAAATATGACCATTTATTCTGCACGTAAACACGAATTGCACACTGGTGTTCGTAAACGTTGAAAACATGAATTACGCACACCTACCACCCGTGTGACTATGAGTTTGTAACTTTACATAAATGTTTAGCTGACTTTATGTAAAAAAAAAGAACAACAAACAGACATAACCTACAAAGACATCATATTGAATAGGTGTGAGGTAACTTTTACCTTTCAGAGGACGGTTGGTGTCTCCTTGCAGCGGCGGGAAATCGGTCCCACGCAGGTCTGCGCTTCTCACCACACAGCAGATGATACACGCTTGACAGAGAAAATAAGCAGCTCGGTGAAGAGAAATTCTCTCTTTCTCTTTATTTCTCTCTCTCTCTCTCTCTAATTCTCCGCCTCAGAGACAGTCAGCCAGGCAGAGGTTGTCTTGCGTGAGCTTACCGTCGATGAATATGACAGAATGTGAATGTGAGCGCGTGGCGGCTCAAGCGCACGTGAAGTGAAGTTAAGGAATTGTTCTCGCGCCGGGTGCTGAAGAGCAGCCTCCGTGGGGAGAAGACGATGCAAAGTGTGTGTACACTGACCACTGACTGAGGTCATATAAAGATGAGCGAGTGCACTGTGTGGAGCGCAACGTGTCTGTGGAGCGAAAAGGCGACTCTCTCGTGCGCATCTTTGTTTTAACCCCTGAACATCACACACGTGTCTCGTGACAGGTTAACCCTGGATTATCAAATGCCCATGCATCCTTAACCCTTGGACAGCCATTTGTACTGTTTAACTATTTTCTTTTCTCCCCACTTTAAAATAGCTTTTATGATGCCGTTATAAATAAATATAATAATAATAATAAAAATAATGTTTTTTTTTTTTTTTTTTTAATAATTGTATAATTATATAAAGGAATATTTCCTTAAAATATTTTAAGGAAAACAAAATTTCCTTAAAATTTCAAGTTAATTAAAAAAAGAAAAAGAAAAAAGGAGTTATTAAGGCGCTTGGTTTAATCAACAGAAACTCAACATATTTTGTTATCTGAACCACATAAATTATCTAAGTTGATTTGACAAAATAATTTTTTTTGTATTTTTTTACAATTGTAATTGTTTTTTACAGTGTAGGCTACATACATGTAGCCTATATGCTTGACAAGTCTTCCCAGCAAACTTGGAGCATGAAATAGGATACACTGATGTCAGAGCAGCCCTCTGAGGTTTTTAGATCCTGGGATATTCCTACACATCACTGACCCCCTGTAAAGGACTGGAAAACACATATTTGGAGGCCTATACATCAGTCAGAGCAGCCCTATGACAGTTAAAATTGTAGTGATATATTGTTTTTTAACATTGTTGTTAACTACGAGCAAAAAAATGTGATGTGACTTAAATTGTATTTTGTATTTTCCTGGCAAAATTGTTGCTGTGATACACTTGAGAGTGCTATACTGTAATATGTATCGTTTACATATATTTAGTAAAAGATTTTATAAAATAATTGTTGCAATAGTGCTTCAGTGGATCTATGAGAATTAAAACAGACAATTCACTTGATGCAAACCGTGTTCATTACACACATGTGCTTTTATAATGTAGATATTTTGGGCAACCTTTTTAAAATGATAATTTTTTTATTTGTTAGTTATTATTATTATTATTATTAATATATTATTCTTTTCTTTTTTCTTTTTTTTTTACAATAAATGCAATACTTGTATTACTTTATGAAACTCAGCCAATAATCTAAATAAATACAGTTTTATTGCAGTGAGTTTTATAGGTGCTAGGTGTTAAAACAAATAAACACATAATAAGAATAAAATACATATTTACAGTATAGAGAGTCTTTTTTGTCTGTTTCACTACAGCTTTAAGCAAAAGTCCAATGAATATTTAAGATGCTGCTTTTGTAGTCTACAGAAGTAATCATAAAATCTCACACTCGCATGCATTTCTGTATTTGAATATAGTTGGGAACAGGGACAAAACTGTGGTTGAGTATTTTAATCAGCTTTCATTCATTTTCCTGCTCATCTGAGGGGTAAACTGCAGGGCAGTTAGGTTATACTTTGCGAGCAGTACGATTGCATATGAGCGAACAATAAAATGAAGGAGACTAACCCACACCAGCTCTCCCAATAATATCCTTTTAACTGTCCCGTATGAAACATAGTCATTACCGTTACTGTACGTGTTTAAAAGCATCCCAATGTTTGAGTCATGCTGCGCTTATTAAAAATCAAATTGTTTATTACACTAGGGTGAGTTTCATTTTCCCTTCTGCATAGCATTTTGGGACTATATGGGCACTATCCTCATAAACTTACAGTAACAAGGAAAACAGAAGAAGAAATAATAACTCGAAAGATTGCCTGCAAGCCTGTGAAACCACCCACAAGGGACTAGCGAGTCAACACATTTCAAACAGAGAAAATAAAGTATGGCTTAAGCTTTATTGACATTCCCAATTCTTTCTGTGCAACAATCAAGGTTATTCATCGTGGAGAAATGAATTTTATGTCTAGTTGGGCTCTTGCCAAATCACATGTGAGAATTATGCTCCGCAGACTTCAGAATCTGTATGTCTTCACTCCTTCCCCGGTCCTATATGTTCAGCAGTCGGCCTTGTCCACAGACCCTTCGTTAGTTCTGCTTGGCAAACCACCTCTGTTCTTTCTGAAATTCTCAGCTGGCCACATGACAGTGGTGAGGCAACTCAAATTTTTTATCATTAAGACAACATTGTCTTCAGCTAGCTGAGTTTGACCTGATGATATTTGTGGCTATAGAAATGCCACATAATTTTTTTTTTTTTTTTTTATGTTCATTTAAAACAAGAAATAAAAAATGTAAAAAGATAAACTTTTCTGTTTTGCCATCTGGGAAATTGCTAGAACATGAATTAATTGGCAAAATCTTAACTAATACGTTTTTTTTTTTTTTTTATGAATAAGGTGAAAAACTTAAATTAGGTTTTGAAAAATCCGCATTTTCAACAGACTAAATTCAGGCATTTAAGCATTCAGTATTTAAAATGCATCTTGTTTTCCTCTGTATTAAGCAACAGTAGCTTATCTCAAGCACATGTGAACTGTTGGTGAAAGTGAGAGCTTGCTCTCCTTTACGGACTCTACAATCCAACGGCTGTTGACAACTTGGGCTGAGGGTAAACACTTCAGCAGATTTACATAATTCAAATGAAACCCACTGGACTGCAAATAAATGTCAGATTAAGCATTTATATTCAACACGCTGGGTGGTTTTTTGATGGCATTAGTTTCTTTGGACTGGTAAAACTAAAGAAATGTAGAAAACCAAAATGTTCCATGCAGGAAACTAAAAATCTTGCAAATAAATGCCCAGAACGAAACCAGAATAATATCTCGATGTCAAATATAGTGATAAATAACTGCTAAATAGTGGGAAAGATTACATTAAAATGATCAAAACTACATTTCACAAGACACAGTGTTGTAAAATGTGTTTTATGATAGTGCTACTTTAATTTCATACTCATTACAATTTCATATTTCTAAGCTTTTCTATGTCAGGGCTTGAAAGGCAAAGATCAGTCCTGTAAGAATTATACATGCACTAACTGAACTAATACTAGATCTCTTGAACTAACAACGTTTACCTCTAAGAATTGCAGCACAAGGCTTACAGAGAAGGGGATCTCAGAGCCGAAGACTTCAGCCACTGCCCCAGTGCCTTGTAGTTAAATATGCCACTGCAACAGCATTAGAGGAATACTGAGAGACAAGTAAGTCCCAGCCATAGGCAGTTTTCAAACAAACTTTAACATTGCTCTCCCCTGCAGCTGAAAACAGCATCATCCATCATGGATTTCTCTTTTGCCTGTTGAGTCCAACACCACAGCGAACAGATATTGTTAGATCATGCTGAGCCCTCACATAAATTGCACATCGCCCGAGTATCTTTCTATAATCAAACAAGTACCATCCAAATCAATGGTGGCAAAGTTAAAAGAATAAAGTCTTAATGCTGCAGATATAAGCAACATTAAATAAATCAACACTGTTTACCAATAAGAACTGCCTCCAGCAAAAGAACCTGGGAAGTAAAAAAAAAAAAAAGAAAAAGAAAAAGAAAAGAAAAGCATACCTGGTACTGGGAAATTAAATCTATTTTATTTGTATAAACTCTTAGCCACATTAGGTGATTTTACCATTGCATTTTTTGCAGAGGTAACTTTTTCATTTTCTTCTACAAGGGCCGTTTACATTAAACCGTTTTCAACTAGAAATAGAAAACTTTGTTTTGGCCATTCATTTACACAACAACGGCCTGAAAATGCAAACTTTTGAAAAGTTCGTTGAAATAAAAAAGGGAGTTTTTTTTTTTTTTTACAACAATAGTTGTAAAACATTAGAGACAATAGAGACAAACATTGTCTGTGCGAACTAAAAAAACCTTAATTAGTGAAAATGGTGACATTTAGTGTCTCTTTACAAAGTGACATTGCCAACTACTGGCCTGGCATACATAATACAGCGTTTTAAGTCATTTTCGTTGATCCTTTTGTACGTGGATTATCTTGAACACATTGTCGCCTGTACGCAGAAAACACAAAGTAAAAACATTTCTGTTTTTAGTACATTGTTGATGTGTAAACGTACCCACAGTCTCTCTAGACCTGAACCTTTTTTTATTTTATTTCAACCAATATTCTGGAGTATTTCCTCCAGGTCATAGGCATCAAAATGGCCATGCACCCATGAAAAAACACGAGATATTCTCAATTAATTGTATCAAATAATTTAATAAAAAAATAAATAAAAAAAATATGCATTTGGTATTTTCTGGTGTTTTGGTGTTTACACTGTATATACATATCTTTACGCCATCACTCGTGGACTTTTGTATATATCTTCATTGCTGTAAATAAATGACACCTTGCACATTATGGCAGCGCCATATATATATTTTTTTCCTTTCACAAAAAAACCCCCTCACGCTTTCCAAAGCGGATCTCCAAGGGTAACTTTGTGACAAGGTCAGAATGTAATGATCAAATTCTGATTATTAGTCATAATAGTTTTAAAAAGCTAATTGTGTTTAGTGTTTATACCAAACCTGAGCTCAAGATCACACCTAATGGTTTCCATATTTAAAACAAACAAAACGTCAAGGATGCTATTAGCTACTGTATGAATGTTCACTTACTACATCACAGTTACATGCAGTGATGTTGAGCGTTCACATTGCACAAGTTTCAAATGAGACTAAAGAAAAGCTAAGCTGCAAGAAAAGTGCTCAGATCCATAAGATATACTCTTAGTTTGATACCCTGAACATGCTGTTGTACCTGACTTCAAATATATAGTAAGCAAGAACGCAGGCATGTATCTACATCTAGACCCAATATGCCTGGAACTAGAATGTTTCTTTGAGCAAAGTTTGCAAAAAAAATACGCTTGGTGTGAAAGTCTTTCCTATACATTCTTAGAGATTCAGAGCTCCCCAGGACATTTCTTGAAACTTTGTTCAAAGTATATAAAGCATGAAATTTATCCTGTTTAAATGTTTTTGGTGTAGAGAAGAGCTTACGTGAGCGGGTGAGAGAACATCTGAAGGCTCTGTTGCGGGTTAACTGTGGGAAGAGAACACCTGCCATGACATAGTTGGTGTTTTTGTGGGAGGGGGGTTTAAGAGCACTGTCTGCATTTGGATTCTCTGTGGTTGATATAGTGCTGTCAGCTGGTGTCTTAGACCAATAATTCATAGAAAGCCTGTGGTAGCACTCAATAATTCACCATACACATACACGTAAATCTTACCAGCTCACTTTGACAATGCTTTTGTTATCACTGAGCCATCCTGCATGAAACTTTTAACACTTCAGCATTTTCACTGATGACCAAGCCATGTGTCAGCTTGCCTACAAACAGCCACTGAATCTTTGAAATTTCACAAATTCGGGTAGTAGTTGCCTATATGGAGCTGCTGGTCATTTTTAAGAGCTCTCTTTTCTAAGCAATGAATGTGAAATGATGACCTTCTTCTGTGCTCTCCTGAAGGGCTACGGGACATCGGCGAACCTAATTCATTATTTTGCCCTATACTAAGACTCTGCACTCAGGTTATGCAAGTGACACAGCAGAGGCCCAGATATGTGCTATTTAAAGCCTGAATATCTAATTACAAAATAGCCAATTAGAGAATAACCAATAAACTTAACGTTCAGGGCTGGGGTGTGTAGACTTTCACTTCCGCTAATTCAGGGTGTGAACTGTGAACCGAGCCCAAGAAATGAATTCTAATAAAAGCTTTTCTGGTCTGCGAAGTCATTAAATTGAATTTGAATTCTCCTGAACTGCCTGATTTTAAATTTAAATTATCCTAGCTGTACAACATCCACTTGTGTGGGCTCCAAGGATATTCAGGCTTTGACTTTCGACACACATTTTGAAACTGTAATTGATGGGATCCTTCATTTCAAATGTGACAGGGTTGCATGTAACAATCAATCATCTTTAAGATGCAATGTGCACACTAACAAGCAGTAAGAATTGAAGATATGCTTGACATTATAAAAGGTTATCAAGTTCAATTGTGAAATGATTTAAAAAAAAGTAAATAACCATAAGTGTGGGTCACAAATAAAGGGCTGTGTTTTAACATAATATATTTGAAACAACAGGATTAAACTGGAGTGTTATGGTAATGCTTGCAGACATTTTACAAATTATAGACAAACAAGAACTGATTATGCATATAGACACACATATACTGTACAGTGGGGGACCAAAAGTCTACATTCTCAGAATGATAGCTTATATAATACATTGGTCTAATTTAAAGCATATAAATAAAAAAGTTACATACGCATGTATGTATATGGATTTATGTTTGAATATGTATTTTTTTGTTTGTTTATTTATATGCTTTAAATTAGACAAATAATAAGATAGCGGTGATAGAATTTTGAATTATAATATCCTATATATTACATCATATCATATATATATATATATATATATTTATATATATATATATATATATATATATATATATATATATATATATATATATATCAAAAACATATATTTAAAACATTTTGTATCAGGGAATAGAATTGAACGTCGCATGAACAACGTACAACCACTTGATATTTACTCAATGTTTGTTTATTAATGTATTTGCTTGTTTGTTTCAAATTTTCACCACATTTCAAAATCCTAAAGCATTTTATTTCCAGATTTAAACTATACTTTTTTTTTTTTTTTTTTTTTTTTTTGGGGGGGGGGGGATTTTTGCCTTTTGTTGGATAGGACAGTAGCTAGACAGGAAGCAAGGTGTGAGAGAGAGAGGGGGGGATCAGGAAAGGTCCTGGGACTCGAACTTGGGTCGCCCGAAGCGCATCAGCACTACACGTCGGCACACTTGCCAGGAAGTTATCGGCGCTGACGATTTAAACTATATTTTGAATCCAAAATGTACAATATAGTCTCATATTTTTAGACCTACCTGTTTGTACATTGCGTGTAAGAAAGTCAGCACACCGTTTTAATGCTCCAAGTAATTTCAGCTCATCAAAAAATAACTATGTGACATTGAGCAACATGCTTTTCATCCAACTTGAACATTCCATGTGCTTAGTGTTTAAAAAAGAGAATGAGACGACAAATACGAAATAAATTGCCCCACCATGTTAATATCATAGCATCATTCCAGTTGTGTCCCTACAGAGGTTATTTACATTATAAGCATACAGTCCACACTGTGGAACTGATATGTGATTACTATGCTAAGTGAAGCTCTCACTGGCAGCTCCCATCCAGTTGTGCCGGCTCTGTTTTATTAGCATGGCCGTGTCCTGCGAGCTTTTCTGCAAGCACATCACATCCCCAACTAAACCTAATTGTACTCAGGCACAATGTCAAGCAATGATAGTTGATTTAACAGCCGATTGAATTATCGCCCTTCAGCTGTGAACTGCTTCACCTGGCAACGTTTTTTCTCAACAAATTAGCTCCCAACAATGACAAGTTCATTCACTTGCCTTGGCAAGTGTAGCGCATATTAGTGAGAGACAAGATGCTAATGCTGTATTTGAATAATGAGAGCAGATATTTGTAACAGCTTTCCAAAAATGTGACATTTATGAAAGGTTTATGATAATGCAGTTGTCATTGCATCATGCAAATTCAAAAGCAGAGAAGGGAAGTAAAATGAAAAGCACAAAACAAAACAAAAATAACAAATTCCTGGTTGAGAATGATATTCGCCCTAGTGCAACATGTTCTCTTAACTTTTTGACGAAAGTATGGACCCAGTCAGCTAATAAGAAATTAATCATAATAATAAATACAGGTTATATCATAACATACAAAATTTAGTTCTATATGAATCACTGACCTATTGTATAATCCGGCCTTGCATCTCAGTTAGAGATCACAGTTAGAGTCAAGTTCTAAACACTGCAGTAGGCGACTTTGCAAATCCTCAATAATAGGCCCACAGTTCAAACACCACGATTAATTAAATATTGATCTGTTTGCTGCAATGGCACACTTTGTGATGGTTCTCATCTCCTATGTACAAAACGTACCCGCAGGCTTTAATTGTTTTTCTAAAGAATTCAGGAAGTATGTAATGTAAAACATCAGCATCTCTACCATCGCGCTTAGAAAAGTATTTTACACACACATTTCTGTCTGTCTTTTGTCTGCTGCCTGACCTTGTTTTTTAATGACAAAAAGAAACCATTTAACAATATATGTTTGAACGCGATTATATTTCAAGGACATTTTAAATTTGGAACGTAGCTGTTTGTCTGCATCCGTACTCAGTCCAATACTGCATCTGCATACATCTATACTGCATCCATCCCATCCAATAACTCAGAGCTGTTCCAGTCACTTATAAAATGGGTTTTAGAGGTGATGCACTCTACAGTACTTTGACAGAGATTAATGGATTGAATTAGGAAATGTCATGGAACCGTTTTTGTCAGATCAGGTAAGATGGGTTCTTGCTGGGCTCTGTCACATATCAGATGAAAGAAGACAAACTCTCTGAGCCTTTATGTGGGGGGCAAAAGTGAATTGATAGGTATGTAAAGCAATAATGTTCAGAAACTCATGAGAGTATCGTGTGTGACAAATTGAGAGACAATTACAGTGATTGAATGAAAATCACTATATCATGGCTAGGGAAATTGTGGGAAAGTGGACAGCAGATGGATTTTTTTGTCATACAACTTGAAACATTTTTCGTTGTGTTTCTTGGCAAATAATAATCAACTAAGTGCAGGTTAAAAATTGCTTTTAAATGTCTATCATCATCCTCACTGTTCTTTCCGTAGCTCACTGTCAAATGAAATTACAAATTAGATATATTATTAATAACAAACACACAGCATTATGAATCTTTTAACAGACACTATTAAAATGAATTGATATTAAATTATGTTTGCATTCTCCCCAAAACTATAAACTAGCATTATATCATATTTGAATCAATGAAAATAACACATCTAAATTATATATTGAATAATTGCTGATATCTGAATTATCATCGGAGGAGTCAGGAAACAGAATGGTTTGCCCTTCAGTATGTGGAATTAGACAATTTCCTCCATTCAAGACATTCAAGGTTATACACTCTAAAAAGTTGAACTATGATTTACTCAATTTTTTTGGTGAAACATTTTTACACACAAAAAAAAAAGTGAAATCAATGAAATATACTGTATGAATTGAGTAAATGCAAGTAAAAAAATTAAGTAAATCTGAGTAACTGCATCTGGTACATTAACAGATAAAATTGAGTAGAAATAATTTAACATTTAAAAATTTAAAAAACAATATTTATGAGTAATATTAACTGTTTTTATTTATGAGTAATATTAACTTTTTTTATTTAAATAGTATTCCATACAACCACCAGTATGACATGGCTTTTATTGTCGATGAGTACAGCAATACAGCATATTTTACACTGTTTTAACATGTATACAATATTGTCTACATTTAAACTCATTTAACCAACATTTTAGAAGTATAAAGAATAAAGTTGTGTGTTTTATGCAAGGCGTTTCAATCACGCGAAAAGACAGGCGGGACTCTCGTTTAGGTGTCACATTTTTGCATGAAATAAAATGATTTAAAGCACAGTAATGATTTTATAGATAAAATAAAACATACACAAACCTGAATTTCACAGAGGAAATGCACCAATTCTGCAACACTGTCCTCATGTCAGAGGGCGGGGGAGGGGTGCATTGTTTTAATTGAGTAAACTTACTCAATTTCTTGTCTGTTAAATATATTAATAATATTGATTTTAATTAATTCATATTTTTGTTTCTTGAAACATATCAGTTTAATTCTCCATTCTCAAATATTTTGATAGAAATTTCACAAATATATTAATTGTATTATAAATAAGCAATTGGTTAGTCAAATACTAAATTCTTTTAGTGAAGAAAAAAAAAACACAACAACTTAAATATAACTGTAGATTTTAGATAAAATTAACTGTTGGATTTTTTGTCATAGATTTTATTAAGTTAATAAAGTTAAATATTACTGTAATATTTACTAAGCCACAGAATTATTTTTTAGAGTGTATCTGAAAATAGATTAAAACAATGTGTGCCTTTTAAAAGATAAAATAGCATTTTCTTTTCTTTTGTAAAACTCCCTTTTAAACATGAAAGGAGAGAGAATGACTTCTTTTGTCTATTTTCTAATTCAGAAAATAGTGCATTTTCAACAACCTCCTCTCAAGATTGCCTCTCAATGATGTAGTCAACTAACTCTATCACAATATCCTGTTTATATCCTGACTCACATTCACTTCATATGAAGCTACTCTAAATTATATTAGATTCAACTTTATTGTCATTGTGCAGGGTACAAATACAGAGCCAATGAAATAGTTTCCATCTAACCAGAAATGTTTATTTTTATATTATTATATAAACTAAATAGCAATATATTATTTAAATAATAGAGTGCAAGTATAGGCAAGAGAACAGTAGAGAGAAGATGATGGGGATAGAAATAGACATGGCACAGTGTACAGTGATTATGGGGTGTAAAATACAGATTATCATTTCAAATAACAATAATAGAGGTAATAACACTTTATGACCTCCACAATTTTCCTGCAAACCTACACTTTATATTTAGTTTTATTTGTATTGGTATATTATTGTTACATTGTCAGTTTGTTTTGATTTCTGTCTTTGTCTGCCCCTGCCTGTTTGTTTCCATAGTTACTTATTGATTAGTTAGTTCAGTTCAGGGGCCCGTTCTTCGTACGTTGCTTAAAACATCTGAGATCAAACATCCGAGATCAAATTACACATCCAAGATGATATCATCGTGCTTATCATGATCTGGCTAATTAGGTTCTTCAAACACACCTGCCGGATATGATTAGTATAGCTGGATTGAGTATCTGAGATAATTGCGCGTTCATGCTGGTTTAAAAGGGGATATGTATCGATAGTAGAAACATTGATCAGCAAAGCTGCTATTGGCTGCTCAGCGTGGCCAAAGAGCGGGCTAATTTTTTCTCCTCAGCAGAGCAAGAACTAATAGTCGAAGTTTATTCGGAATTTTAATGTTTAATCAAAACGCCAGGGAACACCTCAAAGTCTGCAAAAGCCAGGAGAGAGGGCTGGCAAAAAGTAGCAGACAATTTAAATCCGTTAGAAGTGGCCATGTTAGATGTTTTTATCCCTTATTAGCCTATATTTTTGTATTTTAATAATTGCATAATTACTTTGTTCATTGTAATGTCAGAGTCACCACACTAGAACATGGGAACAAATAAAAGTGAAGTACAAAAATATTCGACATAATGGTAATTTTTTGTTATATTATAGTCTCTTTTATAAAAGGCACTGTTAAAGAAATGGTTGTCTGTTTATAAAAGCAACCAATAAAAAGGCTGAGAAAAAAAAAAAAAAGAAGAAAAGATCTTAGTAGCCTACACTGTAAAATAATTTTTGCTGCATTAAATTAAGGCCGTATAGTCATTTCAGCTGTTAAATATTGAGTAATGATGAATTGCTTTGACTTGTGAAAGTGAAAACTGATAAACTTATGTTAATGTAAAAATATTTTGTTATTTAATGTAATAATATAAGTATAATTTATACTTGTATGCTTTATGGCTGCAATATAAGTTGCAGGATTCCACATCTACAGAAAGGCCTACAGAAGAGTCTGCACAGACAGAGGAGACATAGGCCTACAGGTGGGCAGTGTATAGCCAACTTTTCCTTTTTATTTGTTGCATGAGGCATGTGTCTAATATCTCTTGTTGCAGGCACTTGACCACTGGCTTTTCTTTACAAAGAACAATTGGAATAAAACTCAAGGTACTAAGCATATTTGTCTTTTATTAAATATGTAATGAAAAGGTTTTTTTTTTTTTTTTTTTTTTTTGGCAGTGTTGTGTAATATGGCACATGCAACAATGTCACAGGCCCTGTCAGGTGTGCAACCCCTCAGACTTTTCAGACACTGAAATCTTCCCTTTAGTTAGCCAAAGTTCATTTCATTGTGTGCCCTTGTCCTGGCTAGAGCTGCATTGTAACTGGTTTGGGTCAGGGAATGGGGTCATAAAACACCTGTCTGCAGGCAGGAACATGTCATAATCACCTATGAAAAAATGCAGTTCTGTTAGGATCCGCATAAGTGTACAGTATGTAATACAGTGAGCTTGATATTTAATTGTGGAACTTTCCTTACCACTTTCAAATAATGTGCATAAATGTGAATCTCTGAAAATTCTTAAGTCATGCACAGATCCTGGCCATTTTGCTTTCACATTTGTGAAAAATATATATCTCAGAAGTGCACTATCGCGCTGCGCTGGACTTCCCGTATCAGCTCCGCTTATGAAGCCGCAGTCTAATCCTGTTAACATGAAATAAGCCTGCTCCCGAGCAGGTTTAAGCTTGCGCACCTGTTGCTATGACAGCAAGTCCAGGATGAGCGTCGAAGAACCAAACAATCCAAGATCATGCCAAATCGCCAACAATCAAATCCAGCTAACTGAGTTAGCGACGTACGAAGAACGGGCCCCTGGTGTGTCTTGTTAATTTGTCTCTTTAGTTCTGTCTATTTATACCCTGTGTTCTGTCTTGTTCTTTGTCAATTATTTTACGTTGCAAGTGTAGGTTGTTCTGGTTTTTGTTCTGTTTTTTGTTCTGAGTTTATTTTGCTTAGTTTGAGACTGTTTATTAAATATTACTGCTGCACTTAGATCCTGCTTCTGCTTCAACCGAAGTTGTAACAATTATAGGACATTAACTATTTTCTTTCAAACATTTTTCATGATTGTAATTATTAAATCCTGACACTTTTAATGCAAGTAACATGAAAAACAAAACTAAATACTCTTAATTCTGTGTGATTATTTACATTAAATCATATGTGGTATTGACAAAGATTTCAAGCTCCTGCCATTACTTCCTACAGAAAGGTTATGTACATTTAATTTAAAACTTTTGAAATATCTGCTAAATACATATTTGACAATATTCCACATAAATAAATAAAAAACGAATAAAGAACTGTCAATTTACATCTGAAATAAATTCAAAGCTTATTCTTCGTACTAGTTCACTATAATTCGCAGTGAACAAAATAGAAATATCAGTTTAATAAATCAAGCAGGGAGGGAGAGTACAATTATTTTTTTGTCCTTTTATCTTTGAAGGTTCCATTTCTATCTCTTGTACTGAATAAGACAGTATCATTGTGCCCATATTCTGACATTTTAACTGCTGTCTTTATGTAAGAATTTACATAAATGCAATTGATCACATAAGACGTGATGTTGAATATGCATAGCTAAATTGCTGGTTTATGTTTAGGAAATGAGTGTAGCTGAATTATGGGTATAAAAGCTTAAACACGCTCTGAATATGGACTACGGATTGCTAATTGTACACTTCTGAAGTTAAACACACCACTGAGTTTTGTGCAGAAAGCGCTCTGATGCATCACGCAGTACAGCGATTTTATTAAAATCAATCGGAAGGCAGTGAAAAAATTATTGATGGCCGGATCTCCAACTCAGACATAAGAGGCCTATGCCTAGCACAGTGCTGTTTTCTTAACTTCCTGTCTCAGTAATTGCCACTTACTACTTTCATGCACTTTTTAACATGTAAATTTGAGGTAACACTTTAAAATACGGATCCTTCGTTAATGAATAACTACACAGGAACAAATGAGTAACACAATGTTAACAATCTAGTAACTACAGTTAACTAACAAGTAACTCTGATTAACGAATTAGTAAGTAATAGCACACAGATTTAAGTGGTAGTTCACTATTAACTAATCAATAACTACTATTTTTTAATACTTCACAGAGAACTACTGAATTTTTTACAGATTTAAGTGGTAGTTCACTAATAACTAATCAATAACTACAATTTTTTAATACTTCCCAGAGAAATAATGAAAAAAATTCACAATTCATGCAAAACTTAATAACTAATGCAGGAAAAATTACTAGCACTAGATTAACATTACTGCTAGATACTGTACACTAATTATCAATAAGTAGTAGCGTAGCAGACTTATGATTTGGGAAAGCTGTCAATAATTAGCCTATGCACTGCTGTCTTTTAGAGAACTATTCATAAACTAAATAATTTTTAAGAATTGTTTTTATAAATGCACTTGTCTGGAACACTTACCCTGTGGCCGATTTTCCGGCATTCCTCTGGACTGGCTTTGAATAACTAGACTCATCATGGTGAGTACTGGAACATACTGAGTCATCAGCCATCCAAATACCAGTTATTTTATTATTTAACCTACCTCTCAAAATTGTTTTTATGTATGTCTCTTTGTTCATATGTATATATATATATATATATATATATATATATATATATATATATATATATAAATATGTGTGTGTATATATATCCTGTGAATGATTAGATGATTCTACCCTTTCGGGTTGGCTCTTCATTAGTAACTACAGCATGGAATCATGATAACTAGTAATGACTCAAGTGTTAATGCATACTTTTATAGGACTTACAAATTATTTGGATCCGTATTCTAAAGTGAAGATCATGTTAACTAACTAGTAATGACTCAAGTGTTACTACATACTTCTATAGGAACTACTAATTATTTGGATCCGTATTCTAAAGTGAAGATCATGTTAACTAACTAGTAATGACTCAAGTGTTACTACATACCCCTATTTGGATCCGTATTCTAAAGTGAAGATCATGTTAACTAACTAGTAATGACTCAAGTGTTACTACATACCTCTATAGGAACTACTAATTATTTGGATCCGTATTCTAAAGTGAAGATCATGTTAACTAACTAGTAATGACTCAAGTGTTACTACATACCCCTATAGGAACTACTAATTATTTGGATCCGTATTCTAAAGTGAAGATCATGTTAACTAACTAGTAATGACTCAAGTGTTACTACATACCTCTATAGGAACTACTAATTATTTGGATCCGTATTCTAAAGTGAAGATCATGTTAACTAACTAGTAATGACTCAAGTGTTACTACATACCTCTATAGGAACTACTAATTATTTGGATCCGTATTCTAAAGTGAAGATCATGTTAACTAACTAGTAATGACTCAAGTGTTACTACATACCCCTATTTGGATCCGTATTCTAAAGTGAAGATCATGTTAACTAACTAGTAATGACTCAAGTGTCTCAAATGACTCAAGCTATAATAAAATAACTGGTATTTGGATGGCTGATGACTCAGTATGTTCCAGTACTCACCATGATGAGTCTAGTTATTCAAAGCCAGTCCAGAGGAATGCCGGAAAATCGGCCACAGGGTAAGTGTTCCAGACAAGTGCATTTATAAAAACAATTCTTAAAAATTATTTAGTTTATGAATAGTTCTCTAAAAGACAGCAGTGCATAGGCTAATTATTGACAGCTTTCCCAAATCATAAGTCTGCTACGCTATTACATATTTATAATTAGTGTACAGTATCTAGCAGTAATGTTAATCTAGTGCTAGTAATTTGTCCTGCATTAGTTATTAATTAGTTTTGCATGAATTGTGAATTTTTTTTCATTTCTCTGGGAAGTATTGAAAAATAGTAGTTATTGATTAGTTATTAGTGAACTGCACTTAAATCTGTAAAAAAATTCAGTAGTTCTCTGTGAAGTATTAAAAAATAGTAGTTATTGATTAGTTAATAGTGAACTACCACTTAAATCTGTGTGCTATTACTTACTAATTCGTTAATCAGAGTTACTTGTTAGTTAACTGTAGTTACTAGACTGTTAATATTGTGTTACTCATTTGTTCCTGTGTAGTTATTCATTAATGAAGGATCCGTATTTTAAAGTGTTACCAAATTTGAATATAAAAGGAGTCTGAATAATTCTGTGGAACGAGACAAAAAAAGAAATAAAAAATAGATAAATTGTGTGTGGCTACCTGTAGACCTGAAAATGAAATGATTTGGTTTCAAATTAAAAAAGGAGAGAAATACAAAGAGACTGGCATCCTCAAGGTATACCATGGTAGTGGTGTGAGGCTTGATTATTGGAGGCCTGTGGTTATGATAAGATGACATGAATCATAAGAAGCTGTCAGAGCTCTCCTGTTTCTCTGTGAGACTGTTCTGAGAGAGAGAGAGAGAGAGAGAGAGAGAGAGAGAGAGAGAGAGAGAGAGAGAGAGAGAGAGAGAGAGAGAGAGAGAGAGAGAGTGAGCAGAGGCAGTGATGGCAGGTCTCTGGGCCATGGCTGTGTTACATGACAGCAGAGATCACTCTGACACAAACGAACAAAAGCCCAGACTGAACATACATACGCAGCCGCTCATGGGAACAGGACAGACGCTCAAAGCCTTTTTCGTTCTCTCAACACTCTGTCTCTCTCTCTGTGCATGGTGATCATGTTACTCAGGTTGCTGTTTCATGATAACACAGACTGTGGTTGACAGATTGCACAAGCTTTCCACTGATCCTACTGGAATAGACTATTCCTATGGAACAACTAAGAGAATATGAAGAGAAGTGTAAGACAAGACTGAATCTGAGATACTATAAAATTAGATGAGAATGAACTGGGACTTCAATGATTCTAGCCAACAACAACACGCACCTGAATGTACATATTCACCTATACCTCTCACAGTGTAATGTCCATGGCATGGCTGCACAAATTAATGCATTCTGTCTCAGCACAACACAAAGGAATGACACTTGACTTTTGAGAACAATGTGCTCAGAGAGGTGGTCAAGATTGTAAAGAGCACTTCTGGCTCTTAATCTAAAAGCCAGCTCAAAAACTAGTGTGCTAATTCCTAGGGAGCTACCTTCTAAGGCGGTATCCTAACCACCAGGTAACCTCATAAAATACAAGCAGTAAATAGCGCTGAACAAGATTTGTGGATTTTTATGTTATATTAGCTAACAGCACACAAATATGTTTATAAAAAATAACGTCTCGGTTATGTATGGTAACCCACATTCCCTGAAAGAGGGAAAGGAGACGTTCGTCGGAGGGATCTGACAGAAATGGGATCATCGCAGAGAGACCAATCTACTTCAAGAAAAACTAAACGAGCCAATGCACACTGGCATGCGATAATTGCGCCAGCTGCTTCTATCACGCAGTGCGGGTATATGATGAGCAGCAGGTGCAACGCATTTTTGGTTTTCGCTGAGGAGCCGAGCCAGGAACCCGGCCGTCTGCAGCGATGGTACAACAACATGCAAGGGGCAAATGTCTCTGTTCCCTCTTTCAGGGAACATGGGTTACCATAACCGAGACATTCCCTTTCATGTCGGTCCCTCCAACGTTCATGGGATCCCTGGGATCCCTACCAACACGGCATGTTGATGGCCCTTCCAGTGCCCAGCATAAGCCTCACATCTCTCCCTTTATTAGGGGCAGAAGCTTATGCGGGGAGTCCTGGCCACTGATGTTCTGCAAGACCCACTCAGTGAGAACATTGGATAACACTGGGAAAGCGTGCCCATCCTAGGGGAAGGAGAGCGCTGCAGAAGGCACAACCTGCCCGGAGGGAGGTAACGTGGAGAATACACATATGGACTAGCCAAGCAGGGTAGTGCAACACATGGAAGTCTCTGGGGTGGTTCCAGCCTAATCCTAGGGGGGAAGCGCACCGGCAGAGATGGCAGAGCGGGCTCTGCCAAGGGAAAGACACTGGCTAGCTGACAGGGTAGCCGTAACGTGGAATTTACACATATGGGGTCACCGCAGGGACCACTACATAATTATGGACACCCAGCCTAGCAGAGGTTCCTCAATGCATACGTGTGTTAGGCCTGGCGTCAGAGGGCCAGGCCAGGCCAACTCAACAGGTTTAGCCGTCTCCGGGGAACACACTGGAGCAAATAGACACACGTATCTGGCCCAGCAGGCGAGAATGGCGTAGCAAGCCGACACTCGAGCCGGTTCCTCGCACTACTGGCCACTTGGGGCGAGTATATGGGAGGATACCGGCTCTACACGAAGGCTATAAAATCTAGCGAACGTGTTGGGTGTCGCCCAGCCCGCAGCTCTACATATATCTGTCAGCGAGGCGCCTTGAGCCAACACCCAGGAGGAAGCAACACTTCTAGTTGAGTGTGCTTGCAACCCGAATGGGCAAGGCACGTCTTGGTATTGATATGCCAAGACAATAGCATACACTATCCAGACATGGAGTTTCCAGAGGTCTGGACGCGGGTGCCATAGGGTGCCCCTTCTCTGAGAAAGCAGGTCCTTCCTCAGAGCAATGGGCCAGGGAGGGACTGTCGCGAGTAGTACTAGTTCTGGGAACCAGGTCCGGTTGGGCCAATAGGGGACCACTAACAGGACCTACTCCTCGTCCTCCCTGACTTTGCACAAGGTCTGTGCAAGAAGGCTCACTGGGGTAAACGCATACTTGCGTAGGCCCCGGGGCCAGCTGTGTGCCAGTGCATCTGTGCCGAGGGTTCAGTCGGTCAGGGAGAAGAACAACTGGCAATGTGACGTGTCCGGGGAGGCAAACAGATCTACCTGTGCGGCCCCGAAGCGGCTCCTAATCAGCTGGACCACCTGGGGATGGAGCCACCACTCTCCCAGAAGCGTAAGCTGTCGTGAGAGCTCATCGGCTGCACGACTGAGCTCGCCAGGGATGTGAATGGCAGATCTAAGATGCTTCCATACTGCCAAATTTCTTCACGCACATCTGGGAAAACAGCACAGAGGCAGGCAAGGCGATTTACGCGTTGTGCTGCGCCCCCAGAGCAGCCCGGGAAAGCATGACTCAGCATGAGCACACACCACTCTAATGGGAAGCTCAGCATCATAATTTCCAAAGTATAACAGCCCTCTCTCCGATGCAGCGGTCGACATCTGTCCTCAGCTGGTACCCCGAATAAAACGCTAGGTCCCCCATGAGAAGGACCAGCAATCCCATCCATAAGCTGCCAGGCATGCGAGAACGTGAAAGTGGCCGTCAAACTTGACGGCACACGGTGCGCTGAACGCTCATGCCCTTACGAGAAAGGCAAGATGAACAACGCACCGACGTGGCCATGTTATCCTGAGAGAACATGAACCACCTATGAACACAGTCTCAACATGCTTGCGATGCGCTAGAAGAGTGAGGGGCCCGAGGAGGTGGTCTCGTCGGGGAACGCTCACTGTAATCCTCAGATCACCAGTGCTGTTAGCCAAAGTAGCCCTTTTCTGGTGGCCACCGGAAGAGGAACTAGATCGGGGAATAGGCAAAGGTACTCGAGTCTCGACTGCGCATCTAGAGCGCCACACAACATGCTGGGTGGCCGTGACAACCCGCGCACCGGCAGCTCGACGGCACACGGCGCGTTGAACGCTCAAGCCCTTGTTCTCCTGAGAGAACATGAACCACCCATGAACACAGTTTCAGTATGCTTAAGTCCAGGCATGTGTGAGAGTGATCGTGGCCGTCACATGAGGACAGGGAACAACTGCATCCAGAAACACACGAGTGGAATGTCACACTCGTGTAAGCTCTTTTAGGAAATTTTGCTCTCTCTAGTGCTGAAGCGCACAGGGGGATGTCCGCGGCCAACACCGGAAAATAGTGCAATCCGCTGAGGCACTCAACCGAACCGCCACGCTCAGAGCTGTGAAAACTGCTGTTTTTTTTGTTGTTTTTTCTGAGGTGATCCTGCAGTAGCGTGCCGTGACACGCAACACGAAGTTGAGGTCTTCTTCCAAAATGAACACTCGAAAAGTTGTCTCTGTAAGACTGCTGGAACAGAACATGAATCAGCTCGGCTCCGAAGTGAAATGCAAAGATGCGTTGCACCTGCTGCTCATTATATACCCGCACTGCGTGATAGAAGCAACTGACGCAATTATCGCATGCCAATGTGCATTGGCTCGTTTAATTTCTCTCGAAGTAGATTGGTCTCTCTGCGAAGATCCCATTTCTGTCGGATCCTTCCGACGAACGTTGGAGTGACCGACATGAAAGGGAACAAAAAACAATACAAATAACACTATATGATTTGATCAGTTTCATGATTTTACATTTTGACGAAAGTTTTAAAGTTCAACCAAATTAGAATAATTTTTTCCCCTCACAAGAAAAAAGAAAAAACTAAAATGCTTGTCTATGCAAAATAAAATAAAATAAAATAATACAAAACACAAAACAAAATA
This sequence comes from Rutilus rutilus, assembly GCF_951802725.1. Classification (NCBI taxonomy): domain Eukaryota; kingdom Metazoa; phylum Chordata; class Actinopteri; order Cypriniformes; family Leuciscidae; genus Rutilus; species Rutilus rutilus. The sequence goes on along the minus strand of NC_140210.1, from coordinate 32,937,839 downwards.
AATCAAAACAAAACACAACACAACAAAACAAGACAAAACACAAAACAAAATATGCACCGAAAATGAGTTTCAGCAACCGAAAATGAATTTTTGGCTTCAGCCAAAACAGCTTTGGAGGAACGCATAAATGTTTCTATTTCAACAGCGAATTAGAGTAGAACTATTTAAAAGTTGATATAAAAATGTTATGTGCAATTTAAATACTTGAATAAAACTCAAGAGTGTTTATTATTGAATAAACTTGACAAATTAGTTGATCTTTAAACTTTAATTTCGGTTTCAGTTTTCAGCTAAAAAAATTATTTTGGTGCATCAATGAACAAATACAAAAGCAAAAAACTAAACATCTATAGGCATGAACCTAAAGGTTGCATAAAGTATGGAGCAGACAATGAAAACGAGAGCAGAATGCAGGAATGGAAAGAAAAACAAAAGAGAAGGCAGAGGCAATACATGCCACCACCTCTACCTTTCTGCCATCATCACCTCTTTGAAAACAAAGTTCATCTCCTGCCGTGAGGCACATATGGAGCCTCACAGCCAGTGGCAGAGTGGGTATCCGTCTCAAACTAAAATGAGACACATCAAAAGCTTGTTCTACTTGTAAACACCAAGGGTCAAACTGATTGAGTGCCACTGGAAGAATAAACCTAAATATGTTTCCTCACTCCACTCCCACAGTGCTGGAATGTAAACTCCAAAATTCCAATCTAAACACAGCAAAAAACCAAGGTGTTGATACACATTCTCCGGTTATTGACTTTATCAGCCAGTTGAAATGAACCTCCTTCCTGTGCTTTGGCAGAGAGCAATAATTCCACAGATCATTTGCACAGATTGATGAAAAATATATTCAGGCTTGATGAATGAATATCAGACGCCGCTACCTATCGCTGACCCAGATCAGAGGTTATAACTCACATCCTGGGCTATACATCAATGGCAAATTGAAAGGTCACTGGTTTATTGGAATCTGTCATGGGGTTGAGATTGATAAGAATAATACTTGCTTAATTCTGTCAGTACTTTGCAAATATTTCAAATATATAAATCTATTGGGCCTTTCAAGAATTGGGGGGATTTGTTGGGTTGCCTACATTTGGGCAGAATGTTGTCTGAATAAAGTGATGTATAGACCCAAAAACTAGTAGTAATGTATTAATGATATTAAATATAACATTTATATTTATTTATTTATATTTATAGACAATTATCCACTTGCACCAAAAATATGAACTACACTCTCAGAAAAAAAGGTACAAAAGCTGTCACTGTGGCGGTACCTTTTCAAAAGGTACACCTTTGTACCTAAAGAGTGCATTTAAGTCCCTCAAAGGTGCATACTGGTACCAAACGTGTACATATTAGCACCTAAATGGTACATATTAGAACCCTTTTGAAGGGTACTGTCCCAGTGACAGCTTTTGTACCTTTTTTTCTGAGAGTGTAGGGCATATTCCTGTGGAGTTACTGCAGCTTCTCGAAAAGTGAAGGTCAAGTGGAAGAGTTTGACGTGTCGATGATAGTCTATTTGGCATCTAATTACTTTTTATATCAGTTGACTTAACTTAAAAAGTGAGGAAACCCGTTGCTTTAAAATTAAGTACATAAACTTCATGCATAATTGAAAAAAATAAGTTATGTGGAATTGTCAAGTTCAATAATTTAATATACTTTATTAATAATAAAGTTAATAGTTAGGCCTATACTTCATAATTTTAAGGCAACAGGTTTCCTCACTTTTTTAAAGTTAAATCAACTGATGAATTTTTACAGAATTTTTTACTTACAAAATTAAAAAAACAACCCAGAATCAATAACAGGATTTGGATCCATGAGAGAATGTGTGTAATTCCTTATGTGTACTGTTAACATCACTGAAACATGTATAGATTTGATCAGAACCATTAAAACCCTGTTACTATGTAACAGTATTCCCATTGCTATTCCCACTACTCGCGCACACCCATCTAACTCTGCGCTTGTACACAAAACCAAAAGTGAAAAGACAAGAAGGTCTCTTTAAGCAACCAACATCCCGTTTTAAGGACTCTGGAAGAGACTGTGCTACACTAAAATTAAGCACACATGGGGCCCTATTTTAACGATCTAAGCGTATGGTCTAAAGCGCACGGAGCAAGTGCACATAGGGCGTGTCCGAATCCACTTTTGCTAGTTTGACGACGGGAAAAATGGTCTGTGTGCCCGGCGCATGGTCTAAAAGGGTTGTCATGGGAACAGATGGGAGCAAATGCATTTGCTATTTAAACAACGTGGCGCAGGACGTGAAAATGATAACTGCGTCGGGCTGAAACTATAAAAACACTTGCGTCGCACCTGGTGCCGCATTGTGCCGGGTGTATGGTAGGGCCCATGGTTTCAGAAGAATAGTTTCAATGCAGTATTCATTAAACAGATAAACATATTTAGCTTATTGTCCATGATGTAGGGCTTGAGCACAAGCCTTGCATTCTCTTTGACACCATTAAAAGAACATGCTCCTGTCACACTCCTGTCTTTCTACAATAGGCTACATGAAAATGAAAATTTAAAAAATAAAATTACTTTGACAAGGTTGTCAATATGCCAATAATAATCTGATTAGAAAAAAACTGTTAGAGACAATGAAATATGACCACGCACTTTAAACACCACAAATGACAAAAATACAGTATAGTTTATTAGTCTTTGACATCTTATCTGTAATAAAAGGATGCTTAGAATGAAGACAATAGCTTTGGTCAAACTTTGGAAGAATTTTACTTTTTAAAATTCGTCCCTATCGGTTAAAAACAACTGGTCCTTAGATTTGCAAAAATCAAAGCTTCCAAGTGGAAGACATTTAAATAGGTTTTCAAACTAAAACTGTTGCTTAGTCACAGAACATAAAGCATGTCTCCCAATAAAGATTGCTGACATGTTACATTTACATTTCTTAAAGCTTCTGAATTCATAACCATTATTTTTTATTTCACTCAGACCTTTGGAACTTGGCACACAATAATGCACCTCTTCAGTATTCAGAAAAAAATGCATAGGTCAGCATCTAAGACATATGTGTCCATTGTCCCCAAAGCATTTCAGACTAATTTTTCACCTGAGTGCCTATTAAAAGCCTGCTGAGGAGTAATCAAACAAACAAGCATATTTCTACTTTCATAAGCATAACACAGTATATGCGCATAAACACTGTGCACAACAGCGAAAGTAAATCACAGCAATAAAGAATGATAAATATGTGCTGGGTCAAACAAGATGCAAGATGGAAATGAGTTAGTGTATGAACTAGGTCTTTGCTCCGCTGTAACCCAACATATGGCTGCCGTTGGTCCTCATTAGGGAGCTGATTTCCTGACCTAACATGCTGCAGCTCTGCCTCCAAAGAGGAAACCCCTGCTGAACAGAAGACCTAATTTGGCAAAGGTGCTAGATTATACAGATGAGAGACGGTAAACAGGCAATCTCTTGCACCTGCGAACACACTCAGAAGGTGACGATTACTGTAACATGTCAGGTGACTGCATGTGAGACTTGGGAGACAGGGAGGCAGAAAGAGAGACATAGTAATAAACATGATTAAATGGCAATGGAAAAAGGAGAATGACTATACCTACTTTGGACTTCGTGCATACCAAACATATTGGCTTTTGTAAATTTAGATATTTGCATTCATTGATTGGGTCCTGTGATTAAGACCTGCATGCTCCTTTAACTGCCCAAATAGATGCAAGTCTCATCAGAGAGGAGTTTTCCCTCACTTATGTGTTGCTGGTATGCAGTTTGTGATGTGTTAAATAAAATAAAATAAATGCTGTTGGTGAAATTAAGTAATATGTACTCAAACATTGATCTAGGCCTACACTAAAATCATATATTAAATCACTCACTATTTACCAAAAACCATCAAAGCTGAGAAACAAAATTGTGCTACAAAAACAAACCTTGAATAACTAAGCTAAACATTGCCCAGAGACTTAATTGAGAGAGAATCATGTGGTTTGTTTGTACTGTATACCTCTATCCTGTATGTTTGTTACTCTTTTTAGAGAGATGTTGGCTTTAAATTAAGGTATGAATTAGCATTAGGATATGGCTTGAGGTGAAACATAAGCTTGCCTGCGGCACTAACAATGGAATCGGGCTTAGAAATGCAGCAGATCCCTAATACAAGGCTGTACACCTGTTCCGGACAAACTGAGCAGGAATTTAGACTTTGTGAACGTTTGATCTCATTTTCATGTGCACAGACATACATGTACACAGTGGTATAATTAATACTTCATATAGTAATTATGAGCAGACAGAAAATATTTCCCATCAAATTACACCCAAAACCCTCCCACTCTATGGTCTTTCAAAAGCATCCAAACCAATACTTTTCAATAAGGTATCTATTATTCTACATGAGTAATATAATAATAATAATTTTGAAAGGCTAAAAGCAACAGAGCAGGTAAATATCCAACAAACATGATATTCTTCAGTCACTGTAGCCACTAATTATATTAACTATATTCACACAATACAGGCAGTCTTGTCCATAAAATATACAGTGTTGGACTTTATGTAATACATGTTTAATAATGGTGTATACAAAATGTGCATATCTGCTCTTGCCTAGAGATTAATATTTAATAAATCAATTATATATACTATTGTCTAGAGATTAATGATAAATAAAATCCTGCAGAGATTTCATTTCACCTGAATACAAATTGTCCCTTAACTTGACCAAGTTAAAATACACTGTAAAAAATTGCCAGGAATTTACAGTATAAAAGAGTATTATTTTACAATAAATTACTGTAGTCAAAATTTACAGTAAATTAATGCATGCTTAATCAACAGCAAAATTATGCTGACATCACCGTAATTTACTTCTTGTTTTACTGTGAATTCACATCATAAAGTTGTCTTTAACCATGCCAATGTAAGAAATTATATTGTTAAGTATACTGTAATTGTTTTGAAGTCACCATAATGGTGATTAGTGTTCAATTTGCTTGGGATCTCGGACCTTGTATATTCATATTAAAATTTCTGATCTAGCCATGTCAGAAGTGAGACAAATGAAAACGTTTGTTAAAACAATGACAAGCTAGAATATTAAATAATCGAATTGGCTGATTTTAAGTTAGTCAAACTATACTATTATTAGCGCTATTTCAGCATAGAGATTTACCAATATCTTATTTCAAATTCATAATTATTTATAGATGGATATTTCACAATAGTAAAGCAGCTGCTGAGATTTATCTTTGAAAGGTGTGACATCATCTTGCAACACATGATTTTTTCCTTTCATCACCTAATGATGCACAGACATCAATACTCAACATACAAAACACAACAATTCTACTATGGAATTACTGTGAAAGTAATGCAATTATTAACATGGAATATACTGTAATTTCACACAATTTTTTTTAACATTGTGGAATTGGCAGCTGACCCTGGACCAGCACTTTACGACATTGAGATTTAGATGTGATGTCTTGAGTCCTCTAAATAAAAAGTGGAAAGAGAGTGAGACAAGCAACACGCCTCACATTGATACAGCACTTCATAAACAGTGATTGTATCATTTGTGCCTTGCTTTGCCATTGTTTTTTTGCGGTTCATAAGCCTTGCCGCAACACAGTTTTACTTTGCTCTTCGGCATGTCAAGGAAATAGTTTGATTTGGGCAATTTGACTTATTAATGGCTTGTTATATATAGATAACACTGTAGGCAGTATCTGTTTCTGTCTATACGTTGCCTCGAAGAATATGCATGTCCGTTTGCAGACTGGCTGGCAGGCAAACATGTGTGTGCCTGTGTTTATCTAACTGTGCTCGTCCTGTCTGCCAGACCAGTGCGTGTATACACTAGGTGTAGGAAAGAGAGGGTGAAATAGAGAAGGCAGGCAGCATTGCCTCTGGCCTTCCCTTAGGGTCATATGTTATGCTGTTTGACCACATCATGGCTGCTCTCTCCGGGTGGATGTCAGAGGGAGAGAGGTGGGGGGTAGAGGCTAGAGGTTTGAAGGCGTTCGCTGGTGCTGCTCAGCCAAGCCCGGCAAAGACACATTTTTCCATAGTGCATTCTCCACTGAAAGTCATGCACCATGTGAATAATTTACAACCAACATATCGGCTCCTTCCGCAGATCAATTCTTGTGGCAACAATAAAGCGAGAGAAAAAAAAGTCGAAAGCTCTTGTAAGATCAGATGGTAAAATTCAAAGGCACACAGCACTATTATTTAAATAATTATATAGGCTATATACACTATATAAATAATGTTAAATTAATAACAACAGGTTTGCACAAAAACAAAAATGTTTTTAAGTCAATCTCCAACCCTGAGCTAAATTAGCTATTTAAATTGTTGATGTCAGTACATATAAAAGCATTAGAAAATTGCAGATCAAAATATATTTTGATTATTTGAATGAACTATTCATATTTTAATAATACTTAAATATTAATAAAAAAACAAATGATCTTTCAGATTACATTAACCTTTTAGTGATGTAATACTATGATACAGGGCTCATTATTTTGTCACATTAATTGGATATTTTCATTAATATTTTAATAGTATATTACTTGAATTGTGTTGCATTAAATATATTACATTAATGTTATTTTTTATTTCATAATTTGTAATACTATATGCTACATAAAATGAATGCAATATTAATGCAACACAACTTAATTATCATAGTATTATAGTATTAAATGCTGAGTGAGTGAGGGGGACTAAAGGTGTAATACCAGATTTTTAAAAACTTTGTCTAATTGACAGGTTTTGCTTATTTATTTTTTATCTCTAGCTATTAATTGGCTAAGAAATCATATACACTGCTGAATAATAACCAATAATTTGTATTTTATAATATATTTTCCCCTATATCTTCCTAATGACAATTTTATGATATATGTAATACAAACATTTGTGCATTAAGTCATGTATACCATGTCAAAAATATTTTTTTTTCACAGAACAAGGTAGAAAATAGGCTATAATTTCGGTTCTAAACTGTAATAAAGCTGAAATTTAGCACTCATATACTTTTATGTTATGAAAACACACATAAACCATATACTGCCACAATTGCGAGTGTATTATCTTCACATTTCATCAGTCAGAATGTTTCTCCTTTTTATTCAGCCACAGCGAACTCTGGATGCCTTTGTCCATATAAGGGATTTCCTGTAACTACATAAGTTGTGACTTCTATGAGTACGTTTTGGACTTTCTGGGAGAGAGCGCCATCCAGCCTTGAGTATGATTGAGACATATGAGAGTGTTTAGCACTCCATAATGTTCACATCGCCTCATTTTGGATAAGAATAAAATGTCAGGTCATGCATAGACCATCTTGTTGTAAATCTAGATGTATACACATTAGCCCATAACATCTACGTGAACACACTTGCCTGGAAAAAGTGCAGAGGATAAATGTACTATTTATTAAAAGTGCTGGGGACACATCTCCTGCGTCCCACGCGTATACTACGCCCATGATAATATTATAATATTAAACATGCAGAATTAAACAAAATTAATGTCTATTATTAATTCAACACAATTCAGTTAAAGGCATATTTTTTTAAAATATTATAATACTAAATTTATTATTGATGATTATTGACAAAACAATCAATTATGTTGCATGAAAATATTGAACATGTACACCAATTTATTAAGAAAAAACATTGTCGTGCAATTTCCCGCACAGCAGAATCTCAGAAAATACTCGCAACCTACTGACAAGTGCAAGTACCCATCACAACTTATTTGACTGGACATTTCCTGCACTTGCCTAGGGATTAATGATTAAAATTACATGTCCCAGTGCTGAATTATGCTGGTCACTTATAGCCAGTTGGGGGAAGACTTTCCCACGGCCTTTGTTGATTTCCTATTAGTGACACGATGGCTCTGAACTGCCTCTGATATGTCACTCTTGCCAGTTCCACTCCTCCTGGCTGTCACACCTGTGCGCGAGTTGTCTGCACTCCCCCAAACGCCAGTCATCAATCTGCACACACTTACCTGCTTCTTAGCAGTCAAGCGCTGTCAAGACATGCTCTTACTCTGTCTTCCATACACTCATATACTATGTGCACCTGAACTGCTGGCTAGAGAAATAGAGAGAGAGAGAGAGGTGCAAGTGCGTGAGGGGGGGGGTTTATGAACTCCAAAGTCCCTCTCAGCAGTGGATGTCAGGCCCGTGCAGCCCGGAGGAGTCGGAAGACCTCTAGTGCCTGTCAGAGATGTCCTGTGTGTGCGCGCCACTGGGGCGGTGTGTCATCTTTCGCTGCTTTCACTCTTCTCCCCTTTTCTCCCCCAAAACTGGGCCTGTCACTCTCGTCCCCAAATCATTAGCCTAGCCTCTGATGCCACCCACTGACAGCTACTCCTTTTTCCCTCTCTTTCCCGCTCTCGTTCTCTCAACCTTGAGGTTGCGGCTAAGAGTCTCTCCCTGGGCCACTGCACCTTTACTCCCCTCCGGAGTGAAGTGTCTGTCACAGAAGTAAAATGAGTGTTTTATTCAAATACAGTAGCATAATTATGACCGATATCTATCCAAAACTTTGTCAGAGATTCAATTTAGCTGTATACATTTTTGAATTGTTGTTTCTATTATTTTGTACAATATAAAGTTTAAGTGTTTGCTAATTTTCACATTAAGACAATTATTTTTCTAAGTATTTTTTCCTTTTTTTTTGTGGTATAATTTGAGCTTGAAATACACTAATGTAAGATGAATATACTTTAGAGGACGTAAGAAACAGTGTCATATTTAAATATATGAAAATATGCTGTATAATGTGAAAGAAACACTCCTAAAATAACTAGTTCTGTATAAATTGAATTATACTATTCACTGAAAATGTGGAATTATGACAGATAGGATCGGCTATAGTGAGCGCTGTGGCAGGAGGAGGAAAAACAGATTTTGATTTGTGGCATTCTTTGTCTCTGTTCTCTCGAGTCTGTTGCTCTTTTCTTTGCCCTTTCTCTTCCGCTGCAGGGATCCCAATCAGGACAAGCCTCTCTCTACTAACAGCTTGTCTGTCCCAGATTGACCACTCACTATGATTTCACCTTCTCCGTTACCAACACGCAAGAACATGTAATCTCTCTCTCTATGTAATGCTGGAACTACTAATTATTATAAAATATAATAAGCTCATTTTGTAATAAATATCTACTCTATACTTGTGATTATCAACTGGTTTTGCATCAAGACCCAATGTACATCAATTGGCTTTTCATATAAAATTAAATGAAAATGACCTTAATAACATTTTTGTAAATAAACAAAATCACTATAAAAAAAACATTAACATGACATCAACTGAATACGGAAAATTTGGTTTCTAACAGTGTGTTGAATTTTGATGATTTCAAGCTATCTGCAGCCAATAATTCACCACACAAAACAAACTGAGTTTGGTGCAAACCATGTTTATCCTCGCTGCGAGTGAACATGCATTTAGTCTAGCATGGGTTGCACTTTCTTTTACCTTGTGAAGTTTGCTCATGATTTATGAGGACAAGGGCATGTCACACAACCTGTCCATGTTGGCATCTGTTAAATTTGGCAAACTCCTACTAAGTGACAGATGAATTTGTGCCAACATATCAAAGCATTTGATTGGACACAAAGCTTTTGATGTCACAACCAAAAGATATGGAAATAATTTTCTAGTCTTTTTTTTTTTGTTCATAAGTCTATGAACTTTTCTCTCCTAACTATGTAAAATAATATAGTTACTTGCTCTTTATTATGTACCACCAGTTGAGACCCTCTGGTCTAAACAAATATAATTCATGGGATCACCAGAAAGCACATAAAAATGAATACAGTTTGATGAGGGCAGCGTTGATCGATGCTTCATGAGTAAAAGATTTAAAAAAAACATCCAAACATAATAATGGGGAGGTATCTCCCGCAGACCATGCCGAAGCCAAAGCTTTCAGTAACAGAGACTGATTGCAAATCAATATCTCTCACTTGTCCTGCATAAAGCACAGCTGAAGACATTTGGAAGTTGTAATAATTCTGAGTCTTCACACACCAATATTCTTCATTGCATTGCTTTTTTATCTTGTGTCTTTCTATCGATTGCTACCCGTCTCTGACTTAACCAGTTTAAAATTTACAGCATGTAGGTCCTGAATTATTCAAAGCATTCAAAACATCTTTTGCACCCCAGCACCTCAGTGTAATCAATATAAATAGTTTTGGATTGTCTTTCCCACATGGCGAATCTTGATCCATGCACAAAGTGAGGACAGTTTTGAGTTGGACATTGGGGGAAACCGAGTCAAACTAAGGAGTGTAAACAAGGAGAAATGGAGGATGCTGATAAAACAAACACATGAAATAAGACCTTGAGGGAACTCCTGTGCTGTTTGTATAGAAAAACAGACCACAATGGACAAGATGTCAACATGAAACTGCAGCCCAGTCAGTATTGACAGAGCAGGTCTTCTTTACAGCGTATTAGATATGCAAATTCAATCGTGTTCAGAATGGCGAGACAGAGCGCAGAGGGGACGAAAGCACAGAGAGCAAGTCCTGAACCGCTCACCGTCATGTTAAGCCAAACTAACAGGGGGAAAAAATCCTTTTTATTTGGAAACTGGTGCAAAACATTTAAAATTGTTACCAATAAAGACAGTGCTTTGGTGATGGACTGGAAAGGACCACCACTGAATCAAAGTGATTTGTGGAGAAAACAACACTTAACTTATAAAGTGCAATAAATATTTATGAGATCTGAAGTTATCCTAACCTGATGGCCAGGCAATGGTCGGAAAAAAAAAACCCATTCCGTCCATCATCTCCGTATTCATTATTAATCACTCTCTCCCATTCGTGAGTATATGCCATCTTTGTTTAACTGTGCTGTCATCATGTTGCAGATGAGGTAAATAAACTGACACTGAAGTGCCATCTCTCCATGATGGAGGAGGGAAAAAGGTGTTTTCCAATGAGGAACTACATTTGATAGCGAGAAAGAACCGAAAGCCTTCCTCTATGGCTAATTATAACTCTCCACACCTGAATATGAAATCGCACTGAATATATTTTAAGGTTCACTGAGAAGCTGGGAACAATATTTGCATTGCTGTATGCAGGTGCTTTCTTTGAACTGTCAAACTCATTTTTTCCCCGTTATTGACTTGTAGAGTAAGCGCAGCCATGTTGGTATTCTGGGAACTCATCAGAATTCCTGCTCGATCTTATACTATATTCTGCTAATAAATATACTCCCATTCCTTCCCCCAAAAAGCATGCAGATTTTGGCTGTCATGTATGTCAGGGTCACAAGCAATTAGAATGATGTGCCACACAATGACATAAAAAAATAAAGTAAATTCTTAAAAGTAAATCCCAGTATCACATTATAATGCAACACATTAGTACTGTATAACAGTTCATTACAGCTAGGGGAGCACATATACATATAAAATAGAATACAAACATTATGTTTTATTGCTTTGCACTACTGACAGAAGGTTTCAGGGAGAGGGAAAAAAAACAAAACGTTTTACAATAATGGTTGCCTCAGGCATTCTGGGAATGCTGTGAAAATTTAAAGTTTAATTTATAATGGATAATGATCACAGTCCTAAAATGAAAAATTTGAAAGACTTTCAGCAGATGTAATGATTCCAGAGACAAATGACTATCTCTGCTATTGAATTTAACATTTTGATTATTGCCTCAATGAAATTTGTAGTGGGGAAAAAACCCCCAAAACTAAGCAAAACAAAACAATGATAATTGTTATAAATGAATGAATGACCGATTCATCCGTTCTCTGTTATTGCAAATGAGCAAATATTAGCCTTGCCAGGAAGTGGAATCATTTTCCACGCAATACAAGATGTGCAGAACACCATTCATTCCTTTAGCTGTCTCTTTTGTCTGTGTGTAGGTGTGTGAGTGTTTTTACATTGACATATTTTGGGGTTATAAATTTGTATTCATAAATAATTTACTAATAATCCCATCTTCATGGAGCTTCAAACTAGAGCCAGATTTACGCGACACAAGTATCTAATATTTTTTAATTAAGGTTCTGTCTGTACTCTTTAATCACCACTGTTTAGAGCTCCCTCTAGTGATGTGTTACCTGCCTCTCCTTATACAGTATGACCACAAAAGCCCTTTGTACTTTGTACTTTGTCTTTGTCAGGTCTGGTTTAAATTTTCCATCAGTCATTCTCTAAGTAGGGCACCACGAAATAATGCTAGAATTTGCATGTGAATGAGCTACATATAACATTAATTTGAATGAGTATCTGAGGTTGTCTACAAGCAGAAAAGAAACAATTACCATGAGACTTGCTGTCATTCACTCTAAAGTTCAGTTTCCTCTGAGGGAACTTGTCACGTTCTCTGTGAAAATGTTATAAAAACAAAAGAAAGAAAAAAAAAGTATGAATAATTAGGTCGCAGACCTATATACTGTACTTACACCAAACCATGAAAACCGGAGTGCAAGGGTCTTGATGAAACTGTGGCATCTGGCTTTTTATCATCACATAACAATTAGAATTTTTTTTTTTTTTTTTTTAATCACTAAACTATATTTTCCCACAGGAGATTTCCAACTTTTCCTCACTCAGTTCATTAAATACATCCACTTTTGAACTTCACCCCCAAATGCACCCAATATTTAGACCCACAAGCTTCTAGTGTATACCAAAATAACACAACGGAAGAGACTAATAGCTGCAATTAATAATTTCACATCTGGATGAAGAGTAGGATTTAAACACGGTCTGACCAACTCTGGCCCGGTGGCACTTTCTTAATGAATTCAAATCTCGGTGTGGATCCCTAAGGCATCTTTTAATATGAATGAGGATGTTGAAATATACAGATTAGAGAGACAAATCTCTCTGGCACACATTACACGTCATCTAGTTCATTCCAGTTTCAAAATGCATTGACATCCGCATAGCTTTCTGCATCTGTGTTGGGATACCTAGACAACCATTTAACATTTTGGAATTCAGGAATTTATGGTATTTCATTAGTCCCATGTTATTCATTATATTATCTTTGGATTTGAATTAAAATTTCATCTCATTATACAAAAATGTGATTACTGCTTGGCATATAGAGTTTGGGTACAGTATATAGTTGTTTTTTTCTCTCAAAATCTTTGATGACCTTAAATACATTTTTATTATTTAAAATATCTATACTTGGACAAGGACTATCGGAACACTGATTAACAGCAAAAGGCTGTCATTTGTAATGCAATATTAACATGGGTGAATCTGCAGTAGGAATCACATCTGTTTAAAGTGTACATGAGGAAGCAGTCCCTAAACCAGGCTTTGACAGAGAACACAAACTGAACCAACATTCAGTGCATGCTTTTTTTTTTCATTTGAATAACAACAACAACAATAATAATAATAACTGATGTTGAACTAAAATGTTGAAAAGTCCTCATTTTGTCTTCCTCACAAAAAATGACTGAATGACTTGAGGGGGAGGAAATAATTAAATTTTTAACTCTTTATCCCTTTCCATTTCAAATAATAGGCTTATGTCGAAATACCTTCTTTTCTTTTTTAAGTATAAATTATATAATTTTTTGCTGAAATTGTGATAATGAGTGTTATCACAAACCTAACATGTCTAAGCACCTGATTTCCCCCCCCCTGTGCTCTCATAGACTGGATAAGGCTATATATATATTAATGATGTGTACATAATTTCTTCACCAGGGCACACAGACAGACAGACACACAATAGTGTGGTTAATTTTTAGTTCGCCTTGTTTCTATTTTGACCGCTGTGTGGGCACAAGACTAGTCTGGCAGAGGGGATTATTCACGGCTGACAGAAATAACATGCAGTCTAAACTGACTTCTTCTGCCTTCACCGTTACACAGACAGCCATTGCTCAGTTTAGAATAACAAGCTGACAGTCTATCTTCTGCAACTGCATTGTTAAATTAAGAGTTTCACACACTTTGCACACTTTCAACTAATTCATATCATTGTGCAAAAAGCCTGACTGATTTGACAACACCTCGACATACACGGGAGAATCAAGTTCAGTAGCCCAAACTAGAGCTACGCTATCTTTCCTGCCAGTCTCTACAGAAAAATCATAGTGCATATCTATGTTCTGGCCCGCTCCTGGAGTCCACACATAGCCAAGGGCAGCGCTGTGAGTTCGAGTCATGTATGGCATGCTTAAAAAACAGCAGTCATGGTCACTGGGCTCTTACTTTGACAAACGTTCCCCCCCCGAATCCACTCTGCAGAGCGTGCGCTGGTGAGACCTCTCTGACAACAGTGTTACATGGGCTAGTGCCAGTGTGCTGAGAGCTCCAATTACCCAGCAACCCCTCTCTACGTAGCCAGCTTCATCTCAGTCCCAGTGACCTTTCCCAACCAGCCTGGGTCCTACGAAAAACAGTCTGGTTTTGGACCACTGCCATTTCACTACCTCTCTCTCGCCCAGTTTCCCTTCATCCCTCCCCCTGGAGCTCCAGAGACCTAAGGGCCAGGAAATAAGTGAGGAGTATGATGTGAGCTTTTTATAATCAGCTGACGTGACAAACTTGCCCCGCAGAGAGCAGGCGCTTTAATTTGGTCCCTTGCATGGTACGCAGCCAGCAGCTCGCGGCGGCTCGCTGATGCGTTCATTTGAAACTCTCTACAAACGCTGGATGCAGGAGTCATTATGGACAGATAAATCTGGCGGCTCATATACAGAGCTGATGGCAAGCGGAGAGGCAAGAGGCCAGGGGGATGAGTAAGGAAAGTAAATAAAACCGGCAAATTCGGGGAACACACAAACACCGCACTCTGAAGGAGGAAAAAGTGTGTGCTTGCAAAAAACCCTCGTATTTTAAATAAAGTGCTGCAGAGAGTTTTGAAGTGAGCTTAAAATTGTGAGATTGGTAAGAAGTAAAAAAAAAAAAAAAAAAAAAAAAAAGCCAAAATAAAGCTCGGAGCATTCAAGCAGATGTCGTTCACTCAGCTTCTAAAGTATAAATAATTTTGCGTGCAGCACATTGTGAAACAGAGTGGAAAAAGTGAGAAATATGCATATTTCATTTCATACAAAAGAATTCACATCCTTTGCATAATACAAAACAATTAATCCCTTGCCAACATGGGCTGCTGCTCTGAACCTGAGGAAGTCATCCAAGCATGAATGGACACAGCGTTACTCTGCATGCATGCAAAAATGCACACACACATTCTTAAACAAATATTTCACACATACACACACAGGTGAGAAGTGTGGAGTCTGAACTTGATGTTTCTGTCTCTCACTCTGAACTAAACCAACCAACACATACAGACAGGAAAAGGTTTATGCAAGTTATTTCTCACTGCTCTGTCAACTCAGTTGTACTTCATTTAATTATAAACTTAAAGTCTCTGAATTGTATCTTAAAAGTCCTTAGGAAGAATACAAATACGTAAATAAGAATTTTTGAAATGCAGTAAAAGTATAGAACTAAAAATGTGAATGACATATTTTCTGATCTTAGAAGATTTTGATTGAAATTGAAATTACTGATTTGATTGCAGACTTTTATATCTTGGTAAATCTGAGCACAGGGTTATCCATTGCTGAGATTCTTGTATAAAAAATAAATAAAATAAAAATAAAAAACCAAGAAGACCTTTGTAGAAGCTGCTCATCTATGCATATCCAGAGAAATAATTTTGCAAAGGGATTTCTACAGTTAATTATTCATTATTAATTAGATAATTGGTTAATTGAAGGCCATTGAAGTTTTAGTCAGTCTAAATTTAACTCTAAAATTTGTCTCTGTGTTTCCTCCTACAATTTCCTTAAGCTTAATAAAACTAAACGAGACATGTCATTCACAATAAGAACATAAAACTAAAATGAAATGATGTAATAACAGCATATAGCTCAGATAATATGGTCTTGGAATATCTGTACAATCGCAAACATTTCTCATCTTATATAAAATATTCATAATAACATTCAAATATATCTGAATGCAGAATTAGGTATCGTTAAAAAATAGACATTTTCATAGTAGGGCTGTAAAATCACTTTATCACTAAGCAGTAGTGGACTCACACACACACACCCCCACACACACACGCTCACACACACACACACACACACAAACACACACACACACACACACACACAC
This sequence comes from Rutilus rutilus, assembly GCF_951802725.1. Classification (NCBI taxonomy): domain Eukaryota; kingdom Metazoa; phylum Chordata; class Actinopteri; order Cypriniformes; family Leuciscidae; genus Rutilus; species Rutilus rutilus. Next base: position 32,921,654 of record NC_140210.1, on the reverse strand, counting down.
AGACTTAATTTGTCTTCATTTGCTCTCCATTTAATCTCATTCCTAGCTAAAAAGAAGAAAGAATTGAGAAATATAACAGATTTATAACTTTTCTCTGTAACAGATATCCACTGATTTACAGGCATTTACATTTAGAATGCTTTATATATTACAAAACATTTTATGTCTGTTTTCACAGTAAAAAAATAAATAAAAAGAAACAGTATTCTATGATTAAAACCTTTACCTGTACATTTTTCTTGCAGAGTGCAAATCTTTACCAAAAGCATGGGCATTCCAAAAGGCATTCATATTGAATATTTAAGACCCTCGAAGCTTTAGAGCAACTCTGCCTGAAAATAGATTTCGCATATTGAAATCAACTGCCAATAGCCGAACATTTGAAAATATTAGGGATTTGGTCAAATATTGCTTTAATGCATAAAAAAGTACCCTTGGGAGGAAATAAAAAGCAGATTAGCTGTGCAAGTAAGGACTGAGATCAAATCTTTTAGCTTTGGCTTTAGCTCTCATACTGCCTGAGCTTAGCTGACCAGCACCAAGGCGACAATTACAGAATAATAGAACTACTTAGAGGATAATTTCTGCAAGGACAAAGCAACAGGGGTGTGTACTAATTCACAGCTCTAATTCCTCACAGCCTCAGACTCTGAATGTTACTAAACCCAAATAGAAAGTTCATTGTCCCATTCTTCCTCTTTTCTGCAGCATACAATAGAAAATGGTTTGACAGTATCATCAGTCATTTCATAAAGAGTGTCTTTTCTATTTTAAGATTCCAAAACGGTAAAATAGATGAAAGGCAAAACAAGCACACAAATGGAATCGTGTCCTTTATACAGTGAAAAAGAAACAGAACATGAGAAAAAGAGACGGGGCATAAAAATACTGGGTCAGTTTATATAAAAACCTTACTCTTGTGACATTTTATGGCTGGGGAAGGTTTAAACATGAATATACTAACAAAAAAAACTAACAAAACTATTTTTCCTTTCTCCAAAAGTGCTACCCCATATAGTAATACCCCATGAAATCGCTTGACCTGTGCAGTTTTCCTGACATTTCCTTTTAAAACAAGTTGTTAGTGCAATATTTAATCGAGGGCCTTGTCCCTTTTTTCCCCATATAGCCTTGGATTCCTCAAATAGTCTTTAGTTTGTTTTACCAAGGAAGTTGGCAAAAAAGCTCTAAATCCATTTTGAAGGTGCAACAGGCAGCAAGAAATTTAGCATTCATGGCATTCAACAAAGCTCAAATGAGAAATGAGAAGCACTGTATTAAATTTAATTTTAACCAAGTTGTGCAAGAAAAAAACATGCAGCTTAACTCTTTCTCCACCATTGGCAGATTTTTTTCGCCATTTATGAGACAACACTTGCCTGCCATTGACTGAATTTTCTTTTTTCTTTCTTTCTGTGCTTTCACTTTCATATGGTAGGGGGCGCTTTTACGCATATTCTGAAAATGTGCAAAATCTCCGGATCAAAACACATACAAAAAAGGAACAGAAACAAGCGAAAAAAGCATTGCTATGCGCATTGTAATCTTTGGGGGAAAAAATGCTATTTTCTTAGCTTTTTGTTCAAAATGCTTTGTTTATGAAACGTACCCATATTCAAGTGTTGATAAAAAATGCTAGAATTTTTTGTTGTTGTTGTTTAAAAGCAGATGCTCTGTTCTTTCTTTTGATATATCGGATGTTCAGATATTCATGCAACAAAATATTCTGTGGGCCATGAAAGTTTTATGAAAACGATGACTGGCAACTTTAAAAATTAAATAAAATAAAGGCTGGCGTGGAAAGAGTTAAAATCAAATATGTGAAACAAACTTCCTGTACCTGACCTCTTCAAGGAAATGTTCTTCTATCTGAATAGGACTAAAGACTGCTAAAAGTTCATTTTCGCAAGCAAATATTACTTCAAAGCTAATAGACATGGACTAAAAGTAATAAAACCATTTTGATTACATGGGGTCTTCAAAAAAAAAAGAAGAAAAAAAAAGAGATGTTTTTTTCCCCCAAATAATGTCAGCACCATTCCAGAGTTCTTTATCAAGCTCAATATGAAGAATCGAAGGATCCGCCAACAGCACGGTTACATCAACATTATTCAAAAAGATGGATACAGTGCCAGGATTGTAACCCTTAATGAGGACAGAATGATACATTTGCATGATCCTCTTGAATGCCTTAAGAACGAAAAGAAAGAGAGCGGGAAAGAAAAGATCTAAAGATATCAGAAAGAGTCATCCTTTGCTGCCCTTGTCTGCAGGGACCAGAAGCCTTTCATGTCTTTTCACTCACTGGCGTCTGGCCTCAGAAAATGACATTATCTGACAGAAAGCCTCTTGATATGGATGATAATTTGACTGGTGTGTGATGGGGGATTTGTGCTTTACTGAAGATAGATGGAATTGTTTCCTCAGGATCAGAGCCACACCGTCTGAGAGAGCAAACCTTCTCGTCACATTGTCATGCCCGCCGAGCAAGTGGGTGGGTTAGATCAATGGCGACGGAGCGAGGGGGATTACACATAATAGCACGGCTTTTGAAACGGACAATGCACAAGTCAACATCGGCGAGTATGTCCGCCCATCAGCTTATGAGCTTATTCCATATTCAATGTTGTTGGGCACTAATCTCTGACAGTCAGAACTTCTGATACATACTGTATACACACAAATGCACCCAAACATACTTTTCGGAACCGAGGAGATGGCGCAACAGCAAAATAACGCATTCAAGGAATCTGAGACACAATTACACAATGCACACCTTCCGCAATTACACTTTACCGACCAGTTACGACCAGGGCTGGCAATAAATTCACAGTAATAGGTGAAGAGTCATAACAAGTTAATCTATGGCTCAATCAATCTGAATCGATATGAATGCTGCCTGAGGGTAAAAACATTATCTGAACAGATACGGCCAATTATAACCGTGTCGCTGTATGCTGCCATGGTCCAATCAGGTAGGCTTGCTCCATAAAGGCATGGAATATACCTGTTCAATTTTGAGGCTTCCGCTGTGGTGAATGTTAGATGATGAGAACATTCGAGAACCGTTTTGGCGAGGCGAGCGTGTCAGGCCTAGTTATGGGAATGACAGTGACATGGGGTGGCATTATAACTGACATGCTGTCAAAAGAGCTGCTCCAGTATGGCAGTGAAGCCACTGGTGCTGGAGGGTCTCAGTAATTGGAGAAACTCGGGTATGGTTTCGCCCACCCAAAAAGCAGTAGCCTTACTAAAAGACGTCCATATACCGTCAATTGGCAGCAGAGGTACACATACTGGGTGGCTCATTATCGAAAAAGTGGCCGTTGGAGATGAAACGCAGATGGTGGCTTATCCTCCTCGTTACAGTCTCCAAACTTACAAAGTCGCCATTGATTTATCTTGCATATGATGAGAAAATTGAAAAAGAAAAAATCCCAAAGCAAAACAAGTTATCTTTCCATGTCTGGATTGTTTTTTTTTCTCAACACGTCTCTCTTTCACTTCGGCGCATTCTGTATATCGATGTTAATGAGAGCAAGGCCACATAGGATGGAGAGTTATTTAAAGTGGTGCATTTCTGAGGCTTCAAAAACTCTTTTTCTGAACAGTGTGGGCTAAGAGGGAAGGAAAATGAGCTGAGGTGGAGTCGCTTACAAAGCACGGGTTAAGTTCAAACTGCTGCAAATCTGATTTATGCTTGATTACTAAGCATCAGAGAAGCTGAGCATAACATGTGATGACAAACACCAGAGCAGTGTTTCCCACTCTTGTTGTGTGGGTTGCAAACCACGAAACACAAAACCCCAGTCCATCTGTGTAATCATTAAACCTGTGTTAGGGCATCAAATGATGCAGGAACATATATGAGCTTAATAATGCAAAATGCATGGAGATCCCTAAAGAAACAAGGGGTCCATTTTTTGTACCTCGCTTAATACATCTGAGATGATTTGACAGATACCAGATCTTCTAATCATGATAACTGATCTCTGACTAATTTGGTTCATTTATTATTATTATTATTTTTATTTTATTTTATTGAAACAAATGAATCAAATCACTGATTTCAGCATACAACAAGAATGCTTCACAGGACAGATATCACATATCCTCAAACAAATTAACAAGTCAAAAAAAGGAAAAGAAAAAAGAAACAACAACAAGATAAAAAAAAAAAATCTGGAATGGTAAAAAAAAAAAAAAAAAGCTAAATATTTCCTCCTTTTTCCTATTGACATAAGTGGAAAATAGTAAACATAGTGGGGACATTACAATATAAAGAATTCCTCCATAAATTTGAACAAAATTTCATTATTTTTATTTTTAATGAACTTTAATGACTTCTTCAGCGATTCCACCTCTATTAAGAATAAATTACATTTAGGTATGCATTTTGCAAATTTTTGTTTATGGATGTAATATTTACCATGCAAAATGTAGAAGTTCACCACATATTCAAACATTTTGCTTCTGTGTGTGAAAGAACATATAACATATTCTAGAGATAATTTATAATTCACCTTTCTTGGGGCAAAAAGACCAAAATTTTAAAGATAAATCACAGGTGTAAAACAAATTAGCCAAGTCTTCCTCGTGTACAGTACAAAAATAACAATTTGTTGTCAATGTCCAGGAATTTTGATAACGAAGCTTTACATGGGTACATTTTGTGAAGTATTTTAAAATGTACCTTTTTAACTTTATTCAGCATACAAAAATTATATGGATTTAACCATGCCTCTTTCCAAGTTTCCTTTCGTTACTTCCAAAAGTAAGGTGACTTTTCATCAAATGTTTCAACCCGTTTGGAATAGCTTTTACAACTTGCTGAAACTCTTTAAATGGAATGGGGAAATTGTAGATAAATATAAAAACTTCCATTTGTGTAAAAATAAAGATAAATTCCTAGAGGTAATGAGACAATTGTTCCAGATAAGCAGTTTGTGTGGAGAAACAATGTGATGGAAACCGATTTTCCAAGCTAATAACACTTGCTGGTAAAATTTGGATAGTTTAATTGGTAATTTCCCAGGCAAATAGTTACATCTCAGTAGAAAAGATAAGCCTCCAAGCTTTTTGAAAATGGACTGAGGAATAAAGAACCATAATGAATTGTCAAACTTTGACAGTTTCTTAACCAATTAAGTTTAAAAGTACTAACATCTCTAAGCCACCATCAACTCTTTTGCCTGATATAATGTCCTTTTTTAACTTACAAGGTTTATTTTTCCAAATAAAAGCGAGAAAGGTTTTATTAATTTCTTTGGAAGTTTTATCACTGACATAAAAGGAGAAAGCTGGGTAAACAAATCTGGAAAGACCCTCAGCTTTGGAAAGCAAAACTCTCCCAAACAAAGTCAGATCCCAGATTGTAACCAGTTACTAATTTGGTTCTTCAAACGAATTTTCAGCAACGTATAATGACATCATTGTTATAAAAAAAAGAACATCAGGCACCTGACGAAAAACTGGACAAATTTCTGGACCTTTATAAAGAAACAGCCAAGCGACCAAAATTACATAAATGTTATAATAGATAATTGAAAATGTGTACTGTTTGTTATATGATTCTCAATTATTTCCATTATTTCACAATTTCTAGTATTTGTACAGGCTTTACATTTTTATTTCAATGTTGTAATTAGAAATTCATTTAATTTTACCTATGTAGCAGATTTGTATCGTGACAGCATACATTTAAATTTCTTAAGGGGCAAGAACATTTTTAAAATGGCACACCAGACAGCATTTTCTAACTAATTTACCGGTATCTCATGCGATGCATCAAACCATAATAGCTGTCACCATTTTAAATTAATGAAAAAATCATAAAAAATTATATTAGGTAATTATTCCATCACAAATAAATCTCTCAGTGAGTAAAACTGGTTGTGTTTATATTATGATAGACAACATTATAATATTAATAAAAAATAAATAAAAATAATTTATTATTATTTTAAATTATTGTTGTCCCTGGTTCGATGGGATACTCTTGTAAGAAAGTAGCAGTGGCTGGGTCAGACTTTAAGTACCATCTCTGCTTAAAGGTGCAGTAAGCGATTTTTGAAAAATGGATCAGACCGAGCACCAAAACACACCCGTGGCCAATCAGCAGTAAGGGGCGTATGCATGGGGGAGGAGAGAGGGCTCAGTGCACAAGAAACATTAACAGAATGACTATAGAAAGAGAGAGATGGCAGAGAAAATACAAAAGAGGAAAAGGCCAGGGGATTATAACTTTAAAAAGACGGGTTACGATCAGGCAAGAAGTAGGACCCGCGATAATATCGGAGAAGCTTTCCAATGCTGGAGGGACCTTAAGGAGCGGGAAGGCCTAAAAATGGATGTCGGTGTTACTTTATTTCTTCTCGATACACGAGTTACATAGGTTTTGCTGTGTTACACTGAAAAGATATGCTGTCTTTTGCTTGAATACACTTGTGTGTCATCTTCGCTTGTTTGTTCATTTGCATTATTATTATTATAAGCCCTGGAACGTCTAAACCGCCCGTTTCAAGCATCGGCTCCCAAAGTGTGTCTGAAAAGTGAGATAACACTCCTACATGTTTTTTTTTCTTCTTTTGGTTCCCCTTTTAGTGATAGCTATGATATTTACTGACATCGCTTGAGACTTACTGATATAAATATTATAATTTAACTTTATTTAGATGACTTCTTTATATGCACATTTCGTAAAATTAAGGCTAAACTGTGTTTTAATATTACTATTAGTAAGTATAGTATGATCTTTGTATAATATCAGTCTTTAAATGCAAGATATTTAAAGGTACAATATGTAATAAAATATCCAAAAATCAATTGCACAGTGTGATATATTTCCTGCAGTTGTGTGCTTACAATATCCAAAAAGTTCCCAAAGATTTTTCATTTCTGAGAAATTCCTATTTTAAATAATGGCTCATCCCTGGTCATTGTAGCCTGTCAATGACGTAATATCCGTGTTATCCCTGGTTTCTGCTCGTACTGCCATAGTAACCATGGCGACAGACGTGGACAACTGCGTTACGTCTAACGGCACGCTCACGCTGTTGTTGTTTCGTTCAAACATTATGGACCATGGCAAGCAGACTTTGGGACAAAAGGAGAACTAAAACGAGGATCAATATCAGCGTGGCGTTTTCGAGATGCCAAGAGCTCCACCTCCGCGACTAACTTCAACTTGACGAGACGCCGCTCTTGCATGTACTTTATGTATGACAGGTGAGCAAATTTACATAAAACTAAGCAATGTTATATAGCTCAACATGATGAAATGTTAGGATATGATCAGTATGTTGTTCTAATGTTGATCTAGCTTACTGCTTGTCTCATACAGCCAACAAACTAACACATAGAATAACATTATAACTTTCAACACACTCAAATGCAGTTTAGTGTGATAGTGTAGACCAAGTGAAACAGCGCTGCGTTACCTCACAAGTTTCTTTCGTCTAATAAACTGACCTGTGTGAGTAGTAATTCTGCACTTGCGGGTAGTTCGGTAGAATGAAATGTCCTCATTTTTTATATCCGCAGGACTCGCGTGTGGCGCTGATATCTGTCTCTCATTAGCAATCGCGGCCTGCTTCGTACTACACTCATGTTAAAAAACATGGATGTATTCACTCATCCATATACATTATTAGATCCATCGGCATGACGACAAGTTCCATAATTCCGCTTATACTTCATCAACCTACGCCTTTGTTATTGTAAGAGGTTAGCGACCCCTAGCGGAGGATACAATTACATATTGTAGCTTTAAAGTGTACCTAAAGGATACTTGCAATAGTTCCACTTTAGCACAATCAAATATACTTAAGTATATCTGTAGCGGATGTCCAAATATGGTCATTAGTTACCGTTCAATGATTGGAAGACTTCCTTTCAAATGTTGATCGACAGGAAATCCATACCTGCAAAAGAGATTTTTTTCTATAGGCAGAGATATGTAGGTGGTTCTGTTAAGAAGGCTCTTGATGGTTACTTCTTGGAAAGGAATCTGCTTATCGTGCAGCTTGGTCATTTTTAAAAGATATGGAAATCCATTCCTCACAGCTAAGTCCTTTAGAGATAAACTTTACGCATGGCCAAAATTAGGTCCAAAGGACAGTCTGGAACTGCGAGAGTTTGTGGATTTTCTTCGAAGCTGTGAGGCTGCAATTCCACAAATAAGGGGACTTGAGGTGTTGAATGATTGCAAACGAAAACCAAAAAATTCTTGTCAAGCTTCCAGATTGGTTAACATCAAGATGGAATAGGGAGGTCTTGGAGGTTGAAGAAAAGACTAATAGATTTCCCAGTTTCAGCCAATTTGTGAAGTTTCTCACGAAGGAAGCCAAGATTGTGTGCAATCCTGTAACATCACTTTATGCTTTGAAATCAAGTGATAATGAAAGAACAAACATGCTAAAGAATCAAGGCCAGCTCTGGTGAAAACAATTCTGCCGTATTGAGTTGTGTCTTCTGTGAAAGACAAGGACATGGGCTTCATAGATGCTGTAAGTTTCTGGAGAAGACAGTTGATGAGCGACATAAGTTTGTTCACAAGAGAATGTTGTGTTTTGGTTGTCTGAAGTCCGGACATCGTTCAAGGTTTTGTGAGAACAGAAGTGCCTGTGACAGATGTGAAAAGAAGCATCCAATGTGTCTTCATGAGGAGTAGGAACGCAAACAGAGGAAAAGGAAAGGAGCACAGAGAATTTTCAAAATAGATACACAAAGGTATTGGCTGAGGCAACTTCTAACAGAGTCATACAAGATACCAATAATACTTACACTTCCTCAATTATACCAGTATGGGTGTCTACAACATGTGAACCAGAACATGAAGTTCTTGTATATGCTCTCCTCGATACTCAAAGTGACACAACCTTCATTCTTGAATGCACTTAACACAAAGGAGGAAGCAGTGCAACTGAAGCTTTCTACAATGGCTTCAAAGAAAACTGCCTCTCTCCTTTCTTCTAGGCTTGCTACTTCAGATGATCTAGATTCAAGACCTTTGGCTTCTTTCACATGCCGTTTGAGTCTGGCAATAGCCTTTACCATCCTGGTCCAATCAGAGAATTTACAAAGGTGATGCAACAATGATCTTTCTTCGGTTGCTTGGGTACTAAGAACTTGAACCTTGTGAAGTTCTGGATCATTATTCGTGAGTACATCTTCCAACTTAAGGTTGACAGAAGTTTGTGGAGCTGGCATCACTTGTCTGACAATGACCTGGTGACTTATTCCATAGACATCTCCTTAGTCAACGTATGGATTACCATAACCGATTACACTCCAGCCCAGATCATTTCTCTTTGCAAAGGGATGATTTCCTTCACTGGCCACCACCTCTCTTTGGAGAAGAGCCTGAGGACAGTTGTAATCAATTAATAAACCAACATCACACCTCTGTCGAGGAGGAAGCTTGTCTGCGATATGTTCAAGATGAGGCCATACTCTTGCTGTCTCTGGTGTAGGAAAATTATCTTTACTTGCAGGAACAAACTCTCTTGAGTAGGTTGTTGGCAGAAGAATTCTACTCTGTGAATAAAATCCTCTAATCTGCAAACCAGTCAACTTAAAACAAGGTACAACTGAACTCTTTATTATTCAAATGGTCCAAGAAACCGCCTTCTCCAAAGAGATGCAGAGTCTCAAGAAACAGAAAGCATCTGACACTCAAGACAAGGCAGGCAAGTTGTATAAGTTGAGACCCTTTCTGGATGGTCAAGGTATGCTTCGAGTTGGAGGTCGCCTGGCACATGCACATGAATTACTAATTAAGCATTATCATGAAAAAGTTCAACATCAAGGACAAGGAATGACTGTGAATGAACTCCAGTCCAATGGCATATGGATTTTAGGATGCAGTAGTGCAGTCTCTTCTCATTTCTAAAAATGCTTGAAATGCAGGAAATTCAGAAGGTGTACAGAAGAACAAAAAATGGAAGATCTCCCTGAAGATCGCATACAGATGGCTCTGTTTTGTGGGATGGATTGTTTTGGACCATTCTATGTCACAGATGGTAAAAGATAACTTAAATGTTATGGATTGTTGTTAACTTGCATGTGTTCCAGGGACATACACATTGAAATGCTTGATGACTTATCTACTGATGCATTTATTTACGCCCTGTGTTCCTTTATTGCTATTCGTGGAACTGTTTGCCAAATTCGATGTTATCAAGGCACAAACTTCGTTGGTGCAAGCCGAGAGTTTATGAATGCGATAGAAGCGGATCAAGAGCAGTTGAAGAAATTAGGATGTGAGTTCAAACTGAACGTCCCGTTTGCAAGTCATATGGGAAATGTAAGAAATGTCTTGACTGCTGTTCTTGATCAGTCTTGTAGAAGACTAGATAGCACCTTCCTGCAAACTTTGTTATATGAAGTTATGGCTATTGTGAATAGTTGGCCCTTGACTGTTGAACATCTGAACGACCCATTGGGTCCAGAGCCTCTTACACCGAATCACATCCTGACTATGAAGTCTACGATTATTGAACCACCCCCTGGAGAGTTTATTAAAGAAGATCTTTATCTCTGTAAACAATGGCGTAGGGTGCAATATTTATCCAATAGCCAGGTATCTTTTAAATCTTCAGCAGAGAGAAATGGAGCAAGAATCGCAGGAATGCCAAGGTAATGGATATTAGGGCTGGGACGATACACCTATCTCCCGATTCAATATTATCACGATACTTGGGTGCCGATACAATATGTATTGCGATTTTTTTAAGAATTGCGATTCTACAAGTATTGCGATTCAATATTGCGATTTTTTTCTTTCTTCTTTTAACACTAGACCATGGGGAAAAGTTAAATCATACACTTATACAGACTTTACATGATGTATAAGATGAGTCATATTTACAAAAACAATTCATCACATTTTTCTGACTTATTTTACTCTTAAATAGTACTACATTCTATTTAATAAATGATTCAATAACAAATACATTTTTAAACAGTCACTTGTCGCCACCTTGTGGCAAAACAATGTAATCGATAAATGCGTTATTTTTAAGCGCCAAATCAAAAGCTGATTTACTCTATTTTGATCGCTATCGTAGACATCAGTGTTTATATTTGAACCTTAAACTTTTATCCCAGTACTTCTATGATAATTTGAACTATTGTATCACAGAAATAATGATACTATGAGGAAAAGACTGCTGTTTCATGACAACTCTCTCTGGGTCAGAACTACGTAACGTGGAAACTGGCCAAGGTGATAGAAGTGTACCCAGGAGATGATGGCAAAGTGAGAAAGGTGAAGCTGTTAATGAGTGACTCTACCCTGGATGAGAAAGGTAAATGTTCATCTAAGCCTAATTACCTGGAGCGTCCAATTCAGAAGAAAGTCACCCTCTTGGAAGCAGATTGATGAGATTAATGATGTTCTGCTTATTTATTTACTCTCTGTCATTCCATGGGTTAGTTGATATTTCATGGTTATATTTTAATTGTTACACAATCCAATTAGTTTTCTATAGAGAAATCATAAGTGATTTGGTGGGACTGTAGCGGATGTCCAAATAAGGTCATTAGTTACCGTTGACTAAGCGGAACTAATTATGACAGAACTGGTTTACCGGGAGTCATAAACAGACCCACAATCGAATACACTGCATAATGTGGTTTCACTCACGAACGCAACTAGCACACAATTGAAGCTAGAAGAATGTGAAACTTAAATGGAAGAGTTGTTGATGTTTCCTTTGAATCCTCCCTTCTGTAAGCAGTTAATGAGGTAGGCCTATGTCTGTTTCCTTTGAGTGAAGTGTGTTGCAATATTAATCGAGTACTTTTTACAAATGTGTTTAATGTTGTTACTGGGTTACTTTAAATGAGATTTAAATATTTTTAATGTGTGTTTATTGTTTTTTTGTTGTTGTTGTTGTTTAATTACTTTGAGTCATACCAAGAACAAGATGATTGTTTTGATATTTGTTTGTTTTCAGTTTTTACGTCTGGTGTTGTTTGACATCTTCATATTAGTCAGCGGTTTCAATTGTGAATGAGGAATCAATGTTATGAATCCGAATAAACCATCAGTCATTGAAATCAAGAACTTGCTTGTGTGTTACTGGAGGGAGCGACAATATCTTTAGTTGCATTCAGCACTACTAACGGATATCTAAAGTGCATTAAGTTCAAAATAAGTTGTTTCAATTTAGCAGACTTATGTTGATTTAGTATACCACAAGTACAATTGCAGGGTATTTATATTAAGTACATAAATATGTAAATATATTTGTAGTATACTTAGCATAAAATAAACGTATTTCAAATTCAGTATATTTAATTTTCACTTGGGAACACAAATTGCTTTCAGTTATTGATGAAATCATACCCTTGTGTGGCAGGCAGAGCAGATTCCGCCATAGTCGTTGACTGTGTTGCATAGAGTGTACGTGAATGTGGGATCGGAGGCATCAAGATAGGGGTGTGATCCTTTTGGCTAGGGGCGTGTTTGTTTTGGTGATTTCAAATATCAACAGCGTTTACCAGAATCGCTTACAGCGCCTTTAAAAATATCTAATCCTGTTTACATGAAATAAGCCTGCTCCCAAGCAGGTTTGAGCTTATGGACCTGGGGCCCGCTTCAGAAAGAAGGTTAAGTGAAAACTCTGAGTATGTTAACCCAGAAATGAGGGAAACTCTGGGTTCTCTTACGAGAGATTCTCTCGTACTGCGTAGAATACGCTAGGGGAAAATCCTTTTCCACGAGAATACTGAAGCCAAAAAATTATCCTTAATTTTGTATTAATGTAAAACGCGTTGCGGCAGCATACAGACATAGGCGAGGCAGCTCGCGCGCCTATTGGCTGGTCTGCTGGCAACTGCTTAAGCCTATCGAGCGAGACCTAGAGTGACGTCAGACCCAATGAGGGCGCTTCGCGCCCTCTGCGTCACGTCCCGCCGAAACGGGCGTGGCTTAGGTCTATAAATACCGCTCGCAGGCTTTATATCTCTGATTTTTCATCCTTCAGCGAAGCAACTCACATCGCTGGATCCGAGAAGAAGCCGCGCCGTTGAAGAAGCACTTCAGCGGGACGAGTCGAGAAGCTGCTGGCCGCGCCGCCTTCATCGCCTTCCTGCTGCTGTTATATCCTTTCTCTTCTACTGTGCCTTGTGTGTGCTCGCCGCCGCGACACACACTCTCATTGCACTAAAAGAGCCGGGCGTCTTTTTCAAGACGCCCCTTCTCCTGAGGATCACGCAGTTCTCGCGCTCGCTGACGGCGACTGCCCTCACTGCGAGCTAGGTACTGCCTATGGTGACTCTGCGGACTCACCTGGCATCCTTCTCCGAGACTGCTCCTCCGCCCTTCCAAGCCGCAAAGCTCGCCGGTTCGCCCGCTTGCCTTGCCTGCTTGGGGGATGATACCTGCTCGCCCTCTGTTCGAGCCGCGCAACCGCGCCGTTCACAGGGGATGTCTGGAGCGGACCGTCACGGGGCTGGCTTTCTCTCTCCCTCTGTTCGAGCCGCGCAAACTGCGCTGCTCACAAGGGAGGCTGGAAGCGGATGGTCGGGGTTAGTTTTTCTTTACGTTACAAGAAAGCTACCCTACCCCTGCGCCCCATTCACGCGTCACTCACCGGCGAAAGGAGAAAAGTGTTTACAGTCTCGTCGAGACCGGACTGACCTCATTTCTCACACATGTCTCAGTTCCCTGATCAGGCGACTGGAAATGTCTATACTGCAGAAAACGTGCCTGTTTTTTAGTACACGCACGCCTGCAAGCAAACGCCGAAGAAAACATGTTGACGCTCTTTTATATGCTCGTGCATCTGAAAGCCTATGTGTTTCCCGCTTGTGGCTCAGTGGCGGAATCCTAGGTTTTTTCACACGGGAGACCGGTGTTCGAATCCCGGTCTAACGGCAGATAAATTATGCCGCCAATTCTTCGTTCTGTCAGTTCCCTGGAAGGCGACTGCAGACGTGCATTTTGCAGTCGACGAGCGCGTTGTACAACCCGCTCGCCTGCACCCAGACACCGTTTCTATGGTTCCCGTGCGTCACTGGCGAAAGGAGAAAAGTGTTTACAGTCCCGTCGAGACCGGACTGACCTCATTTCTCACACATGTCTCAGTTCCCTGATCAGGCGACTGGAAATGTCTATACTGCAGCAAACGTGCCTGTTTTTTAATACACGCACGCCTGCAAGCAAACGCCGAAGAAAACATGTTGACGCTCTTTTATATGCTCGTGCATCTGAAAACCTTTGTGTTTCCCCCCTGTGGCTCAGTGGCGGAATCCTAGTTTTTTTCACACGGGAGACCGTGTCCGTGTTCGAATCCCGTGTTCGAATCCCGGTCTAACGGCAGATAAATTATGCCGCCAATGCTTCGTTCTGTCAGTTCCCTGGAAGGCGACTGCAGACGTGCATTTTGCAGCCGACGAGCGCGTTGTACAACCCGCTCGCCTGCACCCAGGCACCGTTTCTATGGTTCCCGTGCGTCACTGGCTAAAGGAGAAAAGAGTGTTTTTAGTCCCGCTGCGGCCGGGCCGATCTCAATTTCTCACACATTTCTCATTCCCCTCTGAAATTCAGGCGACTGGAAATGTCTTTATTGCAGTGAGCGAGCCTGTTGTTACACACACGCCTGCAAACAAACGCCAGCATGTTGACGCTCTCTGATAATACTCGCGCTGACTGAAATCCTATGTGTCTTCCCCTGTGGGCCAGTGGCAGATTCACAGATTTCCACACGAGAGACCTGTGTTCGATCCCGGGTCTACCGGCAAATAAAATTATGCCGTCAATGCTCGCTCTGTCAGTTCCCTGAAGAGGCGACTGCAGATGTGTATTTTGCAGCCAACGAGTGCGTTGTACAACCCCCTCGCCTGCACCCAAACCTTGCCGCTCGTCCAGTTCCAAGAAATGTGACTGGTCCAGCGTATTTAGCAGCCAACAAGCCGGTTCCATTGCCCGCTTGCCTGCACAAAAAAGCCATTTTTACGGCTACCCAGATAAATCCCTTAAAGAAGTGTATTTTCTGGTGTCCCGGCCACGGCCGACGGTGCTTTCATGTGTAGAAAAAATGCCCACTACTCAGTGCCCATTCCTACACACAAGCACAGCCCTTCACACAGGGCTCGCGCACATAAAATCGACTCAGATCGATTGCGCTTTAAACGTAGCAAACGTGCCCACTACCCAGTGCCCACAAACGCTACTTCCCACATGTCTCACGGTCTCTGTAAATACAGGACCAGTATGCATACGCTCTGCTCACGCGAGCAATGCTGTTAAAGTGGTGTATGTGCCCGCTGCTCTGCGCCCACGCCCACACACAGACATGAAACTAGCCCAGCCCTCCCCCTCTCAGTTAGACACTGCAGAGGAGTCGAGCACGGGCGTTCTGCCCGCTGTTATCAGGGCGGCCCCTGATTCAGATGTCATGAACGCGACGCTTATGTCACAGCACACAAAAGCCCCTGTATCGCGAGCCGATCAGAGCGTGCTTCGCATCCAGCCCCTAGCTACTTGCGCACTTGCGTGGGAAAAGCTTTCCGGGGTTTCGAGATGGGTGCTGAACATCATAAAAGAAGGCTATTCGCTGCAGTTTCGCCGGCGCCCTCGCCGCTTCATGGCGCGCGTCGGGACCACGGTAGAATCGAAAGTAGCTCATCTACTTCGAGCCGAGATTCTGAAACTGTTGAGCAAAGGGGCTATAGAACCCCTATCTCAAGCTCAAAGCGAAGGGGGGCTTTACAGCAGACACTTCCTGGTGCCCAAGAAAGACGGGGGTCTCAGACCCATACTAGATCTGCGGCAGCTGAACAGAGCGCTTCTGAAGCGCCAGTTCAGGATGCTCACGACCAGAAAAATCCTCGCGCATGTCCGCCGAGGGGACTGGTTTGTGTCAATAGATCTAAAAGACGCGTATTTTCAAATACAGATAGCGTCACGTCACAGGCAATTTTTGAGATTCGCCTTTGAGAGCCAGGCATATCAGTACACAGTCCTGCCTTTCGGCTTGTCCCTGGCACCCCGTACATTTACGAAGTGCATGGACGCAGCTGACCTCCCACAGGGAGTGTTAAACACTATCACACAGGCCAGAGCTCCGTCTACGCGACGTCTCTATGCCTCAAAATGGTCAGTGTTCTCTAGCTGGTGCACAGCTCGTGGTGTGTCACCCCTGCATTGCGGTGTGACGGAGGTTCTCTCCTTCCTACAGGAGCTGTTGGATAAGGGCAGGTCCCCTTCCACGCTCAAAGTCTATGTAGCGGCCATAGCAGTGTTCTCTTCGACCACGCTTGGCCAGTCTATTGGAAGGAACGATTTAGTCATTCGCTTCCTTAGAGGAGCTAAGAGACTGAATCCTCCCAGACCTCCCACAGTCCCTATATGGGACCTTTCTACGGTACTGGAAGCCATGAAAGGTCATCCATTCGAGCCCTTGCAGAAGATTGATCTTAAACACCTGTCTTTCAAGACGGCGTTTCTTCTGGCTCTCGCTTCAGTGAAGCGCATAGGGGACTTACACGCGCTCTCAGTAAGCGCGACGTGCATGGAATTTGGGCCGAATGACTCTAGAGTTATACTCAAACCTAAGCACGGTTATGTTCCTAAATCCCTCAATACACCGTTCAGAGCACAGGTCATCTCCCTGTCTGCTCTGCCGGTCACTGAAGGAAATATGGACGAAAGCTCCCTTTGCCCAGTCAGGGCGTTAAGAGCTTATGTGTCTCGCTCGTCTGTTTTCTGACAGACGGAGCAGCTCTTTGTTTCGTTCAGCGGGCGTTCTAAGGGACTAGCCGCTTCGAAACAAACCCTATCCAGATGGGTAGTGGACGCAATAGCGCTAGCTTACACAACCAAGGGCATGCAGTGCCCGCTGGGTGTCAAAGCGCACTCCACGAGAAGCATGGCTTCATCGTGGGCCTGGTCAAGTGGGATTGCCTTGCAAGATATTTGTATGGCGGCAGGCTGGGCCTCTCCGTCTACATTTATAAGGTTTTACAACCTAGAGGTTCCCGCACTACAGGCCAGACTACTGTCGGTCTAGTATGGCCAAATCTCATAAACTGACGCTGTCAGTTATGCAGCTATTTGAGTATTGCAGTCCTTGCTCTATGCTGCCATAAAGGAAGATAGTTGCTAAACCCCTCCTCTTCCAGGATTCCCTGTGAGTCCCCTGGGTGATTGTGTACTGTATGAACTCCGGGCTGTCGCCCTTGAGTCTATAGTATCAGATCCCAGCACGCACGGCGTTTTACAGTAGGTTCCCCTAGCGTATTCTACGCAGTACGAGAGAATCTCTCGTAAGAGAACGTACTCGGTTACTAACGTAACCTCGGTTCTCTCTAGAGAGAGGAACGAGTACTGCGTATCCTGCCGTGCATGCACGCGCTCTGGTTGCTTCGACTATGAAAAACCAGAGATATAAAGCCTGCGAGCGGTATTAATAGACCTAAGCCACGCCCGTTTCGGCGGGACGTGACGCAGAGCATTGGGTCTGACGTCACTCTAGGTCTCGCTCGATAGGCTTAAGCAGTTGCCAGCAGACCAGCCAATAGGCGCGCGAGCTGCCTCGCCTATGTCTGTATGCTGCCGCAACGCGTTTTACATTAATACAAAATTAAGGATAATTTTTTGGCTTCAGTATTCTCGTGGAAAAGGATTTTCCCCTAGCGTATTCTACGCAGTACTCGTTCCTCTCTCTAGAGAGAACCGAGGTTACGTTAGTAACCGAGTACGTTTTCCGTTTCAGAATGGGAGGTATGTCAAACCCAAGAAAGCAGAGTAAATCAAGCCGTTTCTGAAAGAGAGGTAACTTATACTACTCATAGTCAGTTACCATGGTAACTTACTCTGTGAACCTAACCTGGTCAGGAGCAGGTTTTCTTAGGTAAACCCACAGTTGACCTAATATAGTTAGGTTACTCTTATGTAGTAAATGCATCTTGATTTAACATTTTTTTTTATATTTTGACCTGGAAACAACGAGACAAAAAGGCTAAGTAAGAAAAGCATTTTTTTGCAGTGCAGTACATTCATTCATTGCACATTTTTCTATATAACATCAGAGATGCAGAGCACATTAGTAAGGCCACTGTATCAGAGCGGGAAGGAAAGTGTGCTTCGCTCTCACGCTCCTTCTGAGAGTTTTTGTGTTGTTTCCTTGACACAAACCCGTATGAGCCATCAAAGAAGAGATTCACAGGATTGCAGGTCAGTGATGGAGAATTCGGTTTAAATTAGGCTAATCTGATAAAGGACGTTCACTTGATAACATCTTGCTGTGACCCCTGAAAGTAACCTAATAATTAGAATTTCCTTTAGGATTTCCAGTGTGGTTGGATGCATTGATGACACACATAATCCCATCATCGCACCTTCCAAAAATCTAACATCACTCTATGGAATGGGAGGATGCCAGATGGAAGGGTAGAGATATATGCCGTAACCACAACCACAGCTGTTAAATAAACAAATTATTCACAATTTATTTGTTCATCTTTATTTCCTACAAGTACAAAAGCAACAGTAATTATTTTTCCAGTTGGATTTTATATTCTTCCAATATTGTGTATCTCCGCTTCATCTATCAGTGGTGGTGCAGGTCCAGCCTCTGCATTCTTGCTGTTGGCGAAGTAACTTAGAAGTCAAATGTTAATTTCATTAGCCTAATTTAAAAGATTTAACAGGTTGGAGAACCTGAATTAGAGAACATTTAATTATGTGAAAAGAGCATTATGTTACATGGAAACAACCAGAGGTGTATAGTCCAGGGGTCAGAAAGTAAAAGTTCTGCCATATATTTATTCCACCCATGAACTCAGTCAGCTGATTTCACTAATTAGTTATATATCCTGTCTGAATTAGCAAATCCAGGGGCACGTTCAACTTCAAAACGGTGCGCAATGTTTTGCAACGGTTTCCGGGTTGAACGTCATGTTTCCTGGAAACGGCGTGCACCGGTGTGCAACAGGGTTTGAGATCCGTTTTCTCTTGTTTGGTGGGTGTGTCAGAACTGCAGTCCAATCAGCAGCAACATGTATATAAAACACGGGGTATTAAAGTGAACTCGCACAATGGGCTCAAGGAAAGTAATTTACAAATGTGTTCGATGCAGCTCGGTATACGCAACAACTGAGGATATTAGAAGACATGTTTGTCCTAAGTTTTATTGTAAAAATATAGGATATCAACATAATGATGTAGTTGTTTATATTTTTAGCTTCATTGCAAGTGTATGACATTTGGTATAGAAATAAACAATGGTAATTAAGTGCTTTTCCTAAAAATAAGAAAGAAAATACAAGGTATTAAAACAGTATGACCTACAAATAAAGTCAGTATGTGAGGCTAAATAGATGTGTTTTAGTCTGAATTAGGTAAGATGTGTGCTTCCATTTCAGTTTCCACAAATCCCTTCACTCGATTGGGATGTTCTCTTTTGTTCTGGGCGGCAAGTGCAGTAACTGTAACATCGGGCATATTTTGTAGTATTAAACACATATTTATACTAACTTCATCAGGCTCAGAAAATTCTTTACAAAGAATGGCCTTCTCAGCTGCCATAGTTGCAACTCTTGCGTCATCAGAACAGTGTGTTCAACGCATCACCGTTTCTGTTTAAAAAACGTTGTGCAACGTTTTGTCGGGGCTGAACGCAGCCCAGGTGATTGGAACAAAATACTGAGGAGGACTTTACACCTCTGGAAACAACTGTGGCACATTGAAATAGGCACTGCATTATATTTATTTAATATGTCAAATGTTTGTAAAGTCATGTAGCCTACAGCCATGACCCTTTTATGCCTAAAGATTTTACTGATTGAATTATGGTTTTATTGTTCATTTTTAGTTGCTGCAATGTTCTTTTTTTCTTTTTCTTTTTTTGCCTGTGGGATCCCATGAAAATGAGTATTAGTTCAATAACTTACCTTTCTGTCAGTTTTCACATGATAATTTAACAGTGATTAAGAATTATACTTTTCTGTTGACTCGGAAGTACGCAGACGTTGCCATGGTGAATCGTAATTTCGGAACTCAATTGATCATGGCTTTTCATAGTCATGGTGCACGCGCTTAACTCAGTCAACCTACTCAAGAGTTGATTGAACTAACTCAATTCAACTATTCTGAAACCAAAAACTCAGAATTTTCCATCTCAGGGTAAATCAACTTCAAGTTTTAACTCAGAGTTGGTTGAACCTCCTTATTGAAACAGGCCCCTGTTGCTATGACAGCAACTCCAGGACAGCAAGACCATTATTTACTCACCCTCATGTTGAAAGGAGCAATTCTAAAGACACTTTTCCATGCAATAACAATGAACGGGAACTGAATGTTTCAAAATTCAATAAAGGACTCAAAAGCACCAACAATGTAAAAATGGCAGATGTGAATAAAGCCATTTCTAATGAATTCCTATGAACAAAGATTTTATTTTAAATAACAAATTCCCAACTGTTTCTTACATAAAGCTGTCATATGACTTTAAACAACCTAGAATATAATGCATGTACTACAGTTTTATGGTGCTTTTTTTTCCTTTTTGAAGTTTCAAAGATTCAGTCTCTGATTATAATAATTGCATGCAATAAAAAATAAAAAAAGCATAGAAGCCCTATATTCTCCAGTTACATTCAAAAAGGAAAGCATGCAGGTTTAGAATGACATAATGTTGTGTAAATGATGACATTTGTGCAAGACAATGTAATTGAACAAAGCCTTTTTTTGTGGCTAAAAGAGCAGTTGGTGGCCTTTGAAGTTCAGCCTCCCTTCCATGTTTTTTCTTTTTCTTTTTTTCTTTTCTAACCCCATAACAGGAAAACACTATGCTGTTGGCCCATCTCCCCAGCTCCGATCTGCTCTCTCTTATTAGTCATGGCTCTGACAGTGACCACACGCATGCACACACACACACTAGGGTCCAGAGCAATTAGCAAGGTCAGACTTCTAACAGAGGGCACGGCCAGAGTAACCAAGCGTGGTGAACAGAAAGCGAGAGAGTGGGAGACATCAGGGGGATGCTGGCAAAATGTTGGTATAATGCTGCCTAAGAGGAGCAAACAGCAGACTGATGGTGACAGGGTGTGAGAAGGAAAAAAAAGACAGTTACACTAGCCCCTGGGTGGAAGGATACGGCACACCATGCCTCTACAGAGGCACACCGACAGATGGCCTTTAATTGGAGGGAAATCCCAATTTATTGGCCCAAAGTGCCACTGGAAACAGAGCATAAAAACAAAAAGCAGGCAAGGGGCCGTCAAAGGCACAGACGTGTATGACCGCATGCGAAGGGTCGATGAGAGGCCGTGTGCTGTGCATGCAAACATCTAAATATGCAGATGCACATGTAATATTTCCAGAACATCCCTGCATCACTCCAAAAGAAAAAGAGTCCCATTTGGAGCTTCCATATCCTCTCTCGCTCCCCCTCACTTTCACTAAGAGGAATGGGTGACACGAGTAAAATGGAATTCTCCCTTTTCCCCCTATGGCACTGAAGACACAGAGGGTAGGAGGCAGAATGATGGTTTCATAAAGTGAACTGTCTGCCCAAATGGAGAGGAAGGATGGCATAAAGTCAAGCTGACACTGACAGTAACTCACACACACACGCAAAAAAAAAAAAAAACACTACACTGCTGCTCATTTAGCCCTAGTGGGCTCAATCCCCTCGGCATCTATTTTCATTAACGGTGCAGGACCTCGTTTGTGATCGTTGAACGGAACACACTTAACACTGTTACCCTGCCTGTATCTTTCATGTCTGTTCTCTGTACATGAAAGTGCAGATTGCAATTTAGGCATGTCTCCCGATCAATGCCGATAACAGACCAGAGAGCCTCAATGCACATTGGTTACATTGTAAATTTACAGAGCCTGATTTATACTGAAGCTGTCCTCTGACATACAGTATGTAGACATGTCCAATATAAAGGACTGACCTAGTATCTATTCTAAAAATAGTTCTGCTAACAAACTTCAATGGAAAAAAAGCCACGGAACCACATATGAAAAATAAAAAGAGATGCAAAAGAGCCTAAATATAATTGTATTTATATAAAAATATAAAGACTGCAAAGCACTTGCTCTGACCATTTAGGTAGTTTCTGCAGTTTCTGAGAAAAATCTACAAGGAACTCAAAAAGCTGAAACAAGTTGATAGAATAAAAAATAAAAAAAGTTCAGAATAGGGATGCACCAATTTAAATAGAAATTGTAGTCAATACTGGTGGTAAGCCAAAACTTATTCCCATGTAATGGCTGATAAACAAAACAAAAAAATGTGTAAAAAAAATGTACACTATTTAGTGGAAATGAGATTTAAGATTTTTCTCAGTATGGCACAGATATATTCTGCATCCCTAGTTGTGAGACACTTTTGAAAAAAGAAGAGACTGTGTAAAAGTCAGTCCAAACTAAACTATCTCCCATGTGTCAATTGTGTCATTAAGCCCATGCATCTTATAAAAAACAAGGTTTGTAGAAACTAAATAATGCAAAATCAAAGTAGAACCAAACAACATACCAATTGTCTCTGTAATCATATTCACACACTGATATATTCTAAAAAGGATAAAACTTGAATATACTCATTTACAGTATTCATCTCTTTTAGTGAACTTCAGTCTTGCACACTCCACAACTTTTGTGTCACCTCTCTGGTTGAAAAGCACAAATCAAACCCGTACATAATGATTGGGGAGAAAGGGAGTGTGGCAAAACGATTTGCATCCTCACATAATTAGTCATGGGGCGTGAGATGGCATCTCTTCCCACCATCCCTCTCGATGGCGGGTCCCGCACCCTGGTAATGGACTGGTGTTCAGTAACATTGTGCTTTTAGTGTGCGAGGTGGTGGGAGGGAGGAAAGGAGAGCCGGGGGTCACGTGACCTCACGTGGTGGTAAGCGTGAGCAGTTCAGCGCTGGTGCGCATTCTCAGCGGGGAAATTTGTCCTAATAAAACGTCAGGCCCCAAGCAGAATGAACTGTAATGACTTTCTGAGTTCACTAATGGTCAATAAATCTTAGATTAGAGAGGCCCGGCACAAAACCCGTGCAAGAATAAGCCAAGCGCTTTCATGGACACACACACACAGCCATGTGGCATTGGATGGAATTTGATGGGTTTATTGTCTCAGTTTTCATGCATTTCTGTTTGATTTGCATAGTACAGACTTTCAAAAGTTGAAGGGTTTAAAACACATCAATGTTTTAGAAATAAACATTAAAGACAGCTGCAATTTCATCTTCGGCATCTGATTAATTTCAGTGGGGTTTCAATAAAGACAGGGCCGCAGATAATATGTTTTTCAGATCAAATTTTTAAGATGTCTATAGGCTATCAAGGGTCAAAGCAAGAAAATAGTGCTCAAAATCTCACAAAAAGCCTACAGATGTTCCAATAAATAAATAAAAACTCAAAGAAAGAGACTGAGACCTCTTTCATTTTTTAAAACTAAGAAATAAGAAGAATAAAGCTGATAAATGAGTCGGAAGGTGGCTTGACCCTGCTAACCGCACCCCGTGCGCAGATTGCCTTCTTTACTCTAATGGCTTCACTTATCATTTGGCAGTGGGGGGGAAGGGGGGGTCACACTGAACGAATTGCACTGTGGACTGAAGGGGAAATTGGTGTAGACGATGCGAATCAATCATATTATCCATGTACATACAGCGGTCGCTCCTCCCTCCTCCCAGAAGGAACAAAGAAATGAGCTAGTGATCGCCTCCGATTTG
Organism: Rutilus rutilus; assembly: GCF_951802725.1. Lineage (NCBI taxonomy): Eukaryota > Metazoa > Chordata > Actinopteri > Cypriniformes > Leuciscidae > Rutilus > Rutilus rutilus. The sequence goes on along the minus strand of NC_140210.1, from coordinate 32,897,940 downwards.
ACATTACTGAATGGGGTGTGTTTGGAAAGTGCATTACGAGCGTTTTAAGTTGAAATATTAATATGGATGTTTCCTCTCATCCAGCTTAACTTGATTGTTTTGCTCTCAAAAAATCCAACACACGAAAAAGGAAAATCAAATTTGAGACATCAATCAGAAGAATCAATCATTCAGATGTACAAGCTCACATTATTGTAACCTTTGCTTACTTAAGGGACATTTAGGGAGAGGACAGCGACTACTCAATCAAGACACAATAGGACCAAGTTCCCGCCAGGATGAAATACGCTTGGCTCTTGGCTCCCCGAAGAGCAATTCTTCTCACTTTAAACTGTCTGGCTGTGATTTTTGGCACTTCGGCGTCCAAATACGGACAGGGAAGCAGAGAGCCGTCTGATTAATGTCCAATGTACCGTAGTCTACTTGAGGACATTCAGTGCTGCAATATGTTGCCTCCATCCAGGCGTGCCAACTGGCAGCACAGCACTGAGAGAGACTGGGCATTTGATGGGGATTGGCACACTTTATGGGTCACTTGCTAAAGAGTGCAACTGGCGCACACGCATGGCCAGAGGGAGAGGGATTCAGTGGCCCTCACAGCCCAGAGACATCTCATATCCAAAAAATAAATATATATAAAATCCCCATGCGCCACATTGAACAAGTAATACCAGTTTGAGACAGAGATTAAGGATGCCGGATTTATTTTCAAGCAGGGTATGTAGGGTAAAATGAGTGTGTATTCACTGCTAAATTCTAACATATTTAAACATGAGTTTAGCATAGTTCTTATATAATTGAAAATCAAGAATCTTGTCCTACTTGCCCTACTGTCATTTTTAAAGTTTATTTTGAACAACTGAAGAATGACATGTAAATAAAAAAAATCTGAATCCCAGAATAAAATGAACATATAAATTCAGATTGAATGATTCTCCTCAACTGTCCTATAGGTCAAGATCACTGAATAATAACTCCATGAATTATAATAATTGCTAAATTTAATTATAAAAAAAAAAAGTAACATCGTGCCACTCAAGGCCTTCTGCCTCAATTCAAGTCTAACTTTAATTGTTCACTTCAAAATAAAAACAATATTATAACAAATAAACGATAAAAAAAAAAAAGATAATTGATCCTCAAACCTGCTGCAATAAAGCTCCCAAATGTTAATGTTCAAATTAAAAAAGTCAAATTTAATAAGAGAAACCCCTTAATAAATGTGTTGGCAGTGAGATGGTCAACAGAAAAATTAAAGGTGGGAGGTGGGGCATCTCACCCTACATCCGGGACAACCTTCATGGACCGCTGCTTCTTTTTGACCCAATGGTCACCTTACCATTGTTTTGGGGCAAATTTAAAACTTGTAATTGGATCCAGAGCTGAACGGGTGTAGTGGGCGCAAACCTGGTGATTCAAATGTGTTCAGCTAGGCGTCATAATGGTCTCAAGTGCATCTTGAACTTAATTGTGTGTAATTGCACACCAAGTTGTTTGATGCACAGCAAGAGAATGGGCTTTTGGATGAAAATGGCATGGTACAGTATGCAGCCAAGTGCTGGCAGGGAGTCTCAGGCAGCAGGGACAAAATCTGTGCTTGAATGTGCGGGCATGTGTGTTTTTCGTAAGACTGATCACACAACTCATCTTTAGAGTGGTCCAAAGAATGTGTTGTTTAGCGTGAACAAGCCTTTTCAGTGTCAATTTTAAAAGAGTAAATGGGATTTCTTGGAACCTGGTCACAACGCCACAGCGCAAAGATACCTGGATCAAAGCATGTCAAGAGGGGACACAAATTAAAGATCTATTCAATACAAACCCAAGCTGGTTAATGGGATAAACATGGCCAATCTTTTATCTCTGGCACCAGCCATCTTGCAATGTACAGCTAAATCGTGTCAGATAAGGTTGCTGTCGTTTCTCCTCTGGCCATTCTGAGCACTGGTCCGTGTGCTAATCAACATCACAATGTGACAGACACAATAAAAATCAAACAGCATTTATAAAAGTCTATCCGCACCGCTCATGCCAACGGAGGGCAAAACGGCATTACCGTAGAAGAGAGAGAGTGAACAAGATATATACAGAATATATATAGAATGTGTAAGTGTGTGTGTGTGTGCACATTCAGGTAATGCTCACTAATGACCCATCGGGGGGCTGTCAGCTTGGACCGGCGGGCACACTGACTGAGTCCACTTGCTCCCCAGGGGGACAGTGCTGAAGCCCTGCACTGCCCTGTGAAGTCGTTGATCATAAATATTTCAGCCCTCTCTCACGCTCACTTTCTCTCTCCCTTCCTCTCTCTCTATCCATCTAATGCACAGAGGAATTTGGCGGCCGTCATGCCCCCCTTGCCGCACCTGTCACACACCCTCTAATTTGGGCTCTCTAGAGAGGCTGCTCCCTTGTGGACAGCTGTCCCCAGGGGAACATCCAGCAGTAGACCCCCAGGAGCTGTAATCACCCACAGCACCTTTAACAGAGGAGGGAGAGGAGAAGATCACTGTGGAAGGATCAACTATGAGACTATGCAGAGTTCATTTTCTAAAGAGTTGCCACAGTCTTGTCAGCATGCAGACAGATCAAATATCTCAATTTCTAAGCCCTTTAATTTCAGTGCAGACAATTCTTAAATAAACAAATCATTACTGATCATTGCTGATTCAGATTACCTGAATCTTAAATAAACAAATCATTACTCAGTGCATTTGTTGCAATGTTTCAATTACCGATGCAACTCTAGAATTCAGTTGATGTAGATGTGACACACCATGGTTAGGAGGCCAGGATGGACAGAAGCCAATGGGCAACTTTTTGAGGGGATTTTTAATGACCGCAGAGAGTCAGGACCTCGATTTAACGTCTCATCCAAAGGATGGTGCTTTTTTACAGTATAGTATATATGATGTAGATGCTACACACCATGACTACACACACTGTGGGCAAAATAAATAACATGTAATATCTATAAAAGTTGGAACAAATGTTTTATTATTTCAAACAAATGTTTTATTATACATTATCTATATATAGCATCTACTTCATATACTATACTGTAAAAAAGCACTGTCCTTCGGATGAGACGTTAAACCTAGGTCCTGACACTCTGTGGTCATTAAAATTCCCAGGATGTCCTTCGAAACACAGCCAAATTTGCCAATTGGCCTCTGTCCATCATAATGGCCTCCTAACCATCCCCATATATACATTGTGGCAACTTCTCACCAAGAAGCTTGGAACAATTTACCTGCAAACTACCTATGAGCTAGTGTACCAATGATAAAGCAGCTTTAAAAGCAAAGGGTGATTAAATATCACACCAAATATAAATTAGATTTTTAAAAACAGTTACTAATTAGTAATTAAACAGTATATATTAACAGTATTAAACAGTTAATAATTTCATGAATATAAGTTTATTGATAAATAAAAACTATGACTAGCTTAGTGCCTAAAACTTTCTACAGTACTTATAGTTTGCAGGTAGGAGTTCGTGGAGGGACCCTTTCCGTCCCATACAGCATGCCATTGCTCCTGTGCACAAAGCAAAGTACATTATGAAATGATTAACAGAGTCTGGTTTAGAAGAACTAGACTGGCCTGCATCAAACCCAAACCTGATCTTCTCTAAACACTTTTTGGGATGAAGAGGAACACTTACAGCGGGACAGATCCCATCGGCCAACATTAGTGCCTGACCTCACTGATTCCTGTGTCTGAATGGGAGCAAATCCCCACAATCATGTTCCAACTAGGGGTGTGTGATATATATCGTCCACCACAATATCGTAATTGTTGTTTTAACAATGTGCTACTTATGGAAGCAGATTAGTCTCAATTATAATTCACGCAAAAAAACATGATTCACACATGCGTCGACAATTTCACATGCATGAAACCTAATTCACTTACACAAAAAAAAAGAAATTCACGTGCGTGAAAAAAAAAAAAAATTCACAAAAAGCAATTCAGATGCGCAAAATAAATTTATATATTCATCAAATAAATTTCACAAATGCAAAACACAATTCGTAGATATACAACTGTGCACAAAAACCTTTGAATGTTTAAAATGTATGAGTTTATCCTTGAATGTGAATGTGCAAATCTTCATTCACGTGTGAATCGCCTTGGATGTGTGTGTGTGTGTGTGTGTGTGTGTGTGTGTGTGTGTGTGTGTGTTTGAGACTTTCCTGGCAGCGCTCTCCTCCTACACAGATCAATCGTACTCTTTAAGCCAATCAGATTTAAGCTTATCAATCGACCAATCAGTATCAAGTGAGGGCGGGCCTACCTGCATGTTACGTCATCAGCTTTCGACCACAGTTCATGGCTGAGCAGAGGTATGTGCAGTTGATCGGTTCATTTCTGTGTGTTTCCTGAAGTTAAAGAAGTTTGAGATCAGTTGAAGCAATAGTTTATGAACTATTAACTGATGTAAGCTAGTGCTGTGGTAGGACGTAGGCTCATTATTGGCCAGCATCACACGCATCACACATGACCAGCGTCGGCCAATAGTGAGCCTACATTCTGACGTACAACCCAGAAGCGCTGCGCTGTTACACTACGTGAACTCACTCAGAGGCCAACACATGATTAGTTGAATAAAGTCGTTATTTTGGGGTTTTCTTGCGGACAAAAAGTATTCTCGTCGTTTGATAAACTTAAGGTTGAGCCACTGTTGCCACCTGGACTATTTGAACGATGTCTTTACTAACTTTTCTGGGATGGCAGATATCGATTACCTAGCAGCCTATGAAGGAGTGAGCCAGCTCTCAGATTTCATCAAAAATATCTTAATTTCCGAAGATGAACGAAAGTCTTACGGGTTTGGAACAACATGAGGGTGAGTAATTACTGACAGAATGTTTGGGTGAACTAACCCTTTAATAAACAATTATGTGACTTACATTTTAGACACAATATTGCTTGTTTTGCTGTATTTCGCCAATGAAAATAGTCACAACACTGTTTTGTTACTGAATGAATCAGTCCAGTTGAACAAATTGGTTGTATGAATGATTCAATGACTCACACATTAAGAAAGTCAAATGCTTTTTTTCCTAAAATGATCAGCTGTTTGAACAAATCGGTTTAATTATGACTTAATTATTCGCTCACAGTAACTAACATCTTAATTTCTGCTTTGAAGATGAATAAAGGTCTTATGGATTTGGAATGACATGAGGGTGATTAAATGATGACACTGACAGTATTATAATTTTAGGGTAAACTATCCCTTTAGGTAGGTATATACCCAAACACATGAACATGAATATGGCAACGTTTTATTCTGAAGTTCTGAATACACTGCAGTTCTGAATTGAAATGTCCGGTGAGTGGCGCTAAAATCTTAATGCTCCATCATGTTTTAAAATAACATACACCTACACTATACCCTAAACCTACCCGATAGTGTTAACAAAAGCAAATGCGACATCATAACGTAATTGTAACCATGGCATTTTAGCTTGTTTTTGAACTTTGAGCTCGTGTATCGTGACTCATCTTTCAAAGGGTTCGTACCCAAGCTTTCCGCATCACAAGTACAATTCTGTACCAACTGAGCTACGGAGCAAGCTTAACAAGACAGTAAAACTGAACATATGGAGCTGGTTAAGTGATGTAAACTCCAAAATGTATTAGTTTACAAATCATGCACTATGGTAAAAAGTGTCAACGTAGTTGTGCAAGGAGCCGCGTGAAAACTAGTCATTATTAATCCAAAATCTGCCCCGTAATCAATTGTGTGTGAAAACGATTAAAAGTGGTTGCTGTTTTATTGCCTCTAGTGGTCATTTATTTTAGAAACTGCAGTGATATGTACATGCTGGTACGTATTTTGCAAAAATGTTGCCATAGGAACGTTTTTGCAATGAGCCTGCGCAGCCAGGACAACCACTTTGGAAACTGTCACACACACACACACACACACACACACACACACACACACACACACACACACACACACACACACACACACACACGCACACATGCACGCACGCACACACACACAAAAATATTCTAAATTGCAATTTTCCACTTTAAAGTTCAGTGTCCTCAGTGCCCTTAATCAGTGTGCAAATGCCATCAAGAACATCCTGTAGGAACATTGTTTTCTCGAAACTTGGGGAGAAAGGACACAATGTTTCTCTTTAAAGCACACACCTGAGACAAAAACAAAGAGTTACAAAAAAGTTACATCTCAGCGGTCTTTAAGGAACAGATGGCATCAGAACCAAAACATGTTGAATTTACTTGGAATTTCTTGGGAAAAGGCACAACAATTATTTTAAGTGAAGGAGGTATATTTATCACAGTATAAAAGCACAAAGGGGTGTTGCTCAAGTATAGAGAGGTTTAAAAATACGCAGAGAAACTTTTTACCGAAATACCAAAGTCACGACTCACGAGGGCAGATGACATCTTCTAATTTTATGTTAGGAATTTTAAATTGTAGGACAAATGTCTGTAAATATCAGTGAGATAATGTTACCTCAAAAAGTTGGGTGTCTTTCAAAAAATAGAAAAGAAAAAAAACTATTCAGAAGAAACATTTAAAGAAAAATTTGTATCGCACAAATAATAATTCACCACCAACATAAACCAGTTATACCACCCTAGAGAATATTACCCACATCTTTAAGCATTCTGCCCATGACATATGGCTGAAACTCATATCTACAGGACAGAAGCAAAATAACATTACTTTGAAGGTCATGTTCTTTACTCTTGGGAATTTGACAGACCAAACATAAGGGTCAAAGGATCAATAGCTTCATTATAGGAATATTTCAATCAAAGCTGAAAATTCAGTCATCATTTCCACACTCATAATGATTTTCTTCCTTCCATGAACTACAAAATAGGGACATGCTTTTTTTTTTTTTTTTTTTGCTGAAAGTTGCTCTTTTCTTGTGATGTTTTACATTACTGATGACAAATCTGTCCCAAAGCGTTTCAGGTGCCATGTTTAAATAAAATTGTATGTCTACGGTGGAAGGAGTGATTTTAAGCAAATAACCACATAAATTCAGTCTAGCTTCAAAGCGTATTGTTCTTTTATAGTGCTTTTTGGTCCTTTTTGCAGCTTTTTGGCACCGTAAACAACTGGAATGACACGACGTGTGTAATCGATCACAGAATTTCCATTTGGAATTTACAATTTTAGCTTTTTTTTATCAAAAGAACTATGAACAATATTTCACAAAAAAAATATTTTGCTTTATTGAGCCACTGAATGCAGGTTAAAATGAAAGGGTATAGCTTTTCTGTTTCGACAAACTGCTTTTCTAACTAAAACAAACAGTTATATGAATTTCTAGAAATTTCAATCCATTTTCATTCTACTTCCTTTCAATAAAATGTAAAATTCTGAACGCTGTTTGCTACCTCAATTCAAATGTGCAAATTGAATTGGAATTTAAAAATAAATTTTCAATTCAATTGGGATTTGAGAATTGTGCACAAAACAATGAATTGTTTGGAGAGGCCACAATAACATCAAAATTGCAATCAAAGTTAAGCTCATTTTTATTGTTCTGTATGAGGGCCTCTGTCTCAATGTCGATATTCAAAAACGCATTTCCCAGAGAATCCTCCAAAGAGGCCACTCTGTTTTGAAGACAGTCGTTAAAGCAGTTCTCTCATCTGAAGTAAGGGTTTCCTTCTAGCTTCGTCCTTTGAAAGCGCGATTCAATGGCACACCTAAAACAGTGGAAGCTGTTCTGATACCAGCGCCAGACTCTTTGCCGTGTCCTTGAACGAGATCACTGTGTTTGTCTACGCTAACCACCTATTAACTTTGAATGAGTCATAATGTGAATATACATGAGAATAAATAAAGACAATATCCATTTAAAGTTTAGATGGACTAAATAATTTAGGATAGTGTTTGTATGTGGCACGTGATGAAAATTTCAAAAGTATCAAAATAAATTCTATAGGTAACAGTTGTCTACACCACAGTTTAGAAATCAGAAACAGATGTGTAAGTTTCTTAGAAACCATCAGTTTTATTTTTCCCTCACGATCTCTCTCTCCTGTGATATCCAGCGCTTTCCAAAGCTGCCATTGTAAGAGCCGGCAGGTGTAATCACTCATAATACACATTGTACCACATTCATACACCTTCATTCAATCAGACCATATTGTACAGTCATAAATGCATGTACTGCTCACATGGGGAAAGCATGAGCAGATACAACAGGCTGAATGAACTCCCCAGATGGCGGCCCACATTCATGCCCAAAAAGAAATTGTACGGGAAAAGGAAATAATGTTAATTACAGTAAACAAAATCTGTGTCAGACACACTGATATATTTCAGCCCAAGTCAGCGGGCTGGGCCCAGCTTCATGGTTTTGCATGCTTATCTTTTATTCTCAACCCCCTTCCTTCTCTCTGTGATCGCTTTACAAGCTCAGCAGAACTGCAGTCACAGCTGCCATCGGTGGCCCTGTTATCTCTTTGTGTTTTGCAAAAAAAGGAAGATTAGGCATTAAATATCTCCTCCCATCATGCCACTAATTGTTCTTTAACTCGCTTCCTGCTCAGTAAAAGCGCCGAGCCTCATACAGATGATAATGTCACACTGCATGAATTGGGTGTTGATTTGATACACAAATGTAATTGTTGTGTTTAATGAGGGCAGGCGACGCTACGGGGTGAAGACGGTTTATTTAAGTCTTTAAAAACTATTCCATCTGCAAAAGAAACAGCAAAGTTAAAAAATTGGCTGTGGCTTAATGCATCGAGTCTGAAAGATTTTTTTTTTTTTTCTGCATTGTGTACACATGACTCAATCCCTTGTTATCAACAGCAATTTTATATTATTTAAATAAGTGATTAGATGAATATGCATTGATTTTAAATGACTCTCTATTACCATTGTAGTTGTTTTTCTTAAGCAATTAGAGCTTGAAAATCATATTGTAACTAATGAAATGGGTGACCAGTTGGTTCTATGGTTTCAAACTAATTATGAGTTTATGTCAGGACTAATTATGCCAGACAACTGAGACTTTATCACAGTTCATTTGCAAAGAGTAGCCTATGTGAATTATTTAAAAAACAAAAACAAAACAAAAACAATGGAGAGGAAATATGCTATTACCAAATATCTGGACTGACGAATGGACTCTCAACGAGTCCCTCAAGGTTGGGGGCTGCAGCCGAGATAACACATACTCCACAAACAATTTCTGAATTAAAGGTTCATTCAGGGACGAAGCGGGAGCAGTCTGGTGAGACATGGACAATTATTTCATTACCTCCTGAGAAAGTGCTGCTGAGATCAATTCTCATGCAACGAAAATAATTATTTCACAAGTTTTATAGCTAAATATATGACTTAAAAAGTTTACCATGTATTTTCTGTGTGTTTTAATTTACTTTTAATTAAACTATAACAAATATATATATATATTTTTTTTTTCACAAAAGGAGAATTTTTAAGATTCATTAAACTGTTCTTTCAAAACAGTTAAGGTCAGACACCAAAAATGAATTTTTTTTAATTCAGATTAAATACTGAAGAATCAGCTCAGTGATGTTTCATTTAAAAATCGAACTGATCTGGTTCTAGGATTAACTTAATGACTCAATGTCAGAGCTGGTCTTGAGTCAACAGCTGGAGAACGATTTAACAAACATCAACCTAAATTTTGGTCTGTTCACAAGGCTTTAGATTTCGAAGACTAAAGTGTCAATTTTGTGTCAATGCAGCAGCCAGTAGAAGCTTTGGTTGGTGTAGAAACAGTCAGTGTTCTGAGTTGCGCGCTTATGACTGCACATGCGCATTGGCTGGCCAAGCCTGACAAATGCCATTTTTGTCATGATTTATGCGTTTAGAAACAAAATTTATGATACAGTTGTTGTCAGATATCATTGGTGATTTCAAATAGGAAATTTTATTGTAAAGTTGGTGAACAGCTTTGGAGAATTAGATTTTTCCCCATTCAAAGAGATACTTGCATTCCTGAAATAGCTGCCCAAGAGGCATTTCAAAGATGGCTGCCGAGTGAAATGAACTATATATAAAATATAAATATAAATATTATAGAATTAATAATATATATAAAACTATTTTGAACTGTGTGTTATTCACTTCATTTGACAACGTGGAAGAAAGCTATTTTCTGTGAATATGCGAGACTTATGATTTGTTAGCCTTATTGGGTAGATAGCCCTAAAATTTAAATGCCGTAAATGGTAAAACTATTTGAGCTACAACCACAGAGTATTTAATTATGACAATCAATTAAAAGCATGTAAGAAATACAAGTTAGCAATATCAACCAAAGAGCTGTTTTGTACAGCTAAAAATTACTGTGAGTGGATGACATTGCTTTATGCTTTGATGTGTTTTTTAATGTCATTTTATAGGCATGGTCACCATATGGATTTGAAAATTCATAAGGGTGATTTAACATAGGGTGAAATAACATCATAACAGAATTCTTGTACAAATTCAAATGAATAACTACTCCGTGAAGAGGATGAGGATGATGATTTTGAAGCATGTGTGGGTGAGACTGAGATCATATCCAGAAGGGTAGTGAGCTTCGGCTATCATTTCTCCTCAGTGGAAGAAAATGGAGGCTCAGTCTCCTGACCACACTGCAGTGACCGCTATTAACTCCAGAATGGGGTGAAACCACAAGCCGTAGGGAAGTACTGTCTACATACTCTCCTCTCTCATGCACACACACACCTGCAGTTTTTCCACTGCTTTCTCACATTTGCACCTGTAATCAAAAGCACGTGACTACTCTTTCGACAAGAAATCAATACAATGAGCCCTGTTTTCTGGAATTCTTACATAGTCCTCTGCCAATAGCTTTGTAAGGCTGGAGAAACTGGAAGTACTGGAACAGAGGGCTATTTTCTGAGAAAACAAAGGAAATTAACATTAGAACTCTCTTGCTATATTACCATCCCCATTCGAGACACGATCACACTTGAGTTGATCCCCTCCCAATTTACACATCATTCCCTTCACCCATCCCTAGACCTGAATTCACCCAAAAATCTATATGGTTTAATGTGAATTATTATCATACAGTATTACACGTTTGATATAATTTGAAATGTCTCAGTGCGACTGGTACAAAAGTCTAATTTCCCAAAGAAGTAAAACAAAAGGCAATAAAGTTTTTAAGAATTTAGAGATAACTTGCACACAAAGGAGGGTGTGTCTTCCAGGCAAATGGCCCCCTGGTCTCAAAAGGTGTAAACTCAATGCAAATTCCCATTGTTAGCAGATGTTTCCATGTAAATCAGCTTCTGTCCCCAGTAAGTCTGGGACAGTGATTAATGCAAATTCTCACTGTGAACTCATGTTTACAATTGAAAAGAGGTTTCTGCCTTGGTCTGTCTATATAAAGAAATGCAACAAGAGGCTCGGAGCGTTTTGTAGACAAATTGGCCCGTGATGCTGAGAGTGGCCGAGACTCTTAGCTTCATGTATTTTCTAATGTCAGGTTCGCATCTTTTCTCTTTATTCCAGAGCATTTGATGTTTTGCATTTATTATCTTTGAACTGATTATGAAATTGGCATGATACATTCACCTGACATAATAAATTGTCTAACTGACTCTGACATTATATTCAGTAAAGAATAGTCAAATATTCGCTCACATTTAATGATGCACATATATCATTAAAACCTTTCTCATTTATGGAGTCAGATGAAATAACGAGGTATCAAAATAATTTGCCACGAGAAAAGACAGTAACGCGCAGAGACCTTCATCCGCTGACCGGATGCCTCCATTGGGCCGATTGAGTCGGGCTTACAGCATTATTTATTAACAAAGCAAACAAAGCATAAAGGGAGATTTCACTCAATTTCAGTCCCAAAAACACTGCATGATATTTATCAACTATTCATAATTCAGTTTAACCAGGCAATAATTGCTAAATCACAGAAAATAAAAAGTGTTATTTATCTGCTGCAATTGTCAACTAATACACATATTTTATGATTCTGGTCAGCAACAGTATATATAAAAATGTTATACTACTTAGTTTAAATAAATTAAGTTTAAGTGAGTGTTAGATGATGGCAAAAGTAATCTAAATGTAAAGTGGAAATTAGCATGCACAATCAAATATCTAGTATCAGCTGATACCGAGCAATTAATGGTTACCGAGCATACTGTAGTTCCTCAATTAATCCTGTGTATTTGTATAAGTTATTCTACACCACCCACAATGACTGATGCCCGGGTCCATGTCCGGCCTCCATGGTTGCTTTTCATTTGCTTTTAATGACTATTTGCTCAGCGTAACATGGCTCTTAGACGTTTCTCGCCAACCTAGGGGATTCACAACGATGCAGGCAGATAAAGAGAGAAAAGTCCTAGTCTGTTGATATAACGCCAACCATTGCGTGAGAATGCATATATGAGACCAACACCTGAGTGGAGCTGCTTCATACTGGCAACATGACTTGACCCTGCCGCTAAACCACAGCATCCTGCTGTGAGACAGAGAGTGACTCCAGAATGGATATAGTGATAAAAGAAATCTAAAATGCACAGTGTCATTTATCTCACTCTACGTAAGGCATAAAAGCCTTTTAGTGACTCTAATTGGGCTTCTTGTAACCATGACGCTGCCTCATAGAAGGCTGTGATATATTCAGTGCGAGCTACAGTGAAATTTCTTAAGCTGATCAAAACAGATGTTGCAAATAGATTTAGAGTCATATTGCTGCCTCGAGGGGAAAATAAGTGCTGCTGACGTGTGGCAGAACAGCACAGACACCTATTCAGCACCTCATTCATACCCTATAATGACCCTGATATGAGTAGCTCAGTCACACAGGGTTTACAAGGCATTTACTCAGTTCATATTGCTTTTATTGTGTAATGTCTGAGCCGGATCTACTTTGAAGTATTAAGACGTATTCTTCAGCACAAGTCCACCCAAGACTTTTGACATCTGGAACAAATGGTTTAACAAGATCAATTATCTGCACCATGTCTCTTATTGTGTTGTTTTATAACCTGCGTGTCAGAAATCCTATCTGCTTGTTAAGTAATCCAATAGCTGGGCAAAGACATCAGTGCTGCATTATCATGTCTGAGCGTCAGGACAAACAGAATTATTCACAGGCTTTGTGTGTGATCATGGGCTGTCAGATGCACTTCAGCAAGAGGACAGTTCCTCACAATTTACTGAACATCCTCACTCACTGTTGTTCCCATAAGAGGAAATACGAGCAGTGTGAGAGAGAATGGAAGATTGATAGAGGGGAAAAAGTAAATGTGGAACAATTGTGGTTGACGAAGGTTGTTGGAAAATCTAGCCTTATGCTAATATAAATCATCTGATACATGGTTTGTTGGTGGTCTAATATAGTCTACTAGCTTGGACCAGCTAGAAACCATCTACCACATTCCAAGGCCATAAACAAGTCTTGAACATTGATCAAACCAATGGTTTTGAAGGAGAAAGTAATGTAGTAACAGTCCTTTTCATTTAAAGGAATTAAATATTTAAAGGATTTAAGTAAATAAAAAATTAAGTACTAGATGTATTGTGAAGTAATCAATTTGTCATATCCATATGCCGAAAACCGTTGTTCATGTTTCTTGTCTCATCACATTCAATAATGAATTACATGAATTATGTTAATGATAGCCTATATCTTCCAATTCAAAACTAAATTTATTAAAAAAGTCTAATTGTTTGAATCACTTGTATATTACTTTCAGTAGTTTCTATTGTAAAATAGTAGTCCATGCTTATCCGCTTACATTTTACCTCTCACTCATTTACCTTTAAAAGTGATGCAGTGCACTCAAATTCAAGGCTTCTGTGAACAGTAAAGATTATTTTAATTGATTTGTCATTTCAATTATTTTGACACTGACACGCTGTTAAGACTTAATAACAAACAGAGTGGTGTATAATGGCATGCAGCATCAAGAATGTAAAATATGGGGGGGGGGGGTTTGTCCCTCTCAATGTCTATGGGGAGTACGGCAATGCCACATTCCAAATGACAGTTAAAGAGAGAAGAGAAGTTGGGAACGGAACAAAAAATTACTAAGAAAAGGAGGAGTGAGAAGTGAAGATAAAAGAGAGTGAAATAGGAAATAAAGAGACTGGGAATGTGGAAGGACAAGTCAACACAGAGGAGCAGGTGGGCAGAGCCATTGGAGCAATCCTAGAGTTTCTCCTCTCCAAAACAGGAAAAGCTGCACACAGCTGCCAGCACACATGTCTCATTTATAAGCATTTTACATGCTCGTGCCTCTGCATGTGTGTGTATGGAAGGCAGCAGCACTCCTTGCGTCTAGAGAAAATGTCACCAGCCTGGCAAAGTGGGCTGGAACGGCAAGGCAATGGTGAATATGATCATTTAGGGGCGGCTTGATATTTTTAACCTGCTGGTGGGAAAATGTGCTCATTAAAAAACAAAGACAGAAGGAGAAGGCAAATTGGTCCCATTTATGGCACCCATTCCCCTCTCTCTTCTTTATTGTCTTGCTTGTGTGTTTTGCTGCATGTGGCGCGGTGAAAGCGCAACTGATTGCGCTGAATGTGCTGAGAGGGAAAAATGCTCTGTGCCCAGCAGGGGCATGTGGATGGCATATGGAAAACAATACATTCTCGGAAGAGAGAGAAAAGACGGAGAGGTGGAAATAGAATGAGCCCGAGAAAATTATGTTGGAGACAAATACATGGTTAAAATTGCATCCAGGCAGAGTAGTAGATGGTCACTGTGACCATGGTAAAGAAAACATACTTGATGACACACTTCAAACTACAGTACAGTATTGTTTGATAAATTCATGTCAGCAGATGTCATATATGCCATTAAATAGTACCTCGCATCCATCCATTCAGGGTATTTCCCTGCCTACAGCCTAAGATGGTGGGATATGCTCCGGCATCCCTGACCCTACATAGGACAAGCAGGCAAGTTTAGGACAAGATTTGAAAATGGTTTGATGGATGGATGGATGTCACATCTCATTTCTTATTAAATGAATGAGCTATTTTATCAAATGTCACAATGAAATCAAAAAGATTTAAATGATTAAACTTCATTTTTCAATAAACTAAATATAGGGTGCATTTGATTTTGCTTGATTAATGATTTTACTTGCTTCAATAACTTGACTAGAGATGCACCAGTCGACCAGCCATAAATCGGAAAAGTTTTTAGTTTTATTTTGGCCAATCTCTATTCCAGACTTGCACACAAACTGCATCGCAATCATTTCCCAAAATGTCATTTGTGTGGAAATATTACGAAGTCTGTAAACAGGACACTGACACAGGCCGGACACGAGACACGGTGAAGACGGTCGTAAAGAGGAGAACAGAGACAAGCCAGCAGAGAAAATATTGTACCAGCTTACTGCCCATGATGCTCAAAATTTAGGAAGAAAAAATATAGATATTTAATTGGTTTGGTTTATATAAATTAATCTCTGAAGGCAACTGACTCTCTTCAGAAAAGTTTCGATGACATTTTCTTTTCTTCTTACCTCTGTATAAAGTAAACACAGCACTGCTTTGTGTACAGCGGTAACAAAGAAAACGCTATATCATGCTGTTCCATAAGCGCCACCTACTGGCAGAGAGTGAATTTGCAATTGCATTCAGTACGTGTGCTGTTTTTGTTTTCTGCATGTATGTTTTATGTATGTAGCATAATTTCACAGAGTCAGACCATTCTGTTTTTGCTTTCAATTTTGAAATGATCCAATCTAATTTAAATCAAAAACAACTGCTCATGCTACATGTGTGTAGCATCTTTGTTTGCATTCGGCCTGTAATAAAGCAAATAAACAGCAAATAAATTTACCTGAAGAAAAAATAATTCAGCTACTGGTATCAGAATTGGCCAATTAGAGTGTAAAAAATGGAATAATCAAAAATCATGATCAGTGCATCCCTAAACTTGACCTTTACCAAAATTACTAGCCAATGGATGGTTGAATGGATTGATGGTTGATTGATTGATTGATTGATTGATTGATTGATTGATTGATTGATTGATTGATTGATTGATTGATTGATTGATTGATTGATTGATTGATTGATTGACTGATTGATGGTCCAGCTAATGGTCATTCTTGTTCTGTGAATAAACGGGTGGTATGCATATGGCCTAACAAAAAAATCCCAGATTTTTTCTCAAAAAATCCGATTTACAATTTAAATAGATTTTTTTTTCTTCCCCTACTTAAAATCAATCTGCAGATGACAAAGAAATTGTTCAAAACATGTTTTAACTTTATTTTGTTTTGATTTTCCCTTCTGGGATTTGATCTGGATTTCCCCCTTGAGATTAAAGTGCAATCAGAAACAACAAGCCAGAAAGACAAGATGGCAGGCCCTGCCTTTGTAAACATTGAAAATGTAACATAACGTAACATAACATAACATAAAATTGGTGGATTGGGATAATAAAAAAAAAAAAAAAAACGTACATCACAATAAGTGTATTGTGAATGTCAAAACATTTGGTAACTAAACAGTTTAGTGACAACGCAATGTTTACATGGCACAATGACTGGTATGCTATTGTTTTTATTATTGCTTTCACAATTTCAGTTCAATTATTGTGATTTGATTCTGATCTTGATTCAATATCGATTCCTTTGGATAAATATTAGGTAGAGTAGATACATGTTAATTTAAAAATAATAATAATAATAATAATAATAATAATATTATCACCCAATACTGTAAACATACAGAGCCCTGTCAGCTGGTATTATTATTAAAGGTTAAAAATAACATCTCAAATTAAATATAATGCATTGTTTTATAATAACAACATTATAATATTTTAAGGATATAGGTAAAAATATAATAAATATGTAATATAGTTTAAATATTTAGCAAAATACTCCTTTCTATAGCAATTTTTTTAAGTCCAACTAACGTGCTATGGTAATTAAATGGATTTCCAGAGGTAAATGTAACGTTACGTGACTTATTGTTCTCCAGCTGTTTTATGGACCTCTTTCCGCGTTTGAAAAACACTGATCGATCGATTTTATTTCATTTCGGTAAGTTGAACTGTATCTTTCAAATTACCTATTGCTGGCCCGGATCTACCATACGGGCAATCTGGGCACATGCCCAGGGGGCCTTGCGCAGAGAGGGGCCCTTCGTGATGGGAGTTTTTTTTAAATATAAAAATAAAAAGGTGAATGAAAATACCTTATATTTATAAAGGTATATCTCGAGAACCCCTCGCTCAATATTCCCCACGAGGCCTTTTGAACGAGCCCACCCACGAGGTCCAACTCGCCCGGGGCCCTGAGTTATAGCCGTTCAAAGTCAGGGGTCCCAGCGAACGGCGAACGGTGATCTGGCCACTCTCGCGCAGGCACGGGCACAGGTAGGGCTCAACCTGTGCAGAGCACATGCCCTTTTTGCCCTTACACTCCGAAGTGCCCTTTTTTTTTGGTGGTGGTGTTTTTTTTCTTTTCTTCAATAAATCAATGCTATTGGTAACCCCGTTACGTCTGTCTGTCTGTTTTACAAATATTTAGTCAATGAAAGTTTTTAAAAAGAGCTTGTGTAAATCTTATTCGATCCTCAAACTGTCAGTAAACCTGATAACTCCGCCCCCTCTATCTTGACTGAATTCTCGAATCAACTGAAGTTCCGCAGCAGCCAGCAGCTGAACAAAGTTTTGCAAGGGTAAACAAACAAAGATCTTGTTGTTTGATTAAGTACTAAACACTATGTCTATAAAGTCTCATATTTTATTCATTTGATGTCTGACTGAGACATGTGGGACCTGAGAGAGAGGTCTAGCATTTGCCATCTAGTCATAGCCAATACATAGCCTACACTTAAATAGCCTGTGCATACAGTAGCATTTCATCTTTTATAAAATGAGATTTTGGCCAAATGTATTTTACAACAGGAAAAACTGAGCGCCCATATAGCTACAACAAACTAGTTTGTAACCTGTTGATGAAAATGTAATGTGATGCCGCCGGCGCCGTTTTAATGACGGACAAAATGCACATTTGCTGGTCAAATACCCCATAACTGCATTTGAGTTTGACTTTTGTAAAATGTTAACAATATATTGATAAGTAATACATCAACATAGCCTATAATTTGTTTTTACCATTGGAAAATCATAAACACAAGTGCGCCCCGTACTGGAATTTACACAAAGCGACTGAGTGATCCTCATCCCCTAGGTAACATTTATTTCTAAGAAATTTCTTCTTTGATTTATGACTGCTGATAAACTTAATTTATTAACATTTAATCATGTTATAGTAATAATATTTAATTATGGTTAATTTAAGGCTGTTAATATGCACGTATTCGCTATCTAGCTAATTTTTGAATCTATAGTATTCTATAGGCTATACTCTCCGCTCGTCTTCACATGTATAAATTGTTTAAAGGCTTAAGGGCTAAAGCAGCCCTGAAACCCTGTAAATCTATATTATTATTATGGTTGTTATTAATAGTGAATAAATCTAAAGCTTTTGAGACTATTATTTTGTGTTATTGAATTTGTCATGAAGATGTAACAATTTCTTCCTTTTATGTAGGCTTACTAAATAATCTTAATATATATATTTTATATATATATATATATATATATATATATATATATATAAAAAAAAAAAAAAAAACAGTGAGGGGGGTGCACTTTTTCAGTTTCAACATGCCCCTCAAAAGGTCTGCGCACGAATTTGTGCTCTCTGGGTCTTTGCGTTGCCGAGATACGAGCGATTTTCTTCTGAGATTGTGACGTTACTGGCGGCCGCCATTTTGAAGCGCGCCCAATGGTTTTCGGCTAAAATCTCCATGAAAACACCACCAAAAATTCAGAAATTCTGGTGCCTCCTTTGGAGGGTGTGGTTGTCAGGTAGGGGAGGGGGGCCCATGAGCTTCAGTTCCCAGGGGCCCCTGGGGGTACTAATCCAGCCTTGACCTATTTATCATTCGTGTTTATTTAGCCTACTATTAACTAGTAGTAAAGAGTAACAGATGATCGGTTCACGTGCTGCTTGAACTCTGTCAGAGATGTCACGTCACATTTACAAGCGCCAAAATGGTGTTTATTGTTTGAATTTCGTAATTAAATTGACAGAATCTGAGAGCTGAGAATGTGTTTCATATCAATAGTAACCTTCTCTGTCTTGTCTGTCGGTGTCAGTGTCCTCTTTGCTTCGCAATTTTTCTCTGCGTGAGAAAATGGATGTGTGGCGTGAGAGTTGGCAGTCCTGCTGATTCAGTTTGTAAATGTTTTTGGCGGGTGTGCTTGTGCTGTCGTGGTCTTGTTCATTTGCCATGTTGTTTGTGTATCTGTATGGCAAATGCCCGGGGGGAGGGCTGAGCCCGTTCGGAACTACGGGAGCCCAGAGAGGAGCGTCGGCGAATGTTAAAGAGAAAACCGATTTTTATTCAAACAAATCGACGTAAACTACTCATTCGAGTTAATCGATGAAATCGATTTATCGCCCAGCCCTAGTATGCACATAAGGATACATCTCAAGTTATCAGATTCTCTCATACACACAATTTGTTCCTAAACACCATGCACAGCATTTGAAGCATAATTTGAGGAGCAGTGGTATAACGGAGGTGGTATTTTGATGTACCTTTTATCAGACTGGACGCTTTATTACTTCCTTCATTGGACAGTGGGGTGTAATTCTTGAGGGAGATTAAGGAACAGGGGTCAAATGACACATCTTTAATGAGCTTTTCAGCTTATACATCAAACTAGTCTATCTGTTTCAACGCCTCTCTGATTAAGCACTTAATTAGGGGCTGGCATTTCCCACTTAGCCTTTCCATAACATCTGGGTTAAATTTGTCTGATTTGGAGGCTTTCATGCCAGTAATTATTTCAACCTTTCTTAAATGTCACCAAGACTGAGTTCTGAGATGCCACACTGGGGCCTCTCCTCTCGAACAAGTCCAGTCATTAAATCAGCAGCCACCCATGGACGTTCCAGAAACATCTGCACTGCTTGACAAGGTCTGGGAATAGTGTTTGCATAGTTATGTCGTCATATGAGATCTCTTATCTCGTCCTGGAGGGGGTGATTATGGTATGGTTGGTTGGTGGTACTGAAAACCCGCAAACACTGATTTCTAAAAGGATTACACATGTTATTCAGTGTTCTTTTCATCTCAAGCACCAAGGTTTACAGTAAAGAGCATGCTGAAAAGAAAAAAAAAATCCGGCACTGGAGAAGGAAAATGCTTGAGATGCTCAATGCTGAGCCAACATTCCCACACACCTCTCACTATCGTCAAATCTTAGAAGGTCTAACATGTCACGAACTCCGTCCCTATCCAACATCTACACTTCTGTTAAGGTCATTTTGGTGATTTTATGAATTATTGATGGATCTTTCCTTGTAGGAGAAGCAAAGTTGCCCTAGGGTGCACATTATAATACTGTGTATGCCTCCGGGCAGCAACATTTGATTTGAATATTGGTATAAATGAAAACACTAACCCACTGTTTATGAACAACATCTCTGCAATGATATTAAACCTCATACCAGCCAAAGGGAGTTACAAAAGAGTGCCCGACGGTCACCACTACACAAACCACAGTTTATGTCCTTTCAACTTCTAGTAAACAACACACATGAATAAAAAATTCTACTTCTCTGAAGGCTGTCTTTTCATTAATGACATTGCCACAGGCACAAAGTCGGGAAGGAAAAGTCACACAATGACCAAGTCAGGCAAAGTCACAAGCGAAGGTGGGGGGTCATTTTAATAAGCTGTCTGCCTGCAGGCAGGATATGAGACACAGCAAATGTACAAAAAGTTTCCACTCAAAAAGTTTCATTAACATTTATGATTTTTTTTTATCCTTTCTGAGAGCATTTCTTATTCTGAAGTGAAGGAGCCAGAAATGGAATGGCATGTCAGATTTCTAGACTTTGGCTAAAAGGACTTGCACTGACACAAATTTAAAAACTGGATATTGCTATGATTTCAGTGCAGGCAGCTGCATTATTCATGCAACACTCTCTTCGATATGTTTACTGTTCTTTTTTTTTTCTTTCCTTTCTTTTTTCAGCTTGTGGATTTATGTCTTAACAACCAGCACTTACTTGTGATACATTACATTCATTACAATTACTAATGGAGCCTGGGAGAAGAGCATGGGACACATTTGTAGTCATGGCATATAATGCTGTTGTCATAGTGTGCCGTGGATTGCAGATTTGGATGGAAGCGGTTAGTGGTGGATCTGGTAGGCTAATTGCATTTCTCTTCAAGAAAATCATTGAGACAGAGCCCTTTCACGCCCTCCTTTTCTGACAGCACGACATTACCGTGCCGTTAAGCTGAGGATAAACATTAGCACGGGCTCTATGAAAAAAAAAGAAAGAAGAATGAATATAGATAAAATGAAGTCAGAGCCTCTTTCTGCCTGAAGCTCTGTAATGCACAGGTAGAGAGACCAGAGCAAATCATTCTCAACAGCTGAAAGTATGTGCTATCTGGACAAGTAAAATATGACCATTCATTGAGCAGCACAGAGAGAGAATAGGGGTATTTTTCATATTTCATTCAGGTCAATATGTGGAAAACCTTGTAACTGCTTAATATTTCTAACACAATATTGTATGCCACTGATTTTGTTTTTCATTTTGGAGATTTAACAATATTTATGCATGACAGGTTCTTTAAGATGTATAGTTACAGTCATCAATTGTTCTATGCATGAACTGATTATAATTTATATTATTTACAACTATTCAGTGCTGGGTACTTTGTAATAAATAGCTGTTTATGCAACGTCCCCACGGCATCTGCACAAATTCAGCCAAATAATTATATCACTGCTTGAGATTGCAGACTTGTTCTCAAAACACTTGTTTCGCTCAATTTGTTTTCAAAATATTAAATCGATAATAAATTTTATACCAGACCCTCATAAAATGGCATATCCCAGCAGACTAAATCATCAAAATGATCATTGCAGGGAGCCCTTATTAGGCACTGAGCATTGAATTTTAAGTTGGGTCTATGGTAAATGAATACATATAGTACATTAATGTATTGACATACTTGATGCAGCTACAATACTAAGTGATTAATCAACATATGTACAGAATCATGTATATTTCCATTATACTTAATACATTTTAACATGGTCAAATGAAACATTTATCTAAACTTTAGTTTTGATTGAAGTTGTCTTAATGTGGTAGTTTTGAATTATTTCAATTTATCACAAAAATTTGTATGATATCAAAAAATAATTGGTTGCCCCATGCAGCACTGCCACAGACCCCCTGTTGAAGACGCCTGCTTTAGAGCTTTAAAATCACCCACAGTGTGATTATCTCAACTGATCAGAATTTGTACATTTATACAGTCTGTCCTCATTTGTACATAAAAAAAAAAAAAAAAAACCTTTCTGATAATTTGCTGTGCAGTCATAATGCAGTGATTAGAGAAGTGAACTTATTGGCATTTGTGCATTAGACGGTAATTTAATGCCAAAAACATCCAAGCACAACTTAATGGAGTTCAGGTTCCCAAATTAATCACTTTTTTTTTTTTTTTTTTTTTATGTGGAACACAAAATCAGAAGTGTTTGCACAGCTTTTTCATGATGAGTACATAATGGATTAAGAGTTGTGTACAGTTTTAAAAACATGTTATGCTTCTGAGGGAAAAAATATATTATGTTAGGGAAAAAAAAGACCTAATTAAAATTTTTGGTTGAACTATTCATTTAATTTTCTTCTCTCCATTAGAGTGCTCTAATGAAATTTATATCTAGAATAGCCCTACAACATCTCTCACAATTTCATAATTTGCTTAAAAAATATATATATATTTAACTAAATATGCATATTTTTACAAATGTCAAAACTTGGTAAACAGGATTCATTACATTAACTAATGTAGCGTCTGGACCAATCGGACACACACAAATTATTCATTTATTTAATGAATAATCCAGCAAACTCACTGTGAAACTTTCACCAAAAACTAACATCCCAAATTAAGCTAACACACTGGCAGGACGGTGTCTTGTTACAGGGAACACAGAGAGTTTTACGATCGAAAGGTATGTGGCCGCATGTGGAAAGACAGAAACAATCTTCCATGCAGACTTCACTGCATTAATCAGAGACGAACTGAGCTAGAAATGAACGCGCATCCCAGAAACTGTGTGAATGAGTGTGATGTTTTGTGTCCTATTATGTATACACCATGGTATGTATTTTAGTATACAACCAACGGTCAATGTAACTTTACCTGTTTCATGTCTCCTATCTAATTAATCCTCATTTGATGACTCATGCTTTGATGTACATCACCTTCTCTTAGAATGCAGTGTGGATTTGTTATATCTATCTGAGTATTAATTAACAGAAAAGAGGTAAGGCAGATTTGAGATAGCGTCATAAATCTTCACCACAGAGGAAACTCCCGCCAGACAGTCCACCCTTCTCATTGGTACAGCAAACCCAGAGAGGGGTGGCCATTCTCAGGCTTTATTAGAGACGGACCACAGTGACCGCCCTCTCTTCTCAGCGCTTCCCATCCGACAACAACGCAGTTTCTGCTGTTACTGGGGGAGGGGGGAAGGGTCACTAGGGCCCAGCTCCCTGGGCCCAACAGGCCTGACCAATGCTTTCATACTCCCAAAAGGGAGTCAGACTTTTCTTCAATCCAGAAAACAACTGCAACTTTACCATCACTGATGCAACGATCCACTCCTAGTCTTCTCGGCACTTGGGGACGCCCCGCCGTCCAGCGTGCCTTCAGCAGGCCAGGGCAGCAGGCTTCGACTCACAACAGCCATGTGCTCGAAGCCACCATGCTCTTCTTCAATGCCACAGACCCATCAACGAATTCAATCTTCAACCACTTCAAGAATTGTCCACAATTGCAACTGCCATGAAGGTATACTTTAATGAAGTGCTCTGAAGATAAGCTTATGGTTCTTTTCAATGTTAAATAGATCTTTTCCATATTTCTATTTCCTGCTTCCGGTTCCACATCACTCACCCCTTTACCTACGCATGTATGGATGGATGAATGTATGTATGTTTGTTTGTTTGTTTGTTTTGTTTAGTTTAGTTATGATTGTGATTTAGTTAATAAAACTTGTGCACAATTATGAATTTGGTTTCTGATCCTCTGTTTGCATACAAAGTCCCTTTTACGATTCTGATCTTGTTACATGCTCTAATTGCTGTACATAAGGAATAATTATTTTTCAGCGACCATGAAAGATACATTTTCCTTAGAATAAATGAATAATCAAAGAGTTCGTTGGAACTGATTAATTGATTGTAATATTAATTTGGCTTACCTAAAAGTTAATCTTAATAATTAATCATAATTGGTAATTATGGATTATTATTAATATTTCCCCTTTGAGCTAATATCGTTACACTAAATATCTAATTGGATTATTTATTTATTAATTATGTTGTGTAAGCACCCCATAAGGCAGATGAGCAAAATCACTGTGGCTGAAGGAAATCTTTCCATATGCAGGGAAATGAAACAGCTCGTCCTTATCGAAGGAGGATACATGGAGCCAATCAGCCACATCTCTCCAGCCAGATCTACCAGTAATCATTCAGAGAGAAAAAGGAGCAAGAGAAAGACCCAGCCACATCTCCATGTCCGTACACTTATTAACACTGTCGGCTGCAGCGTGTCATACATCTCTCTCTCCCATACAGACACGGCAAGCCTGACTGCTCAAACACACGCTCTGTGAATGACACCTGAATCAGTAAAAAAAAGGTCAAGACTGCCACAACCTCCCTGATCTTGCGGTTAGCAATTCAGTTAGAGATTGGCTTCAAAGTCTCCTCAAGAGCAGGAACAGAATGAGGGTTTGTACACATGTTTAAGGCCCTTTGATTTGCACACTATAAAAAACGCGAACTGAATTGCAGTGCAGTCATAAAAATGGAATTTACTGTCTAGCAAGCAATGTCATAAATTAATAAATAGTACACTGTATACTTATTCAAATCGCAATATGTTTACATTGATTTTACTCAAAATAAAAATTTACATTTCAGGTGGTCGGTCACTTTTGACTGTGAACAACACAAGTGTGACTCCCAAATGAACAATAACAGATGGTTAAAAAATTGGCCGATGGTCAACATTGAAAATAATTGCTTTAATTGGACAATGATATCAATTATTGGCTGATACTTAAGGGCATCCGCAATTTAAATAAACCATTAAACCAGATTAAAACAGATTAAAACAATTAAAATGGAAAGCACAGGATTTGGGGAAAAAATGAAATGGAATTTGGGGAAAAACAAAACAAAACATTTTTACTGCCAGCGAAATCAAATTGAAAGAATCCAAGTGTGACAGCCAAACTTGAGTTTGGCTATACTGTTAAGAAAACAATTACATACAGTGTATATAAACTATGACGATTTGGGATGGGTTTCCCGAAACCTCCTTAATGCTACGTCGTTCTTAAGTTACACCTTAAGCTGTACCTTATCGTTAATACGTGTTTCCTGAAACGTTCTTAGTTAAGTATACATTCTGTAAGTCATACGTTCGGAAGGTTGGTCTGGACCACTCTCAGCTTTACCTTATCACTGTTGCAGGTCTCTATGAATATAGTTCTGAAGTTTTGTAATTAGGCTAATTCAAGTGTTTTCATGCAAAGAATACTGATTGTTGTTAGAATTTGAATTATATTATTATATATATATTATATTATTAATTTAATAAAAGAGCACTTTTAAAGGCCAGTGAAAGCATAGGCTAACCTACTGTCAGTTAAGTCCTATTCGGACGCTAATTGTTTCTCATGGGCTCGTATTTTTAACATTTACAGGGGTAAGTCGGTGATTTTAGTGCCGTCCGAATCCATATTATCAGTGTTTTTTCTCACCCAACCCGCGTAAAAATCCCTGGCCAAATGAATACCTACTGTTTTTTGACAAACAAGTCGTGTGGTAATTTAATTGCCGTCTGAATCCACATCTCTGAATTTACAAGAAGAGATTCAAAATCCACTGTTTAAATCCTTTTTGATCACTGCCAAGCACCGTAGCCTATGTAAGATGTACACTACTGAAATGCTGGAAAGTATTTACAAGAACAATATTTCATTGCAGCTCCACCTCAGTGAACAAAAATGGGAAAGAAAAGAAAGCACATAAAATTTTTAAATGGTTATTATGGCAGCAATATATGATACAATTTAAAAATATGTAGGCTAGGCTATTATATGCTATTATAGTTTGGATTATTTTTTATAATATCCCATAAGTCCTAATAAATGCAATTTCAACTATTTCTGAAGTGCTTCTTTTATAAAGAAAACCGCTTTCTCACATAAACAGCCCCTGCACGAGAGAATAATTGATTCTCGAGCCATCGATATCAACCAATTCAGCACCATCGCCACGGACAGCACCGGGTAACGTCGCACGTAAGAATGTATATCTTAAGCAGCTTCCTAAGGTATGGTTCAGGGAATACGACTAGAAATGGTATACCTTCAGTTAAGTTATACCTTAAGAGTCTTCGTAGCGCACTAAGAGACAACGTTATCGGGAAACCCAGCCTTGAAGGGTCAAATAAACATGAAATATTTCAATATTTATTATGTGAAAATGATTTATAAATAAATAAATAAATATATATATAAAAATGTAATATATACGTATAGGCCTATACATGTATATATTAAAATATATATATATAAAAAAAAAATATATATATATATACTGTATATATATAGCTCTCCCACAATTATGGCATCATTTCTACCTCAAAGTTAGTGTGCTTAGTTACCATACAACCTTGTCAGTGAAGAGCAGGCTTGAGACTAAAGTAAACATGATATATATGATGTGTGAAGCAGAAAAAACAACAACAAAAACAACAACAACACCACCACCACCTATATTATAAAAAAAGTTCTAGCCATTTTATAAATTAGCCTTTTAAGAAAGGAGTGGATTTTATTACAGAATGTTTAAAATTTAATTTCCACAGTCCACTACAAAATACTATTAAACACCACACATGATTTGATGTGGTGGAAATAATCATGACATGCATGAAGAAAAAACTGAATGACAGAATTATCCTGTGATGATTGTAAACAATTCACTGTTAGTAGACAAATACAATAAATAATGTGTTTTAAGAGTCTACGAGGTCAGAAGTTCCCAAAGTTAAAAGTTAATAGATAATTCAATAGGCCAAATACTCTACACACTGCCACTGCTTGTTCCACAACACTATTTGGTTTTCAATATGAGAAGAATGGGCAGGAGAACATCTCTGAAAATGGTTTGCTTAAAAAAAAAAAAAAATGCCATTGAGTCCTTGAGGCTGCATTTAGTCTTTTTATTCAGGTTTACAAGATGCTAACCTTGCCTGGAGCATGCTCGGAGGCATCAAACACAAGGATATCTAAAGCACCCACTTTATTGTGAAAAAAGCAAGATCTGAGATTTTCACCCTGTTAAGATAAAGGGCAGGGTAACAAGACATTAATCGGAAAGTAAAGATACAGAGGCATAGTCAAACTACAATTCAACTTTTCAGTGCTATAGTTCATTTTTGAACACTGAATGTAACTATTAACTGGCATTATGCTACCTCTAAAACAAAGTCAATTAATTGAGTGCATGTACTAGCAACTACAGCTCCCAAAGAGAGAAATCAGGTTAAAGAAAGCACAAAACTTCAAAAACATTAAAGAAAGATTCAACCTTTTTTTTAACTTGACTCTCAATTGCATGATGGAAAAATACAATGAAATCACAATCACATTTCTATGCCTAACCTCACCAGAAAATCCATCTTAACTCTTTCCCCCGCCATTGACAGAATTTTCCGGCTTTCCGTGTTTTCACTTTTATAGGGGCACTATTACACATCTTCTGAAAGAACTGAATCGCCTGATCAAAACACATGCGAAGAAGAGGCAGAAACAAGCAATGGCATAAGCAATCATATGCATATGTAAAATAACGCGGTCATCAATATTAAACAGAATATAAATCAAAATGAAATGTCGACACAGGAACGAGGTATAGGACTGTGCAAGCATTAGGGGTGTTGATGGACTCAATCTACTCCATCTATGTTTTGATCATCGTTCTGAATCCGATCTGGATGTAGTCTTTGACAAAAAAGTGATTTTATCAGCTTATTCATGTGTATAAAAAAAGAATGCATGAAGCTAGATTTTTTTTTTTTTTTTTTTTTTTTTTTTTAAGTATTGGGTCTGTTCTTTCTTTTGATATATTGAATGTTCAGATATTAAAAACAACAAAATATTATGGGGGCATGACACTTTTGTGAAAATGATTTTTTTTTTAAACGCTGGCGGTGGCTGGCAACTTAAAAAAAAAAAAAAAAAAACACACAGCTGCGGAAAGAGTTAAGCTGCTAGCTGTGTCTTGGACCGGGACCAATCCTAGCTACTTGCTGATCTTACCAGCTTAAGGTGGGCAAGCTGGATTTGAGAACATGGACACTGGTCAACCACTTGATGACATGCTTTCATGCTCCAGTTAAAAACAGTTTGGACCAACTATTTACCAGCTTAGAAACCAGCTATTAGCTCATCTTTACAAAACGGACATTTTCTCCGAAAAATAATAAAATCATTGCACCATTGGCAACTCTTGTATCAACCTGAAATAAAAATGTTATCCGAGAATGGAGATTAAATCCTCATCTAATTATGGTTTGATTAAATTCATAACTAGTCTTAACTCCCCTTTACAGAAGCAGGTTTCTAGCCAGTGACTGGCATAGGCCCCCTGTCACATCTAGAGACACGGTAAGAAAAAGGAGAGAGAGGGAGAGATAGGGAGGGAGGAAAGTCTTTTATTGTCTCCCCTGTAGCTCATTAGGCTTCTAGCTGTCCTGGAGGAGCAGCCACCGTTGACAGCGAAAATAAAGAGCGGTTTACAGGGCGCACGGAGGGAAAGGGGAAAAAAAAACAGGCCAACCTTGCCGCTCATTATCTGCAATTCACCTTCAGCCTAAACATTTTTTCTTAATTAAAGACAAATTGAAGTGCAGGGGGAAAACAGTCGACAATAAGCTGCAAAGAATCCAAATTACTTTACAATTGTGAATAGTTTGGTGAAATCAAAGGCAAAGAGAAGGGGGGAAAATAATCATTCTCACTTGCTTGAAATAAGGAGTCACTCTCCTCACTCTATTAGATATCAAATCTAATAAACATTCATCTCGCTACAGCAAAAATACATTATTGATTTTGTTTTTAAGAAAGAAAAAATTCTGAAACACAAAGCACTTCGGCGCTGTTGCAACAAGCCGTAAGCTGCAAAAATTTGCCATGGATTTTATTCCGTACTACTGAGCACAGCAGAGCCACCGCCCCAGTGGTTGCGACTCAGTCGGTGTTGTCAGGTAAGCGGGCGAGTGCCCAGCAGTTCTAATGCTCTGTAAACGGTCCCCCGTCATCAGACCGACAGGCCGCGAGAGCTTTGAGCCATGACCTGCAATTGTCCACACGGGAAACCTTCACAAAGCGCAAGGCTCTTACCACGCTTAGGTGGCTGTTAATGCCATGGTGTGGAGAGTCAAAGTGGACGGAAGATGACTTCTCTGTATCAGCCGTCATGCAGAAGCGTGCCGCTATCGAAGTCTGCAAAAGTACTCCCGCTATTGTTACGAGTTGTAACAAGTTTGGAAACTTTGAAAAGGGGACTCAACTTTCCAATTAATCTGGCAGTTTGGGGTAGAAAAGTGGTTAAAATTAATAAATACAAAATAATGTGACGGGATGATGGGTGTAATTGGTCACACTTAAATGAGCATCCAATAGCTGTGCCAATCAGAACAATTCAGGAACATTCCATTATTATGGAAGCAATCACAACTCATTGGCGTGGAGTTCCTTTTATTCCAGTAAATGGCTATTCAGGTAGCTTCCTTGCTTCGTCAGTGGGAGCTGATGGCATATATTTTTTGCCATTAATGCCTTGGACGTCCACAGCCGCCCTGGCCACAATCAAGAATTTCTGGAGAGAGGTGATGACACGCTGTAATTTAGTGCTCTTTGTTTCAAACAAGAGGCCCCTCTGCCCTTTATAGACAGCCAAAATGAGAGCTCCGTCAAAGCTGCCAGCTCGTGTTCCCTTGTCTCCAGTAAAATGAGTTTCAGAGAGGCTTTCATAGAAGTCAGAAAGACGAATGTAATTAGGACGGCAGAGAGCGGCAGAAGTTGCGTCTCTCCCCATGTTATTAAACATGCCTTGATGTAAATGTACAGCCACCTGTGTATGTGTGTGAGAGAGAGAGAGAGACATATGCTCACCTAATTCAAAGTTATATGTGCAATAAATTTATTGCTCCAAATAAGTTAACATATTAGTCCGCCTCGACCCCAGAGGTCCTTTTCTTTGCAGCAGCGGTTCACAAATCTCAGGGGACTAGTGAGAAAGAAAATTGTCTTTAGCATTTTCACAGCCTGCAGACAGTCTTATAACAAACGCAGGATGTGTCAAGTGTTTTGCTAATGGTGAGGACGGGCATTAAAAAGGGGGGCAAATGATGATAAAATAGACACTTTCAAAAAAAAGAAGAGAGACGCACAAAGAACAAAGGAAAGAGAAACACGATGGATGTCTTATAAAGGGCATTTATGATGGATGAGGCTATATTTTAAAAGGGCATGCTCATTTCATTGATAATCTTTCATTCAGATCAATATTGTAAAAAAGGAGCAAATAGGCAAAAAATAGACCGAAGATGTTTTCCATAAACACACGTTTGCCCTTGTGAGCGTTCTTCAAAAACTTCACCGCAATTAAATGTTACGGTGTCGGTTTTAAGCGCAGAGGAACTTGTGAATAAAATATGATGTAAAATTGTATTTGTGAGATGAATAATGAAACAGGAGAACTAACATCAGCCCTGACTTGCGGAGGTATCCACAGTGTAACAGCTTGTCTTTGTAATCATATATTTCAATACATCTTGTTGATCTAATATTTGCCTCACTTTGACCATATGAACCGGACGGGAAATGAGGGAAGAGACAATGACATTCTTGTTCTCCGATACTGCTGATTACAAGAAATACCTTGTTACGGAACATCCAATAAAAAAAGTTTGTGTGGCCTGGTTTTCACCAACTCTTCCTTCCAAACGAGAAGAGCTTATTTAGAGAAATGCACGGACAAGTAAAAAATTGAAATATTATTCAGATTTTTTTCCCCCGTTATGATTCAGTGGCTGACAAGATGAGCTATCTCTGCTCTGCTGACATATGCTTCTGTGTTGGTAAAGGATGCGTCACCCATCATATATCTCTTTGTGTATTGATGGACACTCTCACTGATATTTGTTGTTTGACATTATGGTAAAAAAAAGTAGAGTACGAGGGAATTTTACAATTACAAAGTACCTGTTTCTAAAAAACAGCCAATACAGTAACTCGAACACATCTTTATGCATCTGTATGCATAAACGATTCCATTGTTTAAAAAAATAATTCTAATATTAAAAAGAAATTAAGATTACAGACAAATTGTGTCTAATTTAAGAAATTATATTTAAACATCCTTTAATAAAGATTTTAAGAATCTTAGATAAAGAAACTTAATTCAAGATGCATACCCCATTTGCATTTTTTTTTTAGGTTTGAACAAATGGAATAAAATTGTAAAAGAGTGCTTACAAATGCCAATGATTGAAGAACAATTAAACAATTCCTAATATCTTATGCAATTTTACTCTAAATAAAATGATCTTTTTTTAAGGATGTTAAGACTTTAAGGATGTTTATGGTAAATTGAAAGGCAAGAACAAGATTAAAAATATATATTTTTTCAAGTTCTAAAATAATTAGCTAAAGCAACACCACACAAATGCAAAACCATTAAAACTGCTTTTAAAATCCAAACAAAGGGTGTGCATGGAATTGGAATGCGAGGCTCATTTTTGATTCCTTGAGTCTGCTGATACTTATCACACTTTTGAATGTCCTCTCGTGCCCTCTCCTGGAACCTGGAGGAACAGACTCTCATCTAATCAGCAAACCATATTTCAAACCATGGATGATGTGCTCTTATTGCACAAAAGGTTGTGGCCGTGGGTATTACGACAGGTAAAGAGGGTGTGAGTAAGTCTCTGTGGACAGGTAAGGTTTGCTCTTGTCACCATGATGATTGGAGAGAGGCCTCTCAGCACTTATCAGGAGGCTCAGACACATGACCGGATAGAGGAAGCTTACATTCCCCTCAGCATTGTGGAATTAACACACGGAGAAAAGGCAGATGTTTCACTCCATGTGTTTCACAGTAAAAACTTACTGTCCACCCACATAAAATCAAACGCATATAAGGTGAACATGTATGAATGACATACTGTACGCTCACTAATCCTGGCTGTATGACTAGGCCATATGAAAGGAACAGCTCACTGCAAGGCATGATTCAAACTCTGCAACTTGATATAAATTTAAATAAATAAAATAAAATAAAAAGGATTTATGAGTACAATTCCAAACAGATACAGCCAGGTAAAAAAATAATAATTTACATTTACTTTAAAACTTGAAACAAACAGATTTTAGGATTTAAAAAATAAATAAACATTGACAAAGTG
Organism: Rutilus rutilus; assembly: GCF_951802725.1. Taxonomy (NCBI): domain Eukaryota; kingdom Metazoa; phylum Chordata; class Actinopteri; order Cypriniformes; family Leuciscidae; genus Rutilus; species Rutilus rutilus. The sequence continues at coordinate 32,865,320 of NC_140210.1, read as the reverse complement.
AAAATGTACTGAAGTACTGGATAACATGATCAGGTTTTATACAAACTTGTGGAGTTACTAAGAAGTATTGATATAATAATATTCTGAAATTCATGTTTCTCCAATTTTTCCAATGTAACTTACAGAAATATTTTGTTAAAAAAAGAATAGAAGCATTTTAACACGTGCAACTCTTTACCAAATTTCATTAAGCTAAAAATCACATTCATTTGTACTGGCATATTGCTGCACTGCTTGGTCAGAATTTAACATACACATCTTTACAGTTACACTGCAACTGCCTGTGAACACCTAGAGAGCAAATCACTAAAAATAATTTATTCACCGCAACCTAATCTGTTTTTTTTTTACAGGCATGACAATGCCCGCTTTAGTTATTTGATAAACAGGCAACTCAATAAATGGGATGACCTGCATGCAAATGGCTGTCAATGACACATCACGGTCTCACAATCAGAGTCACTTTCGTCTCGGCCTGTTGACCCGCAACACAATCAGCGGCTCGCACACATGAGAGATGCTGTGCTTGTTTACCTCCCTGGTGACAAATCACTTATTTCCGACATGAAGAGCGAGACGCACCTGTCTGACACCTTATGGGACTAAAGCTGCCCAGGGCACTCTTGATAAGAAAGGACAAGCAAGTCATTTATAGAAACATCGTTTCATCTCTTCTTCAGTTTCTCACACCTTTTTTCTTTAAATGAGCTGTCACATAAACCACCACTTCATTTGCTCCAACTTTCCCATGCAACAAAACATCCACAACAAAGAACGAGAGGAAAAAAACAACAACATAATAATAAAACAAAAATAAAACAATGCACCCGAGATTCATTTCAACTTCATCGGTGTCACTCGTGGTCGACAGTGATTTCCAACACACCCAATTAGTCTTACTAAATATAGCCGAGAGGCTGTGTGTGTGTGTGTGTGTGTGTGTGTGTGTGTGTGTGTGTGAGTACTTGAGAGAGAGTGCCATGATGATGGTTACCATTGGGGGAGGTAGTTAGGGAGCGTGTTTGGGAATACACATCTCCTGGACTGCCAACATACTAGAGATTTAGAGCTGGGATAACAAGACAGAGAAGATATGGTCCACGGGCTCCAGTCTTCAGCCACTTATTACTACCTACCACAGTCGTCAAAAGGAAGAGTCAAGCGAAAAATGTCTCTTCGTTCTTCACTTATCATAATTATCTGCACTTAAATATAAATTTACAAAGCTGCCGCTGTTATTTAACAAGGTCTTGATTCTCCTCAGATTAGTTTAGCAAATACAGTGAAAGGCATGAACAATAAAAGCAAGCAGAAATAGAGCAACTGCAGGATGTCAATGGAAATGACTCAATATTCTGAAAAGCTTTAATAATATTTGTGGCATCCGTGTACATGCTGTTAGCATGAACCTTTAATCTGCATACTTGTCACCTTCACATGGGGTGTGTCTGCCCATGCATTTTATTTTATTTCATTTTATCTCAAATCTGTCTGAACAATAAACATACAATAAAGCCCAGGACTACCGCTCCCCTCTGAACACAATGAGCTGTCTTTAGAGGCACCGCTCATGCATAATGCATATTACACCAGGCCTTTCCCCCGTAGACGGGAGCATGTGGTGGATTTTATGAGAAGTCTGTAAAAACTAGTAAACTAGTCTATGGTCACCTTTTGTCAACAGCCCCATTCTGTTTATTTGGCTTGTTTCACACCCGGTGACCTTTGCTGTAATGGGATGATATTTAATTTTTGTGTCAGCAAAGTTCTTATACAGTGACTTGATGCTTTTAGATTCACCTGCACAAGCCCTATGGGCTTGATCTGTGGGTCACATAATTTTCTGACAAGGATGCCAGCACAGGTTTTGCAGACACTCTACTGCAGTATTTGGCCTGTTTCACACAGCAAGCCTATAGGGCATTTTGTCCAAGAAGGCAAGGGAAGCAATGGTGTCACGAAATTCAGAGGAAAAAATCTACAGCACTACAATAAAACAAAACATTGTTTGTTGATGATGAAGTTTTAGAGTGAGGCAGTGTCTCTTGACTCCCTTGAGCTTCTCATTGAGCTCTTAGTAAAAAAAAAAAAAAAAAAACCAAACAAAGGGAAACCCTTACAAAAAATAAGTATACTTCAGGTTAATTATATGAAGTATCCTTAAGTAATGCTCAAGTATATTTTTTAAGTATACTTTATGTAGTAAGTATACTAATATCAATGTGTACTTGTAGTAAACTTGTAAGTGTACTATTTCAATACTGCTTGGGACTAAATTGGCATAAAGTATATATGTTTAAATGTACTATAAGCATAGACTGTAAAAAAAAATGGACGTAGTGTCCGTGACTCAACCGTAGGTTTCTGAAGACCGTTTTTGAAGCCTAAAGTGGGCGTGGCCGACCGTCGCCATCTTGGCAGCGTGTCACTCCCGAATTTATTTATTTTTACAGTCAGACAATTAGCTGAGGTAACGTGACGGCTAACAGACAAACGGCTAATGATGACTAATGACCACAGCAGCGGGAATCCACCTGTCACTCAAAAGTGGACACCCTTAATTATGCAGAAATGTAAGGCTTAATATAATTTAAACGGATGAGTTATAAAACAATTCACCCCCCTCACAGTTGTCATGAAGGGCAAAATTAGCTGTATAGACCAAAGCCACTTTTTGCTCCAGGCTGTAAACATGTTTTTTTTCTGCTGTAAAGTTGGGCATTTTAAAATGGGGGAGATGCAGATTTGACTTACTTTTGCAGCCAGCCTCAAGCGGCCAGTCGATGAATTGCCGTTTAATACACTTCCGTGTTGGTTTCAAGAGAGAGACAGGGAGGTTGCCGCTTGACTATAAGTGTAAGAGTAGCAAACTACTTAGTTTACTATTTTAATACAATTAGTAATTTTTTTAGTTTATGAAAGTACACACTGAAGTGTACTCTCAGTAAACTACTTATACTGCAAGTATACTTGTAAGTTTTCTTTAAGTGAACATAACATTATACTTATAGTTTACTATTTATATATTATTTTTGCACTTGCAGTATACTACTATGTTCAAATGTAGATATTTTTTATACTTGAAAAATACCTTTAACTGTACTTTAATTTTAAAACCATTTTATTAGCTTCATGCATCCTTTTTTAATCAACACTTGAATGTCGGTAAGTTTCATAAAGAAAGACAACATTTTAAACAAAAAAGTTGAGAAAATCACATTTTTGTCAAAGACTACGCCTTGATCAGATTCAGAATGATGATCAAAACACAGATGGAGTAGATCGAGTCCAACAGCGTCACAGTCATTTTCTCTTCATGGGTTACGCTTCATTTCATTTGGTAATATTAAGCAGTTTTGATTTACACGCTATTTAATGTTTGATGATCACGTTATTTTACATTTGAGTGAGCAATCTTCTATCACTTGTTTCAGCTTCTTCTTCTCCTGCGTTTTGATCCGGAGGTTCAGTACTAGAAGATGTGTCATAGCACCCTCTACCGTATAACAGTGAAAACACGGATAGCTGGAAAATTCAGTCAATGATGGGGAAAAGTAGAATTAAGAGTAAATTCCTATACACTACCAGTGGACTAGCCTACACAAAAATTCAGATACGCAGAATTAGAAACATATCTGTTTTATATCAATATTCTAATCAATATTTTCTAACAATGTAAGCTTCATAAGACTGTATATGAAAAATATGTAAAAAAAAGTATATTTAATAGGCTACTCGATCAAAAGAGTTAACACAACTACAAGCCAAGTATACTTTGAATACTTAATTATGCTTTTAAGTATATCTCAATCAAAAGATTGAGTACAAGTACAGGCCAAATATACTTGGACTTTTCTCTCAGTATAAGTCAAGTACACTTAAGTGTAATTTTAAGTATATTTCTGAGAAGTACATAAAGTATATTTTTGAGAAGTATATAAAATGTAGACTGAAAGTATACTTTCTTATTTATAGTTTAAAAGAAGTATACTAATAGAACACTTGAATAAACTTTTTCGTAAGGGGTATTATAATAATTTTTAAGCAATTGCCCAATTAAGCAATTAAGGCCTGGTTTCACAGACTGGGTTTAGATTAAGCCAGGATTAGGCCTTAGTTCAATTAGGACATTTAAGTAACTTTTATAAACATGCCTTAGACAAAAACATTACTGTTGTGCATCTTAAGACAAAACAATGACACTGATCTATTTTAAGATATGTCAGTGCAAGTTGCTTTCAGTTAAAACCGCTCAAACATGCATTTTAGCCTTGTTTGTGAAACCGGGGGTATATGGCTTAAAAAATTAAATGCATACTAAAATTAATCTTAGGTTAACCAACGTCAAAAGTTCTGTTCCAAAAACCATGTAAACATTAAAGTAAAATGTAAGTATTTTTTTAATTCCTAATTTAGTTCCTTTATCCTAAAAAACATTTAAACATTACATGTAAATGGATCATAAATTTATATGAGAGTATTTTTTTTAATTGCTATTTTAGTTCCTTTATCCTAAAAAGCATGTCAACATTAAATGTAAATGGAGCATTAATTTATAGTATATGAAATGGTTATTGGAAGTGTGATATTTAAAAGAGAGTAGTCCAACAAACTTGATTGTCAAGAAATATAACATGGTAATTTAATCTTCATCGAAAGGAATCTGGATTCGTCCCCCCAAACCTATTTCATTATCTGCTAAATAAATAAATATATATGTAGTTCATTTCAGCATTTAAGACTTCATGGAAGTCTATATTGTAACAGACTGTGTTGATAAATATGTTTATAGTGAATTTGAATGCATTTTCTGTGCTACACACAAGAAAAAAAAAAAAAAATAGGCTCAGCACTGACATTCTACTAAGCCTCTGAAGCAGTACCTGTAACCTCTTAAAATTTACACAAAAAATAAATGAAACCTGTCTTAATACCTTCATAGGGTGAGCTGTTTTTACTTCTGAGAAAATTGCAAACAGACTTCTTCAAAAACGTAAAGCAAGTGCCTCTCCAGAGGTAAAAACTAGGAGAGTGCTTTCAAAAGCAGAGCTATGATGCAAGTCTCTGGAGCCTGTTTGTTAAATGCCTGAACAGTGGAGAAAAGATGGCTCTCTCCAGCATCGGTCCATCCTGACGGGCGCTGTGGGAACAGAGAATGGTGCTGTGGTGCGGATCCGCCAGCACTGCCATAAGACTTGTAAAACAGGTCTGATCAGGCCCCACTCTCCATCTCAACTCTCACGGCTTGACTGGCATGACACGGGAGGAGGCTGCTCAAAGGGTAGAACGTGTGTTCTTGTCAGGCCGTTCCGGTTTTCATGCGAGTATTTCCTAGCAATAAGAGGAAGAGGAAGAGCCGTTGATGCCGTGCCCGTCGAGTGAATATTCAATCCGCCTTCATCTTCAGTGAAAGGTTTCATGATTTTGCTAAGCTGCAAACTGACAGGCGTGACCAGACTGATCCGTCACGCATGTAGAAACTCAAGATGCAGAGACTGCACAAGATCAATTGCAGTGAGGGGAAAAAAAAAAATGAAGAGAGCAGCTCAATACATTCCTTTATACAGAAGACTGCAGGTGTGTTTGTAGATTTATGTTTGAAATAACCACAACATGTATTTGGTTTAAAAAAATATGACAAGAAAAAAGAAGACAACATCATGATACACAGAACTATAATGCAATTGCAATGCTTATTTCAAACAACTACCAGTCTGACATCCATTCAGTTAGTGAATAAAAAGTTAAATAAATGTGAGCTGCACAAAAGCTTCTGAAAATGTCCAGCATGGTCAAATATGACAAATGAACTAATACTAAATGACAGACAAATTACTGCACTAAAGGGACATTTAGCAACTCCCATCGCAGCTTGTGCGAATACAAATTGGCAGGTAAACAAGTGCTATTGGACTCGGCAGATAAGTATTTTTCAATCAACCTCACAATTGTTTCGTGCACAATCAGTTCAGTAAACTGCAAATGCCCTTCATGGATGAAACAAGGTGCTATTTATTCGCTCTCTCAGTCTCAGTCCGTTATTTTGAATTTAATTATTGTGAGCTGTAAGAATGACAGTACAGGCACAATGGCAATAACTTTAGCAAGGTAACAATATGAACAATTGAAATTGTAAAAAGGCAATAAGCATTTACTGGTGCGTGTTGCCGCCATCAAATTTGCTGAATAAAGTGTTCAAACTACAAGCCTTGTTTCAAACTACAGCTTATTCTTCGACCGAAAAGATTTCTGATTGCTGGCCCACTTTTATAATAACTAGATAACATACAGTACAAAAGCTCTATTGCTTATGATGATTTAATGCAGTGGAACAAAATAATCCTGAATATGACTGGGCACAGACTATTGATGACTAAACACCACGCAGCACGTGCCAACGAGTTAGTGGACAAATCCTTAACCCCAGAAAAACAGGGTGGTAAGCCAACCGTAGCTTTGTGCTGGTGCCGCACCAAAGCCTGGTCCTAAGAGTGAGCAGCAGGGCGCTGAGCTCTCCTCCTGCGCTTCTGGCATCAGGGCACACTGGTACATCACGATTCCTGGGTTACCGCCCACCCGAGATGAGCGTTTATCTTTGGACAACATTATTGCCTAATTCAAACAACTGCTGCTTTGACAGCACCACCAGTAAGATACATTTGGGGTGAGGAAACCTAATAAAGAAGAAATGTATTTATATTCAGTGTCATCTCCACATTAGCTGTAGAAACATCACACATAGGATTCTGAATAAACATTTTCATGAGAATAAATACCATAATCAGACCGTTTAATGGGCACGTTGAGCATTAGATCACATTATGAATCTGTTTGTAATTGACTTTTTGAATAAACAAGTTCTCACCACATGTATAGCAAGAATGACAGTGTTGTAAGAGATGCTGATATAAAATTCTGACCAATTTGATAAATAGTGAATTATTTTCACGTTACGGTCAATAAGCAATAAATTGCATTCTTTAATATTTTGTCTAAAATTAAAAATATAACACTAAAAACTGAAAACAATTGTTTAGCCATTACATTATACATGTAGTGTACATTATTAAAAATATTTAATTTTTAGATAAAGATCAGTGTTTTAAAGATGAACTTGAAGTTAGCGTTAGATCACAGTAGTTTAAATGTAAAAATAGGTGAGAGGACCAGGCATAATTAAAAAAAAGAATAATAATCCAACACCAGCCAATAACCTAGGCTATATGAAACTGTTTGACGCTACATAATAAAATGTACAAAAGACTGAGATGAGTGACTTTTCTGTGACCTTTTTGCACATGCCCAAAAAAGTGGAACCTTGAATCTATGAAGCAAATTGAATTAACCAAGCACTGTGTACGCCTTTCTGTGTTTCCCGCTGTGAAAATTCACTGCAAAATCAAATGAAAGTTTTCCGCGTTCAATTAAAATCAATGTCCCTTTCCTGAAGTTCCGGCTTGCTGGCAAAGTGTCTTTGTGTCCATTAGGGTCTGATTAGTGGGGGCGTCTAATAAGCAATTCCTTCCACTTGCTGCAGAAATTATGAAGCAAATGGTGCAGAAGCAGAGGAAAATGAGAAAGCCATAAGCATTCATAAGCATGTAAATGCACTAAACTAACCCTCAAGACACAAAGCAGAAGCACTCAACTCAGAGTAGGGATGGCCTCAAATGAAGATGATAGAAAACATTGCCTCAGGTAATAAAAACTACAGAAAGTGACATCTGCAACTATCTGTAAAGTGACGTGCACAAGGGCGAAAGTAAAATAAAGTAAAATAAAACTAAGAAATTAGGCAATGTTAAAGGGTTGTGAAACATCCCTTTTTCAGCATAAGTTTATCACAACTCAGTTTTGAAAAATATTCAAGAAACGAGTGTGAAAAGCTGTGAAAAGGTGGGAGGGCAGAGAATGGGAAGAGGGAAGGAGACCAACAACTCACTTCCAGAGCAACAACACATTCAGAGATGGACACTACAGCGTGAGCCGAGACACTGCTCTATGTCAGTCATAGCACATGTGTGAACGTGTTTATAATGTAACTATCATCGACAAACATGAGATAAATGGTACACATATATCAACAAATGGGTATTTTAACATTTTAGAGAAATTGGTCTTCAAGGAAGAAAAACTGACGAAAAGGATTTAAAGGTCTTCGACACTACAGAATGGATGATATATTGGTTAAACAAGTTGTAGCATGACAGTTTTAGACTATCATTGTCGTCTGTACTGTTGTGTCTATGATCAGACATGCCACGGTAACAAAGCAGTTTTTTCCATAATTATATTTTATTTAGAGACCAAATATGTGCACCAAAAGTATGCTGTTTCATGTTTGCAGCTCTAGATAAAAAAAGAAAAAAAAGAAGAAAAAAAAAGGTCAGGATTCCACAGTGAGTGATGCTTACAAACTGCTCTCAAGACTTCTGTGAGTGATTTATTTTGTTTTTGAATTCTCTGCTGTGTGTATCAGGAAGTGTGCTGTAGCAATTTAAGGATATCAGAAGAAAGTTCTCACTCTCATGAATAATGTGAGATGTGAACACTTCAAATGTGATTTCATGACGCATATTGTCGAGATCAAAGGAGAGTATCAAACAAAAACACTAAATCTGTGCAAACCGACTTAAAAATATATATTTCCAAATTAATTAAATTATACACAAGTTCAAGAAGTGCTTAAGGATGATTTTATCATGGATTTTATCATAACAATTTATAACATAACAGCATCTTTAAAATGAATGTTATGAATTGAAGAATTGGACTACAAACTATTATTATTTAAACTCAATAAATGGAACTATAATGGAAAATATAAAGGTAATGTTACAAGCTGCCATTTACCTGTGCATCAACAAAATGACAACCTCCATACACCAGGAGATGGCAGCATAGTTTACATTTTTAGAGTCCTATAAACAAACATATCTCCCAGACCAATGCTGACCACCACTGTCTTCACTGGACAATCATACATTCTGACTTTTCTCCAGACCACATCTGGATGCTTCACACCATGTGACTCTGACTTTAATACAACCATTAATCTTTTCCTGGTTTATTCAAGAAATTGAACCTCTTAACCACCTTCAAATTCACACTGGCCACTTCTCTCAATGTGGATTCTGGATTATTACCATTGGTAGACTTTAATGAGATAATCACAGATGGTTCCCTTCAGGAGCGGAGAACAACTTTGGATTTCTTCCATGTGGGCAAAGGTTTCCTTTTTCCTATTTTTTTTAAGATACTGTTGCCCTAAGTAAGGTTGATTGTAACATGACTTACTATGATACTATTCTTAACAGATTGAAACAATGTAAACAGAACTCAAGTGGCTGTTATAATAGCAGACAGGAAAACAACTTAAGTTAATAGGGTTTCCCTTTTTAGCCAAATGTTTTTGTCATGGCATCTGCCCTCTCATGTCAGTTATTTCCTAATGTTTCATCCAACTAAAAGGGCCATATAAAAAAATCTAATTAGCCTTTATATTTTAAATTTCCAAATGACAGAGCAGTGACAGTTCTGGGTCACATGGTGCCCTAAAAGATCTCAAACATCTATGTGGCGAGCGGGATGAGGCCGAGGGCCGTGAGAGAGCGGCACGAGGCCGGTGGCGTACTGATGAGCGACACCTGCGCGACGCACCGGTCTCGTGCCGCTCTCTCATGGCCCTCGGCCTCATCCTGCCACAGTCATATGCTCAGGAAAACGAGCTCGATCTCACGGGAAAACGTACAAATTCTACGAGGTGGCTTATTCGTACAAATTCATACGACCTGACTCGTACGAATTAGTACGTTTTGTGCAAAATCGTACATATTTGACGAATTGGCCAATTCGTATGAATTCATACGAATGACCTACCCCTGACCCCGCCCCTGCCCCTAAACCTACCCATCACGTGGGTTTAGACAAATCGTACAAATTCGTACGAGTGAGGTCGTACGAATTAGCCAACTTTTTATCATTCGTACGAATTCGTACGAATTGGTCGTGAGATAGCGTTGGGAAAACGTTACCCATTTTGTCGCAACTCAGCTTCAATAAAAGAGGCAAGCAAATCATAAAACGGGCACACAGAGAAATCTGTGGCTGGTTACATAAACCGTTAAGACTAGTCTTACAAGTCGGTCATAACATTTTTTGTCTTTAAGACTGTTCATAACTTTTAAACGTCAGTTACATAAAAACGTAGATTGGCCTAATTTCATACTGAAAAGTAAGATTGACTGCCCTTTGACTAACTGCTAGTGGGTCATACTAGATCTTAAGACACTGTCTTACCATAACGGCTATGTTTATGCAACTGGCCCCCTGAGGTGTGCAGAGGCCGCATCATGTGCCAGCCTAAAAAACGAAATTATGACGAACGAAATTTCATAAGTGGAACTCATACTAAATAAATATAATGTTAAGTATGTTAAGGCTTAAAGTTGTAGTAAATATGTGGCTTAACAATAAAAACACTGACAGCAGCTCATAAAAAAAGCTCAGACAAAAGATGTCAATATGTTCTTGTAAGCACAACAGCTTGCACTTTTTTAATTTTTGCATAAGAAAATCTGATTTATCCACTTCAGCTGTGATTGCCCTGAGGTGGCTGTCAAGTTTTGCTTACATTATTTGACGGATATGAAAAGCTGCCAAAAGCTGTGCGCGCAACCATAGTTACTTTAAGCATAACAAAATAATTCAAACCACATTCATTGAATGACAGTTCAAGAGGATAAAACAGCTAGCATCTTATTTACTGGTTGAAGACTTCTATGAAGCTGCAATAGCCTTTCCTTCTATTCTCAAATAGGTCTGGAAAGCATCTTCAAGTGACAGCATCTGATTAATGCAATGCAGTACAGCTGTATTAACCTCTCTGCCTGTATTCAGGATTTACAGACGATTCATTCATCACCTGGCAAATTAGTACCTAGTGGCTGTTATCTTTCAGGGAGGTCTCCATGCCACTGCTATCCATCGCCTTCAATTTCACTAAATCCAGGTTCACACTGTATAGGTTGGCCAACATTTTAGCAGTCTGAGAAAAATGTTGTGAAACTTAAAAGATTCCTCTGATCCTAGGCCAAAATCAAAGTCTTTGATCATTAGTTTGACGTGTTCATTTGATAAATTTTACCTCAGACAAAATTGTGGCAGTATCAGAAGATTTGACGCACAGTCCTGTAGTGTGACTTCTACGACAACTGTCAAATCAGAAAACCAACAGAAGCGTTATGCGAACGTTATGACACAATTAGTGAGACATCATTAAACCACCATTTGCTTCACACACTTCGGCAAAGATTTGTGTCTTGACTGCCATACAGTCTGACATTAATGACAACTGACATCCCACAGTGTGACGTCTGACAGAGGGGATCATGTTCTGACATTCTGACAAGCAACTATAAATTGTACTATTATAAATTTGAATTTAAGTGGCATGAGGCTTGACAGTTCAGTCTAAAGCCTGTTTTATGCTTCTGCGTCGAACTGCCGCCGCAGCTACGTCGTAGGCTGTGTGTAGCGCGCGTACCCTACGGCGTACCCTGACGTGCACCTCTCCAAAAATGTAACAACGCGTCAACACAACACAACTCTACGCGGACACAAGCGCTGTGATTGGTCTGCCAGAACCCCTCCCTCGGGGTTTCACACGCTCCCTAGGTACGCGTCAACGCGGACAACGACACAGAAGTATAAATTAAAACCAACACGTTGCCTACGGCGTATAGGCTCCGGCGTATGTCCGACGCAGAAGTATAATGAGGCCTTAAGGGTACACGACAATGATGTACTAAAAACGGAAAAGTTTTTCCTTTTTCGCATACAGACGACAGTGTTGTCAAAACGATCCCTGTTCACACGGATCCTCGAAAACGATAAAAAAATGATGCTGTATTATGCATGTCAGGCCAGTAGTTGGCGAGGTCACTTTGTAAAGAAAATCTACAAACCTATAGACTGAACACGTAATACGCATGCACATGACGTCACAGTTTGCTTCTTTTTTTTTTACACGGAGACAATACCAGTATCGGTTTCAAAAACTTTGAAACCAGTTTTCAATAGTTTGCATTTTCAGGTCACCAAAACGCCACTGTCCTGTAAAGGAAAGGCCAAAATGTACAAAAAGTTTTTAGTTTTTAGTTGAAAAAGGTGTTGTGTAAATGGCACCTTAACGCAGTCTCGGACTGTAATCATATTCAGAATATAACATTTAATCAATATTTTTCTTACATTTTACATAAGCGAATATCATTGCATCTCCTAACAAGGCCACATATTAAGGTCTGTGTTGATTAGATGGTACTGTAAGCAAACAATCATCTTGTAATCAATGTGCTGGATGCAGGAGAAATGGACAGGAATAAAGATCTGAGAGACTTTGACAAGGGCCAAATTGTTAAGGCAAGGCGACAGTTTCTGAAACGGCAAGGCTTGTGCGTTGCTCCCGGTCAGCAGTGGTGAGAATTTACCAGCAGTGGTCCGAGGAGAGACAAACCACAAACAGGCGACAGGGTGTTGGGCGCCCAAGACTCATTAATGCACAAGGGCAATGAAGTCTATCCCGTCTGGTGCGAGTCAACAGGAGGTCTACTATGGAACAAGTTAACCACAATTTTAATGATGTTTATGGGAGGAATATGTCACAAAACTGCTGTAGGGCTGCATAACCACAGACCAATCAGAGTGTCTATGATGACTCGTGTCCAGCGTCGAACGCATCAATGGGATCCTTCACCATCCATGCCTTGGCAGGTCGGCGCTGTTTTGGTAGAATGTGGTGGACCAACAGCATATTAGGCAGGTGGTTATAATGTTTTGGCTCATCAGGTGAATCCAAAATTCAGGGTGATTGAGCCATTGAGATGTCCTCCCAAACAACCTGAATATATATACACACTCACACTCTCACTCTCACTCTCTAATACAAGTAAATACACAATAATTCGGTTTCCTTACAAGTTTTCCTTATGATAATCTCTTTTGATATGATATATATAGAGAGAGAGCGAGAGAATATCATAAGGAAAACTTGTAAGGAGAGAGAGAGAGAGAATATCATAAGGAAAACATGTAAGGGAAACTAATTATTGTGTATTTACTACAATATACTTGCTCCAGAAAGACAGTGTAATGACACCTTTCCACAGCATCTTTATTCAGATCCAAGAAGAGGTATTTTTGGCACTGGAAACTGAGTGTGTCATTTTTCTAATGGTCATTTCTAATGGTCATGTGGCTTCTTTAAATAAATGCCATTTGGTATGGCTTGACAAATCCTGCCCACACACTAAAGATCCGCCAGAATAATTTTTAAACTGTTCTCTCTTGATACTGTCCAGGAAATGCTTCTGATGATTTGAGAAATTCATGCAGGAGGTTTCCCAGAGGAACTCAATGTGCACTCACAGGCTCAGTGGCATGGCCACACACACACACACACACACACACACACACACACACACACACACAAAAAAAATCTCAGCATAGACCTATGGTCAGTGTTTAGATCTGTGTGCCATTCAGCTCTAAAAAAAAAAAAAAGGGGGAAATTTCCACTGATATGTGTCTGTGGAAGATAGGCTAAGTTTTTGTTGGCACTGCTGAACAGGATTGAATGTATGGGAAATGTCTTGGTGGTAGCCTAGCTTAAGTAGACTAGACAGCAGTTCATTTGTCAATATGTGCGAGTGAATACCAATCCCTAATAGTGCTTTAGGGGACCCTGCTGATCTGAGGCCTAATTATGAATAATTCCTTAATGATTACAGGATCGTTCACAGTTTTCTTGATTTTTTTCCTCCCATCAAAGAACATGTGAAACGCAATATCATGGAAGAAAAACAATCCCATAAAAAGAAAAATGAATAGCCCTGAAAAAAAAAAAAAAAAAACCACATCAATCGTCTGTCTTACAGAGATTCCATGCTCAGTTCTCAGCGGGTCAGAGCGTTGTCCCCAGAAACAACAGTGACAGAGACCAGGGCTTTTGAGGCTGTTATCAGTGAGATATCCTCTAATGTGGACCTCACAACCCCATATTGAGACATGTCAACAGCAGAGCACTTTATTTAACTTCTGTGGGAAGTGGGAGTCAAGGATGTATTTTCAGAGATCATTAAGCAGTGGATTGCTATTTATCATTAACCCTCATGTTCTGCTTTTATGTTCAGGCACCACAAAGTAGGCTGGCACTTTTCAGAAATGCTGCTTCTGTTTGGGGTAAATTTGACCCCCAAAATAAAATAAAATTAAATTAAATTAAATTAAAGTAAATTAAATTGACACAGAATATCCTATAGCCTGTAATGCATGGTACTTCAAACATAAAAAATGTCATAAAAAAAACAAACATTGGAAGATCATTGAAGCATAAATATAACCTATAGGTAATATCCCCAACAGAACAAGAGTGTTAACAAGGTGTGGTCTAAATCAGTATGTTATCTTGTTTATATTTTAGCAAAGCTGTGTAAAATAATAAAACTTGTTTTCAAAGAGTACGTCTTGAATAAAAATGTACTTTTTTATAAATTGTTTAACTGTTTCTTTTTTTTCTTAAGCATCTAATAAATTTAGTGTGGTTTATACAAATGTAAAAACATTTGCCATTGCCAATGTGGTAAGAAAAAAAAAAAAGACTTAAATCAAGATAACAAGAAAAGAGACGTTCCAGAGAATAATTTATTGTATACTTAAGACATACAGAATGCCATTGTTTGTTTCCTAGTTCACATGGCTAGCATAAAAACATATTTAACTGCAGTTTATCATGGGCAATTGCACTTTAGATGTAAGTGAGGGTTACTATCCATCATACACCGACATCATTATGCATGACACACTGTCTGGCATTTGACCCAAGTAGTAACCGCACAGAGGCATCAGTGACTCGTGACCGGCCTCCAGTAAAGAAAGTAAAGTAATCACTGCCTCTTCATCCTAAAGGCCTTTTTTTTTTCTTTTGCAGCCTGTGCTCAATTTCAAAATACATTTTTGTGACTAATAAGAGGCCTTCCACCAGGTTCTGGAGTTCTGTTCTTTCAGTCTCTGAGCAATAGCGGATCCAATCAATTTGTGAACTATGAGATACAGACATGATATTGCAGGTAATTTACAAAAAACAGAAATTTTCTACCATGGGTTTTGAATTAAACCGGTAATACGGTTGCACTGCAAATGATGGCTCTATCTAGACTAAACATGTCAATTTTTTATAATGTCTGGAGAACAGATGACCCATATGACTTACAAATAATGTTAAACACTATATTACAATTATAAATAGCATCAGCTGCATAACCAAGGTACAAATTTAATCAACTCGTAACTACATCCATCCTTAAAGGTCAGTAAAGAATTTTCAGAGTGCATTAGTCTTTACGATTGAGAAAAAAATAAACATCAGCTTTATATCTGAGGAGCCAAACAACTGACATTTTTCTTGAGAAACAATCAGGTCCAAAGGAAATGAAGAACAGTCATGGTAGGTCATGAGAGTGGTATGTCTCCCCAAAGGGTCCTTGAGGAAGCCTCTCCAAACGACTTGTGAGAAATGGCATTCCTGCCCTTTTCCTACCAGACTGTACCCCAGTGAATTTTTTTTTAAAATACCAAGAAGGTCGAAAGTTCTGTGTGGGCCAGATCACAACTAAAAAAGCTTAACCAATATATACTGAGACGTATGCATTACAGCTTAAAGCAGGGGTTTCCAAATGCGGTCCTACTTGCCTCAACACACCTGCCGGGAAGTGACGAGTGTGACCTTGATTAGCTGGTTCAGGTGTGTTTAATTGGGGTTGGAGCTAAACTCTGCAGGACAGTGGCCCTTCAGGAGCAGGTTTGGACCCCTGGCTTAAAGCATCAATATACTTGATTTTTTACTATGTTAAAGTACTTTTTCTTAGGGTTGGGTACCGAAACCGGTACCCAGGTAACGGTATGTAACCAGACCGAATCAAAACGCAGATTTCGGTGCCACTTAAATGCCTCAGCGCGTCAGCTGTAGGTTGAAATATTTGTCATCTGGTTCTCCGAAACGGACATAAGCATAATCAGTATGCAATCGCTAGCTAACCATTCGTGTACGATCGTTCACACCGCGGTGATTAGAACGTTCAGATCGCGTGATCATCAACTTCTAAATTCAAATCTGCGTTCGCGCGTTGGCTGGCGCTGAGCCAGAGACAGACGTGCTCAGCGCTGTCATATATCACAACTACTATTCAGTGTTTTCAACCACATAAAGTTTATTTTAGGTTTCAGACATTTAAACACACATAAGTAGGCCTACTAACAAAACAATACATTTATAGTTTGTAAAATACACAAGCAGGCAAAGTTAGTTTTGTTCCGCGTCATGTTTAGTGTCAAAAGGCGATGTCCCTACAACAGATCGTACATCTAATCCTGACGAGCGCTCATTGCAGTTGTAAACACGGCGTTCTTCTTCCACGAGGTGTTTCGCGTCACGGCATTTAAGGTGATGAGCAATTCCGCGCAAAACTGTCACATGATCCATAACGCCAACTAAATACCATGGCATTGTGTTGGCGTTATGGATGTGACAGTTTTGCGTGGAATTGCCCTGATGCGTTCTAAAATAACGCTGACCTTGTGCAGGACATGCAATACGTCAGGAGAGATGTCGTATTTTGCCAGAGAAGGCAAAAATGTGGTCATATGAAATGTAAAGCTGGTTTGTAGCAAACCAAGAATACAGACTACTTCAGCTGTTTAACTGTTTTTTAGTGTTATTTAGAGTTAAATTATTGCAGTTGGGTTAGGTGTCTCAGGTTTTATAGCGAATTTGTTGTTTTCTCTATTTAGGCTACTTATTTAAATATATTTAAGTATACTTAAATTTGAAAATATTGGTCGATTTTAAGAATGTTCTATTTTATTATTTTTCAATAAAAAAGACGGTCTTTAATGTCATTCACCATCGGTTTGTGGCTTTTATTTATTTTTTTTATTTTTATTTTTTTTAAGTATCGGTTCAGGCACCGGTACCGTTTTAAAAGTATCATTTGGCACCGGTATCGAAAAAGATTGTGAAAACTGGTAGGCCATTAGTAGGTTGGTTTTTGCATAGCAAAACTGGCTCAACAACTGGCGTGAATTTGGGGTGGAACTATTGGTTTGTTCAAACAACAGAAGACAGTGGAGACTTCAAGAAACTGAAGAAATTTATTTTTATGTTGTGGCACAAATGACACAATTCAGTGACTGCATAGTAAAAGACAGAGCCTACTTGAAAATGATTAATATCTTTGTCATTATAACCAATGCAAATTCTTCATTCATGACAGTTCAAGTGAAATTTAAAATCTCAAAGCAGGCTAAGATGGGCAGCACTGAAGAATGTTTCAGAAACAACAAAACCTAAACCTAAAGGAAATCCAGTCATCATTTAAAAATCCTAGGCATTTAAGGGTGGAAACTACTTTAGTTTGTTGACCTTGAGCAGCAACAATGCTTTCATTAAACCCTGATTTGAGTTAGAGGGGAAATATTTTGTTTGTTCTGTATTCAAAACAAGTTTAGGATGACCAAGCAGACCTTGCACTCAATTAATATAGCTTTCAGTAAATAACTAAAACTCACTTTAAAAAACGTCCGGTTATAAACTGCACTCTATAAGAGATGCTTTTTGTGGACATGGTTTATAATGTGAGACAGGAATCTCTCTCCCCGGCCCATATCCACAGAGATGATTTATTTGGACTTCATGCAAAAACGTAAGGATAAGAGAGTAAGTTCTCTGCTGGGGGTCTGGCTTGTGTTAGAATAAAGAGATGAAATGGGTCTATTGAGGCTGCTGTTGCCATGGAGAGCACTACTGCAGTTTGTCAGATCTGAAAAGGAATCTATGCTAGAAATGCTGAAGAATGGGCTGTCAGTATTATGCTTTGAGCTATATGTGAACAACCAAAATTTGACAAATTTGATCTTGTAACATTCCAACTTTTGGTTGACTTCCAAAGATATTATGATAACATTGCTCATAAACTATAAAGGATAAACATTATCTATTAGTATTAGCCTGCCTCTTTTTTAAAAATAATTTCTCTATCATGGAATAGGCCTACATAATTACAGAATCATTACTAATGTCATCAAAAGCAATACATTTATATATAATGCGAGTAGACAATGCCAAATAATTATTAATGCCAAATTCAATGCCAAATAATTAGTCAGTGCACTTTTACAAAATGGCTTAACTTTTTTCCCACCATCGAGGGAAATTTTCGTCGTTTGTGAGACAACGCTTCCCCGCCATTGACGGAATTTTCCGTCTTTCTGTGTCTTCACTGTTATATCTGGTAGGGGTTATATAAAGAAGACTGAATCTCCTAATCAAAACACATGTGAAGAAGATGCAGAAACTAGTGATGATATATGTAATCATATGCATATGTAAATAACGCATCATCAACATTAAACAGCACATAATCAAAACTGCCTAATGTTACTGAGTGAAATGTCAACCCAGGATGAGCTATAGGACTGTGCAAGCATTAGGGGTGTTCGATCTACTCCATCTGTGTTTAGATCATTGTTCTGAATCCGATCTAGATGTAGTCTTTGACAAAAACCTGATTTAGCTTTTTGCTCAAAAGTGTGGATTTTTTTTCCTTTTGTTCTTTCTTTTGATATATTGCATGTTCAGATTTTCATACAACAAAATATTCTGGGAGCCATGACATTTTTGTGAAAATGGTCAAATATGCTGGTGGAGTTGCAGGGGCATGCAACTTATTTAAAAAAAACGCTGGTGGGGAAAGAGTTAACACGTAGCCTTTCACAGCTAGAATTTTACAGGAATGTAGCTAACAAGTTTAGTTTACAGAAACTGATGCTCATATAATGCATTTTGTACCATAGCACCATCTGGTGGGGCCCGACCCCCAACAGCACATAGTGTAGAGAAGCCAATGAAAAACAAAAGATGGAAATGATACTCCAAGAAAAATACTAAGTTGATTCCAGCAAAGAATGTCCATTAACAAAACTATGTGTTGCATACAGAACCACAGAGGTCCACAGAGGCATGAATTTATGTCTTTGCCACAAATAATTATTCTATTCAATTCACAGATCACTCAAAACAAAAGGAAAACAATAAAAGTGAGCTTTTTAACCCTCTATCAAGAGGCATTATGTTGCTTGTAAATAGAAAGAACATTTTACAGCTGTGGAACATGCCGTGCCTCAGTGGAACAATTAAATAATTGTCCTGCTGGAACATAATGCTCACCAGATTGTTTACAAACAGCTGTGTCTCAGGAACTGTATCCATGCACAATGACACTAAAGACCACACAGAACAGAAAAGTCACAGTTTTTCAGTAGGGAGTCTGAAATGAACTGTATTTTTAGCCACTGACTGCGAGAATTATAAGGGACGTTTAATAACTTATGCGACATATGTTTTTGTTTCAATTAATACAATGTGCATTAAACTTCTGCAGGGTCTTTTCCTGGGATTCGGTAATATTTCAACTTCGATTTTTTTTTTTTTTTTTAAACTACATATAATTAATTTTCTAAATACCCCATATCATTAGGCACATATCACATCTCTAACAAATCATAATTTCCCAGCTCAGGCATTAAAAACCTTTTATTATTTTTTGTTTTTTTGTATTTTTAGTTATTCACCATTTATTCTCAACCTCCTATCGAACAAAATGGAATTGGTATAAAAGGATTTTACACAAAACTTGCTATAAAATAACATCTACCTAGTGCTTCGCAAACACAGACGGGGTGAATTTATGAATGAAAGTGAGAAAGTTCCGACACAACGAAGTTGTTACGTATCCTCACGCTTTTTTAAGTGGGTATACGGAAATCCTTGGCCTTTTCTAGTGTGTATCACGTAGACTACACCACTGGTTACATCCTGAAATTTTTTGTTGTAAAAAAAAAAAAAAAACACTGAAATGTAATAGTCATTAGCCGCTTTCCGACCAAGTAGTTCTAGGAACTTAGTTCTAGGAACTGTCCACTTCTAAACAGTTCTAAGAACTACTCTCCCCCAAACTCGGTTTTGCTGTTTGCGTTCGCACTGGCCAAGTGGCCATAGGAACTGGTAAGGGAGTGACGCAAGCACGGTGACTTTTATTTTGACGGCGCGACCCACCTTTATTTTGGCGGCGCTGAGAACGCCAGAGCAAACAATGCTCGCATTCTCTGTGTTTATTAGTTAGCGATCTGTCTAACAGTACTGTTTAATATCTTATTAGATAGAACTGTTATAGAAAGTAGACAGTATATGAAAAAAGGTTATTAGCCTATGCCGTGTGGTTGATGTCCAGTGTTGCTAGCTGGGCAGATAAACATAATCATGTTTGGCTTGGTCCCCTCAAAGTTGCGTTGGATTTTCTCTTCAGCATAAAGGTTTAGAGACCCATCTATCACTGTTTTCCATGTTTGTATAGTTAGTTTATGGAGTAAATATATAGGTTATAATCTGTGTGTTTACATTCTAGCTGTTTTAAAAATGGCGGGTGCTGGTGTTCCGCGTGCGTTCGGTCAATAAGCGTACACTAACGTCACGGATAGTTCCTATAGTGCTGGTTTAGACCCTACTCTGAAGTAGGACCCAAATTAGTTCCTACAAATGGAGTTCCTAGAACTAAAATCGTTCCTAGTTCCTGCGGTGCGAACACGCCGACATCCGGGTACTTTAGCCAATAGTTCTAGGAACTGTGAAAAGGTTCCTCCGGTCGGAAAGCGGCTATTGACCCAAAAACATCCACGAGTTGGCGCCAAGCGTGCCGCACAAGCCCTGAAAAGTGAAGCCAAAACGTCTCGATCGCCCCCCGGTGACTGGTCCTAGTATAGGTCATAAACCCCGCCTCCCCGTGTTATTCAACAGGACGTGAGACCAACTAAACAATTAAATTACACTTCAAATATCTTTTTTCCAAAGGTGGTTTCTTTCATTTGCTGTAGTTTTTATCACGCTGATGTAAGTTCAAGTGTCTGTTTCAAAAATAAGTTGGTTTTTAGTTAGTTACGTGATGCTATAAAAACGGTGGTGTAACGTCATGATTGACAGCTGTGATTGACAGGTTCTCTGAGCAAAGTAGTCACTGAAGCACCAACGGACATTTTTTTTTCTGGATCTTCGGAGGACTGAGGAGATTGCATTTACTTTATTTTAACAAGCCACTTGTCGTACTGCAATAAATTTTTTAAAAAGTGCATTCAGGGAGAGTGCATTCTGCGAGAGAGAGGGCGGAGCGTTGATTTCGTGGCTTTAGTTCCTGCTCACTACTGCGCAGGTCTGGTCCCGAGATCGCTACTGCGCAGACTCATGTTCCAAGATGTCAGCGCCATATCGGGACACTGGCAGCTTCAGTTCTCACCAATGGAAGAGAGCGAAGGGGTGTCGTCCATCTTTTTTTATAGTCTATGGTTGGCGCACACGTGAGCACGCTGTTTGTTTATATACAATGAGTTGGCAGTTTGTGTGCGTCGACACGGTCATTTTAAACTATGTGAAATACGCAGTGATGCTTGAGGTTACGAATTAAAGGTATGGGTAGACAATTTTGGAGAGACTAGCTATAGCAAGCTAGATTTAAAAGGATATCCCAACCAAATACAAATCTTCAGAGCCTCTACAAAGCCACACCTCCTGCCAAACAATGCATGCAATGCACACAGCAGAGTCTGCAAAGCATCACTAGATACAGCAAAGCACACATCATTGCAATAATAATGGCTGTAAACAATTACAGAGCTTTTACTTTTACAACCTGACTGCTGCAGTTTAATTTTGGCATTGATAGTGTTGACATAATTCGATTAATATACATAATAGTGACGCATAAATTCGAATGTCACAATTCTCGCAATTGCAGTTATGACAGGGCCTGAATGCAGCATAAGCTTGTTGTTTTGATTCAGGAGGAGCTGTAAAAGGTGGCTGCTGTTTGCTTGCGGCTCTCTGTGACTGTCTGTCTACACACATCTCAATTCTCACAAGGATGCGTTCTGTGTCCTTGTGTCCTTCAGATTGAGTTCTTTCAAGGTCGCCTGGCAAGACTGGTCTCCACAATAAAGTCTGTTCTTTGTATTCTTGGAATTGAGAAACAGCCAACGTATCACTGCATTCGGACTGGACGAACATTTTTTGGTCCTGAGACTTCCACAGAAGACATATGTACATGCTTTAATATTTAGCCCACTTCTGTTTTTGATTGCTATCAGGATGTGAAGAGAGTTTCAACCAGTATAAAAAAAAGTATTTAATAAAAAAAATTGCCTACCCTACCTTTAAAACATAGCTGGTATCACACACCATTGTTCATCTTTGTTGTAGTTGTATATACATATTCTGCCTTAAAGGGATACTCCACTTTTTTTGGAAATAGGCTCATTTTACAACTCCCCCAGAGTTAAACAGTTGAGTTTTACCGTTTTTGAATCCATTCAGCCGATCTCTGGGTCTGGCAGTACCACTTTTAGCATAGCTTAGCATAATGAATTGAACCGGACAAGACCATTAGCATCTCTCTCAAAAAAATGACCAAAGAGTTTAGATATTTTTCCTATTTAAAACTTGACTCTTCTGTAGTTACATCATGTACTAAGACCGACGGAAAATGAAAAGTTGCGATTTTCTAGGCTGATATGGCTAGGAACTATACTCTCATTCCTGCGTAATAATCAAGAAACTTCGCTGCCGTACCATGAGTGCAGCAGGCGTAATGATATGACGCAGCGCCTGAAAATAGGTCTAATAGGTTGGACAAACTTAGTCCCAGTCACGTTGGAAGTTACCGAGCTGGGGACTATTTTTAGGCGCTGCTTCATATCATTACGCCTGCTGCACTCATGGTACGGCAGCAAAGTTTCTTGATTATTACGCAGGAATGAGAGTATAGTTCCTAGCCATATCAGAAAATCGCAACTTTTCATTTTCTGTCGGTCTTAGTACACGATGTAACTACAGAAGAGTCAAGTTTTAAATAGGAAAAATATTGAAACTCTTTGGTCATTTTTTTTTAGAGAGATGCTAATGGTCTTGTCCGATTCAATGATCTATGCTAAGCTATGCTAAAAGTGGTACCGCCAGACCCGGAGCTCGGCTAAATGAATTCGAAACCGGTAAAACTCAACTGTTTAACTCTGGGGGAGTTGTAAAATGAGCCTATTTCCAAAAAAAGTGGAGTATCCCTTTAAAACAGACTGGGGAAAACAATATAAATGTATCTGCTTATAACAGTGTTTATTTGCAAATACTATTGTATGTATTTTAGTACTCCATTCACAAGGAATTATGCAAAAGTGGCCTCAGAATCTGAGCTGAACACAAATTACACTATTAAGGTCCTCTTTAATATAACAAAACATATCTCAAAAATTACCTGTTTTAACACCTTTTTAAGAGGGGATTCCAGAATTCTATTAAAATAATATATTCTAACATATCTGCAATTTTTTTGTTATTAAAATCACAGCGCAAAACCACCAGAGGATTCCAGACAAACCTGGCATCTGAAGGGTCAAGAGCCTTAAGCAGGCATATAGACTTGAAAAAGCTGACTTTGGTGTGTGACTACAGGAACATTAAATCCCCCCCCCCCCCCCCCCCCCCCCCCCCCTACTTTACTGGAGTAATATAGTCTCTCTACATGAGGCAATATAAAACTCAAATATAGCAGTACCATACAGTATACTACACAAATCAAAAGGAATGTTCAGCTTTGTTGGAGCAAAAGCACCACTGAATCTTATGCCAAAAAAATATACCTACTTTATGTAAAATGATGCAGGCTCTGTGTTATGTAGGATTGACTTTACTGCTGAGTGTTTTCCAAGAGCTAAAGAAAATTTGCTTCAAGGATCAAACCTATTAGCTCAATGCTCGCTAATCCCAACAGTATCTCACGACCAATTCGTACGAATGAAAAAAAGTTGGCGAATTCGTACGACCTCACTCGTACGAATTTGTACGATTTGTCTAAACCCACGTGATGGGTAGGTTTAGGGGCGGGGTCAGGGGTAGGTCATTCATATGAATTCATACGAATTGGGCAATTCGTAAAATATGTACGATTTTGCAAAAATCATACTAATTCGTACGAGTGAGGTCGTATGAATTCGTACGAATTAGCCACCTCGTAGAATTTGTACGTTTTCCCGTGAGATCAGGTTGCTAATCCACCCTTTATGTTCTGCAGAGACCCATTTTTACTATTAAAAATAATGTTTACAACATATAAACACTGCAAAATGTAACCCTGTGAACTGCAGTTATAAGTTGCATAAGTTCCATAAGTTGCAATTTCTACAGAAACATTCAAACTCAAATCCTGTTTAGTGACCATGGTCATTTCATTTTAAGACCTAGGAATTCTGTAATGCAGCACCTGACCCTTAACAATTACTTTTGTTATTTTTATGTGTAGTTAGGTATTAATATATACTTTTACAATTTTTTATTTAGTATAAAACCTTTGAATGAATATAAAAACCTTTTGGTCATAATGATATAATTTATATATAATTTGTATAGAAAAAATTTATATTTTCAAAACATTTTCAATAATATATATATATCGTTACAGCGATGTCTTCAAATGCCAAACTTAAGACTTTTGTTTTGAACATAAATGTATTTGTATTTACCAGTTTTACAGCTGAAACTTGATGAAAGTATTGCACTGATGATTGATTGTAGATGAAGACTTGAGCAACAGAATAAGAAGCCTCTGTGTGGATTAACCCGGGTCTATACCTGGGGCCTGAAGTTTCCGTTCAGTGGCTTCCCGTAAAATCCAGGCCTTGACAGCTTTTCTGTGCAGCATGCTGACATCGCATCACTACCGATTTATGAGAATTAAAATCTGAAAACCTTCACACAAGTGTACCTCCTTGCTGTAAAGGAAGTGATGATAAATCACTCATCTCTCCCAAAACACCGGAGCAGAGTTAGCAAACAGTCTCTCTTCAGAGGACGTTTATGTTAAAAACATACACCACTCCTGCAAGACCTCTGTTGAAAGTTTACACATGAGATTAGTGTCACACTATACAGTATATGTGATCATTGTGAAAGTTAGGATTTGTAGAGAGAAATAGATCTAACATTAACTTTTACAGCTGAGAGGATTCCAAGTTATAGCATCATTTACAATAAGGACAGTAATGTGGATCATAAATTAATTTCAGAACAGAAAGTGTCATATGTCTGCATGTAAAAAAAAAAGCTAAATTTCTTCCACTTAAAGACATATCAATTTTAATTTTGACAGTAGCTACAATTTAGTTTGCACAAAGTAACATAAAAATAATTACTCATACACAGCTAATGTACATCCTATGATCTTCTTTTCATTGCATTATCACAAAAAAAATGCAATGTCTTTGTCTGGAAGAGAAAAATAGAGATTGTTCAGCGAGTCCATTTTGTTCCAACCAAAGTAATTTAAAGCACATCGTGTTGTAATTGTGATTTCCAAACTCATAAGTAGGAATTTCCCAGGAGGACTCGATTCTGATATAGCCATTTGTTTCATGTACACTCACTGTGCCACTCATGCAGACCTTTTGTAGAATAACATTAATCCTGCAAAAGCTAAATAGACAAGCATGAAACAGCAAATGACCTCTACATATGGTATGCTGCAGAGTAAATAAAAACCAGCCAGCAAGGATGATTTCATTGGTTTGGAATAATAATAGTGGCTCAGCACTGAACGTCTATAACTGTCTCCTACGCAACAGATTCAGATCCAACATAAAACCTAGATAATCCTATTTCACGCATCACACACATATAATGACAGTTAAAACAAAATGGTAGAGTGAAACGCATTCAAAGCATACTTTTACTATTAAAATTGTATTTTGATGCTTCTATCTTCCTAAAGGACACAAATTGCCCAAGTAGTGCTGTATTCCTGTTGTTTACCAAACCAATAAGGTAATGAGGTCATGTTATCATTGAGAGCTATCACAGCAATGAAGAGCACCATGTCTGTTTTGACAGGTAGTAATTTTGTTTGACTTTCATATGTCTTTGTATGCATTTCAGAGATTAGAATTCTTTAGATTTCATTAAGTTCATTAGGGGGTCAAATGATTGATCTACCCAGACCTAGTTGATCCCTAAATACAAGCCAAAGGTTTTGTCAGACCAAGTAACAACGTAATGGCATCACTGTATTAGAATAACATTATAAAATGTCATAAACATTCATAAAACGCACACAGATATGAACATGATTGATTTAATCATGATGTAATCATTGATTTACAAAATACAACAGTGACGATTTGATGAAGTTATCGTAGGGAATATAAAAAGCCTGCTTAAGGCTCTTGACCCTTCATGTATAAATACAGATTCTACTAGCATATCTGATAAAGAGCAAATGCTTAACTATTTTAATAAGCATTTTATTGCCTCTGTGTCATTATTTGAGTCACAAAATCTTTTGCGCTCAAATTATGATTTTGTTAGTGCAGAAACTTGTTTTAAAAAGGAGGAGTTCAAGAGTTCTGGTGTCCATAAAGCACTTAAATTGCTTGATATAAACAAATCACCAGGCCCTGATTGTGTGGAAACTACCAATTTGAAAATAGCAGCTGATATTATTTCGACCCCTTTGACTTATCTTTTTAATCTTTCAATAGATACTGGTGTTATTCCGGAAATTTGGAAATCAGCTTTTGTTGTTCATTTATTAAAAGGGGGAGATCCCACTATACTAGATAATTATAGGCCAATCTCAAAGCTTTGTGTCCTATCAAATTTTTTTGAAAGTTTCATTAGTGACCAGTTGACCTGTTATTTGAATGTAAACAAAGTTCTATCTAATAATCAATCAGGGTTTCGTAAAAAACATAGTACCACAACAGCCATTTTGAAAGTTTTAAATGACATTGTGGGATCAGTCGATAAAGATGATTATTGCGCTTCCCTTTTTATTGATTTATTAAAGGCTTTCGACACAGTGGATCATGAAATATTGCTGCATAGACTAGAGTTTTGGCTTATCAAATCATGTTATTTTCTAGTTTAAAAATTATTTAAGTGATAGAACTCAATGTGTTCAGGCTGAAGGTAAAAATTCAGGACTATTGGAGATTGTTAAAGGTGTTCCTCAAGGATCTGTGTTGGGGCCCCTTTTATTTACTACATACATAAACAGTCTTGATTATGATATTCAGGATGCTAATTTTCACTTTTATGCAGATGATACTGTATGTATTGTGGTGCACCTTCTAAACAGCAAGCCTTGCTTAAGCTTCAAGTGGCTTTTGATGTCATTCAGTCACGGCTTCATACGCTAAAACTTGTTCTGAATGTAGACAAAACCAAAATTATGTTATTTTCAAGCTTATTCCTCCCCAGACTTTACGAGGTAATGTGATTGAGTTAGTAAAAGAGTATAAATATCTTGCCATTATTATTGATGATACATTATCTTTTGGCTCTAAAGAAAAAGCTTGGGTTTTATTTTAGAAACAAGTTTTGTTTTTCATTTAATGTAAGAAAGAGGTTAGTTTCTGCTACTTTTTTTGCCTGTACTTGATTATTTTTATTTAATTTTTTTATTATTTTTTTTAACCTTTATTTTACCAGGGAAGAAAATCACATTGAGATTACAATCTCTTTTACAAGTGAGCCCTGGCCAAGAAGGCAGCACATAGAGGATACACTTTAACAGACAACAAACAACAAAAGACAGGGATGCACAGAAGTATTAAAATATACAGAAAATCACTATTTAAAACAATCACAAACATGATGATAAATTTGATTTAGACAAGACTTGAATTCAATATGGGAAATAAAAACCTCCAGTTTTAGCTGGTTTTGCAACTCATTCCATGAAGTTGGAGCACTATAACTAAAAGCAGTTTTGCCAAACTCTCATCTCCTCTTTGGATGCCATTTATCATAGAGCTTTAAGATGTATATCAGATTGTAACTCATCATTGTATATTGTATAACAGAGTAGCCTGGCCCTCTCTCTCCATAGAAGGAAAATCCACTATACCTAGGCTAATTATTTATAAAACTATTCTGGGGTTGTTGCCTTTGTATCTTGTCTAATTCAAAAGAAAAGTGTTGGGAAATATTCCCAAATTGTTTTACTCTTTCTGTTCCATTTGTAAGAACTGAACTGGGAAAAGGGGCTTTTATGTATGCAGCTCCATTTGAATGGAATCTACTCCAAACTAAATTGAAATTACAAACTCTGGTGCCTATGGAACATTTTAAATCTATTATTCGGTCACTCGAAGAAGACTCAATGATGTGCAATTGTTTTTAAGTGTTTTAATTGTATATTTGTTGTTTTGATCTGTAAGTTTGAGATTGTAACTGCTGTCCATTCTTGGCCAGGACACTCCTGTGAAAGAGACTTTATTGCAGACTAACAGCAGATCTATGAGTAAAGAGAAGACAAATTAAAGCTGACTAGGCCTCAAGAATCTAGTTGCTCACTGTTTAGTCTTTGCGTGGCTCACATGCAGATTTACACGCCTGAATTTGGCTATTACTTACATGCGCCAATCTAAGGCTTGTTATTTGACAAAGACTTATCTGAGTTAATGTGAAATAAACAAGCTCTTCGATGTCTGAAAAGCCTGCTTCTCGGATAACTAAGCAGGTTGAGACATCAGTCTGTGTAGTCCTGAGGACATGAAATAAAGGCCATTTTCTCCTATTAAAGACTGAGGCAAGAATTCCTCATTACTTAACCAAAGTCCTGAAAGACACTGGGTTTGTTTTTTTCCCTGCGGATTAGTCCGACAGAACCTGGCAAATGTTCATGGGAAACATACCTCTCTCTCGCTCTCTCTCTCTCTCTCTCTCTCTCTCTCTCTCTCTCTCTCTCTCTCTCTCTCTCTCTCTCTCTCTCTCTCTCTCTCTCTCTCTCTCTCACACTCTCGTCAGCTAGATCTGGAAGGGTCGTTTTCCTAATTTACAAGTGATCTGACCTCAGCCTTTTGAAGAGTAACAGTTGGTTATGTTGTTTGGCTGGCTGGTGCTCTATACCCAGTTTCCATATGATAGTGTACATTTTGATGTACATCATGACCCCATGGTAATATGCCAGGAAGCGAGGTCCTATAAGACTTCACTTCAGGGAAATTGATGCCAAAATCATCTAGTCTGCCATCAGTCTTACTGGCATTTCCGTCTTGTACACTTTTTTTGCTGCTTCAGATAGTTTTCTTTGGCAGCACTGCATTTGATTTCATAATATATTCCCCTCATATTTCTACACTGTGGTTACACAACTTTTATATGAAGTGAAGGGGGGGAAATCACTCTATCATTGATTTCTGTTATCTTCTTAGACTTATTCTAACTTCGTTTCTAATTTTGCAGACAATTGTTTACTTTGAGTGTCATTTGTTGGGAAATACATTAGAGAACTATGCTAATTTTGTAAAGGTCAAACAGACTCTTTTGTCTTCACTGAAATGTGTAATCTCTATTTGACCTTGTGCAAGTCATCATGTGAGTCCTTGACAATGACTAAGAATATTAATATTTCATTAAGTTACACACTCACCACAATTCTTTGCCCAAAAGTCTTATCATTCTGACGCCCTGTCAAACTTGTTTCCTCTGAGTCATGTTTAAAAGAAGAGAACATTCCCAGAAATTGTCAGAGACTGTCATCCTTAATGCAAATAGACATTTCATCCACAGTCCTCTAAATACTTCTTACGTTGGCTGAGATCAAATTATTATACTGAGCTCTTAATAATTACTTTTGAAATAAATAAAAATATATACAAAAGAAATAAGCATGATGGTACAAGCTGTAAAAAAGCTTTTTAGAGATGAGGTCATGAATAATAACCATGGGAACCGTCTTCTGCTAGTTCAGTTCAGAACTAGTAAGGCCTGCTTGATTATATCCTTAAGAAAACAGACTAAATCTCAATATACGTTAACACTGAGAAAACTGGCCCACTGTATATGACCAGTGAAGCTTAAAAGGCCAGTTTGGACAAATCTGTCTGTTAGACAGATTACAGATTATCTTTTGTGAAAGCCTGAGGCGTCATTCCTTCACACACAATGTGATCTGTGTGAATGTTAGTATATAAACGTTTAGGCAAAACTGAGATACTACATTTTCAAGTTTTTCGAAGTTGTGAGATATGCTATCAGTCTTTGTCAAACATCTCCTTGCACCCGTTGTCGTTCATAACAAGAAGTAAACAAAGGTGGGAGTCAGACTCAGAGGTCTCACTTGTGGCCTTGATTTATACTATATTCAAAGCAAATTCTATCTGAAAATTCCATACACATCTCATGTCGTCATGAAGGATGTGATGAAATCTGTTTTGTACATTTAGTGCTAAATTCATTTACTCAGTCTGTACCAAGAAATACAATTTGTTTGTGACTTTGCAATTTGTTTGTAGCAGGATAGGCAGTATTTATACAGCCGGTCAGGCTGACGGAGATGTGTGCTCAGTAATTGCTTTGTTTAGTGAAGCGGGAGCCATGTTAATCCTCATTCAGAGTTTAACGTAAACTTCTCGAGAAGACTTATTTCCATACGAATGCAAGCAGGCTAGAGGTGGAAGGTCTCTTTCTCTCTATTTTAGCCCTCCCCATTCTCTCACTCTTTAGCATCTCTCAAATGCCAGTGTGTGTGTGTGTGTGTGTGTGTGTGTCAGTATGTGTGTGAGTGGGAATGTTTTTACATGTGTAAAAGATCGCCTTTAAGAGGTCACTTCACTGGTCCCTTACTTTGAAAACCTTCTCAGTGAGGGTAATTTGCTTGGCAAATATGTCAATGAGCAGAGGGTCAAATGCCTCTAGCGCCCGTGACAGTCTAACCAGTGGTTTGCACACTTTTTATGAAGTGCTATCCAGTCATCAAACATTTCCTAACATGACCATGAGAAGATTTCGTCTACATTTTCTTTTTATTCTACACTGTTAGAAAAATCTGTAGAAATTACAGTATTACTGGCAGCTACTTGCCAGTAACTTACTGTAGATTTAAATTTATGTTATTTACTGGCAACAATTTGTTCAAAATTAAATGAACATTAAACATTAACAAGTCTTTATCTTTACAGAATAAAACTAAAATAACAGCCTCATGCAAAGCATTCTGGGAACCAAAATCTGAAGGAAAAAAACAGAAAAAGGTTGATGAAGATTTCTGGTTCCCAGAATGCTTTGCATTAGATTGTTATTTTATAATTTTATTCTGTAAAGACAAAGACTTGTTAATGTTTAATGTTCATTTAACTTTGAACAAACTGTTGCCAGTAAATAACATACATTTAAATCTACAGTAAGTTACTGGCAAGTAGCTGCATAACTACAGCAAATTTTTTACAGTGTAGAACTGGATATTTTGGCCATACAATTACATTAAGTGTATGTTGTTGAAAGCAGGATAGGACTTACTCTCTCAAGATACCCAACAGGGAAGCTAGGGTAACAGGTGTCTTGGCCGATTTACTATGTTGATCACCTTAAGTAAGTTTGATGTAATTTTACAGTTTTAAATTCCACCTAAACTTTGGAACTCTGTCAGTATTTCCTCCCTATTTACATTCAAAGTATCATGCTGGTTCTACCTAACTATATAGGTACAATATACAGTAATATTGTGAAACACTATTACAACTTGAAACTTGAAATAGATTTATTTTCTGTAATGGCAAGGCCACAAATTTTCAGCATCATTACTCCAGTCTTCAGTGTTACATGATTCTTCAGAAATCATTCTAATATTCTGATTTTGTGCTTAAGAAACATTTCATATTATTATCAACATTGAAAACAACGTTTTTACAGCAATGTACAATTATTTATAGTTACTTTTAATCAATTTAACTAATTCATAACATAAAATATAAATATTATTTTTGATATGAGAACTAACATGGTTTCTACTGTGGGTAATTGTTTCTTATTTAAGGCTACTGTCACCCATACAAGACCACACACAACATGCTCTTGCATGACCATTTTCCTTATTTGTTGGTTAATTAATTGTCTCAGCTGTCAACTGTGAAACAAAGACGCTTTAAGACCAATCCTTATCTCAGTCATAGCACGTTTCCCTTCTTAATTACTGAAACACAGGCCCTCCATTTGGTTTTTAATTCTATGGGTCGTTTTAGACGTTGAAATATCTGCTCAGAAATAGTCTTTCTGCATTATTTAAATACGTATGTGAAGATTTCGTTTTTTCAAACATTTTATTCTTTGTATGCATTAAACACAAAATGCAGTGATATTGTATTTTCCTATCTATAGGCCTTCAATGTCAAAATGCTATATAATTTATTACAAACAAACCAATGAGGATGCCAAGGAATGCTGGAGAGTGCAAGATTAGGCCTACCCCCCGTGACCATCTTATCCTCAACGATCTACCCTACCCAACACAACCGTTGTTTGAAACGTAAGGGACACTGCAAATTCCAGCATTAACAGGGTCCAGCGCTTCCCAAAGCAGCAGCTCCAGTCACAGGACTCCCACACCCATTGTTTCCCAGTTCCGGCAGAAATTCCCAGTGTGGGAACAAGCTGTGCACACATGAGCAGACAAGCAAAAGTGTTATACAGTGCTGGGTCACTGTGCCATGAGGACCCCCATAAATTCCTATGGTGGTGCCTTCCTTTTCAGGCCACAGACTGAGTGCTCATAGTTGGTGGCAATGAAGTCAGTGGACCCGTATTTGGACCAGGTGTAATACAAAACTGTGCTTCTCAAGACAACCACTACAGCTACAAATGACAATGAAAATTAAGTCAAAGTTATGTAGCTTTTATTTCATCCATGTTATAGTTTGAAGCAAACATATGCTAGTATTCTTCTAATCATTGACAAAACTCTCACAATTTACTTCTCATACACAGACTTTTGTCCAATCGAATACTCTCAATAATGGAAATGTCCCTCCCTCAATTCCACCTGCAAACTACTAAGCACATCATTATTCATGGCTGTGATGTAACTAAAGCATATTGGTTCATCAAGTGTCAAGTGATTTCATGTTTCTTTCTTTCTTTTTTATTTAAATTAATCAATTTAATGTGCATAAAAAAATTACAGAAAAAACAAAACAAATAATATCAGACAAAACCCTCAGATCAGCTTTAATTGATACAAATCAGTAATTTATTATTATGAAGGCATTATATAAATCATACGCAAAACTGCTTTGAAAAGAGTTCTGGAGCACAAAGCAGAGAGTTTAAATAAGGACACAGATTCCAGATTACTTGGTATGCGTGGGCCAGATGAGGGAAAAATGGAAAAGGATGTAAATGGTAATGTAGAACAAAAGCATGGAACTTATAGTCAGCTTCTAAAACTCTTTTTGAGACTAAATCTAAGTATGTCAAAAGTCCCACTGAGGACTTCTAAATAAGATTATTATGTGGCTAAACATTTAAAGCAGCACCAGACGCCTGGCTGACGACATTATGACTTATCCCATGAAGTAATCTGTTTAGTAACGTCAAAGCAAAAGTAACTTCATAATCCTTATGAAACTAGTCTGATCTTTGACCTTTTAGAATTAGACCAGTCAAAGCATTCAGGGAAGCAGAATGAGAAAGTTCCTAAGCAAAGAGAAGTCAAATAAGTTGGCAAAGTTGCTGGCCACTGCCAATTATGACTGACAAGCCTTTTGTTTGTTTCAAATTTGCGATAACAAGTTCCACAAGTAATTTGCATTGATTTGGAAATAGGCTACTAGGATTTGGAATTGTTTGGCTTTAACAACAACAACCACCACCATATTTTTATTGTCACCAGTCATTTGGTACAATCATTTATCGTTATAATTTTTATTTAATAGAAAACAAAAGCAGAACTTTTATCGCAATTGCCCTGGAAAGCATTTGGCCAGCTATTTAAATGTGAATTGTCAGGTATTTTCACATTGAAGTATTCAATGGTGTCATGGCTAATTAGGTTATCATTCACAAACCCTTAGTCCCTGAGCCTATTCAAACTAGACCTTTAGTGTTAACACTGAATGCGTTTGACAGTGCATGTTTAGCCTGCTACTTAAAGTAGTATTTGAGAAGATCACAAAATTAAATGCAACCATTTGACAGCGGTAAATGGAACACAATGACTCAAGTGGGACTTGCATTCCACAGCATTAGAAGAGCACTCAGTGAACTTGAGGACTAAGACCCCCTATGGAGAAAAACCCTCCAAGAGAATTGAAACTTCCCCAAAGAATGAGTAGGGTGAATTCAGGTAAATTGTTCCACTTTTTGACAGTCATCCCAATTCACCCAGCCCCAATCAAGGTGGCCCAATTAACCAGAATTGACCATGTGTTTTATTATTATTATTATTGCAGTATTATTTAGTGTGTGGTTTACAATGTCTACTACTCTTATTGTTTTTTTATAACATTTTTAAACTTAGTTTAAATTTAGCATGCTGAAAAAACATTTTTCATTGTCAATAAGTGGTATACTAAACTTGTATACTCTTTTAAAACATTTTAATTTAGGTTTATGTCTTAATATAATAGTAAGCAGTCACATGAACTACTTTTATGATAGGCTAGCCTACTTTTATCTTGTTTTTGCGTAAATTTTTTAAGCTCGTCCATGTTCATTGTAATAGTGGGCCTA
Source organism: Rutilus rutilus (assembly GCF_951802725.1). NCBI lineage: Eukaryota > Metazoa > Chordata > Actinopteri > Cypriniformes > Leuciscidae > Rutilus > Rutilus rutilus. The sequence continues at coordinate 32,830,669 of NC_140210.1, read as the reverse complement.
TAAAAAGCCAGACCTGCATATTCTTTAAAAATAAATATGAGGTGAATGGGTAAGTAAAAACAGTTTTCATGTTGGAACGAACCACTGCCCTTTCACCTTACACAAAAAAACGGCAACTGCATGGTTCATTCAGCTCGCTCGTGCGTGAATTGCTCACAATGACTTTGACGTGCTGTAGTCGACACCTGAGAAAAGCGCGCGTGCCATGACTCATATTCCTGTCTTGATGTTTCGGAATGTGTCTAGCAGCGACAGAAGAGGCAGGCTGGGGGAAAACGGAGAGGGGGAGGAGAAGGAGTCAAAGTAACAGCGTGAAATTGCATAAAACATGCCATAGAGTGCTGAGCGCACTTCCACACTGATCTCTCTCCGCACGGAGTGGATGTTCACAGGCGCTTGTTGAAGGGACGAGCTCAAAGGGCATTCCATGGACCAGTGTCGAAGTGTCTTCTTAAAATGTTGGATGTATACATGGGTATTATTTTAGTTTAAGGACAGAATTTTCTAGAAACCTGCTGCTGAAAGCTGCAAAAGAGGAACTTTCAACAGACTCTGCTCAGACTTCAGAGACATTTTTTTTTCTTTCTAAAATGCACTTATTTGGAATTTCTGTCTTCTGTCTCGCATTGTTTTATGCAAACCTTGCTTTGGAGTCAAGTCACGACTACTATGATTATGACCAAGATCAAGGAGATGCCATGGTAAGCACTGGCAAGATCATTTTCAAGTTTGATGTTTGATGCATTATTTATTAGTAGTTATGATTTGTTGCCTTAACTCAGCATTAAGTTATTTTCAAACTTAGTTGTACTGCTTGGAGCTCTGAGATGCAACAAATCAACAGCCAACATCACTGGCACTGGTGACTATGCTTGTACTTAGCCCAGATTAGCTTTAGTTTAGAATCCTGATTCATTTATTAGGGTCTTCTTGCAAAAAACACTTGAATGGAACTTATATAAAATCCAAAAATGTATTTAAATCTTTTTTTTTTTTTTTTACCATTTAGGGTAATGTGACATTTAAACAACTTTTGACTGTACTGTTCTCTGTTTATTTATTTGTGTTTTTGTTTTTATTTATTACAATATATATTCATCAAATTATTAAACGCACCCAATACCTCTGGAATATTTACCATTTTCATGTAGCCTATTTATCATATGGACGTCACTTTAAGATAACTTCATTCACACATCTATGGTTTATAAGGCAAATCATTTGAGAGCACAGTTATATTGCCATAAGAAGTGGAAGCAGGTGACATTGGGTCAGCAACCTGAGAAGTAGTCTCTCTATCTCTCTCATTATTCTGTCTCCCCACTGAGAAAGAAAGAAGAGAGAAAGTGTTTCTTTGATCATGCATATGATGATAAATATACTCAATGGGTGCAATTAATTTGATTATCTCTTCTTACCTCAGGAGCTCCAATGTGACCTGTCTGAAAACAAGAGATGTCTGTTAATTCCTTAGCTCACACACCCAGCCACAATATGTTTTAAATTACACTATTATACATGACTACTTAGACAACATTCTATCATTTCATATACAGCAGCAGAAGAATTGTACTATGTGCAGTGTAGAAATGATAGGTACCATATGCTACGCGCAACAATGTGGACATCTTGATAAGGTCTTGAAATGCTTCCCATTGGTAATGTGCGACATGGGCCGTACGGTACACTAATCATGAGTGCCTAAAATTAGACTTGCTTTGTTTTCACTGCTCTCTCTCTTAAACTCCTTTGGGTCGCTGTGAAATTCTATGGTTATTAAGATTCATTTAGCTGGAATTCACTGAGAGAAGCAAAAGCCAATCGTAAGTACAACAGCAACAACATAAAAAGCTGCTGAATTTCTAATGGTTTATTTTCAGTCCACTTGGGAGATATTTGTCTTGCACTTATGCCACGAAATTGAATAATTGTTCCATAATTGCACATGTGGCTGTACGCTATATGAATGTATGGGATGGTTGACTCAATAATTCATTGGGCATCAGTCAGCGATCGACTAATATACTCTCCCTTGGACTTTTCTGTCATGGCCATCTCTCATATGTTTGGCAAAGCTGTCCTGTAAATCATTAGTAATTGTGATTGTAATTGTAAATCATACGGATTGTACATGTAGAGAGAGTTATTGTCTAGTAAGACTATCTTTCTGAAGGGGTCACCTGGGAAATGTGGGTGCTTGGTGAGTACACATGAGATGCTGGGACCCCCTGATTTGTAGTCTTAAAGGCTCAGCTGCAGTCTTGACCTCATTTATTGGGACTGACGAATGGTTTTGTCATGTGGCTTTACAAAAACTCCATCATTTTAACTGGGATGTTGACTGCTTTGGGAATGTCTATTTTGTATTATTAGCCGCTATGTTGCAAGTCTCTTGAGACTCTCTGGTTTAAGTAAGCATTATATTTCAGCCTATGAGTGTGTCTCATGGCTAGTAATGAATGCCCGAGGATAAACCACCCATGATAAAGGACCTTCAGCTAGTAGTAAAATAGCTTTTTTTCCCCCTCTTTTAAACCATTCTTGTTTATTTCTGCTCTTTGTTGATAACCAAGGGATTCCCCAGGGATGTCTTCTCCAGTGTGAGTGTGTGGTACATGTGTACTTCCCAGGCAGGAAAGTTAGCACAGGTGGAACAGATTACTCACTTCTGCCTCTTGTCTTCACCACTAATAGCCAATCCACCTGCCAGATCAGCTCATCCTTTAACTTCAGATTTAGCACAACCACCTTTCAACACTTTCACAACTTTAGAGGAGCTTTTTGTTTAGAGAGGAGGGGGTTGGGGGAGGGAGAGTCAGATGTTGTGATGACATAAGCAAGAAGACTTCACGTCTTTGGGGAGGTAATTCTTTGAATTAGACAACTTCTCCAAATGGGATGTTTCAGTAGCTGTTACTTCTAAGAACCAATGTTCATGATTGTGCAATGCTGTAGTAAAGGAATGACATGTTTGAAAGCCTTTAAAGTGTTTTTGGGGAGAGTGTTTCAAATGTTCATGGAGGAAAATGGAGTAGATGATATGAGGTGATGTTAAGTTTAGTTTAGTGATGTTAGTAGTTAGTTCTTGGTTCTCTTTAAGGCTGCAGTGGCAACTACTTTGCATTGATATAAAAGGGTTATTATAGTTTGTATTGGTTTTCAGCGTCAGTCTAGTTGTACTTGTTGATATTTTTTATCTTGATTGTATAGTTGTATTATGTTTTTCAATATTAATTAGACTTTTCATCTCTTAAACAGCTCCAAAAAAAAAAAAAAAAAAAGCCTGAACATCTGACCAGCGAACTTTGCTTGTTTTATGCTACTTGTTGTCTAATTGGTTTGAGTAGACTTGAGAGATGTTGACTGAAAATATGAAAGTCTTTCATGAAAGTTCATTTTTTAGTTCACATTTTAAGTCATTAGTTTAGTTTGTAGTCTATAACCAACCCTTTTTTTATTGTGGTCTTTGACTTCGGGTTTTCGTAATAGGTTTCGTTATCGATAATCTTGGTTTAGAGCCAATCAAAAATGTCTCTCTTCATTCAGTCACTCACCCACATGGGCAGACACAGGAGCAACAAATAATAATAATTAGGTTTTTGGTTTGGACATCTGTAAAAATCTCTTTCTTTAATCTTTAGTGATTGCATTTTCAATTTGAGTAGCTGTTGCTGTCTCCTTCTTCTATAAACTGGCTGTGGATCTCAGTCCCCCTCAGCAGAGGAATTCAGCCCTGACTGTGACCCAGCAGTGTGCCTGAAGCAGCTGGGGGACTGAGATTTTTTGGGGTTTTTTGCACTTTTTTTTCAGATCTGAGACCGCTTTTGCAATTTCCTCTGCAAGGAGAAGCACTGGAATGTGTTATACAGCAGAAAAATCCAGATCACTAAAAATGAGTAAACTTTTTTTTGTTTACTTTTTACCTGCCTTCTTCTAGGAACCTTATTATAGCCAGTGTGTGGACCACTCTGGGAGTGTAAACTGTTAGTATTGAGTAGTATGGAGTAAGAAAAGTATGGAGACTAGACCCTTGGTAGTAGGCAGTATGAGTAGGGAATTAGAAGTAGGGACTTTTTTGTCTTATGTACCCACAGAGCCCCATCAGTAAGCCTTAAGTACTCCACTATAGACAATAAATCAGAAATGTTTCTTTTTACACATTATACAGAATATCATTTAACATTGTTGTAAAATTGGTCACCTTTACTGTGATTCGTTTGAGCTAAAAACAGAAAACCTTGCCATTCGTTTCCCTTTACGCCTGAGCTTGTCTGGCTGTTCAGTGAGCAATCATGCAGAAACTTTCCCTATTAGACAAAATGGCATATTTATTTATAAATCAAATTTAGATGTGAAATTTGACAAACATAAAGTCATTAGTCCTCTTTGAAATACCACCAAATTTCAACCACGAGTGGATATGCAATCATTTGTACAGATCTTAATGAGAAGTCATGACTTGCAGTGTAGCAAAGACTTAGAGACTTACAAAGGAAATGGAAATCTTTCTAAACCTTGAATCACTGCTCTAATGGATAAAACTGGTTTGTGTAGTGACCCGTTCATTTAGTCAGAGTGAGACAGCGAAAGGAACAGGTCGTGCACATGTAGGCTGAGGCCAGAATTATCATCTTAAAAAAAAAAAAAGTACAGTACTGTAACATCAACTGCTTTTTTAATTGCTTATTTTATCTTAGAGGAATGTTGCTCTGGAGACCTGGGCAGTGTCCAAAATCACCCCACTATACCCTCATTTATTATTCCCTACATTAGTTTAGTAATATATTTATATATTATAAATATACAATGGAATGGGCTGCAGCTTTTGCATCGTTTTTCCTTGTCGTTTAATCATTATTTGAAACTTAGCAAACTGGCAGCTCCAGTAGTAAGATGAAAAGATTTATATTGCATTCTGTCATGGAAACTAATGTATATGTAATGGTGTGGTGTACCCAAGAACAGGCTGAAGACTCAGAAGATGAAATCCAAACAACACTTTAATAATAACACTCAAGAATCAGGTAACGAGCAGTGAAACTCACATTAACACAGCAGTGTAGGTATTACAGTGACCAGACAAGGAGTGCAGGAGAAGGAACAACTTAAGAAGTGAACACAACGAGGATAATTACTAAACACAGCTGACACACGTGAACTAATAATGATGGTAACCAATGAGACGGATGAGTAGCGGGGAAACTGAACAAAGAAACATGTGACAGATGAAAACACACTGAAAGTCCATGAACAAAACTAAACTGAACGTGAAAGTATAAACCTTAATCAAACAATTTAATATTCATTTAAAAAGGAATTTGTACCTGTATGATATTACGCTGTAGCCACATTGGACCAGCGGTTTGGAAAGTGGATGGATGATTCAGATGTGGGTGACATCTGGTCAGATGTAGGAATTAATTCGGTGCACAACTCTCACAGTGAATTATGGGAATTCTCTAGCCGTTGAGCATACATCATTGAACATGTAATTGCGGTGCATTGTGGGATTGAATGAGTGCACGCGATAACGTCCACTATGGTTTCGGACACCACTACAAATGGCTATCCCCTCAAATAGTGCCCTAGTATTTAAGGGTATGGAGGGCGATTTCGGACACAGCCCTAGAAACCAGCACTAAAAAGTCCAATGAATCAACTTAATGAGTGGACAAGTGTTATCAATTCTGGAAATAGAGTCAAGAGAGTCCTCAAGTCCACAGATGATTCATGTAGTTTTATTATAATACATGAAGCAAATGTGTGGAGTCCTTATTATTTTGCATTGTTTTGTGTGTCACACTTAGTATTGATAGGTTAATGTCTGTAGGTTGTCTTCTCTGGTGCATAAAGGTCTTTATATTTGAATATTAATGCATTGTATTTACAAAAAGAATAGGGAAAATGTAATTCTGCCATCATTTATTCAGCCTCATGTAATTCCAAAATTGTTTTATTTATTTTGTTTTTCACAAAAGAAGAAATTTTACCTAAATGCTGAAGCTGCTCTTTTCCATTCAATGAAAGCAGTTTAGGAGCAGAAACAGTGTAGCAAGAAAAAGGGCAGCTTGGAATTTGAGGCTAATTAACCGCTTATGTGTTTAACACAGAAAATAAAGTCATACAGGTTTGGAACAACTTAAGGGTAAGTAAATGGTGATAGAGTTTTCATTTTTAGACAAACTAATCTTTTAAAGCTTTTTTAAGACTTGTGTAATCCACATGCCAAGACCTATGAATACTCGCTGAGTGGATGCTGCTTAAACCTTACTAATGTTACTCTTGACAGTTTCTGTCCTGCCAGGATATATGCTTCATAATGCTTATAAGTATGCCAAAACAAGAACCCCTCCTGCCCCCACTGTATCTGTGTAGCTTTTTAAAAATGTGTCTACAGGGAGTTTCATTGGGATTTCATGCAGAGCATTATGTTTTGGAGAGCTCAAGAATTGGGTTACAGAACATTAGGCCTAATATCCCTATGGTCTTATTGAGTAGTGGGCAACCCTCCAGGCTAATAGCTTTATTGCACCACAGAAACCTTAACCAAGTACGCGTCAGAAGTGCACAGTAATTGCATCCTGACACACACCCGCCTCTACACGTGAAACGGATCTTTCCGTCTTTCTAAAAAAACGAAGAGAGGTTATTATGGGACTCAGACAAATCTCTAGATTATTTCTTTAAGTCAACATAAAATCAAAATGGCACATTCCTGCTCTTATTATGCATGATTTACAACTTTCCATTTTGGCTGAGATTGATTCAGACATAGACCGTGCTCTCTGTTGTTACGTGCTCTATGTTGCATCCAGTGCTGCTTAGTCATATTAATGGATCCAACAGATACTAGGCTAAAGACTGGAAAAATTATTTCCATGCGGATGGTCTGGTCTCAAGAGCGCATGCAAATGTGCATTAACGTGTGTACTGAATCCAGCGGTTGGTTTAGATTCATATGAGAGGCCGTAATATAGAAATCATGAGCTTCATAGTGCAGTCCTCCTACCTTGGGGAGCATCTCAATTGCTTTAGGAAAACGTGACATTAGGATTGTTTGTCTGAAATGTGGGATGCTTGGATGTTGAAGAGGGTCTCAGTTACTCTTCAGACTTGTGGCCAGACGTATTCTCCAAGGAATTGGTTCTCCCCTAGGTCAAAGGCTCAAAGCTTGCAGTTAGTTCTAGGGTTTCTGGGAGATCATTAGGGGGTTAATGATATTTCAGATCCTCTTACTCTCCTCCTGAGTGTTGGCAAACGTAGACCCAGACATGCCCCCAGCAGACTTCAACGACATCATTCTCGTTCAGTGAGTACAGCACCATTCACAAGCCTGCTCTCTGGAGTCCAATATTGAGGATGAAAGGTATGTCTGGATGGAACAGATGCGAACAGATGTGTTCTTGTGCATATGCACCACTGCTATAATGTCCATGATGGGGGCCATGTTTCACCTGAGTTCAGTGAGCATGTGTTATGCTCTGTATTGATGTCTGTAATACTCCCTAGTGACAGCATTTGGTTTTTTCCATTGTGTTGAAAGTAGAAATTAGTATAATAATGGCTTTGACTTTGCCTTTTATTTACTTGAAAATATAACCTATTGTATGTGTGCAGAAGCAATCTGGTTGAGCACTGTTATGATTATAATCTCTTGTACTGTCTGGTCCTCTCTTCACAATTGCATAACTGCCCATTATAGGTAATAAACCACAATTGACTGCTTGAGAGGCCTTTGTAGCATTAAAATAGCTAATTTTATTTAATTTTATGAAATTGTCAATTTTGCTGCTGAAACACTGTATTTGCAACTTTTGCAACTTTCGTTTGCAACTTTCGCAAATACATCAATCAATTCTTGATTAAATAATCTTCAACAAGCTAGTTATCTGTACCTAAGGACTATATGAAAATGTGAACTAAAATCATGAAGTTGGTATGGCTGACTTTTTGATTAAGCTTTAATGTAGGAGTATGGGTTGACTGTAATGGAAATGGAACTGTATAAACCGTGCCTAAATATGAAGCTTTTTGACTCAGACAAAAGGAATTCATTCAGTGAGGGTGCCTTCCAGAAACCTAATCCAAAATAGCTCCGGATGCTGGTATCAGCTTAGAGGATAAACTCTAACCTCATTGCCAAAAAAGGATCTAGTTGTTTGTGTCATTGTGTCAGTTTTGTGGTTTGCTTCAGGAAACACTACGCCATCAAGAGAATACGTGTTGCTTCAGGGTGTCTGAAATGAGCATTCTGTCTAATGATGCACATTTTATAATTGCCATCAAACTGTTGACTCACATTTGAACTTTAAAATAATGGCAGTCATGATGGTGTCATTGTCATTATTGGGATCCTGTGCGTGTATGGCATCCAATGATTTTGTTAAAGTGGAGATGGCATCCTGTCCTAAGTGTTAAACCCAGCTGCTTTCTATTGTGGTTAATTCAATGAGACATACTTTCTAGCTTGGTGAAGGTGAAGTTTTTTTTTTTAATGGTCAATAATACAATGTGGCTCATGGCTGGCCACTGATGTTGTATGCATCTATCATCAGGTCATCATTTCATTACATCCCATGAATCACTGCTTTTCAGGGCCAAATGCAATCTCGTATTGACGCCATTCTCCCTTCAACTTGATTAATCAGATGTACTATTTATTTTCTTTCATTTAAAAATTTCAAACCTTTTTTTCTTTAAAGGGATAGTTCACTCTAAAATGAAAATTAAGTCATAATTTACTCACCCTGGTGTTGTTCTAATGCAGTATGCCGTACATTTAAAAAATGTCCCACTCGCACTCGTCCATATAATGGCAGTGAATTAGCGACCAGCATCAAGCTTTTAAGAAAAGATGGAAAAGTATCAAAGAATGGTCTCATGCCATATATTCCAAGTGTTATGCGGGTATATGATAGGGTTTGGTGAAAAACAAACCGAAATTTAATGTATTATTTAATGAAAATCCTGATCTTGGCCCGATCTCTATTAGTGGCCTGATCTCCATTATCACTCCGACTCACCCAGTAAAAGCAAAGAAATCATGATTAATAATAAAAATAGCTGCAATTAGTTGTATGCAATTAGAATTTTATCTTTATATGAAATGAAATGTGCATTTAATATGATATTTGATACTGAGTCTGACAGGTAAATGGGGATGAAATATAATTTAGTAAATGTATTCTTATTATTATTATTATTATTATGCATTAAAATGTATTTTCTTTTGTAATATTAGAATAAAGCTATCCCTAATATTATGAATTAGATCACAAGAGTAAAACAATGAATGCATTTCTGGGTCAAGTGCTCTCAGACTTCATGGTTCCCATTTGTATCGTTCTCTCATCAGTGTCTTTTTTTAGTTGCCACTAAAACATAAAAATAGGGCATTGTATTAGCATTTTTACAATTACCAAACCTGAAGTTTGGGCCTGACTCACGTGTGAATGTGTCTGTGTTCTGTGCTCCACACATCATTTTCTCAGTCTCCATTGTTTCTGGTAGGAAACAGACCAGTGTGTTATCTCAGGAATCACTGTAAACAAAGGCATGGAAGAGGCCACATACAATAGTCTTGTTCATACTCTTTTTGTGGTATTTGGGTTTCCTGAATAAACAGAAGGGAGTCAATGCAGAAGTGGTCATTTCCTACAAGGATTATATTTTTCCTCTTTCCACGATTAGAGCTATTTTCCTTGGTATGTGGTACAACTGAATGTTTGCAGGTAACAATGTGGGGGTTTAGAATCGTGTTCAGCTACTATGTCAAAGGTTTTATGATAACATTTGAAACTATGCAATCTTAAAGTCATATTTCATGTAAATGGTTACATTTGTATATATTCTGGCACAGCGAAGTGTCCTGTATCATGAAAAATGGCCTTCAAGTTTATACTTTCAAAAAATTGTCAAACTGTAAAGCTCCTGTTTGTTCTGAGGATCTCCTTTGAAAGTGAGTTAGGTAGGGAGGCTTGGAAAAGCATTGCTTGTACTTATCCGGCCCCCAAAAAAGTATTTTATGTTAATAATAAGTTTTACAGCAAAATGCAAGAGTAAGAGAAAGCTCATTTCCTACCATTTGATTTGATAAATTGTCTGCTGTAAACTTGGTGATTTGCCTAATGAGATTTCGATTTAAAAAAAAAAAAAGTATGTTTATTCACCACTCACCAGTCAAATGTGATACAGAGTGGCTGGAACCAATACCAAAGACTGGCCTTCTGGAAAGGGGAATTCTGTTGAGGCTCAATTTCTAGTTGTTGTTTTTTTTTCTAAAAAAATTTAACACCTCTACAAGAGGGGGAGGGTGTTTTTTTTATCGACAGCCATGATCAGCTATGTGGGTGAACTGGGCATGTTTCCTGGAATGTCCCAGACAGCAGTATCATTTTCCATCAGGGACTTCAGGCTGTTTCAGACGCCGTTGGTGTTTTCACACTTCTTGCAAACTTTCATTCCGCTGCGGATTGCGGAGAGGTCAAGACTTTGGGGGTTTGATTGCGTGTGCTAGGGTGTCTCTTGCTGCTGACAGACATGGCTCCGTCTTCACAGGCAACCCTGGATCCCATCCATCAGCTTACTGAGTAAGCAATACTTTCAATTGGCTGAGTCGAGACCATTGAATTCTGACCATTCCATCCATTAAAGCATGATTTGCATGTCTCAGTTTCACTCTTCACATTCACACATTTTGACATGGGAAAGCTTTATTTATATCTGTTGGTTTATTGTGGTACATTCATTTTAAAAACCCATCTGATGAGTAAATAGTGATTTGTAGTGTCAGCATGATTAAATACAACAAAATGTTACCGGCGTACAGTTGGCCATTATAACTGTCTAGTGATAAGAATATGATAAAACAATGGAAAAGTTAATCACTTGTGTTTATTATCCCTGATTAGATCTTTAAATATTGATTCAGTGAGTAGAGTCACAAACCATCTTTTCTAAATCAATGAGAGATTGAAACATTCAATAAAAATAACATTAAAACAATTGATATTTCTCTTAGTCGCTTTGGGATTTATACAATATGGCATGCTTAACTGTTGCAGTAGTTCTTTCCAGCACGTTGATCAAACCCTCAAAATGAAGATTCTGCCATCATTTACTCATCCTTATATTGTTCTAAACCTGTGTAACTTTCTTTCTTCTGCAGAATGTAAAATATATTTTGAAGAATGTTGGTAAACAAAAATGACAAAAATCTGTGGTTTTTGGGCAGTTTTTGAACCAAAATTACATTGGAAGTCAATGGGAACCAAAAATGTCTAGTTACCAAACAGTTTATGTTTCCATTGACTTACATTGTGTAATTTTTGTTCATATAATGGAAGTCAGTCAGAACCAAAACTGTTTGGTCACCAACATGCAGGTATTTGGTATTTCCAACAAGTCTCAAAAATTGTGTCCTTCCCTAAGAAAAAGTTGATTGTGACAGAAGAATTGTGAGGAATTCTTTGTAGGAGAAGCTGACAGGCTGCTTTTCCCCAGTTTTATTCTGTTTCTCTGTGTCTTACCAGGAGCATTCAGAGCCAGACCAGGTGGAGCAGTTACGTTCAGCGGGTAGCGTGGATGAACTTATGAGGATAGTTTACCCCAGCTACTGGAGCATGCTGAAGTGTCGTTCCAAGGCGGGATCGCGCTTACCTCACAGAGAATACAGCTCCACAGAAACAAGGTCGGAGGAGGCCACCTTTGCGGCTGCTTTCATCAATCTTGAAATTATTAAAAGTGAGTGACTTAATTTAAGACCGGCACAGATTGTGCTGGCAGTGTTTTTTGTCATTATTGTCTTACATCCAAGAATTTATGCTTTTTGACAGTCCTGACAAAAAGTTTCTTTAGGATGCCAAGAATGTGTCAGATCCTGATCTGCAATAATTGCAGTGCATACAAATCCATGTATTTCACTGCTGGCCTTTTTTTAATGTGCCTCTTCTTCCTGTCTCGCTGCGCTTCCTCCAGGTATTGAGACAGAGTGGAGAAAGACCCTGTGCATGCCACGCCAAGTTTGTTTAGATGTGGGGAAAGAGTTTGGGGCAGCTACAAACACCTTCTATAAACCACCCTGCGTGTCTGTCTACAGATGTGGGGGCTGCTGTAACAGTGAGGAGCATCAGTGCGTGAACATCAGCACTTCATACATCAGCAAGACGGTGAGTGACTGTTTCAGCATGTGTTTGTGTCCACAAATCTGTTTGGAACCAATGATGAGCAGTACTGACCTTAAAGTGTATCTTCTTTGCTGATGTTAGTGTAACCCCAACATCTCGCAAGAGAGAAGAACTGAGAAAAGGGCAACAACCACAGTGTGTTTCTTGCAAATATAACAAAGTTTATTATACAACATTCAACAGTAGCACATTGGGTATTAAGAAATTGAAAAGAAACAAAACAGATAAAAATAAATAAATATATATATTTTAACAGTTGAACAGGGTTCCCAATCCTATCCAATGGTGATTTACATGCCAATAAGTGCACATTCAATCACAGATCAAACAAAAACAATTTCACTCCAAACTCCAAAGCAAAAGTATAATCAAATCAAACCACCATAAATTATTCCCCCCACCTTAACAGAGTAACCCATCTATAAGGAAATGGGAACCACAAAAGCAACAAAGCAATCTCACACATTAAAACACTTTGCCACTTCACCGTGCAAGACCCAATTCAACCTTAGTCATCTCTTCAGACACCCCTTTAACCCACCAATGTTTTCAATAAAAAGTAAACGGCAATCATGCATCATGTGGAAAGAACAAAGAAAATACAATTCATGATTGCCCTATAATTATTTATTTATTTTTTGAACATTCAACATAAAATGTAAAAAAAAAATATATATAAAAAGCTTAAAACCAAATTTCCCAAATCAATTCCATTGAGATCAGTACCTGTATTCGTACATGTATCTGTTTAATTCTCTGAGGAAACATTCAACCCATTTCCCGGAAGGACACTACAACAAAAATCAAATACAAATGTTAAAACTAAACAACTCACTTTAGCCATAATAAATCACAACCCTTACCTTCACATTTCATTTCTATGCTGCTCATTAATCAACTGGTCTTTTCATCTGCTATTACACAGCCTTGAAAAACGCCACACAGCTTCTCCTTAGCACATGGTACCACAAAGAGGAAGCCCAACCAGTTTGATTTCCTTTTACGTTACGCCTTGACTCATGGGCTTTGTAGTGCAACTGATTTGAAATGCAAGTTTTTTTGTCAAGCTTTTTGTGTCATTCGGTGGACTTTTGATAGCTTCAGGACTTTTGTGAAAACTACAGATTATACTTCCACATTTTTGTACCCCTTCCCATTGACAGTCGGATCGACAGAGGGTTATTAACAGAACAGTTATTGTAAGGGTAGGTTTATAACAAAACATAAAAAATATTGTACTTTGTCTACTCTTTAAACAGCTTTATGGTAAAATGTAACATTATGGCAGCAGCTTTCTTACCTGTACGAGTAAATTTTCCTCTGTTTTCTCTAGTCAGGTAGCACTGATTTCAAAATTGCTTTTCATCTGCATAGGCAGCCAAGTTTCACTGAAAGTCCATTTTGCCAGCGCGGAAGTACCCCTTTAATACTAACATTGGGGAATGCAGGAGAAATGCCTTCAAAATGTAAAAAAAAAAAAAAAAAAATCTATTGAATGATAAATATTTATTTTACTGACTATCCAAAAACACAAGTATTAAGAGATATACAGTTATTTTATGTGAACTATAAATATACTATAAATGAAATGCAGTTATTTCTAAAAAACGGGATTGTCTTTTAAATTTGTTTAAATCTGAATACAGATGCAGAATATTTTTTCATTGTATCAAATACAGATACATATGTAGGCAACTGTTTCGTTGCATACCCTTAACTAACACCTTATATATAAATCCATTTCTCACAAATATATATAATATACACAATATATAATTTAATTGTAAACTTGAATAATCTTACTGAATAAAATTACTGCTTTGAATAAAAGTGTCTGCTTTTGTTTTAAAGCCTACTTCCCTGTGCAGAAAGAACTGATCTGTTCAGCTTTGATTTAGAGAGTTGTGGACAAGGCAGGGGTTTGGTTGGGAGGTCATGGCTGTGAATTATTTGCAAGAAGGCCTCCTTTAATTGCCCACTTATTTTGGGTGGGCTGACCTTAGCAGGCAATGGATTCTCCTCTTGTGATTTAAACCATGACGCCCTCCCACCAGTTGAGCATCTGAGCAGGTCAAGGTCTCCATGTCCACGCTACTGCAGCAGAGAGGTACCACTCCCATTCTGGGCACAAAGCCTGAACAACAGATGCAATCTGAAGATGTTTCAATATATTTGAGTAATATTCGGATTATGAAATTACAAGCTCCAGGTTTCATTGACAAAATGACTGGGCCAAGAGTAAAATATGCATCAGATGAACATGGTTGTGATTTGAATTAATGGTATTAGTATTGATACAATATTGACATTGGGCACAATATAATGTAATGACAACAAGACGTCAAGAGTGAAATATCAAGTATATATCTGTGATGTACTATAACTGTAACAAGGGAATCTGTTAGCTTGTCATCTAAAAAAAACATATTAAATGGACTTCTGGTTTTATCAAACCCTTGTCTCACCTGCACATATGTAATACCCATGACTAGTAGACTGTTAATCCTGCAGTAAAGTCATTTTATCATCAAGACTGGTGGGATGACAGATTTACAGAGTGATCAAGTGAAGCTTTTGGGATCACTTATCCTGGTAAAAGCAGTTAACAACTAAATAATGGAGTTCTGCAAACATCAAAGAAAGAGAGTATTTCACAAGCTTTCGACCCTATTCCATTTAACCAGATCAATCTTCTGTATGCTGAGTAGAGCTGGGTTGTTAGTGTTTCCATTGTATTTGATTTAACATTAGGGGCTCTATCTTACACCCGGCGCGACGCAGTTATCATTTTCACGTCCTGCGCCACGTTGTTTAAATAGCAAATGCATTTGCACCCATTTGTGCGCCCCTGGGCGTGCTGGTCTGAAAACGAGGTGTGTTCTTTCGCATTGTTGGTGCGTTGCTATTTTGAGGCAACAGAAATAGACTGCGCCATTGACCAACTGAAACCTGGTCTAAAGTCAATGGTGATATGGTGGAATCCGGCTTGTCCCGTTGATGGTCTGCTTGTGCACTTTCCGTTTGCGCTCTGGAGACGCATTCGGTCTTTCCACTATCAAATTCCGCCATGTAAAGAGCGAATCTGCCATGGCACAAGCGCAACTGGCATTTAAAGGGAATGGGAGATGAGACTCTGATTGGTTTAACGTACGTAAATCCCAAAACACACCCATTACTCATTAAGAGAATAGGGACAACCCCTTTAGACCATTTTTCCCATCGTTAAACTAGCAAAAGTGGATTCGGACACGCCCTAAGTGAACTTGCGCCCTGCGCTTTAGACCATGCGCTTAGATCGTTAAAATAGGGCCCTAGGTGTTAACAATTGTTTTCTTATAATTACATTGTGCCTTTGTATTGCCTGTGCATTCTGGATTGATGCCAGTCCGATACAATACATTTTCATAGATTTTGAATGCTAAAGAAGTTATCTTTAGATGTGCTGTAGCTATGCAATTAGAAAGTGGCTATATGATGCTTCTGTGTAGCTAAGAGGCATAGAAGAAGATGAGTCCAAGGAGAGGCAGAAAAGAATATCTGCCGAGTGAAGTGAGCCAACCAGAGGAGACTGGAATATCCCATAATTCTCTTCCTCATCAGACATAATTCATTTATGTGTACCTTGAGAGCTCCTGATCCAACAGGAGCTGAAATTGGAGGTTTAACATTCCAGAATGTTTGGAAGCTTGTTTGTTTGCTTGTTTATCTTGCTGAAAGAATGTGTTGCCTTGGTTGCTGAAGGTTTCTGTAGCACCAACTATTCATGTCAAAGACACTGAACTTAGTGGAAGAGTAGAAATAAGAGTTTGATGTGTAGACAAAACAATACAGACCAAAAATGAAATTTATGGCATCTAAGCCTCATGTCGTTCCAGGCCTGTATGACTTTCTTTCCATGTTCTTTTCCATGCAATTACAATTATCTTTACTGAAGTTTTCAAACTTAAAAAAAAGACAAAGCAATCACCATAAAAGTATCCTAAAGGTGGTGAGTTACCACTCACAGCTCAATGAAGGACAGTTTATCAATGAATTTCGATTGTTTTGAAGTTCATTGATGCTATTGTACTAGCACACAAGTCATATGGTGCTTCAAAGCAAAAAAAAGAAAAGAAAAAAGAAGCCCATTCTTCAGAAATTCTCCTTTTATGTTCCACAGAGGAAAGAAAGTAATATGCATTTGGAGCAACATAAGGGTGAGTAAATAAGGACAGAATTTTCATTTCTGGATGAACTGTCCTATTAAGGAATTAATTGAATCATGTAGATTAGTCAGATCCAATGATGCTTTTAGGCAAATTAGATTTTTTAAAGCACACCTACTTTCCTAATGTTCTCAATCATTCTCATAAAAAAAAATCAACAATGCGACTCAATGTCATTTATGATATATATATGACATAAAACTAAAACTAAATGTACTTGGCCATTTTAGCAGCACATTACCGTTACTAGCACTTATGATTGCACATTCAACATAAATTCCTTGGAATGTTTCCCCATAGCTGGAGGAAGTTTTGATTTATTGGTCTAACATTATTTGCCTGCCTTGCAAATTATCTTGCACGAGTTCCCCATTACCCATTTCCCCTTACCAGTTTGTTTGATCAGACTATAGTTGTGGTTGTGTCTGTACACTGATTTCACAGAAAGACTGTGCAATCACAGTTGCACAACTCCTTTAGACATAAATCCATTCATTAATCTTGATTTAGATATAATGGACTGCCCACAATTCATTTTGACATCTAGCAAACTCCTAAAAGTACAAGTAACCTTTCATGCGGTCTCACATCTTACGTCAGTTAGTCTGTGTTAGTCTGTAGTATTTTATTGAAAATGTGACCTTTCTTCTATTTTCACTCTGCAGTTGTTTGAAATCACAGTTCCTATCAAGCAAGGGACCAAGCCAGTCACCATAAGCTTCGCCAACCACACTTCCTGCAGCTGTTTGTCAAAACTGGATGTGTACCGACAGCGGCACTCAATCATACGAAGGGCCCTAGCAGAGTAAGTGTTCACACTCCTTTACATCTCCCAAAGCACTATTTTTGAGGTGTGTAAACCCAAATGTTTTACGTCAAGGGTTTTAACATGTTAAATATTTAAGTTTACAGTATTCTCTCATTTATTTGTTCTTTTGAATGTTTGAGAGGTTAGACTAGAATGTCAGTGTTAGACTAACACTGGTCTACACAGGGCTCAACTGTTGTCACGTTGCATCACGCCACATCAGCTTGAGGCTGTCTGTGAATGTGAAAACCATGGTTCCAAATCCATTTGTACACTTTTTCAGAAGTAGCGCAAGGAGTTAAGTTAGAACAGGGATTCAGTTTATTTTCTCATCCATGTGTAGTCAGTATCACTGATTATGTATAATGATATAAGAGTGACATTTTGAATATCAATATAAAACTGTTGGTTTCCTTTTGAAGGTTGGGCACATTTTAGCTACGTTCCAATATCTAGGCAGTCAAGCACCTAAATAGGCAGCTCCTAAACATCCTGGAACCTCACAAGTGATCCATTTGGAGCCCTCTAGGTAGCAATGCTGCACACCACATAAGAGACTAGACAAGTTGGATAACACTTTTTTTTAAAGTGTCCTTGTTACATGTAGTTACTGTAGTAATAACTTAAAATTATGCATAATTACATGTAACTAAGTGCTAAGTAAGTAAGTAAATGTAGTTAATTAATACAACTCATTACTGAAAGGGATAGTTCACTCAGAAATGAAAAATCTTTCATTATTTACTCGCCCTCATGTCGTTCTAAACCCGTAAAACTTCGGAACACAAATGAAGATCTTCACAACTGTAACTTTGACGCTTCAAAAAGTTCATAAAGAGATTGAAAAACTAATTCATATGCATTGAGCGGTTTAGTCAAAATTTTCTGAAGAGACGAGATCGCTTTATATAATAAACAGATTGAATTTAGGCTTTTATTCACATAAACATGAATCAACTCACACATTAGTTGTGGTTAAAGCTCAAGCATGATGAATGTTTATATGTTACAGAATTTTCAATTTTGGTGAACGATCCCTTTAAATGTATATAATTACACTGAAACAAGGATACCACGATCCCAAGGATACCAAGGAATCCACGCAATAGGGAATTTTACGTAAGGGAGAAAAATGTCGTTTTTGCTACGGGTTCAAGCTGCTTAAAGGTGAACTAAGTAACTTTTTTACCTTAACTGAACAGCTTCGGAGTCATTGGAATGGTTATAATACTTATTTCGGGTTGAATGGTGGTCGTTTCGCACCCCCCTGGTGCCCGTGAGCGGAAAATACGCACTTGCAACTTTGGGGCGGCGGGCCACCGGCCGCCGCGTCAGGAAGTATCGCGTGATGTAAACAACTGCTTTACGGCCAAAAGAAATCTGCTAAAATGCTGTCATTATTGCGCTCCCTCACGCTGTCCGAACCTGAATGAAGAAGACGTTTTAAAGAATGTCCCATCTGCTCTGATGTCGTTGATCTACTAGCCTCTGGTGTCTGAGAATCACCAACGAGTTTTTACAACAGTGTTGTCAAATATCTATTCCGAAGCTGTGGGGGGAGCTCTAGAGAGAAACCTGCGAGAATACAGCGTAGAAATCCCGAAGCTACTGAGTGCTGCTTTAAGTGGTTTACCAGTGTACCAACAGAAAGTGGCTTGATTTTAAAGTGACTTCTGTATGAACTGTGCATCATGCATCACTACACTATTGACACTGGTCCTAATTTGTGACTGCACTTTAAGATTTTATGTGCTAACAATCTAAAAAAACAGTAGCACATACAAATAGAGTAAAATAATAAAAAATTTATAATTTATCATAGATAAATACATCTATCATAGATAAATACAATTTATCATAGATAAATACATCTATTTAAAATTTATCTGAACTATTTTGTTAACACACATCGATAAAGTATTTGAATTAAAAAGTGTATTTACAATAATATTATAATAGGTTAACTTATAAGAGATGAAGTATCTTAATCCAAGACTTTCAAGATATTGACTTTATATTGTATACCAAATGTTCTTTGGCCCTGAGTAGCGTCTCATCAGCGGATATGTGGCTGCACTAATGTGTGTATTTTGGATGTAACTGCACACCCAATGACGTACAGTAGCTCATCAAATTGATTTTCATATCGGCGGTGTGGTGTGGCCACCCATTGTTAAGGCTGACAGAGAAGTTCCTGTTCATATGTTGTTGTAGGAATTTTATCAGGAAAATCCCAGTAGAGAATCCTAATGAACTTACCGTGCAATGTACAGATTTGATTAACTAATCAGCACCGACAAGTGAGCTACAAAGCACATGTATTATTTTGCTGCCTAATGATAAAAAGCCTATATTTATGTTATTTGTAACAGATGTTCAAATTAAAAAGAATTTTTCAATTAATTTTAGGCTGGTGGTACCTAATTGTCAATGCTGGTAGTATGCAATTCATGGGTTTGATTCCAGGTATTTTTAACTCAGTAAATACCATGACTTGCAGTTTTTACCAAAAGTGTATCTCTGCTTTTAATATACTGTAAGCTGCTTTGGATCAAAGCATTAGCTAAACAGTTACAAAACAGTTAATATAACTTGCATTTTATGCATTATACAATATGGATGAAAAACTAGATATTCAGAATGAACCATTTTAGAGTTAATACATTGATTGTAACCGCATGTACATTTCAAAGGCTTACAATTGTTCTGCAGGGGTGAGAGAGTATGTATTGCTTGCTTAAGCTCAAACCAATATTGCCTGTGGATCACACTGTATCATCAAAAGCAATTTGATACACAGAGCAACCTTGGGTTTTAGCCACCAGAGATAAAGAGAGAGACAGAAATATTTTTTTTCTTCTCTAGTCCTAAACCCAATTTCTTTATCTCCGATGCCTTCGCCTCTTCCCTTGCCGTCACAGTGAAGGATAGAGGAATCATTCTAATGAGAATAGAGCGGAGCGGAGACACACAGCAAGAGCCGTAAATGTGGAAAGATAATAAATCAACTGTGAAACTTTATTCATTTACATTTTTTTTTGCCGCATCAGCTCAAAAGTTTTCTGTAATGCAGCTTAGCATATTTAGCATTTTTTATATTATGCAATACTTAATCATTATTTAATGTACATTCAGTTCAGAATTTCATGAGACTTATATATTTACATATATTCATAACTGAATGTATATGAACTGATCATTTAAGCATTATATGTGTATATAACTGCTGTTTTAATCAGATTTCCATTAAATGGCATAAATTGCTTTTTAATAAAGGTGTGTCCACACTTATAGTTCAGGTCGGTTGGTTCGTTTGGTCTGGGCCCCCCCCAAAAAATCCATTTAGTCCTAGTGCGTTTAGTGTTCAGATTGCCATTTTTAACACCGAACCTAAAAGGATAGGGATATGTTCACAGCTTGATTGGTCGGTGGTCCAATCTTGGTCCGCTTGTTTGGTGCACACCAGGGCTCAGATGGCAATGTTCAGACTTATTCAAATGAACCGCACTAACAGAGTAATCGCACCAGGGTTCGTTTTAACCAAACATGCCAAGTGTGAACACACCCTAAAATGGGCTAAGAGAGCTCCCTAGATTTTGGGAATCCAAGTTCCGAGTTCCAATTACACACCACTAAACTATCATTTTTGATCTTTTTGTCAATGACAATGCTGTTGTACAAAAGCAATAACACTGTAGATTGTTCTACATTGTGGTGTCATGTTTTTGCATGCCAGAAACCACTATGAAGCTCAACCTCCAGTGTGTTTTTGCATAAACATTACAGGTGTTGATCGCATAAAACATCCTGGAAATGAGTTGCAAAATACTGTCTCGAGCAGAATGGGAACACTGAGTCTGTTTTCTATCATTCAGTATTTTTTTTAGAATGAAGCACGGCCCCTGTTTTCAACCCTGTCTTGTTCCCTCGCATACTTTGTGTAAATGTTTATCATTTTATCCCCTCACAGAACGAAGGATTAGCCCATTCACTGTTCGTGACAGAAGTCAGCGTGATAAACAGTGACTCATTGGCACGCATACTCAGAAGAAAGGAGAGAAAAAGAGTGAAAAGTACTTAATAATGTACGCTTTGTGTGCAAAAACAGCGCCTGCTCTTTCTGTGTGGAGGAAACGTATTGATCCCACATGTGTGGCATTGGAAGCCAGTACGTTACGCCATTGCTCAGAGATCTGTTTGCAAACAGGAGGGGAAGCACACATACAGTGCGGTGCTGCCGTTGAACATTTGATGACTTTGTTTAGTAAAACATTTCCTGTCAGTTTGAGCAAGGAAGGCATTATGTCAGTAATAAAATATGAAATCAGTAATGAAAACTAGGCAACAACTTTTACTTGTTGTCTTTTTATGCTGGTTAGTCATTTGCATTGTGTATTTGGTGCTGTATAGTGCATTCAAGGCAAGGATCAGCATCGCTAGCACTGTTATACCAGTTGAGCTACAGTGACTTCATGATAACTAACTCACTTCATGGTGTTTACAGATGTCTCCAGAATTTCAAGCATCTTGGTTAACACCAAACTGCTTCCATAAATCAGTGTTAAAGGGATAGTTCACCAACTCATCACATGCTCAACCTCTCTTTTTTTAATCTCTGAAATACAAAAGAAGATTTTTTTTAATGAAACCTGAGAGATTCATGCTCTCCTTTGAAAGTCCATTTCACCAAACCTTTGATGCTTCAAAAAGTTCACAAAGACATATTAAAAGTAATCCATATGAATCGAGCGGTTTAATCTAAGTCTTCTGAAGAGACACTATCACTTTATATAATAAACAGATTTAATTTAGGCTTTTATTTACATATAAACATTGATCAGCCCACATACACCGAGCACAATAAGCATGGAAATGGAAACCCAACCACACTTGACTTGAAAAAACGAACCTTATTGGTTCTTGTGGAAGCTCAAATGTGCTTGTGTGTCATGCTAGAACAAACCCTATTGGTTCTCGCACATCAACCAAGCACGTTTGATCTTCCATTTAGCATATCTGATGTGCCCGTGTATGAGATGAAAGAAAATATCAAGGGTTTGGGATGCATGAGGGTGACTAATTGATGACAGGGTTTTTATTTTTGGGTGAACTAAACCTTTGATTATTTATCTAGAATGTTTGCATGTCAAATCAAACCATGTTAAATATTAAAAAGCAACTCATTAGTCCCTCGGTGAAGAACTGGAGAAAAGAATGGTTTATTGTTATATGTTTCAGCGCTGTTTTTTCTTAAGCCATCCCCTGTCAAATTGATTTGCGGTAGGGGGAGTGAAAAGGAAAGAGGCATCATCCCCCCACAAGGTCCTGCATAGCCAGGCCTTTCTTAAGAAAAAGCAGATGTGTTCCTAGGGCGACCTGCGCTGTGGAAGTGTGTTATATGTTGTTTTGGTTTCCTGGACACACTGAGGCTTCGTCTCCTCATTCCTTTCGTGCTTTCACGCAAGTGGGGACAGTATAACATCTGCGCACGTGAGGATGCCGCTTTTTAGAGACAGAGAGTTCAGCTTTATCTTCACTGACGTCATTTGCTGTGTGTTTGTCTCTTACCCTGTTTTTAATTGTTTACAGCTGTAAAGGTCAACACCCAAGTTGGGGATCTGCTGTAAGCGTTTTGGTCTTTGCGTGTTTCATAGCGTGCTTTCTGAATCCGTTCTTGAATAAGAGGAGTATTTAATTTAATCTGACTCTAAGGCCAGATTAATTCAAGATCACTCTGGACCATCTTTGAATGCTTTGATTCTAATCTTATATTTGGAAAAATCCTGCTCAAACTTGTGTCATCTGATAAAGGCAAGGGCAGGAGGGTTAACGCAGGGTGGTCTGCTTCAAGCATCCAGGACCTCAAGGTGTTAACAAAGTCTCGCCGTTCCCCCTGTTTGTTGTGAAGGAGAAAATGTGCATGTTTAACCTCAGATGTGTGGTTTAGAGTGTAACGTAGCATATAAACGCTATTGGTGTTATCAACGCTTGTGCAATGAAATGGCAGAGGGCTGGTAGTGATTATCAGCAGTTGGCTCGTTGTTGCGTTCCACTGTCTCTCACTCTGTATTGTTTGGGAGTTGATGGCTCACTATGTTAAGAAAGTAAAGACTCTCAAGGAGGAGAAACATTCAGGCATCACTACTCAGACTGTTACCTAATGACTTTTGACCCCCAGTTGCTCTTTACATGCCAATATGTCTTTGTTTTTCATTAGTTCATCAAGATTTTACTATTGTTTTCCCACTCTTTTTTGTAACTACTTAGTTCTTATATAAACTTAACTTCTCTAGAAATAACTTAACATACAAAGAATGAATGAATACATACTGTAGTTGTTGATTATAGCTGTCGCCATCCCATTATTCCGTTCTTCTGTTGAATTAATATTTATAGTATACAGCTTCAATTCCTGTAGTCTTGCCATGTAGACCACTTCATTGATGACAAAGGAAGTTATTTAGTTTTGACATGGTGTAACCCGACTCAAATGTAGGCAAGCAATGCCGCATCTTAGCGCTTTAACTTGGATGCATTCAACTGATGTAATGACATATTTTGGCCTTGTTAAGGCTTTTAATGTGCCTCATCTAATCATGTAATACTGTTTTGAGTTTGTTTTAGCTCAAGTGCATAATGATTTCATTTGTTGTGAATAATCTTATTTTGTGCATTGTCTAAGTGCATCAAAAAAGGTTCATTTTTACAATTTTGAGTATTAAAAATTCTAATTACACCATGGTGGTGTAAAATAGGATGATTTAGGTGTAAAAAATTATATATATCTTAATGCCTATACCTTTATAAAATGACCTATACACCACTTGCTGCTTTATACTGTTGTACATATCTCCTGGTTACACCACTGATTTCAATCTCTTGCATAGTTTGTATTACTGGAACATTTAGCAGTCCATTATTGTAGGTATGATAAGTAGTGTTTTCAGCATTGTGAAATAAAGTGAAGAGTTTGTGAAATATGTGTTTGTTTGAACAGCTGACCTTGATTTTCGGCATTTTAACGTGATTCAAAGTGCAGGCCGACTATCCCTTGTAGCGTAGTTTACATTAACATATGGAAAATGGATATTTATAACCTCTTTAACCTTTTAAATGTAAATCAGTTGAGCCGCAGACCTCTTCAGACAGCCCCCAGCAAAGAACAAATCAGCTCTGTGTAACAAACAACATATGGGCTTTATTGACCAGGCAGTTGAATTACTGTAGAGGTGGGAATGCGGATTTGTCTCAATGCGGCCAAGGGACGTGTACGACAGTGTTGCCGTATTAGAAACATGCCTCTCTAAGTTATTCTAGCTTATATATTATCTTCCTGGCACCTTGCTAGACTAAATGGACTCGTCTGTTTTGCGTTACGCAAGGTGCAAGTGCATCACCTCGCGTGGACCATATCATAAGTCCTTTTTATCCCCCCTCTCTGTTCTCAGGAATGTGTTGTTTTATGCCACTGAGCATATGGTAATTCAAAACACATTGAGAACCTTGTACATGTGTAGTTTACCACTGAACCGTTTCAGGGCTAGTCGGCAATTTGCTTTATTTCACGGTTCTGATATTCAACAACCTGTTTTTCTTTTTCTAAGTAAACAACTCACAACGCTAATCATGCCGACATCTGTTTGAAAAGCGTGCATGGTATGGTTTAAGTTTAGAATGCATACTGGACTGATATGTAATGGTGTTATGATGTGTTGTTTCATAAAGCTTATTGTTCATTAGATACATAAGCACATATACTGTGCTCAGTGGGACGCAATATCAACACTTGTGTTATTATCTAATGTTACTTTTGTTGCCGTAAACCATCGTATTCAATGGTTACTCCAATTTTCATTATATGCCTTCAGACAGGCAGCAATATTCTGATATTCTAGAGTATTTGACTCAAATTCAGTCTTAACAGCAAACAAACTTCGATTTTTACACACCAGGTCCAAACCACATTTTTGATGACATCTTCTGATGCATCGAATGGTTTAATCAGTTTTTGCACATTGCCAATCTTGTCTAATGCATCTGGTGGGATGGTCACAAGAGGCTAGTTTTCAGTTTTCCGTTGTCCGTTGTCCGTTGTCCGTTCTCCGTTCTCCGTTCTCCGTTCTCTGTTCTTTTTCCACACTTACGACTCGGCATGCACAATAGCAGGCAATATTGGATATTTTATTGTACATGCTCATTTCTCTTATTTTGACATTTTAGACAATATTTTATATCATCTAATTTCATTTAATTGAATAATGTATAGCACTTTTTAGTGTTGTGATGCCTAAATTCACTTTTAGCATTTAATATGATCAATATAATTTTGTGTGTTTTATTCTTAATTTATGCAGACTTAATTTATACTCATTTATATCAGCAAATAACATGAAAATCATCTTATCAGTATCAGCCAGAAATGTCATATCGGTGCATCCCCTATAATGGTTATTTTCTGTATTGATAGTTACATCATTACTATAACAACTGAGGCATATACTCTGCATATTGACTACAAACAAACAGATCAGATTTCATAATTTGCTAAATGAAAGTGTGGATATTAAGTCCTAAAGATCAGATATGAAACCCAAATCAGATTTGTGTGCAGTGTGAATAAACCCTTATTGACATGCAATTCTACATGGGTAATATATCACCCATGCTGTCTAGATGGAAAAGCAGTGATTTCATGGATAGCCAGACAGGAGGGGTGATCTATCCATGAGAATGGTCCTTCTTTGGACCTGATCCAGCCTTGGGTCATGCTAACTGGTCCTGACCTGTCACCTTTTAGCCAAGGGAGGTTAATGATAGTGGACCTGTAACTGGAGCTGTTACATCCGAGTCAATTCTCAGCAGGGTGTAAGACTGAACACACACACACACTTGCACACAGACACACTTAGTGCAAAGGTTGAGGGCAGACTGAGAAGTCTCGTGTCTCTCTGATCTAGAAAGAGAACCCACATCTGAGCCTGGTTTTTCACTGGATAAATCTGAGACCAAATCTGCCTGGGGACCTGACATTACGCCTGAGCCACTTAAACTCACAAAAATAGAGAGGAGAGAGAGAGAGAGAGGTTAAGGGAAGGGGAGGGAGGTGACAAAGTAATAAATAGAGTGGGCTTGAAAATACAGAACAGAATGGCCCCAACCTGATTGTTCACATCCACATCCTTTTTTTTTTTTTTTTTTTTCAGGAGAAAAAAAATGTTTGCTCTCTGAGGACTGGTTCATGATTGGTATTTCCTCGGGTTAGATTTGGGGAGAGGAATTTGACTTTGAAATTAGCTAAGTTCAAAGTTTACCCATAATACAGCTACATATGGTTGTGCACACAATTCAATTATTCACCTACTCTCAAAATATGAGCAGTTTCAATAATATTAATCAGGAGCATACTTAGTGTATTTTATATTTAGTTAAGTAAGTAACTTAATCTCTTCTCACTAGTGTTACATTTGCTGTATCACCTATACTGTTATATTTATCACATATCCCACTGAATTTAACCTTAACCTTTGTGTGCTTCTACCTTAATTCTATCCAACTCAATGAATTTAATCATTTAATTGACATTAGAAATGACAACTGACAAAGGTGTCTGATGCAAAAATTCAAAGCTTTAGGCTAAAGATTTTCTTAATACGTGGGCCCAAACCAAAACAATTGTTAGTTATCCCTGCTGTCCCCTATACTGAAAATGTGCACAGACTATATTTTGAGTATTGACGGATTTTAACCTCCTTCTCTTCATAGTGAGCCCCTAAAAGATATTTTTTAGTGGATGGAGTCTTTCTAGCGGTCAGGAAAAGCATTGCTCTTGGCCTTTCAGTTTCATTGGACTGTATGGATTGTGGCAGTTTTACTACAGAGTATTATTGTTGCTTAAGTTTCTGGGATTTGTTGATATGTTAATAATAAATAAAAAATATTGCATGCTACAATCTACGTTTTATGGCTCGACTCCCAACATTGATAGTCAAAAAATAAACAGATGGAGTTAACATAAATCTCTTTAGGTCCCACAGTGTGCAAGTTTATAGTTGCCTTACGGCTGTGGATATATGTAAATGCATTGCAGATGTTTATAACCATATGCATATACACTGATTACTCTTCATGCAAATGGAAAAAAGATTCCTTGAAATTCAAAGAGGCTTTAGAAATGACCTCCTCACACAGTTTTAATAGAACAGGACTCTCCTCGATGGATTGCTCCATATCATTTTTTCTTTCCTGCAGGATTTGCAGTCCACACTTAAATGGAAAAGAAAAGCAACATTTCACACCAGTGTTGATCCACTCTTAGCGTAGCACTCACTTTCCAAATTTGTAGATTCATATCACTTCAAAAAAGAGAAGCCAGAGTAAAGTTTATCTTGGGGGAAGCCTGTAATTTCACTGCCCAGTAGCTGCAGCCTTGAGAAGATATATGGATAATAGAGCAGACAAGAAGATGGGCTTGAGCGAGTCTGTGACTTTAGTTTGGATCCTCCTTATAGGCAGTATTTATTTTTGTATTTATTACAAAATGCATTACCTCTAAAGGTTGTTCAGTTTAGGGTTGGCGTGGGAGTGTTTAAAAGGAAAAGCTTGATGTAAAATGTATTTTGCAAGCAATGTCAAACAAAAGTCACATACTCGGTTAAAAATGTAAGAAACCACATTGAATCGCAGAAATGATTTGCAATACTTAGTGTATTGCACAAGTTTGAAAGAATTACAAAAGCTATATTGGGACCTGAGTATCGGAAAGTCTTGAAACATCAGATTGCCCAGATTGATCCCACTCCTACATGCAGTAGATCCTGGCACGTCTATGACTTTACATGGCAAAAATATGTTTCACCGCACGTCATGTGAGATGCAACCTTCCAGCCAACCAGAATCGCGTATTCAGACAGACCATAGTATATGTTTTATTTATTACTTATGAACTGAATACATTTTGAAAGAAAACTATTATATTTAGAGTTCTTTATTGCAGGCACGTCCTGATTTTGCAGAGTTAGACGCTTTTCTGGGTCAACATATTTTGTTGATCCTGGAACAACATTCCTGTTCCCTAAACCTAACCCTACCCATAAATTATTCCTAAAATCAGAGGGAAATAGTTTGTGAATAGCACTGATGCAGAAGCACCTAACCCTGATTGTAAGGCTAAACTTGACATAAAATGTAAACTTGTCCCTCAAATCTGATTGGATGTTGAACCTGTTGAATGTTGCACTTCGTGGAATCAGGTTGCAATATTGTGGCATCTGAATAAGCTAATTGAAAGAATCTGACCAGTTCTGTTCATGATTTAAAGGACTGTAGTGTGCTTCTACTTCATTCAAACTCCATGCCAACTACTCCATGTGCTACTGGTTAGCAGGACAGCAAAAGACCCTGATAGCATCACTCCCTCCTTCCTTCTGTCTTAAATAGCTATGACTCTTCCATCCTGTTGACAGACTGCCAGAGTCATGCCAAACCAAGAACACAGTATAAAATGTTTTGTTTTGTTTTGTTTTTTTCTTCAGAAAAGGAAAGTTCATTTGAGGTGTGTTTAGTTAAGAAATGAAGTGAAGTGAGTGATCTGAATAAAATGTATTTGTAGACAGTGAGGTCATCTTCCATGTCCTCTTTGAAAGTAGGTAATTTTACTATTGAATCAACTAAAGCAAACAGCCTAATTTGCAGCAAGGTTTAGACACACACCCTGTGATCAAAAGAGATGTCTATGAAAAATCAGTTTCTGAGTTATAATAGTTAGGTCAACATCTACTTTTTTGGGGGTTTTTTTGTTTATGCAAGTCAGCGCTATTTGAATTAAAACTATTATTTTGCCTTTTATTGTGGATTTTTTATATATATAAATCCCACGCTACCGTCTGTCTCCTTGCTAATCACTTATTTCCTCCACAGATGTCATGTGGCAAATAAAACATGCCCAAAAAATCACAGCTGGAGTAATCGCTTATGCAGATGTGAGCCGGTGCCCGACACCCTTCTTTCAAAACCACATTCTGGTAAGTGCTAATGCACGTTCACAGCCTTACAATGCTGTGTTTTTCATGTGTGTCTACATGCGACTGTATAAAAGAGAAACAAACCCACTGAAAGAGGGACCCAAAAAGAGACAGAACTGATGACAGACCTTCTCTTCTTTAGATAATTTTTGTTGACTTTTTGCCGCATAGCAAAAATACACTTAGCGGCCACTTTCTTAGACACACATGGTCAACTGCTTGTTAATGCAAATATCTAATCATCCAATCACATAGCAGCAAATCAGTGCATTTAGACATGGTCAAGACGATCTGCTGAAGTTCAAAGTGAGCATCATAATGGGGAAGAAAGGAGATTTAAGTACATTGAACGTTGCATAGTTGTTGGTGCCAGATGGGCTGGTATGAGTATTTCAGAAACTGTCTACTGAGATTTTCATGCACAACTATCTCTAGAGCAGGGGTGCCCAATCCTGCTCCTGCCGATCGACCCTCCTGCACAGGTCATCTCCAACCCTAATCAAATACACCTGCCTTTCATTTTCAAGTGATCCTGAAGACGTTTATTGGTTGCTTCAGGTGTGTTTTATTAGGATTTGAGATGAACTGTGCAGGACAGTCGATCGGCAGGAGCAGGATTGGGCACCCCTGCTCTAGAGTTTACATAATGGTCTGAAAAAGAGAAAATATTCAGCGAGCACCAGTTCTGTGGGCGAAAATGCCGTGTTGATGCCAGAGGTCCGAGGAGAATGGCCACACTGGTTCAAGCTGATAGAAAGGCAACAGTAACTCAAAAACCACTTGTTACAACTGAGGTTTGCAGAAGAGCATCTCTGAATGCACAACACATCGAAGCTTGAAGCAGATGGGCTACAGCATCAGATCATCACACCAGGTGCCACTCCTGTTAACTAAGAACAGGAAAATGAGGCTACAGTTCGCAGAGGCTCACCAAAGTTGGACAATGGAAGATTGGAAAAACGTTGCTGAGTCTTGATTTCTGATTCGACATTTAGATGGTAGGGTCAGAATTTTGTGTAAACAACTTGAAAGCATGGATCCATCCTGCCTTGCATTAACAGTTCATGCTGGTGGTGTAATGGTGTGGGGGATACTTTATTTTCTTTTACACTTTGGGCCCCTTAGTACCAATTAAGCATTGTTTAAACACCACAGCCTGAGTGGTGTTGCTGACCATATCTATCCCTTTATGACCACAGTGTACCCATCTTCTGATGGTTACTTCCAGCAGTATAATGCACCATGTCACAAAGCTCAAATCATCGCAAACTGTTTTATTGAACATGATATGAGTTCACTGGTCAAATGGCCTCTACAGTCACCCGATCTCAATCCAATAGAGCACCTTTGGGATGTGGTAGAACGGGAGATTTGCATCATGGATGTGCAGCCAACAAATCTGTAGCAACTGCGTTATATATCATGTCAATATGGACCAAATTCTCTGAGGAATGTTTCCGGCTCCTTGTTGAATCTATGCTATGATGAATCAGTGCAGTTCTGAAGGCAAACATGGGTCCAACCCAGCACTAGCTAGGTGTGTAACTAAGATAGCTGCCGGTGAGCGTATATCCATTTACAAAAAAAAAACCACACTAAACACAATAAAAAAAGTTTATTTATGTCTGTATTCTCAAATTTCATGACTTGCACTGAAATTATTTGAAGCATTTAAGTATGTTATGATTTTTTTTTTTTTTACTTTGCATGTAATCAGAGTTCCCTCAAATTTTTGTTCTTGCTGAGCAAAACATATTTGTATTGGGCAAATCCCAAGGATACCAAACCGGCTCATTTATCGCATTTCTTTGGACTTTTATGCAGTAACTTGAATTAATTCATTCATTAATTATACAAAGTATGCATTCATTCATTCATTCATATAAATAAATACATACATACATAATGTGTGTATGTATTCATATGTAATGTACTCATTTATTAATTCAAACAAAAATGTTTACGAACAAATTAATGAATATGCCGTTAGAATGGGTGGTGCCAGTGCCATTCTGTAATATAGGAAATAGTTTGTCATTATGGCAGATCACAATCACAGAATAAACTCTGAATTGTTGCCAAAAAAACAACACTCAGCAATCAACACCCTTGTCTACTTGTCATCAAAACAAGGCCTACAAAAACTCTGTTGAGTTTCTGTAGGAGATAAAACTGCCCATCATTTAAATCAAACAAAAAACATCCCCAGCAAAGTGTGCATAGTAAAATGGAATAATGTCTCATTCTCAGCCTTATAATCGATCTCAAACCAGAGATCTGGTTCAAGTGGAGCATGACGTAATTCAGGTTCAGTGCAATGGTAGTGACATACTTGTCTTCTTTACGCTTAGTAAATGTGACAGGTCAAACCTGAGATGGAAATAGCAGTCTGTTGGTTTATGCACACAGCATAATAATGCATAAGATATGCAGTCAGAAGACCCTAAGGCTAACATGTAGTATTGAGTCTCAAGAGGAGCAGATAGCAGTTTCCGAAATAGACAAATATATACTGCATGCGTGAGTGCAAACTACTGCACACATATTGGGGCACTATATTAAATATGAAAAGACAAGTTGATTTGGTGTAGATGGTTATAATGCTAGTATGCTGGCCAATTTTCTTGACTGTCATAGTGAAGTGGAATAATAGATTTGCATTCAGCTCCTCTGTAGCGGTTAGGGAGTGAAACACAGGTGAAATTAATCTTTGCTAAAGCAGACACACTAAGAGGAATGTGTCGGGATTGTTATTCTTGTTGCTTGCTTCATGGAAATATCCCACATCACCTTTTACAGTACTTGGCTCAGTCCTTGACAGAAAAGCTTTATAGTACACCCTGCTAGCACATTATCTTGCAGGTCAGATTACTTTAACTACTAATAGCTAAGCACTACAGATGTGCCTCTTTCCAGCTGTGTAATTTCATATGTTCGAACATATAAATGCTCACTACAAAGGTAGCAAGATCTTCCTCAGCTGCAGTGGCAGATTACGTAAGAGGAACTGATGCTACTGATGTAAAGTGTAGGGGTTATTTCAGGGGTAGGGGTCTACAGTCACGCTACAGTTCTCTCTCTCTCTCTCTCTCTCTCTCTCTCTCTCTCTCTCTCTCTCTCTCTCTCTCTCTCTCTCTCTCTCTCTCTCTCTCTCTCTCTCTCTCTCTCTCTCTCTCTCTCTCTCTCTCTCTCTCTCTCTCTCTTTGTTCTGTATGTCTTTTGAGGCACATAAACATAGCTGAAATGCTTTGAGAGCAGTTGTGTGGCTTGACCAGCACAGAGCAACACTGCATAAACATTGATTGCTGTCAGAGCATGCAACTTTGGCTGGATTGTGTTTGGTGCTTGTGAAGCAGCCTTTTGCAGAATACAATATTTTTATTTTGTGTATGTACATTTACATTTTTATTTGCGTGGTTTGAATTGATCCATTTTTCAAAACTGTGACTTGACAAAAGCAACAACATATTTTACTTGATTACATATCTTTTCAAAAACATTTTAAATGCATTTTTTTTAGGGTAAAACATTCTTTCTTCTTTCTTTCTTTCTTTCTTTCTTTCTTTCTTTCTTTCTTTCTTTCTTTCTTTCTTTCTTTCTTTCTTTCTTTCTTTCTTTCTTTCTTTCTTTCTTTCACATACTGTGAATTATCATGGAGGGTGTACCACATGACATTTTATATCATTATCTAACATTGCCATGTTCCATTGTTTCTTCTTTTCTTCTTCTACTTCTTCTTATTCTTCTTCCTTTTTTGTGATATCAGGACTAGTTTTTGACTTTTTGCCCTTTTTGCAAATGAAAAAATTCATTTGAATTCATAAACAAACACAATTATGTCATACATACATCATACGAGAGGTGTATTCAAGTAATTACTATGATGAATTTCCGTTTTTGTATCTTGAATGCATTAATAGGTCCAGACAAAATTAATGTCATGCCAAAGCAGTTGCACAAAGATTGCTCAAGTCCAATGAACCAAATTATATATCCAACCTCATTTAGCCAACCTCATAATACCCTGAAAGTGTTTCAGAACAACTGTCTAAATCCGACACCTGCAAAAATGTGCTCTCCATGCTATTTTAACCAATACGAATGCAGACTTGAATCTCAAGTATGGTAAATGAGGTAAACCCCATATCTCTCAAAGGGAATACATTCTATGAAATCATATGTGAGTTTAATCCAGAGTGACATTTAAAAAAAAAAAAAAAAAAATCCCCCTGTGTTGTGAAAGTTTTTTAAAAATGTCCAGACCAGCATGAGACCTTTCCAGTGAAAACCAAATAGTTTTTATTTACTGTAACTGAGCAGTTTCCCAAGAGAAATGTCTTGAAATGGCAACGGCAAACCACACTAAAAATACCATTGCCATGCCATGATTACCTCTTGTGGTGTTAAAAAAAAACCTACTGTCAGGATTTACTTAAGACACGCAGTGTTATTTTTGCGACTGACTGAGAAGTTTCCCTTTCAGACGCAATATTTATGTGAGGAGAGTATTTCATTGAATCATGCAAGGTGATTTACTACGGTTTGCGTTCGTCAATTTACTGGTATGTGTACCATTATGTAATGCCCAAAATGCATGTCTTAAACCAGACACTAATTTGCGCTGCTTTTGGTAGATTGCATTGGTCATTATGGAAATGATCAGGCTGCGTCTGTGTTCTTTAATTTGCACGACATCAGTAGATCACACGCAGAACTTTCCATTCCCATCGGCGATTTTTTTTTAATTGTGCTCTCATGCTAATTTGCCCTGTTTAGTCAATCTGGCCCCTAAATGTTAAAATCATTCTGGTTTAAATGACATAACATTTTGTCCATTTTGCAAGATTCCCTGCACATGTGGAGCAACAACATGCTAGCAAAAAGTTTATTAGGCAGTTTATAAACTCTTTCCACTTAAGGTCGATTCTTCGTAATGTGTCCACTATGTGTTTAATCATTGGCAACCACAAACACCAGTGACAATAATTCACTCTCTCTCATCAGTCAAATTTTTAGGCCATTTTGGGTACTCCAAAACAAAGAAGGCAATATACTGTGGCAGAGTTGAATTAGCCACTGAATTTGTTTTCATCGAGTTGTAAAGAAAAACATCTGTTTATGCCTTTGGGGGTAGCATGAGGAATGCTGGGTAGAAACACTGTATTTCTAAACATTTGATCATGTCTGACAAATGTGCATGCTGGACATTGTTCTTTACTTGCGTAACGCTCTGGGAATTGGCCTGACATTCCATAGCATTGACCGAAGATTTCCTCACAAATGTAAAAA
Source organism: Rutilus rutilus (assembly GCF_951802725.1). NCBI lineage: Eukaryota > Metazoa > Chordata > Actinopteri > Cypriniformes > Leuciscidae > Rutilus > Rutilus rutilus. The sequence goes on along the minus strand of NC_140210.1, from coordinate 32,796,162 downwards.
TATGTTGTACTGTAAAATAAGAAGCTCTGTCATGAAACTCTAGATGGTGCAGACTCATGGGTCTTTAACATAACTGATGATATTTACATTGCTATCTACATGGCACAAGCTGATTGGGTAATGTTGCATCAGCAGCCAATGAACTTGCTTCTCAACATTTACATAGTTAGCATTCACTTTAGCAGTTTGCAGCGCACTTTCAGAGTTCCTCTGAAACCCTCCACCTTCCCCACTTCCTGTATAGATCTGCTATATATCCTATTTGTCCTGAAGCAGTATGTCACGTCCTGCATGCTCAACAGCAGCATATCAGTGTATGTATTGGCAGTAGCAAGTTCCTGCAACCTACAAAAACAGCAATGCTCAACAGCATCAGTAATATCAGTAGCAGCAGTGTAGCAGATCTATTTCGCCAAGAACAAATACATTACCATTGTCATATCCATTACACCGTGTCCAAACGACACGCGATGCAGTAAAGGTATCTTTTCCATGTCAGTCAGAGTTTTTGTCCTAACCAGCAGCGACGGCGACACGCGACGATTCGATTTTAGAAACGGTTTCTATTTTTCTGCGACGTCGCGGCTGGAACAACAAACACAAAGTGTGGCAATGATAATCTCAGGTACAGTTTATGTGCTTTATTTAATGTTCAAAGCATGCAATGTGATTTTGAATATCATTTAGTGCTCCCAGCTTTGTAGCTGTAAAAGCAACAATGGATAATTCACCTCAGATCTTGAAATTTAACAAATGGAAACAAGAACGTTCAAACTGTGAACAAACAAGTGTATTCTTTGACAAAGATTGTTTTAGTAACTCAGTAGCCTATGTGTTTTTAATAATGTTTAAATGGTGTAATATTTGTGAATTTGATTACGTAGCCTACTTATCCATTTTCTTGCGATTGCTGTCAAAATTACTCTCTGGTGCTGTGCACTTACCGTGAGACTCCGCCCACACACTGTTCTGATTGGCTGTGGGTTTTGATTGATTTTGACGCATCTCGCAGTCGCGTCCAGTGTTGCCAACTTAGCGCCTTTGTCGCTATTTTTAGCGACTTTTCAGACCCCTTTAGCGAAATTTTTTCAAAAAAGCGACTAGCGACTAATCTAGCTACTTTTTGAACAAACCTCGGTAACCTCCAAATGTTGCCAGCATGAGTCCTGCGAGCGCGAGATTTGCTTTCTCCTTGCGGTCACACACCTCTCTCTGCGTCTACCCTGTTCAGTGAATGGCTGAGGGCAGCAGCACGGCAGCTACAGACGTGAATGAGCAGTTTCCACGGACGGACTTTAAAAAAAATATATATATTTAAAGAATTTAGTTTGACCATTTTATTTTCCTTTCTTTTCTTGTGCTTATTACTTATAATACTCACTATCACAGTGCTTTAGTTCACCCAGTTCCCGACCTCTCAATTCAGATAATTTTACACATACTGTATAAAAAATAGTCATTCAATAGCTACTCGTTCTATTGTCTGACAAAAAAATATAGTAAATGAGAACAGCTTTATTGGACATTCGGCTATATAGCCTATATTATATTATATTATATTATATTATATTATATTATATTATATTATATTATATTATATTATATTATATTATATTATATTATATTATGTTATGTTATATTAAAATACAGTATGTGAGCATGATTTTAATGAGAAAAAACATTAGGCAGGCACATGTACGCCGCGATGACGTCATGAATATGCTAATTGTCGTTTGACATCATCTAGCGACATTTAGCTACTTTTAGGGGAGGCGTCAGCTACTTGCCATTGAAAATAGTTGGCAACACTGGTCGCGTCGCGTCTAGTGTGGACAGACAAATGATTTGTCGCTGGAATCTTAACGTATCGCCTCTGGTTAGGACACGGTGTTAGCATGCTAAAAATCTACATAGAGCTGTCATGATAGAACTTCTATTTATCTTCTCTCCATCTGCAGACGTTGAGCAGGACTTTTGTGGCCCGGACAAAGAGCTGGATGAGGAGACCTGTCAGTGTGTATGCCGAAAAGAGCTGAGAACGGCAGACTGTGGACCACTCCACTACCTGGACAAGAACACCTGTCAGTGTGTGTGTAAAGCGCAGCCCTCCTGCGGGTCTCATCAGAGCTTCAACAAGGACACCTGCCAGTGCACCTGCGCCAAGTTGTGTCCTAGGAGTCATCCTCTCAACCGCACCAAATGTGTGTGTGAATGCACAGAGTCTCCTAACAAGTGCTTCTTAAAAGGGAGTCGGTTCCACCCAGCCACATGCAGGTGAGAAAAGTTGTCTGTTATTTATCAAATGTAAAATGACTTTTGAGATACTGACAGAGATGTCATATCAGTCTGCCATTGGACCCCAAACTTGCACCATTGGTTGAGCCTATGTTGCTGTGTTTGATGGTTCTCCCTAAAGGCCCATTTTCCTTTTTTCGCTTAGGGCTAAAAAGAAGTTTGAAAAATCTTTTCAGAAGCATTCCAATGCATATGTAAATATGTAAATGTAAATATGTGCTGCTCACATTCCTCTGTACAACAAAAATGACAGCAGATAAGATAGCATCTGATTTTAGCTTTGTGTGCATATGTTTGCACGAGTTCTGCAATTTGGCAGTCACGTCGCATTTATTTATATACCACTTTATAGAGTAATATTACTTTTAAAGTAAGCAGCTTTACAGCATTAAACATGAAAAATCAGAAAATTGTTGCTTTCAATTAGAATTTTTACTATAAAAGCAGCTGTCCAGTGTGTTGAAGTTTTTATTTGCGCCTGACCTTCGACGGACTGAACAGAAGAAATGAACCAGAGAATATTTGCATTTCAAAGAAGGCGGAGCCTCAGAGCACCCACCTATTATATAATTGTTTTTTACCAACCGGAGCAAATTTTTCTGTAAAGTTCGCTTTGGCAATCCGTTTTGAATTCCAGAAACAAACTCTGAAACCTTCGGAACCTTTCTTCAATTACGCTTGAAGTATATCGGGGCCTTAAAACATTTGTGTTTGTCCATAATTATGTGAAATCCATGATTAACTAAAGTTTAATTACGTTAGCAAGTGTAAAGATAACTATTAAAGGTTGTTATCGTTTTATCCAAAGTGTCATATGCTATTCACACTTATACCAAAACTGTTGATGGATTTAATGTACAGTAAACACTTTGCAGAATTATGGGTAATTAAGGCCCTTTCATTACAATGGTCAGCCCTGCATGAAATTGCCACACTTTGCTATATGAATTATGATGACAGGGCAGCCATTCATATATATGTATTGAAATTAATTAATTTAGAAGTATTGTTCATCGTTAGTTCATGTTAACTAATGTAGTTAACATAAATTAAGCCTTTTTGTAAAGTGCTACCGTTTATGGAAATGTTTTAGCAATGTTTTATTTTTCCATATTGTCTTACAATGCAGTTTATTTTTATATGTTTACCTTTATTTTGTCAAAGATTTACTGTATATTTGCTTCAGTTTCATCATTTCATAATTTTTCAGTTTTATTATCCTACCAAATAATTCAAGTAATTCTGTGACTGTTGTTGATTTTTATTATTTAAAAAACCATACAAAATATTACTGCTGCGCTTACATGCTACAGTGATAATATCAGATAGTAATACCATTTTTTTCCCTTTCTTATTGTTAGTTGTGTCTGGCCGCCGTGTAACGTGGACCCCAGGAAAAGGAGATGTAAGGATAATGAGTATTTCAGTGAGCAACTGTGTTACTGTATACCCACATACTGGGGGAGACTGAGCTAAATACAACCAACAGTGCAGGTAGCGCTGAATGCTTACGGACACGCTGGCATTTGGAGCAGTGCTAATGTTCGGCTGCTGCTTATCTGACTCACATGTGCTAGTCATGTGGACTAGTGTGGAGTAAGTGGGAGACAAGAAATGTCCACATTTAACCCCACATATCAAGCATGGGGTGAGCTATTAAGGACAGAGAGAAATTTTCTAAGGCTGGAGCCATGTTTTTTCATTGTTTTAACTGAATTGTCTTTTCGTTATTTGTCAGATGATTATGATTATATAATTTATTGCCATGAAATGTTTTGAATCTCCCTTGTTCATAGCATTCATTTCGAATCTCTGCAAAGAAAAAAAACCACTGTGATCAATATTTTTGTATCATGTTAAGTCCCGTAAAATAAAGTATACAGTTGTATTATATATTGTTAACTTATTTATAAGCTAGACTATCTTATTGAAATAATACTGCACATGATTCAAATTTATTCAGTTTTGACTACCAAATATATGCACCTATCATTCCAGATAAATTATATCAAACTGACAGTGCAAGCCGGCAAAGAAATGTTTTTGTGCTGGAAGCATTGCTTGTTGACAATCTAAAACCATCATGCAAGTCACCTACAACATCGAAGACTCTGAACAAGGAAATACAGCATGATATTAACAGGAGAAAAACCTGGATATGGACCATTAGCAGCTGAAACCTGGTGCTACATGTATGCAGTTCCATAAGTTACATGAGTGACAATGTACACTTGGATGAATGGATTCCACTTACGTCACATCCACCCTGCCTCCTTAAGTAAAAGCAGTATACAGTGAGCAAGTGGTGTGTGGAATGACCTGAAGTTTGGAGATCAGTGGTCTTTTAGGACTTTAACCTCAATGGATTTGTAAATAGGAGCAATGTGATTGGCCCAACTCCACTTGATATCGGCCCACTGTTTCAGCTTGACACTGTAAATATAATAAATCACCTCTGCTTCCATCCCAGTCCTTGCATCTGTGTCTGCCAAAAGTGTGTGTGTGATTGTTTTGTTTTTTTCTCTCCCTTTTTTTCACTGTTTCTCATTCCATAGAAAGCCCCTGTTGATTCATAATGGAACAATAATCTTCAGCCATCAGATGGGAAGAATCAGAAACAAGCTCTGGAGCTAAATCCAGCACATCTTTTGTCTTCTAGCATATTTATACAGCAGGTGGCCTCGTTCCCATGTGTTTTAACCCCAGTACATGCATAGACATTGTCTAAATGCACACACATCCCTTCTTCTTTTCTTCAGGGCTCTTCAGATCTAGTTGCATCACTTTTGCATCTGGAATATATTACCCCTTCCTTCTCTAACATTGTATTCTGACATGCTTGGACTTTATGCTGTAAAATTGTGCACCATTTATCTGTTTCCAGCTGAAACGAGGGTTTCCCTGTACCCTGGTTTGCAACAGATTGTACCATAGCCATCTGCATCCGCTGCACAATCCCAGGAGAGACCTGATAAAAATAACATGTGTGGACTCACAGTGAATCACCGTGAAATAACTAGAAACAGTCTTCCTGTCAGTGGATTTGGGTTTTTGAGAATGAGGGTGAAGCCATGTCTAGCCTGATTTTCCCCTCTGCCTTGGCTTGCTTACCTAGTTCATAGTGGTGAATGAAGATGAGGTTTAAATTTCAACATGTAGCTGACATTAGGTTTTCATCTGGTGCTTGTATATTCCAGTGAACTAGAAACGAAAATAAGTACAGACATGTAAATAAATGAGTGGTTTGTTCTGATAATTTAAAGGACTAGAGTTTCAGACGTCCCAGCTAGCATGTTTATACAATGTAAACAAAAATAAGCGATGAGCAAAACGCAGCACAACAAAGAATTTACAGAGAAATTCGTAGTAACGTAAATTTGATTATGCATAGAAAAACTATGTGGTAGCCAGAACATGTCAATAAGCAGAAATATGTTACGCTGCTGAAGAAATATCTCTCCCTGTGTGTGGTCCTGGGAACCTCAACTAGAGGTCATCAAATAAATCCTCAAGTCCATAAAAGCTGTAATTTCTGCCTGTATTTTTCACCTGAATGGGCTCCAGTATCATACACCTGGCATCGGTTAGGTATCTGCTGCATTGCTAGGCTTTTCATTGCAGTTAAGATTACTCTCTCCATTATGTGCTGTTCTATCACAAACCGGATGCAACTTAAGTCACCTGTGTATGATTTTAATATAGATTCAGATGTACAACATTAAGTTGCAATTGGTTAGGGGTTTATTATTGCCTTCATGTACATTATCCACACATCACATGTCTCTTTAGGGGAAATGCATGAGTGTTTGTTTTCATAGCTGATTGTGGAATCTGTTTGTGGCATTACTAAAGTGCTGGCAATCAACTCCTGTCCTGTCCTCGGGCATTTGTCTGAACTTCCAGCCTGTGCATTTATTCTTCCAAGCACTCACACAGCTCCAGTTGTCAAGTTTATGTTCAGTATACTTTAATTGAAAAATAAAATAAAAATGTCATGTGAATAAAAAGACATGTTTATATTCTTATGATGTGGATTCTGTATGAGTAAACAAGAAAGTTTCGTTTTACTTTGCACTATTGCAAGAATATATCCTCACACATTAGATTAGGGTCAAATTCTCAGAAGTAACTAAATATTAACTACGACTTTTGCCTCAATAAACTCCTATGCTTATTAATAGTTATTAAAGTAGTTACTAATGACCCAAGGTGTGTAACAGTGGTTTTTTTTTTTTTGCACAACAAGAATTGAATATTTGATGACTGAAGTGCAATTCACCTTTATTCCATAATGTAGCAATATCTGCAATAGCAATAACCGTTTCACTCATAGTTACCGCAGGCAGAAAACAAAAGAATAGGAAGCATCATCAGCAAAACTTGAAATGGTTTATTGCAGAGCAAGTACTGAACACAATCAAATATTAGATTCACTGTCACTTGATGGTGGATCTGGTCAGCGATCAAAATATTGATTTCGAAGATGTTGAAAATAATAGTTTTCAGAATATGTTTGAGATTGCGAAAATGAGCCAGATGCTGAATGTACTGGGAAATGAGCTCTGATGAGCACAGTGATGATGATCTAAAACATCTGCTCAAACTGAACCCTTCCAAGCTCCAAAAGGTAACAAAATATACTTTATGTTATTCTGTAATGGTTACTCTAATATCAGGAGAGTTTTATACTATACGTTATATATAAATTAGGGTCGCTAAAGACCCGATTATGTAATAATGATTGGTGAAACATTCATGCATTTAAGGGTTAAGATCCTTATACAGAATGAATGTGTAGGTATCAAAAATGATTTACTTTTTGAAACATTACTTTTTGGTATTAAAATTGAAACCTAAAAATAACCTTTAGTGAACGTTTTTGTAAGTTTTATTAGGATATGTTCTTTACTCAAAACATATATGCAAATTTAATTAATGGCTATAAAAATAAAAATCCTACAAATAACATTCCTGGAATGTTAGTCGCTCATTTGTAGATCTGCTAAATTAATAAATGTAGAAGTGTTCCAAAAATTAATCATACACTAACATAAGAGGAACGCTTGGTATGTTTTTCAAATGATTGAGGCACGGAATGACTTCCTCTCAGTGTCCCTGACAGACCCAAGAGCAAATACACCGAGGCAGAATATGGAATGACTGAGTGATTGTCCCGGAAAACAGACCCCATTTCTTTCTCTTCTCTCAGAGGCATAAATCATGGATATTTCAGACTGAGTTCCTGAGAGGTCACAGTTTTTGACCTATTTGCTGCTTTTATGGATCCTGCAGCACTGGGAGTCATGGTTGTCTTGCTGTCACTCAAGGTTTCATGTTAGTAAGTTTATTCATATGAAACAGCCCATGTTACAGTACAATAAGACTGGTCAACCTGACCAACAGGATGCAAACCCCTCCATAGCACCTCACCCTCTTCCTGCACAGCTATAGCCCAGCCAGAGCACCCCCTCCTACATTTTCCTCCAGGCCTGAAACCACCAAACCGCCACAATAAACACACAAGTGTAAGAAGGTAAACACCTCCCGACCACTCCTCCGCTGAGGGATTAAGACTTCCTCTAAATTACACCCACTGCTGGAGTAGCTCGCGAAGGAAAAAGGAGGACGTCGCCTTATTTCCCACGTCTCCGCCTTTCAGCAAATCAATCAGTCACAGGCCAACTCCAAAACACGGTATCCCACACAAGTGTCAGGATGATGGCTGGGACCTGTGTCAGAAGAGGTCTAAATGTTCATCTCTTGAAAATGATAGCAGCCTCAGGGTGCTGGAAAATGAACTGTCTTGTACTAAACATCAGCCAACTTCATCTCCTCAGCAAGTCGGTCCGACACAAATTCCTCTGAGGCCTTGCTGACAAGAGAGGCCAGAATAAGGATCAGTGTGCCCTGATGGGCCTGTTTTTTTAGCGTGTGGGAAAAGGAAACCATTAAGTGATTATGAAAAATTAATCGAAAGGGCAAGAAAGAGAGGATGTGGATATTGGCAAGTTGTGAGGGTGTTTTCCTTTCAACAATTAAAGCCACCCTATGTACGTCTGTGAAGAAAAAGCCAGGGGTCAACAGACGCCCTGCTATAGACACAGACTTCTCAGAATCCATCTATCTGTCTCGATACTTTCTCTATAGTATTTGTCATTTAAACTTAAACATGACATTCCTTCTTTTTGTAGAGCCTTAATTTATCAAGATAAGCTCTCAAAGCAGATGCCATTTAAAGCCATTAGGTCTGTGATACTTTGGAAAATATGGCCCAGAATAAACAGCTGTGCATTAGGATCCAGCAAATATATTAAGCTTTTGGCAGGTTTTTTTTTAGCACGTCTTTTTTCATGTCAAGGAGACTAAGAATGGAACAAAACAAGAAATAAAAGCACTTTTCACACTGGTGGTCCAAACCAATCCAATCATCGGATTGCAGTCAAAATAAAAACAATGGTTTTAGACAGAAATATCAGTGACCAGTTCAACCTGCAACACGATCTACAATATGATATTTTGACAATCAAAGGCAAAGTAAGTTTCAAATTGATCTAATTTCACACTTTAATATCTGAAGCCTCAATTTGGGGTTGTCTTATTATTACAGTCATGCCGTTTATTTCCTTGGCAGCATTAGGATGTTTTAGTTTGATCAGTTTTTAATTTTACAACATTTGCACTCCCATAGAAAAACATTTGAGAAAACAAATACTCTTTTACCCACTGTAAACTATTCTCTGAAAATAGCTCTTTTGTTATTGGTTATTATTATTTCATATTATCTTATAATTAGTTCAAGCAGTGTAGTTCTCATTCACAGATATGCTATCCAGTTGATTTCATTCCCTTTTCTGGAGATTTACCCTTAAAGGGGTATTTGTAAAAAAAAGAATTATGGCATGCATTATTTCAGTAGTGTTTTATTGCCGGTTCAGGCAGGCTCACAGTTGGTGGAAATAACATATAGTCAATTCAAAGTCCAGCACTGTCACATCAAAGATGATATTGACCATGTGCATTCAAAACACATTTTAATATTCACTTAAAAACAATCCTTTAATCAACAGTCAGAAAATCATTCATTTTATTATGTTAATACAAAAAAAAAAAAAAAAAAACCTTGTCCTATTCAGCATTAAAATGACCAGACGTCACATCATTGTGTGAGAAAATTGCCATCAGATTCACTCTGATTCTGGACACACTGATTCTGATAGTGATCAGCCCCAAATAAACTTGTGAATAAACTAAAAAGTAAACAGACCTCAGTTTGTACAATGAAAGTGGTTTATGCCATTTTAAAGGTCAAAACCAAAGGCAGTGTGTTTACGTGATCATCCACAATGCAAAATCTATTATACAATCAGATATTCTGTATCACCCCAGTAGAATTGTCTGTAGCCTTTATGAAAATGATCCATTGTTTCTAAATCCATCCGATAATTTCCATCTGTTCTCAGCCACCAGTGTATTTGCCTATAGAGGACTATGTGTGCTACTTGGAACAGATTTCAAATAGGTTGCCAGTTGTCATGCACTGCTTTTACAAGTTAACATTCTTCAAGCCATAAACTCAAAGGAGAAAGCTGCACCCTTACTTCTGGAATTGCTTTGTGTCATCTGGGAATTATTTGATTATATTAGGCTTTTTCTGTCTATGTGGTTGAATGCTAACGTTTTGAAGTTTCTTTTCCTCACATGTCGCTTGCACAAACAAGAGGAGATTTACCATTGCTCTCCACTGAGGTTCACAACTATATTGGAGACTATAATGGTTGTTAAAACTGAGAATGAGCTAAGTCACAGGCAGGATCTATAAATGTATGGCTTCAGGCTGTTCGGGGCTACTATAGCATGTAAATGTAATTGTCACACTCCAGATGTAGTTCATAAATGTCTGAATCTAACTGAAACAGCCTGTGGTGCCCAACAACACCCACACACAAATACACAGACTTGCTTTTCACACTTTCAACTTTACTACTCTTGAAGAAAGCCATTTTGCAACACATTTTCACAACCGAGCTCCATGTGGGAGACAAGCCCCTGTGTGGTTTAATGAAACAAAACTAGCCAAGAGGAGAGGTTTATTGAAAGCATTTTTTTTTTTAACCCAAACATTTTGTCCTAAAGCCAGATAGCAAAAAGCCCATCAGTTTTAATCATATTTTGGTTTAAAAGGACGATGACATGAGACTTTTTTGTGTGTGTTCAGATCTATTAATTTATTCAAATAAAAATATACTATTATAATGCATATAATGACTTGAATGCACCTCTTTTATGATGTTTTTAATTTAAAAAAATGTTGTTGGGAATAAAGTAAAAAAAATGTCAGGGTGAAAAAACTGTCTTGATATCATTGTGTAGAAAAAAAAGAGAATAAATAGTTTTTAAAAGAAATTCTATAATTATGTATTAGAATATTGTTCTTAATATTTATTTATAATATTTATTAATTAATAAAAAAAGAAAAAAATAATAATAATGATTAGGATGTAAACAGTCATTTTGAAATGTAAATAAATATATAGCCTACTATTTATATTTACTTGATGGTTACACCGCATAACATTTTTTGGTATAATAGTTTTTCCAAAACCATGAGAAATCAAAATAAATACAAAGAGTACATTTCTAACTACTTGGCACATACAAGATTTTCAGAAGATCTTTCCCTTTCTTTACCATTTTCACTCTTATTTTTCAGTTATGTGAGACGTGTGTCAGTGTGTAACATGAATGTTCTGTTTAGGTTTAGTGTCATTGTGTTTTGGTTCTGTTTTCCCTGTTCCCTGTGCTTATTCATTTCCATAGTTTCTAATATATGCACCTGTTCTGTTTCACGATGATTACTCAACTCAGTCTGTGTATTTAAACCTTCAGTTCATTGAGTTCTTTGTTTGGTCTCGTTTACGTTGTTAATAAACTTACGGTTAAGTTCATTAAAAACTTCTTCTTCGAATCTCCTTGTGTCATGCGCTTTATTACAGCCACACAGAATAGTTACAGTCAGACTCCTCGAACTCCTCGAATCTTTTGCCAATGACCTCAGAGGATAGGACAATGCTATTGCAAAGCGGGGAAACCTTTGTTGTGTTGTCAAAGCACGTAATTAATGTTGCCTATGTAATATTTCAGCTCTAACCAATTGCAGGGATATGTTTTCTTTTCGAATTCAATAGAGGGTAATGGTTTTTAAACCACACATTCATCAAGCAGTTCAGTTTATAGTGATCATCACCTTCTTATGTGAAGACATAATGACAAAACTGAAACGGTCTTTGAATGTTATTGGCTGAGCCAGGCTGGCCATAATAATCTTAAGAGTCAACATCAATTTATGTTTTAGTTCAATCAAAGTCTAGTAGTACAGCACTGAAAGTACATACTAAAATTAAATCCAGCCTCTAAGGTGAAATGAAAATTCCTCTCTCGTATTTCGTCCTTTTCCAGGCAATAATTTTTCATCGCACAATTTGTTATTGCCTTGACATTCTTCCAAACACTGTTGCTTAAAGTTCAATTTCATAATTTCAGGATTATGCTTAAACGAAATACTTTCTTTGCGAAAAAACTGTTTGTTGTCAGCTTGTCTCCTAGATACCATAAGACAACAACAAGTGTCTTAACTGGGTCCAAGAAACTCTTTCAAGGATGGCCAATATCCTCAGAGGAGGGAAGGAAACGGTGTCAATTGCCTCGCTTTCCAGATTGTCAGATAGTCTTCAAGCCACTGTGACCAGTTCACACCATATATTACATCAGAGTGGCCATTATTTACTATCATGCACTCTTCCTGCTATAGAAATTGTAGATGACTTTTGCCCTTTTTAATGGGCGAGGCAGGAGCCACTGAGAATCCCATTATATGAGTTAGCTTGTGTTTCACTAGATGGGTGTGTGCTGGATTGGGCGTATAAACAATGAAAGAAGGGAGAGTTTTTAATGCAGAAAGTGTGTAAATTGCCTACATCATTTTGTCTTTGTGTATGGTTTGAGCTTATTATTGGAGAATGTCCGAATTCACACTGTTCATGAAACAGTAACGTATGACATATTACTTCCGGCAAAATTCTGAAATGCGCATCCGGTGGACTCTATCCCAAGAGGCCACAAGAGAGCGGGAAGTGACGCAACTGACGCTGGTCACATGACAGCATGATGAATGTTGTATGTCAGGATTACATTTACACTACAATATATATACAGAGCCGGACAGTAACGGAGTACATTTACTTGAGTACAGTACTTTAGTACAATTTTGAGGGATCTGTACTTTACTCGAGTATCATTTTTGGGGAGTACTCATGACTTTACTCAAGTACATTTGAGAGGCAAATATTGTACTCTTTACTCCGCTACATTTCTATCCATAACCGTGAGTACCCGTTACTACTACTAAAAAAAAAACAAAAAAAAGGAAAAAAGAAAAATCTCGGAAACCCTCAATTTGTTGTTTCCCTCTCAAACGTGATTGGATTGTGCAGGCGCCACTGATTGGGACAGCCTATCAGCAATCACCTTCAGCTTTCCGCCAAAGTCAACTCCATTGTCAGATTTAGATAAGAGACGAAACCATGGATGAAACAATGGATGAAGACGCAGCAGGTCCATCCCGGGAATGTGCCAACCCGTGGCCCCACCTCCCCTTACTATTTCAATTTTCTGAACAATTTAATGATAGTTTTCGCTTTAAGTGTTTGGTGTGTTTACCAATGTAAGCACTGTGGCAGTAGTAATGCAATATTTAGAAAATGTACTCTTGTACTCTTGATACTCAGTACTTTTACTTAAGTAGACATCTGACTGTAGTACTTTTACTTGTACTTGAGTAAAATTTAGCAAGGGGTATCTGTACTTTTACTCAAGTAATGAAGCTGTGTACTCTGTCCGCCTCTGTATATATATATATATATTAAATAAGTATATACTTAAATAAGTATTTATTCATACTTATTCAAACAAAGTACCCACTATGTGGTTTTGGATGCAGCCAGTCACTTGTTTTTGAATAAAATCGTTTGAAAGAATTATTCAATGACTTAAGGCTGATTTATACTTCTGCGTCAGACCTACGCCGGAGCCTCTACGCTGTAGGCAACGCGTTGGTTTTCATTTATACTTCCGAGTCGTTGTCCGCGTTCACGCGCGCAGAGGGAGCATGTGAAACCCGAGGGAGCGGTCCTAGCAGACCAATCACAGCGCTTGCGTCCGCGTAGAGTTGACGCGTTGTTACATTTTTGGAGAGGTGCACGTCAGGGTACGCCGAAGGGTACGCGCGCTACACACAGCCTACGACGTAGCTACGGCGTAAGTTCGACGCAGAAGTATAAATTGGGCTTTACTCATAAAGATGTGAGATTGTTGAACTAATCGGAAAATGACCTTTTTGTCGCCACCTACTGGTATTTGTTACCACTGGTAACCTGCAGTCACAGAAATCCCTACCACTAATGGACAGAATGACTGGAACAGACAATGACAGACCAACTGTGAAAGCGCTCTTGGGATGCTGCTCGACCAATCAGATTCAAGGACCGAAGGTGACCGTTGCAGATTTAAGGTTATATACATTTTTATATACATATATATTTTTTTCCATTAAAAGGCCAGGTTCAGTCTGACACTGCAGCAACATGAGGTTTGGCATTTTCATGTAGGAAACTAAAGGTTTGAGTTTAGCAAATAGCATCGTTCTCCTGAGACGCCTGCTGAAGCACAATACGTGCACATAATACGTAAAGTCTTCTGAAGCTTGCTGGATTTTTCGCAAGGAAAACAGACACCTTTGAACTCCGGTGATTCAGATAGCCCTGCTCCTCAAATGTTTTTTCCTGAAGATCCTTTGCACTCCATACTCTCCCCTCAAGACAAACAAGCACATACTCAGAACAACTCGAGCTGGGAAGGAAATATCAAGTGATTGTTGTTGAGACTGACCATTTTCGTTCCAGAGAAGAAGGCAAAACACAAATTGCCAATAGACACAGTATAGAGAAAACAGACACGGTATAAGCACTGACACATACGACAGTGGAATCTACAGGAAGAACACACACTAATCTATATTAAGCAAGGAATTTGTTATTTAATTTGCAATGTCTTTACATGCTTATGATACAATGTTAAATGAATCAGACAAGTGGAATGTGTTGCACAGAGGCTAGAAAAACATGCGTCAATTAGACAAACCACAACAGTACATCAGTATGGCATAAATCTCTATTATATCTGTCTAGGAAATGACACAAAGCAGAATTCCTTAAATGCCACAGACGGACATCTGCCCACAATAATGGCAAATATTACAATGAATTGCACTGGGAATTAGAGGAAGAGCATATGGAGACAAAGCACAATTCACACAAACAGCATCTGTGGCATTCTGTTTGAAGGACTTCAAGACAATGCTGCCCGCCACCTGACTTCACAATAGGAATGAATTGTAATAGAAATCAGTTATTAATTCCCGTTTACGCAGTCCACTTCCATAAATACATGAATTGTGTTTTTTGAATTGTGAATTGTCTGTGGTAAGAAACTGTTAGGATTTATAGGAGTGGGAGAGCAAGAAAAGGATGAACAACTTAGTATGACTAACAAATAAGTCCTCCAAAAGTTTTTGCTGCCATTTAATTAGTGTGATCTTTATTAAGTTACATTAGTTTGGCCCTCTTAACTCACTAAGAAATGAAGCAATTCTGGGAGATTTGTCAAGAACAGAATTATTTTCTTAAGCCCTGTAGTGCAAGGACATACCTGCATTTCTTGAAAAACAAATAATAACTCCTAATAAATCTTAACATTTCAAAGTGAATGCTCAACATTAATACAGTAAAAAGCATGAATAAGTAAAATTGGTTTAAATGAATGGTGTAGTTTCATACTTGTGGTTTTTCATTCCTCTGGAGATTGCATGAACAGCATTTTTGTCATAAAAATGTGTCAACGTATTTAACAATCAAAGTTGAACCCCAATCTGTCACTGTTGTGTTCTGTTTTGTTTTGGACTTGTCTGCCTGTCGTCTTGTCACGTCAGGGGCGGGTCTACGTGGTGGCCAGGGGGGGCACCGGCCCCCCCTGAAATTCGATTGGCCACCCCAGGTGCCCCCCCTATAAGATGTCTTGTGATTGGTTCATTTTACGGCCAATCAGTTTATAGACTCTACTGAAGTTCGCGATTCAAAGAAGTGCAGCGCCAGAGAAACAACGGTCGCAAGTTGTGAGTAAGTAACCCATCTTAAGTACACAATGATGGCCTAAGACACGAAACGAGCGGTTTGTGTGAGAAAACGAACAGTATTTATATCGTTTTTTACCTCTTGTACACATCCGGCTCTTTCCGGAGCTTGCGCAGACTAAGCCAGAACGCGCGCACACGTCACACACCAGGAAGCGCGTGCGCCCTCAGATCACTTGGACGTGGTTGTGTAGAGGTAAAAACGATAAAAATACTGTTTGTTTTCTCACACAAATCGCTCGTTTCGTGTCTTAGGCCATCAATGTGTACTTACGATGGGGAATTGTTTAATTTGGACTTCATTGTGCATGCTCTTTGAGATAGTGATCATAGACCTGCATTATAGAGAATGGTTTGACCTAAAAATATCAAAATTGAAACTACTGCGGAAAAAAGACACCTACATCTTGAATGCCCTTAAACATACGTAAGCTAAAACATACCAAAATGTAATTTCAAAGTGAACCATCCCTTTAACTCTGAGTTACTCAGCTTTTTTGTAAATGAGTCTGAAAGAAATGCTGAATGAAACACTGATGTTTTGGCCAAACCATTTGAATTATTACAGTGGGGGGAATTTGTTTTTATTTTATTTTTTTATTATTATTATTTGAAAGAGATTGTGAATAAAACTACTCTATATTGTAATGGCCAAACTAATTAAAAGAAAATAGTTGACATCGTTTCTGCTTCTGGGTTTTTAAAATGGCTCATTATTAAAATTGCTTTTATTTTATAAACTTGTTAGTTTTATGAAAACACAAAAAATAATAAACACTGGCTCTCAAATTTAACTTAATGGATGCAGGGATGACAAAAAACTAAATTAATCAAAAATGTGCTTTATTACTACATTTGTTTACAAGTAACTTTATTCAAGTTAAAAAAATAAAATCAGTAGGATTTACGTAATATAGGCTACTGTAGAATTTAGCTTCTTTTTTTTTTTTGGTCACTGGCGGCCACCCCGTTTGGAGGCAGTGCCCCAGCATGGCCCCCCCACTGAAAATGCTCTGGACACGCCCCTGTGTCACGTGTCTTCATTATCAGTTCATTTGTATCACCTGTGTTATGTTAATCATTAGTTCATCTTCATCACCTGTGTCTTGTCAATCACCTTCATCTGTGTCACCTGGTTTATGTTCATTAGTGTCATGGTGCGTTCAAGTCATCTCGTATAGATCGTATTTACGAGTTGAACGCACTTGAACGCCACCACAATGTCGTAAATACCAGTGGGGAGCTCGGGATTTTCTCTAAGCTCCTATCTTTACGAGTTGGGGGCGTGTCAGTGATTAACATGGCGGAATACACAATACGTAAAGGTATTTAGCTGTGATATTGTCAGGCTTTTCTATTAACAGCTAATCGCCAACACAGAATATGATAGTATTATAATATAACAATGCAACATGTAACGATGTGTTGGCAGTGGCTTCATAAATTAATTAAAAACATAAAAATTCAAAGTACACCTGATGCACATTTCTTTGTTCTTCATTTTCTAGAACAAGAGTTTAAGAACCTTACTGTATTTTTGTGTAATTAATTAAGAGAAAGTACTCCGCCATTTTGCTCCGACGAAAGTGACTTGAACGCACATGCCGTTATAAGCACGACTTCCCACCTCGTACGTACGAACTTCCCAGGAGGACTTGAACGCACCATCAGTATTTATGTTCCTTCAGTTCAGTCAGTCTTTATCTGTTTTTAGTCACAGTTATGTCGTTTGCTGGTGTGTGTTACCCTTCTGTTTGTACCTTTTGTGTGACATTGTGAGTAAAAGTTTATATTGGAGCCTTTTGCCTTCAGCCCGCACCACACCCTGACACAATCCACATAAACGCACATGTTAAATGAATATTTGAAAATTCTGTCATTAATCTGTCAGCTCACCCTTGTGTTACGCCAAACCCAATTTTCTTTCTTTCTTTTTTGGTGGAACAAAAACAGAGAAAAGGCTGATAATGAATGTGACTAGGGTTGTTATGCTTCAAAATAACAAAACACATTAAAGGAGTTCTTGTGTGTTTTATTCATGCCTTCTGAAGCCATTTGATAGTTTTGTTGTGTATATTAATCAATTTTTTTTCCCTTTTACAAGCCCTGTGAGCATCTTCTGTGTTATCTTCCATCTTTGATCTACTGGTGACATGCTTATTCTTTAAGAGACAGGGAGAAGGTCCAACTATGTGATCATCTGCTTTTGTTGTAGTATAAAATCCCTCTTATTCACCACAATCACCTCATTATAAACCTTGGTTTGTGTTTTATTTTAGTGAAAATGTCCAGAACATTCTCTTTTGGTCCAAATGGCTCACATGAGGTTGAATTTCCTCTTATTACTCTCTCTGTGTGTACTATTATTTCTATTACGTATGTTGAGAAATTGAATTTTGAGTGCAAATATTTTACCTATTTCCTTTCACATGCTCTTACTCAATGAGAAAACTTGATCTTATGTTTCTTTTGTGTGATACAATGTTGCTCTGAATGAGATGTACAATGGTTTTCTTTCTTTCTTTCTTTCTTTCTTTCTTTCTTTCTTTCTTTCTTTCTTTCTTTCTTTCTTTCTTTCTTTCTCTTTCTTTCTTTCTTTCTTTCTCTTTCTTTCTTTCTTTCTTTCTTTCTCTTTCTTTCTTTCTTTCACCCTTTCTTTCTTTCACCCTTTCTTTCACCCTTTCTTTCTTTCACCCTTTCTTTCTTTCACCCTTTCTTTCTTTCACCCTTTCTTTCACCCTTTCTTTCTTTCACCCTTTCTTTCTTTCTTTCTCCCTTTCTTTCTTTCTTTCTTTCACCCTTTCTTTCTTTCTTTCTTTCTTTCTTTCTTTCACCCTTTCTTTCTTTCACCCTTTCTTTCTTTCTTTCTTTCACCCTTTCTTTCTTTCTTTCTTTCTTTCTTTCACCCTTTCTTTCTTTCTTTCACCCTTTCTTTCTTTCACCCTTTCTTTCTTTCTTTCTCCCTTTCTTTCTTTCTTTCTTTCTTTCTTTCTTTCTTTCTTTCACCCTTTCTTTCTTTCTTTCTTTCTTTCTTTCTTTCTTTCACCCTTTCTTTCTTTCTTTCTCCCTTTCTTTCTTTCTTTCTTTCTCCCTTTCTTTCTTTCTTTCACCCTTTCTTTCTTTCTTTCACCCTTTCTTTCTTTCACCCTTTCTTTCACTCTTTCTTTCTTTCTTTCTTTCTTTCACCCTTTCTTTCTTTCTTTCACCCTTTCTTTCTTTCACCCTTTCTTTCACCCTTTCTTTCTTTCACCCTTTCTTTCTTTCTTTCTCCCTTTCTTTCTCCCTTTCTTTCTTTCTTTCTTTCACCCTTTCTTTCTTTCACCCTTTCTTTCTTTCTTTCTTTCACCCTTTCTTTCTTTCTTTCTTTCACCCTTTCTTTCTTTCTTTCTTTCTTTCTTTCACCCTTTCTTTCTTTCTTTCACCCTTTCTTTCTTTCTTTCTCCCTTTCTTTCTTTCTTTCTTTCTTTCTTTCACCCTTTCTTTCTTTCACCCTTTCTTTCTTTCTTTCTTTCTTTCTTTCTTTCTTTCACCCTTTCTTTCTTTCTTTCTCCCTTTCTTTCTTTCTTTCTTTCTTTCACCCTTTCTTTCTTTCTTTCACCCTTTCTTTCTTTCTTTCACCCTTTCTTTCTTTCACCCTTTCTTTCACTCTTTCTTTCTTTCTTTCTTTCACCCTTTCTTTCTTTCTTTCACCCTTTCTTTCTTTCTTTCACCCTTTCTTTCTTTCACCCTTTCTTTCTTTCACCCACCCATCTTAAAGCAGAATATCTGGATATTCTGGACACTCAGAAAATTTAAAAAATAAACATGTTAGCATAACATAAAATTAAAAGTACATGTTATCATAAAATAAAATAAAAATATGAATACATTATTAAACAGTGGCTATTAGTAGTTATTACATAGGCCTAATATATTTTAAAACATAATCAATACACCAACAAGCATTTGCAGAAGCATTATACAGTAATATGTAATGTGTGTCTGTATGCCATCATGTCAGTAGAACAGGCATTGTCACGCAATTTGGATGTGAGCATATAACTTTATCTACAAGATGACTTCTGGTTTCTTAGCCAAGCAATTAGTGACCTTATCATGAGTTACTTGTAAATGCAGTTTTCAATCATATTATATTACATTGCACAGTTTCATTTCTTTCACATTCTCATTCTATTTCTTGGTATTTCGGAAAGCTATTGTGTGACTGATATATTTGAGACAATCAAGAAAGCAGAATATTTTTTTGTTTCATTGTGTTTGGACTGATGATGAGAGATGTTTTTCCACATTAGCTCAGTTTTTGTCCAAGTGATTTTAGATTAAGGAGACCTGAGTTAAAAAATTAGAAAGTTATCATGCATGGAGTTTTTGCAGCAGAATGTGTTAACAGTTAGCACAAGCAATTTATGCCTTGGTGTATTGATTTAATCATAGCGTCTCTCAAATTAAAATACTGGAACTGGCATACTGAAGTGAAGTGTTCAAGTGCTGCCATCTGGTGACTGAATCCGAGAACTGTTAAAACAAATATTTCTCGTCTCTCCCAAAAACGCAGATTCTTCAAGTAATAACAGTTTTTACTTGGAATTTAATGTCAGACACTTTTTAAAGAGACACTTTGCGACGCAGTTTAGCAGCAAATACACTCCAAACGCCTATTTGTAATTTCCAAATAAGCCAAAAGAACATTATTATCAGGTGTGTTTGATTAGAGTTGGAACAAAATTCTGCATGTAGGTGCCTATTCAGTTTGCAGAAATGAGTAACTTTGATTTCAACACTCTCAGAAGAAGGTTCTGTATAAAACCTTAAGTGTCAGGTGCTTCATGTAGCCTATAGAAGCCTTTAGGGGTTCCATTATGGGATAATTTTATGGATTTATTTTTAATTCACATTTAATTTGAATTAAACGTTATGAATTAAACAGCTAGTGAATATACTTAATCAGTAGAAAAAAATAAAATAACTAATTTATCATGAAAGTATTATGCAATCATTTAAAACATTTCTCCTCCATATACAGTGGGTACGGAAAGTATTCAGACCCCCTTACATTTTTCACTCTTTGTTATATTGCAGCCATTTGCTAAAATCATTTAAGTTAATTTTTTTTCCTCATTATTGTACACACAGCACCCCATATTGACAGAAAAACACAGAATTGTTGACATTTTTGCACATTTATTAAAAAAGAAAAACTGAAATATCACATGGTCCTAAGTATTCAGACCCTTTGCTGTGACACTCATATATTTAACTCAGGTGCTGTCCATTTCTTCTGATCATCCTTGAGATGGTTCTACACCTTCATTTGAGTCCAGCTGTGTTTGATTATACTGATTGGACTTGATTAGGAAAGCCACACACCTGTCTATAAAAGACCTTACAGCTCACAGTGCATGTCAGAGCAAATGAGAATCATGAGGTCAAAGGAACTGCCTGAAGAGCTCAGAGACAGAATTGTGGCAAGGCACAGATCTGCCCAAGGTTACAAAAAAATTTCTGCTGCACTTAAGGTTCCTAAGAGCACAGTGGCCTCCATAATCCTTAAATGGAAGACGTTTGGGACGACCAGAACCCTTCCTAGAGCTGGCCGTCCGGATCAAACTGAGCTATCGGGGGAGAAGAGCCTTGGTGAGAGAGGTAAAGAAGAACCCAAAGATCACTGTGGCTGAGCTCCAGAGATGCAGTCGGGAGATGGGAGAAAGTTGTAGTAAGTCAACCATCACTGCAGCCATCCACCAGTCGGGGCTTTATGGCAGAGTGGCCCGACGGAAGCCTCTCCTCAGTGCTAGACACATGAAAGCACACCTGAAGGACTCCAAGATGGTGATAAATAAGATTCTCTGGTCTGATGAGACCAAGATAGAACTTTTTGGCCTTAATTCTAAGCGGTATGTGTGGAGAAAACCAGGCACTGCTCATCACCTGTCCAATACAGTCTCAACAGTGAAGCATGGTGGTGGCAGCATCATGCTGTGGGGGTGTTTTTCAGCTGCAGGGACACGACGACTGGTTGCAATCGAGGGAAAGATGAATGCGGCCAAGTACAGGGATATCCTGGACGAAAACCTTCTCCAGAGTGCTCTGGACCTCAGACTGGGCCAACGGTTCACCGTCCAACAAGACAATGACCCTAAGCACCAGAGGTGTGGACTCGAGTCATGTGACTTCCCAGCTAACAAAAAGACGTCCCTAGAACGTCCCTGAACGTCCTCTGCGAACGTCCTCTGGACGTCTTCGTGTAGGGTTCTTTAAACGTTAGCAGGACGTCGCGGAGGACGTTCGCAGGACGTCGCGGGGGACTTTCGCAGGACGTTTGCAGGACCGTCGTGCGACGTCCCAAGGGACCTTCGTGGGACGTTTGGAAAACATTCGGGGACCTTTACAGAACGTTCATTAGAAGTCCTTTTAACATCCTTTTTTATTTTATTTTACTTCTGGCTAACCAAAGAAAACAGACACGTTGTAAGGAACAAAGTATTTATTTGAACAATTGTAAAGGTGTTGTGCTCTTTCCGTGTGTGTGTGTGTGTGTGTGTGTGTCTTCAAACGCGCTGGCAGCTGTGTGTTTGTGTGTGTCTCGGTCGGTCAGCTGTGGGGTTAGTCCGTTGGCAATTCTTCCCCCTGGCATCTAAAACAACAAAATTAACACATTCAGTAGTGTTATGATTTTATATGTCTATATATGAATATGTGAAATATAACGTCGTCTCATTTCAGCAACATTTAGCAGCTAAGTTAGTTTAGTTAGTTTCGTAGTGTTAGCATAACGGTTAGCAGTGGTACAAGGCGGACAACTTCAGCAAACGTTTTAAAAAGTCAAATTTTCATAATATGTAATGATGTATAGTGGTTACGATAACTAATGTATACTAATCTAAAAATTAAAAATACCTTTAAGACAGACGAAAGGGAAAACACAAGGCCGCGTCTGAGGAGGACCGTCAACTGTCACTACAGCTGAGCGTTGCCATGGATACATGGATACATGCTGCGTGCATAATGAATGACGTCACTCGCTTAGGTGCATTTGATCGTAACTTGCTGGTGTGTTATGGAAGGCATATTCTGCCAAAATTATAGTGTGTAGCTATGACACTTTTTTTTTTGTTATTTGAAATGCAATGTGCTATCAGTCTTAAGTGCAATAATTAGAATAATATTTTTCCTAAAATAACTTATTTTGAATAAAACCAGTACTTCGATCGCCCTGACCAACATTTTTACAGGTAGCCTAAATTAGGATACATTTGTCTTACCTGTGTTATTTTCCACTTTCTTTCCAGCATGTGCTTTTCCATTCTTCGCATTTTCCTCGGCTGCATTCATCATGTGAAGTCGATGCATTATTTTAGAGCTCCTGAGATTCAACCTTATTTTCTTTATGCGGAATAATCAATTGTAGGCTATTCAATTGAATCAATTCTCATGTTTTTGATGTTTAAATTATATTGGCTGAAAACAGACTCGTGATTTGATTACATCTTTAATTAGTGATAGAAGTTATAAGTAACATGAAAGTTATTATCTTAACATTACAATTAAAACACTAACATTTTTAACATTAACTTAATTTTACAATTAATTTAAATAATATTTTTACTATAGTTTATTTTCAGTTATAAAACTATAACCTCAATCTGCAAAACAAAAACCATGTTTTTTTAGATAAAATCCATTATCACAGTTAATTTAATGGATAAACAAATCCCCTTTTAAATCCAATATGGGTTTATATTTTAGTTTAATCATTCATTTGTCTGAGTTGCAAGATGTCCGGTCTAATGATAAAAATCAAAGGCATGGGCGACTGGATTGTGTGTTGTCATGGAAATGGCATGTGAGGGAGACGTTCGCAAACTGGCACGGATAAATGTCCTCAGAACGTCCATCAGCGAACGTTCCAAAGCGGACCAGATCAGTGTTCGAATTGTGTCAAAGCTCTTGGGGGGTCCCCACAAAAAAAAAAAAAAAAAGAATTTTTTTTACATTTTAAAGATAAATTCATTAATCTGGTGCACTTTGAGTCCCCCGAATCTGCTGTTAAAACTAAATAATCCACCCGCCAACCTCCCGAACCTATGATATTCTCTGATTTAGATATCTGCATCTGATCATCACATTTCAATTATTCAAATTCTCAGTGTTAAGCATGATAATATGATGAAATATCACACTGTAGGCTGATTTAAAATTAAGATTTATTTAAAATAAAAGTTCTTCTTTTGTCAAAATTACATGTCCAGCCTAAACAGAGGCTTTACTCCCTTCAAACTTAAATTGTCAATGTGTCATTACATCACTGTTGGAAAACACTCTTATCAGAATAATTTTTTTAGCTTTATAAAGGGCATTTCTTTCCCTAATTTGTACTCTCTATACTCTTTCCCTACTCTCAGGGAACTGAGGTTACGTTAGTAGCCTAACCGAGTAGGCCTACGTTATTTCTTATTTTATTTTTTTGATATTGAAAATTGTTTTAATCAGGGCATTTGTCCGGTTGGGCAAGTAGGCTACAATTCTCTTTCACTTGTCCCTTAAAAAACACACGCACGTGTCCCGGACAACCGTTAATGTCGAAATTCTATTCAGATCAGTAAATTACCAAACAATCATAAAAGAAAGAAATATTATCTTACTGTCATCGTGAGAGTGAAAATGAGGATCCACTCTGCCAGACTCTCGTGAAAGTGCTTATCTATAGCACGAAATTTATTTCTCGTACCATTTATTCGCCAAAAATAGTTTTTGCGTGCATATGATACGCACTTTATGGCGTGTAATACGCACGTACTCCACACCCCTAATCCTACCCAAGGGGTTTGCAGTGTGTATCATTTACACGAAAAAAACAAACAAAAAAAACTATTTTTGGCATATAAATGGCACGATCAATAAAATGTATCTGTTTATAAATTTGAGCGTCTTTTCAGACGCAAATCTAATTTGAATTACTTTCTAATAAGAGCGGCAGCGAAATACTTTGATTAAAAAAATATATATTACCTAATAAATTATGTTTCTATTATTTTAGTTTTAATGAAAAACCAGGGGACCCCCCGAGGTAATTTTTTTGGGCCTTATGGGGGGTCCCTTGATGCTTATGGGGGGTCCCGGACCCCCCCCCCCCCCAGCCCCCCCTCAATTCGAACACTGGACCAGATGCGGACGTCCTCCGAAGGTCCGCTCGGGAACGTTCCAAAGCGGACCAAATGCGGACGTCCCCCGAAGGTCCGCTCGGGAACGTTCCAAAGCGGACCAAATGCGGACGTCCCCCGAAGGTCCGCTCGGGAACGTTCCAAAGCGGACCAAATGCGGACGTCCCCCGAAGGTCCGCTCGGGAACGTTCCAAAGCGGACCAAATGCGGACGTCCCCCGAAGGTCCGCTCGGGAACGTTCCAAAGCGGACCAAATGCGGACGTCCCCCGAAGGTCCGCTCGGGAACGTTACAAAGCGGACCAAATGCGGACGTCCTCCGAACGTCCGCTCGGGAACGTTACAAAGCGGACCTAATGCGGACCTAAGGGGACGTTCGGAACGTCCGGGGGACGTCCCCTGTTTGCTGGGTTGGACTCGAGTCAGACTCGAGTCATGAATTTGATGACTTCAGACTCGACTCGACAAAATGTACAAAGACTTGCAACTCGACTTGGACTTTAACATCAATGACTCGTGACTTCACTTGGACTTGCGCCTTTTGACTCGAGAAGATTGCTACTTCCCATGAAAACTGGGGGAAAAAATGCGTACACATGGCCGCGCCGCTCTCAGTTTATCTGCATCTGGGAAAAAAATGTGCACCACCTGTATGCATGCAGCGAGCGCGCGCGCTGCCTGCACGACATCCAATCACTAGTCCCACGTTGTTTTGATTCGACAGCATCTAACGCCCGTTTCACATTCACACATACTCCGGTTGCAGTCCGTTGATCCGTTCCAGGTGCGGTGCGTATACAGTGCCGCGATCGTTTCCGCACCGAGTCTATTTCTGCTGTGTTGCACATGTGCTGCACGCGCTGAATTAAAGTGACAGCGCATGTTTCGGTCAACATTAACACAGATTGACCTAAATTTTTTGTAATTTCACCATAAATGCGATTAATTAAATAAAATTTAGTAATCTCACCATAAATGTATTTAATTAAATACTATTTTCACTTTAAGACCAGGGTAAAGCAAGGAAAACTACAATTTACCTCAACAAGGCGACATTCGTGGAGGTGGAAAAACATGTTCCTTGTGACATGCAAGATTTATTGTATTAATTTAAATATAAAATAAAAGGCATGAGAGTCGGCTGTTTTTTTATATAAGTAGCCTACATGGTTAAATATTTGACCACTTGCTTTAGGAACTTAATATAAGTAGAAGTAATGCATTGAATAATAGGCCTACGTTGTTTAAATTGTGTTTAAACGTGCATACGTCTATTAAAGAACCAGTAAACAATTACCATCTTTCAACGTTGAAATATGGTTGAAAATAAGTCGGTCCGCCTTGGACTGGTTTATGAAGTGATTTCAACTTAGTAGTTTCGGCCGGACTGTTTGACTAAGTGTTTTTAACTGATCATCTAAGATACCACATGTTTTCAACTGATAATCTAAGACAGGATAAGTCTGTTATACATGCTAAAATAACGGAGAAAAACAAACTACCAAACCATGTTCATTATTATCTTAAATAAATTTAAAGAGTTTTACATATTCCATCAAGACGTTGAAGATCGACCTGTTTTCAACGTTGAAAAGTCGTAATTAGACGTTGAAGATGTACGTCTATTCAACGTCTAATAAACGACTTTTTGCTAGCTGGGGAGTGTATATGTGTACAAAGAGAATCGCAATGCTGAGACGTAAGACCGGGGTAGCCTAAATCAAGGGAAAATACATATTTCAACAAGGCAACATAACACTCGTCTCATTCGTGGAGGTGGAAAAACAAGTTATTTGTGACATGCGAGATTTATTGTATAAAGATTTAAATTATGCAAAAGAAAGAGTATGAGTCTGCTGTTTTTGTCAATTTTAAGTTTTAATTTAAAATGTAGGCTATGCGATTTTAATATAAGTACATGGTTAAATATTTTACCACTTGTTTGAGCAACTTAATATATAATTATATAAGAGTAATGCATTAAATAATACGTTGTTTAAATTGTATTTAAACGTGAATACGTCTATTAAAGAGTGTATACGTGTGTACAAAGAGAATCGCAATGCTGACAAAATTTTTTTTTTAAATAAAAGATGCTAATAACTTCTGGATTTGAAATACAAATAGTGAGTATGTATTTGTGGTACAGCCGCGGATCACGCACTGCAAACGCAGCATATGTGAAAGCACTATTGCGCGTGCTGGTCTTGCACCGCATACGCACTGCAACACGCATTCCAATTATATTATCAGGTTGGTCCAGTTTTTCAGAAGTGATAATTTTGAGGAGTGAGGATTTTATTGATGACATGTTTAAAAAGGTTTAGGCTAAAACGACCCATGTCTATTTGAAAGTTAAACTGTTTTGCAATATGGGGTTAATACAATACAGGACTGAAGCTGCATGCTGTGCATTGTTCTAGTGCAATATGCTGTTGAAATACAAGCATTTTTTGTGAAAATTAAATTTTCTGTTTTTTACTGTATTTGATTATAAATCAAAGTATAAAAAGAGGTTTAAATAAATACAAATCTTACAGACGTACATGATTTGTATAAATTTTATTTCTGTGGTAAGAGGACTTGAAATGACTCGAAACTAAAATGGTAGGACTTTGGACTCGACTTGAGACTTGTTGGCTTTGACTTTTGACTCGACTCGGGACTTGCCTCATCTTTGACTCGACTTGACTCGGGACTCGAGGGCAAAGACTTGAGACTTACTTGTGACTTGCATAACAATGACTTTGTCCCACCTCTGCTAAGCACACAGCTTAAATAACGTTGGAGTGGCATTACAACAACTCCGTGACTGTTCTTGAATGGCCCAGCCAGAGCCCTGACTTAAACCCAATTGAGCATCTCTGGAGAGACCTGAAAATGGCTGTCCACCAACGTTTACCATCCAACCTGACAGAACTGGAGAGGATCTGCAAGGAGGAATGGCAGAGGATACCCAAATCCAGGTGTGAAAAACTTGTTGCATCTTTCCCAAAAAGACTCATGGCTGTATTAGATCAAAAGGGTGCTTCTACTAAATACTGAGCAAAGGGTCTGAATACTTAGGACCATGTGATATTTCAGTTTTTCTTTTTTAATAAATGTGCAAAAATGTTAATAGGTAATTTTCAAACATACAAGCTTGATAAAAATGATAATTCTAGAAGGAAATTTCAGATGGCACTTAGAGGCTTTTGCATCTGAAGTCTTCGTGTGTGTGTGTGTGTGTGTGTGTGATCCTGGATCACAAAACCAGTCACAAGTAGCACGGGTATATTTGCGGCAATAGCCAACAATACATTGCATGGGTCAAAATGATTGCTTTTTATTTTATGCCAAAAATCATTAGGATATTAAAGGTACTGTACTGTACCTGATATTTTTTCTTCTATTTGGCCAAAATAGTTTAAACCCCAAATAATATATTTTAAAAGCAATCATCTGTGAAAAAAACAGGCTTTATGATGCCATCTACTGTTTATTATAGAGGATTGTAATAGATGAGAAGCTCTTTCCAGGGGCGGAAAGCCTTGGCCAATAACATGCTCAGGAAAAAGGGGGTTGCACATATTGACCTCAGGGACAAAAATTATAAATTGAGCGAGTACATCATGAATCCATATTCCAAACCGTGTTTTTGTCTTATCCTGAATCACTAGGGTCCACCTATAATAACTGTTTATATTCGGACTATTTTAGACTGGTTCGGGTCATACTGCTGCGGAGTAGCCCAGTACCTGCGTGACTCGTCATAGATATAAACAGAGAAGTAGCTCCGTTTACAATGTTCTTCCACAAGACGCATGCAGTTCTGTTTATTAACCGCTAGAGCGCCAAAAGTTAAGTACGGCAGCTTTAAAGGTTGTATCAGCGATTTCAGGCCCAAACATAAATGATCACATTCATCTAATCTTTCCTAACGATCCGCTAGCTGCCCGCCCCATAAGCATGCCATCAAAAACTGCGTCTCTGTAGGCAGCCTAGGCTCTGAGATCTGCACACAAAAACAGTTGGTTTCACCAGAGCCCGTCTACGGAGAGCCTGCCCACTCCCTATTAAGTCCTATTGTACCGAATTTTGGTTGTAGTTCCACCATAGTTCCACTGGGGGCGATCCTCCATGAGTGCAAAATGAATGGGAGTCTATGGGGCTAGAAGGCTAAATTGGTCTCTTTCACCCAATTGCCGTTGAGAAATCTCAGATTTGATTGTAGGTTTTGCAAATTCAACATGGGTTATAGGTCGAAAGTTGAATGAACGAGTACTTATGTCCTTTCGATTTCTGACAGGTTGAGTTGTTGTTGCCCATAACACGCTAGCATTCTGCTAATAAACGCTGATTGGTCAGTGAAGGACTGAATACGACCAGAGATACCGCTTGATGGCATCGTGGCATCCGAAGCGGGACAAGAAACAAACAAAACAAAAACTCTTCTAGCACGTGTATTTACCTGTGTCAGCTGTGTTGTCGATGCCTCAAGAGAAAAGAAAGTGCAGAGCGCGAAAGCACCAAAGTGACTGAAGGATTGCCGTAAAGCAGTATCTCTGGTCGTACATGTGTATGACGTCATTGACACTTTAAAAGACTTTTTAAAGCAAATAAGTGACTCTGAAAAATCTAACACCCAGCAGTGTGTAATTTCTTTGCATCTCCTTTCGAATACAACATTCAAATTACTAGACAAAAAATTATATCCTGAGAAAAGTGGATTTTGATGGGTATACTGCCCTAGACCTCCATTCATTCTGCACTCGTCCTGTGAGCGCCCTCATATGGAATCAGAGTGGAACTGCAACCAGTTCAGAAGCCGGAAGTTTACTGAGAGTGAAACTTCTCGCCTTATTAGACATTCTCTGGTTTCACCAACCACTCAAAACCAAAATAAATAGTGTTCCAACCAATCACCGACAGGGGTGGGTGTTGTGAGGTTTTGCGCTCGTGCACGGCTGCCTATGACGGCTGCACGCGAAAACCTCACAACACCCACCCCTGTCGGTGATTGGTTGGAACACTATTTATTTGGGTAAATTGACACATTTAAAGGCGATGTTCTCATTGTTTCGATTTTTTTGCACCCTTAGATTTCAGATTTTCAAGTCGTTGCATCTCGGCCATATATATTGTCCTATCGTAACAAACCATACATTACCGGAAAGCTTATTTATTCAGCTTTCAGATAATATATTAATCTCAATTTCGAAAAATTGACCCATGTGACTGGTTTTGTGGTCCAGGGTCACATTTTTATTTATTTTTTTTAGCTGAAAGGCATCCTTAAAACTTAGTCTAGCAGTTTGAACTTGAATAAGAGTGTTGAACCCCACTGAATTATTTTTTTAAGTGAATGATTGTGCTTCCTTTAATTGGTTACATGTACTTTTGCTCTTGCTTTGTGAGCTCTTTAGTTATAATAATGAAAAACTGACATTTTAGTACTAAGGACCAAAACAGATTATAAACAAAAATATTCTTATCCACACAAGACAATTGTGAAACACCAGAGAATTACTTTCCAGATGAAAAAATTTATCAGGATCCTTTTTTTGGAACTAGACCTGTAATGGCCACAGTACTGAATATGACTATCAATCTCTTGAAATATTAGTATGTTCCAAACAATTTCTTAATCCACATAAACAACAGTCACTCCTTAAAACAATGTGTCAACTTTTATTAAAACCCGTACAGAGCACAACATTTACAAATATGGTTTGGGATGGACTGGAACAGTTCAGTAGCTCTTTGCCATTTCATATGATTCAGGGAAGGCGAGACTCTTGTGTCCAGATCCCATGACCAATGGCAGGATTCCAGCATTTGGCACCACATTCCATGAGAGAGTGAGAGTGATGTTCTTATTTGCCCTGTGTTTGGGAAAAACAGAGAGATATCAAAGAGATGTCCATTTCTATACTTTTCAGTTATATATTATGTCAAATACTTGTAACACTTAACAATAAGTTTTAATTTGTTAACATTAGTTTAGTTAACTACATTAGTTAACATGAACCAGCAATGAACAATACTTCTACTGCATTTATTAATTGTTGTGTTCATTTCAGCATTTACTATCACATCTTTAAACTCAAATGTATCGTTAGAGAATGCACTGTGAAAAAACATGAACAAAGAATAAAGAATTGTATTTTTATTAACTAGCATTAACAATCATTAAACAATTATGTCGGAAAATATATTGCTAATTGATAATGCATTAGCTAAAATAAACTAACGTTAACAAATGATACCTTATTGTAAAGTGTTACCCAAATATCTTTTCCAAATGAGGTTTACACATTGTCAATATTCATTTGATTTTAGTTCAACTTAGTAGATGTGTGTTTTATGATGTTTCTCTTATTGTTTTACTTATGAGAAATCTGATTGATTTTTTCAAATCAAATTGTCATTTGATCTGATATTTAGAAATATTTAAATTAAATTTTGAATAATTTTATTTGTAAAAAATGATATGTAAAAATTATACATACAAATTCTAATAGAAAGTTTGGGGTGAGTAGATTTTTAGAAGTTTTATTCAAGAAGGATGCTAGCCTAGAAATCTAGACGCACCCTAGCGGCAGCAAAATTTATTTTGCAGCCAGTGTGGTCTAGCAACTCTCCGTTGACTTTCGAGCTGGAAAAACCAAACTCAGGTCAGGCCAATCACATCGTGTATAGAGTAGGCGGGGCGGGCTTAACATAATGACGACAGAGTTGCGATGGTTCCCTGCTACTTGAAACGAAGAATGGCTGCTGCTGCTGGCGAACAGCGGTCTTTCGAATCGGCTTTAACCGCGACTCTGGAGGACTTGGGAGTTGAGCTTTTCTTTGAGAAAAGAGCAAAGAACGGCACTTAAGTCATTTAAAAAAAAAAAGGAAGATGTGTTCGGAGTTTTGTCGACTGGATACGGCAAAAGTTGAATATACCAACTAGCCTTCTTCGTTGCTCTGATTGGTTGTAGCGCTATCCTATTGCGTGCAGAGGGATTTTGAGAGACAACCGTTTATCCCGCCCCTCGGATTGAGCCGTGCCAATGGTGAGTTGCCAGACCTAACATCTTGATGTAGGTCTGGCTTGCCAGGCTAGAAGGATGCATTAAAGGTATAGAGAGCCTAAGTCCCTCCCCTTCCGGTTGACCACCATGGGACCTTACTTCGGAAAAATATTGTATGGTAGTCAATGGCGAGAGACAACAAATATTTTGATCTCGTTTGAATTGTGCCCTGAATTACACATATGATGTTTGTCAATTTAAAAGATACATTTTAAAGTCAAGAAAGTCACAGTTTGATGTAAAACTGTTGAGGTATAAGACTGTGAAAATAAGTAATTACAGAGACTACAAACTCAAAAGGCGCACATGTGACGTCATACCTTTTCTCTCAATGAATGAAGCTAACTTTACTGAAGCTAACGTCTGTCATTTTTTCTATAGTCTTACGTTATAATCGTAACGTTACGCCGTCATGCCTGAGTGTTTTGTACCAGACTAGGGTGACCACCTGCTAATAAGCCCAAGGGGGGACAATGGGTATGTTTCTGAGGGACAATGTGGGACACTGCCTGGTGCGGCGGTGCCCCACTGGCAGACTCACTGATAGTGGTTTACCCATTTCTAGCACATACCACCTTGCATAGTATTAATAATGCCCTATTCTTCTAAACGTGTAATTTTTGATGTATGCTCATGAATAGGCCAACCAATGTGTTTTTTTTTTCTAAATAAAGACTCATATTTTGAACATTCAATGAATTGACAGATGTACTTCCACTTAAGATTTACTATTTAATTTTATTTATTTTTCATTACAATTTATTTATTTTAAATAAATTAATAAATTATAATATAAATGTATAGGATTAACAGGAATTGTAGTTGCTCAACACCACAGGAACAATTACAAAAAAAGTATTTAAAAAAAAAATACGATTGACCTCGTATTCCCCTCCCTCCATGTCCGATTGAGAAGGACGTTTTGCAAAGGTCACAAAAAGCCCTCTCGGTATCCCCCTCAACACCTTTCAGCCACAAATATTAATTTCCCCATTCTTGTTTCTTGTACCCACACCTTCTCTTTTTAATTGATGATGGCGTTGCCGCTCAGACAGTCTCTTTCTCGAATTTTTCGAATTGGAAAGCGCGCATCTAAGTTCCTTCCTTCCAAGTGTGTCTGGTATGCGCGTGCGTGCGCTGTCATGACAACAACGAAAAAGTTGACAACCTAGTCAGCAGTTCAACTGAGGGGTTTGTGTGGCAACAATAGCGTGCTGAAATGTCAAGTAATGTTCGTTTGTTTGCTTGGGGCTCGAGTATATAGAGCGACCAACTTTTTTTTGAGCAAGCATAGATTATGCGTGACACGGTCTCAATTTGCGTGACGCGTGAATTGGGCTTCAAACGCTGTGCGCGCACGCGCTACGCGGGACGGGTGGTCACCCTATACCAGACTGCACACATACGAGCAACGGATCTTGTGACGTACATAGTGCGAGACGAGAGATGTAGTTCATTGAGCGATTTTCACATAAAACTAAATGTTGCTCTTCTGTTTTATGTGACTTTCTTGACTTTCATAATTATCTTTTAAATTGACAAACATCATATGTGTAATTCAGGGCACAGTTCAGACGGAATAAAAAGATAAGTTGTCTCTCGCCATTGACTACCATACATATTTTTTCCGAAGTAAGGTCCCATGAGCCGGAAGCGGAGGGGAGGGACTTAGGCTCTCTATAGCGGAGGATTTTCTTTTTCCGGGTGGATCATCAAGACTATTGGTCCTCCTAAGTGTCAATCATTCTGGTGATATGTTTATGTAAGGCCGTCGTACGTGCTCGTGCACACGATTCACACGATGGCGTGCGCTCAAAACACAGGTTGGGCTTCCCACTGATGCCTCAGTCGCGAAGTTTCTACTCGACAGGTAAAGTTTGGCATGCTATTTGGAGAAATCCATTTAAAATCACTGCTAGTAAAAGGTAATGTAAGCTATGATTAGCTCGTGCATGCTCTCTCGTGCACACGTTTAATAGGCGTTCCCTCTCGGGAGCAGGTAGAGTGTTGCGCATGTGCATTTTTTCAAAAAGTGGAGAGGGCGGTTCTTTTCTAAAATTCGGGAAAATCCTCTGCTATACCTTTAAATTGATCAAAAGTGACCGTAAAGACTTGTAATGTTACAAAATATTTTTACTTCAGATTCTATTCTTTTTAACTTTCTATTCATCAAAGAATTCAGATTTTTTTTTTTTTTTAAATGTACACAACTGTTTTCAACACTGATAATAATAATAATAATAAATATTTCTTGAGCACCAAATCAGCATATTAGAATGATTTCTAAAGGATCATGTGACACCGAAGACTAGAGTAATGATGCTGAAAATTCAGCTTTGCATCACAGAAATAAATAAGATTTTACTATATTCAAATAGAAAACCATTATATAAAATAAATACAGCCTTGGTGAGCAGAAGAGGCTTCTTTTAAACATTAAAAAAAATCGTACCAATCTAAAACTTTTGAACGATTGTGTGTGTGTGTGTAAACGGCACAGATGAAATACTCTGAATAAAGCAACTAACCTTAAACCATTCCCATCATCAAAGAAGAAATACTTGGATTTAACTTCCTTCAGGTTTAGTTTGGTGTTGTCACCTCTCAAGACAATCTTGTCCCATAGAACCACCTGGTTCAGTGCCTAACATGGGATAACACAATACTCTTTATTGATGTGAAAAACACAAACAGTTCTAGTACATACAACACAACAAATACCTAGCTCTCATTCACATTCAGATTTTTAAACCCTTCTGACTCTCTGGATATACTGAAGTGGTAAAGAAGACTTACATTGCTTTTGGTTGAATATTCAGCAGTCAGGTAAAGAAAGAGCTCCTTCACATTCCAGTCAAATATTGGCCGCAGATGTAATAAAGTGGTTAAAGCAAATAATGCAAATCTAGTTCTAGGTGTAAACTGCACTGCAAAGCTGATATGGACAAAAGTGGCTCGTATTAAACAAAAAATGCATAATGGTGAACCGAGGTGGCATAAATGCATTTACACAGGAAATACTTTTATAGAAATAATGCTAAACATGTAATTAATACTTAAACGTGAAATAATAAATAAAAATCTGAACAACTATGGTGACTTTTCTCATCAACATGGAGGTAACTGTGTAGCACAGCAGTGCTCTGTTCTGTCAAAAGGATATTAGCAGAAAGGTCAAATGTCACAAAGCCCAAGTCACTCCTCTCTCGTGGTCCTGTGAAGTCGTCGACATTTTTACTGGAGAAAGAATGAGACAAAAGATATCAGCTTAGATATGTGTGAAACACAGATGTAAAAGACGCAACTACATTAAATCCTGCAAACTGACAGTACCCACACATTTAAAATGTACATTGCCCACAAATCCATATTTTTGGTTTATTAAGCGTTTCAAAATACTGTTGAACAAAAGCACAAAAATAAGATCTTTCTATTTCATTAATTTGCACAGCTGACGTGCGCCACTGCTATTGGCCACCAGCTCAGCATCTGCAAGTCCCATATGCTGCAAAAAAATATGATTCTAAATGGTCGGTGATGCCTAACGTATATCAAATATATATTTTAATGATCTTAACATTGATTTTGTATTGAACCTCTGATCGCAGGCTCAGAAACAGTGCAGTTAACTTACATCATGACTTTGGAGACGTGTATATCCACCGGTACGCTTCTGTCTTTGAAAGCTGTGGTAATGAAGCACCCGAATGTGAGCGCTGCCATCACACTGAGAGAGAATGCAAAGAGCGAGTTTGCCCTCGACAATACCGTATTCATGATTCAGTCTAGTTAACAACTAACAATGCACTGCAAAAACAAAGATATAAGGCTCCGAGCGGAGGTTCAAAGCAGGAAGTGAGGCAGTTCAAATAAGGAAGCAAGACCTACTTCCTGTTTCATTTTAGAAAGTACACATTGCCACCCAGTGGTCAGGAAGTGACATTGCACGCAACGGGCACAAACAATAGACCTTATTCACAGCAGCGCCATCTTTGATTTTTAATGGGAATGAAAGCGAGGCTGTGAGGGACAGACAGGCATCTCTTCAATGGGCTGTACTGTTATTTTAATGTGTTTTTAGATTGTTCTGCTCATGAAACACTGGGAAAATATCTTTCCAAGAAATTTCAGTTGACAAAAAACTCCCGACAATATAAACTGTGGAAAATTGTAAGTAATCTAGGAGCTTTATACAGCTTTTTACAGCGGATGCCATTGGAAACAAGGCAAGACTATCCCTCACAGCCTCACTTTCATACCTGTCATGGCGCTGCTCTGAATAAGGTCTATCATTTTTTATTTTAGCACGTTTATGCAACAGTATAAACACATACATATACACAAAATGCCAGTGTACATAGCAACAATTCATAACTACATTAAATAGGCCAACTATAAAACTGCATTTTATAAAAAATATTACAATTCTTCTTGCTTTTTTTTATTGACAATGTTCTTCAAACAGGTGCTGTGGTCTACTAAAGGAAATGAATAAAATTTGACTTAGACCTTGAATCATTTCTTCATGTGTAATACAAGCATTATTTTTGTAAAATTGTATTAGAAGAAAAACAAGTAGGCCTATTGTTTTCCTTCTAATAAAATTTTCCATACCTATACCAATAAATAAAAAAACTGCATTTAACATATTTTCTCAGAAGCATCTCTTACACAAGCTCTAACAAAACTTACAAGGAAAATTAAATGTTTAAAAGTGCTTTCTGGAGAAAAATCACATGCAATCTTTATTAATACTTGTATCTACCACTAAAATATGATATAGCTCCCATGGATCACATGATCAATCAAATACTGGGTTTATCCTGGTGACTCATGTCATGTCAAATCATGGCCGATTGTGAACGGTATTTCTAAAATGGCTATGGTAAATAAACAAAAATACTTTAAATCATCTGACACTGTTGTATTAGCAACAATAAGTTAAAATAAAAGTGTAATGAAAACAAAACTGTCACAATGTATCATGAGACAAACATCCTAACAAATGACAACAACACCTATTGTTATCTCAGTCAAGTGGCCCATTTTCCACTAGCTAAAAGTCCAGCTGCCTTATCTCATTCCTACACTGAGCCCAGCTGTCTTGGGGAATAACTGGGCCAGTCTGGCATATGATCCCCGTCGACACATCTCTGGATCTTATTCCAAAACATTCACTGTCACTGAGCAGCAGCAATGACTGAGATTTTGGAGGAGCGGCCATTTGGCTCGCAGTATAGCAAAGTCTATTTCTCGATTTTTGTCCTTTTTTGCTTCAAACTTTTTGTCAAGATCAGCTTAAACATACTGACCCACTTCTATGCGGTTAAAGGAAACCGTAAGGAGGCGGCCCGTATCGCAGCTGAGTTCTATGATTTTGGCCAAGGGCACAGTAAGTAGGCAAGATTGGGATATATTGGGGATATAGCTTAAATAGGGTGAGATTGGGTTTATCACTCTTTATATCTCTTTGTAAACACTGAAAAAAAGTTGACTTGTTGTGTAAAGAGAAAGCTTCTGGTGCATGGCACCAGTTCGTATAACACTAAGAAAATTAGGTCAGTGTTCATCTAACGCTGAGTTATGAAAATCGCTTTCTCTTAGTATTTTGGCATACATGGCTGGGTAGACTTACAATACATATATTATATAGCAATAACACTTTAAAAAAATGTTTTTCTCATTTTGGTTACACTTTATTTTAAAGTGTCCTGTAATTATACATTTGAATTATAAATTATACATTTTAAAGTGTAATGTATACAATTTAATTATACATTTAAGTAGCATAGGAATATTAATCAACAACACGTACTTAATATAGGGTTAGGGATTGGATTAGGGTTTGGTTTAGGGTCAGTTGCATGTAATTATGCATAGTTTACTGTTATTATAGTAAGCTATAGTCTAACTTGAAACAAGGACACTGTTTTTTTTTATTATTTTACATGAAAATGTTTGGTGCAATTCACTACAGAAATAGTAATCCATCCCTCACATTTATTCAGTAATCTATATCTCAGAAGGTAACCTTATTTTAAGGTGACATAATTACACATTACATGTTGCTACTGTAGTAATAACAGTAATAAAATTATGCATAATTACAAGTAACTAACCCTAAACCAAACCCTAACTGTAACTCTATATTAAGTACATGTAGCTAATTAATTAATATTACTCTGTACATGTTAGAGTACAATGTTACAATGTCACTTTAAAATAAAGTTTAACCTGAAGAATTCAGTTAAAATGTAGTGATTTTGTCTGGAAAAGCTGTTCTTTACTAATTTTTGTCTTTTCGTCCCTTTTTATCAGACTACTTTGCTGCCCTGTTTATCATGATCTTAATAACATGCAAATGACCTGACTTCAAATGCTAGGCTATACAAACTAAATGAGATGAAAGTCAAACATTTTTCAAATTTTTGATAAATAAGGGAAAAATCCTTTAAAAGTCCTGACTCTATAACTAGCTATTTGTGTCGGAATAACAGTGGCACTGTTCTAATCTTAACTTGCGATATAAATAGACAAACGGGCACGGACATGGTAGCCTACAGTAGGCTACTATGGTAAAGATTTACCTCATGAATATTAATTTAGTTCCGTGACGTGCGTCCAGTAGGCGCAATTGAAGTAACAGTCTACTATGGCAAAGGCTTGGCTTATGAATATTAATTACGTTACGTGACTGGCTGCTCCAGAAAGATCACTAAGCAACGTCAGGGTGAACTTATTAATATTCACATGCTAAATCGTTGCAGTAGCCAACACGACTCTGCTGAGGTCTGAAACAACAACAAGCCGAGCAGCCAATCAGAGAGAAGCGCTATGGTCACACTCGCTGTGTAAAAAGAAAGACACTGACCTGATGCAAACATGACAGAAGTTCCCTGCGGAGATTCCGAGAACTCAGATAATACTCCCAAGAAAAGAAAGCGAGAGGACGTCGAGGGTTTTTCTGCGAAAAAGAAAGTACGCTGGGGTATTTTGATTAGTCAAGGTGAGTTATAGACACGTGTAAATAAATGTGCCTTTATAGTTGCCCCCTGCTATCACATTGCAGTAATGCATTTGTACAGGGGCGAGCCTTCTATAGGCTACCTATAAAATGGCAAATAATATTGAAGTTAATATTAGATAATATAATATAAGAATTAATATGACATATTTGTAATTCTGTAATGTAATTCTAATAATGTTAATATCAAATCATCATGAATATTGTTTTATATCCTGTGTATAGATACATTAATTATATATTAGCCTAACCTTTATTAAACAAACAAAATAAGACTAAGGACAGATATCAAGTGCATAATTGCCAAGAAGTGTCATTCAGACGCACACATGCAAACACCAATGGAGCAGAATGAAGTGAATATGAAACATCAGTATTATTGGTAATTTATTATTTACAGTATTGGATAAAAAAAAAAAAAAAAAAATCTTCCCAAGCTTGATTATTCTTTCTCATATTTCCCGCATCCCAAAATACAAAGCTGACTATTTGCAGACCATGCAACAGTATAGCCTAAGAATAGGAACGTACAAATAGTCTCAAATTGTGTACTTGGCCTAGCTGTTAGTTAAAGCTACGTTTAGTCATTCCTAGTTGGATTTGGTGATATTTAAAGCCTCTTTACAAGGGAATTATAGTTCAAGTAAACACAGCACACTATTAGCGGACTCCTGCATCATGCATTAAACATAGGCTTTTACCCTAATGTGTAGCTGTTTGTTTATTAAGGGATGGATTGCTTTATATTTTTTACAATACACCATATAATTGAATAGGACTGTCTCCCTGACTAGGGAGTCTATAAACAGGGACGTTACAAGTAGTCCTAGTCTCCGTGGAGCTCAGCTGTAGTCACATGAACAGAACAGGATCTGAAATATTCATGAAAGCTCTCAGAGAATATCACAATAAAGACTGCTTGCAACCAGCGTTCATACTGAGAAGTGCCCATCAGGCAACAACCTATATGTTTCTTGATCAGAAAAAACAAAACAAACAGGGCTATGTCACTAATGAAGTAGTTTTAAAATGACATGAATTCTTTAAGCGCACAAGAAAACACAAAATTGCATAATAAAAAACAGCATAGTAGTCTAGTATCATTGTAACTGACTAAAGCAGAGCTGTGACCTAAAGCTCCACATGTCACTCTGGAATCTCAGTGGCAGTAACCCATCACCTTCGCTCAGCTAAGCTAAAAAAGAGAAGACGGCTGCTTTTTGCACCCAGAGATGATAGCCGTCCTTTCATTTACAGGCTATGGCGTACACGTATCAATGGCTAGATGTGCCGTGGGGCGACGGAGACATGGGTACGTAACGGAAGCTCTTGTTCCGTTCTTGCTCTTAGGCCGTGTTCTGTGCCAGGAATGACAGTTGCAGAGGGCAGCTTTCGTATGCTGTTGTGGCTAGATTGCGCTTATGCTAAATATAGATCTCTGAGTAGATCTCCGGTTGGAGCTGCTAGCACTGTGTGTATTATGGTATTAATAATTGTTCTGTGCTATACATACGATTATTGTTCTGACTAAATAGAAAAGGCCATGTTGTAACTGTAGTTGTGGTGTTGCTACTGTGGTCAGTAGGTTGATGCAGTTGTTTAATTGAGGAATTTTCCAAATGCGGTCCGGGGACTTTGCATGGATGTGTTAGGGGGCCTGTGGAAAATTTGAGAGAAAATTTGAGAGAAAAAATATATATATTTAACATTTTTTTTTTATTTTTGGAAAATTTTTGAGAAAAAATATATATAAATAAAATATTATATATAAAAAAATATATATTTATAATTTTTTTTTTTACATTTTTTTTTTTTACATAACATTTAATATTTTAACATTTAAATAAAATATTTATCAAATTAAATTTGGTAAATTTCGGTAAACAAACATTGCTTTAAAAAGTGCTTCAAATAAATCTGAATTGAAAATCCACTATATGAAAAAAAAAAAAGGTTTATTTTACATAATTTCTAACTTGAAAAAAAAAAAGGAAGTTTATTGTAAGTTTTACATATACAAAGTAGGAATCCATTTCACATCCATACTGAAAAAGAAAAAGAATTTAGCATAACATTTTTGCTTTTTTTGAAGAGTAATGCTGACAGAGAGGTCTTTGACACTGACAATTCTTCCGCTTGAACACGTAATGGAAAAGACATGCCATCCAAAAGCCCTGGCATTTACTGCCCTGCAATGTTTATTGATTGGAAGTCAGAGGCCTCCACATCCAATGGGTTTTTGTAAATGGGCTTTTGCCTTGTAGTTCCATTTGAGAGAAAAAGTTATCTCAAGTTGTTTAAAAATAAATGCATCTTGCCTTTATTGCTTTTATTCCTACATATGGAGATAGTAAGTCCAAAATCCAAATTTGCGTTTTATGAGGTAAAATTCTTTCATTTTCATTTTGTATTACAGCAACACGTTCAAATGTCTCAACAGTTGAAATGAATCACCTTTATTGTATATAGAGAGCTGATAATGCAGCGATTCCACTCACAGGCTCTTCTTAACAGCTGTCAATGGGCAGTGTCAAAATCACACCACTCTCACTTTAGAATGTACTGGGAATTACATCAAGTCCAACTGTGGCTGAGTGGGTGTATTTAAAGCTCTTGAATTTCATGGTAGTGCTTTTGTAACTGTTGGTTAGCTTTTAACGACAGCAAATTATGATTGGTGTAAATTATGTTAATTCCACATTGGATAATTGTTAATTCCACATTTTTTGGGCTTGTTTTGTGGTTTGTTTTTCTGAGAAGAAAAGGCATTTATCAGCCATGGGAAATAATTGGGTGTCAGTTCATTGGCTTATTAATAAGAATAATTTGACGTATGTTCATTCCCTTCTCAGGTTCATGGGCGGATCGTTCTCCACTCCATGAAGCTGCATGTCAGGGTCGACTTCTGGCTCTTAAGACTCTTCTCTCACAGGTTTACAAACATATACACATACAATAATGGAACAGGAAAAAAAAAAGAAAAAAAAAAAGATACATTTAGTAACTTTTTAAAGAAAAAAAATTATATACTGCTGTTTTTCTTCTCCATATTACCAGGGTCACAATCCAAATATCATCACCATTGATCACGTGACTCCGCTACATGAAGCTTGTCTGGGAGATCATGTAGCATGTGCCAGGGCTCTCATAGAGGCCGGTGCCAATGTGAGTTACAGTTATTAAAGACTTTTCAGCAACCTTACAACAATTATGAAACAAAGTAATTATTGAAACAGCAAAACACTGAAAGTATAACATTTAAAACACACGACAACTTGCCCCAGTAAAAATCACAGCTGCCCTGATTATACATTTAGGAAATATACACTTGTCCTGAGCACACAGTTCAATCTTTTGCTCAATCGTATCTTCATTATATAATTGATCCTTGCTTGAATGTCTGCCAATGTGATTTTATTGTGTTTGCTTGTTTACCCAACAGCTATAGCAAAAGTATGATGAAAATCTAATTTGAAAATCTAATCTAAAATCTAAAATGAAATTTATTTGAAAGATAAATTTTAAACCAGAAATCTGGAACCAATTGAACCACTTATTTTTAAAAAAAGTATGGAATTAATATTTTATCCCCTAACCATAGGCTATAGTTACTGAGATACAGTCCCTGTGATAACTTCCTGTGTGACAACTAACCCCAGCCGCCCCTAATTGTTTTTTTTAAATGTTTTACTGCTTTTTGTTTATTATATGTTTAGCCCTTTCATGCATGGCCACTAACTACAGTGGACAGCTATTCAAAAAGCCCTTCCTTGCGTATTAAGGGTTTTGATGGCATAGTTGCACATCAGCCACTAGAGTGAACACTAGTGCATCATC
This sequence comes from Rutilus rutilus, assembly GCF_951802725.1. Classification (NCBI taxonomy): domain Eukaryota; kingdom Metazoa; phylum Chordata; class Actinopteri; order Cypriniformes; family Leuciscidae; genus Rutilus; species Rutilus rutilus. Next base: position 32,753,546 of record NC_140210.1, on the reverse strand, counting down.
CTATACACTGCCACCCTGTGGCAAGCCATTGTATGTGGAATTTTTTTCTCCAAACCAAGATGGCCGACAGCCAGTCAGAAATTCTCTGGAAGTTGCTCTGGAATATCCATCCATTCCTTCTATCCTAGGAGACTCTTGCAGGTAAAAAAAAAAAAAAAAAAAAAAAAAAAAAATTTTTGTATCATCAAGTAACATTTAGGGAGTCATATCATTGTTTCATTTTCCAAGTACTGATTTTAGATCGGGAGGAAATTCTGATGAATCATCTGTCCACTAAATTGGACATCATGAATCACTAACTAGATCAACTACAATTCATACTATTACTGTGACTGTTCTTGAAAATACTTCATCTGCAGTAACTTTTTTGGCTGTGAATAAATGATTATGTTATTATAATGTAATTTGCAGTTACTTTTAATGCGCTTCCTTACTCGTTACATCAAAAAAGTAATCTGATTATGTAATGCACATTACTTGTAGTTATAATGCGTTACTTGTTACATCAAAAAAAGTAATCTAATTACGTAACACATGTTGTAATGTGTTACTATAGATTGTTCTATTATTGGGAGATGAGAGCGCGTTCGTCTTGTATATATATAAAACAAATCAAGTCTTATTATTACTGATAAAAAGTGAAAGTAAAAAAAAAAAAAAAAACCTTGATATTGTTTATTTTCTTTCATTCAATATTACACAACTACTACACATTTGCTGGTGGTAAATGTAATGCCGTAAATGAGACTTACCTGTCGCAACATTCCCTACTCAGTCTAGGGATTTTGTCAAATGTATTCACCGGAGTGAAGCCTCTCCTCCATTGATATCCATTAAAAAAATAACACTAAACTTTCATTGAAGTAAAATAATTAAAAGTGGGGGGATAATCACATTATGAAATAAATGTTTTTCTCCAAAACAAGTTGGCCATAATTATTGCCACCCTTTTATTAAATACTTTTTGCAACCTCCTTTTGTCAAGATAACATCTTCTCCTATAATGCCCGATGAGTTTGGAGAACACCTGACAAGAGATCAGAGACCATTCCTTCATACAGAATCTATCCAGATCCTTCAGATTCCCAGCTCCATGGTGGTGCTTCTTCTCTTCAGTTCACTCCACTCATTTTCTGTAGGGTTCAGGTCAGGGGACTGGGACGGTCATGGCAGAAGCTTCATTTTGTGCTCAGTGACACAGTTTTATGTTGATTTTGATGTCTGTTTTGGATCGTTGTCCTGATGGAAGATCCAACCATGGCCCATTATAAGATTTCTAGCAGAAGCGTTCAGGTTTTGATTTTTTTTTATATGTTGGTATTTGCTAGAATCCATGATAACATGTATCTGAACAAGATGTCCAGGATCTCCAGCAAAAAATAAATAAAAAAATAGGCCCACAACATTAATCCAGATGTGTATTTAATCATGGACATGGGGTACTCTATATCCCTGTTTGCACCCAACCCATCTGGTGGCTTTGCTGCTAAAAAGCAAAAACTATTTTAAACTGCCAAAAACAATTTTTTGTTTTTGTTTCGCCTGACCAAAGAACCAGGTCCCTTTTCCAGTTCCAGAAGTTCCAGTCATGCCCGACAACTGAATATGCTGGAGTTTGTTTTTGGATGAGCGAGGAGGATGTGCTGTTTGAATTTTTTGCTGAACTCAAGACTCAACTAATCTCTGCATTTCTCAGTCTGTGTTCATTGGAGAGTCTTTGGCCACTCAAACTTCCCCCCTCACTGTGCATTAATACAATATAGACACACGTCCTCTTCCAGGCAGATTCGTAGCATCTTTAGTTGATTGGAACTTCTTAATTATTGCCCTGATGGTGGAAATGGGATTTTTTAAATGCTTTAGCTATTTTCTTACAACCACTTTCTATTGTGTGAAGCTCAACAATCTTTTGCTGCACATCAGAACTATATTCTTTGGTTTTACTCATTATGATGGATGATTAAGGGAATTTGTGTTTCCTCATATTTATACTCCTGTGAAACAGTCATAGCTAGACAATTTCATGTTCCTAGTCACTCTGGTGTGCTAAAAAATCTTCAGAGATACTTCAGATATATTTTACTCATAAAAATTTCTAGGGATGCCTATAATTGTGACCAATGTGTTTTGATTATTTATTTTTTTTTACTTTTTTTTTATAATGTGATTTCCCCCCCACTTTCCATTCTTTTACTTCAATGAAAGGTTAGAGTTTTGCGATTTTTTTTTTTAATGAAAGATCAAAAGGATAAACAATGCAGATATATTTTTACAGCCATCTTTGATCATATTTACCAGGGGTGAAACAAACTCAGTTGCGTTTCCAATAATTGAAGCTTTACTATATTTTAATATATTTCATAGTTTTCACATGATTTTATATAATTTTATTAATTGGTTTGTTAAATACACAGTATTACTGTGTTATTAATTTATTATGATTGATACAGTATCTCGTCAGTTCAAAACAAAAACACAAACTGTCCACTCAAGTGGACATCTGAACATTTCTTTGGATAATATGTAAAAAAAAAAAAAAAATCAAATATTGTTTTCCATGTCCTAAGAGCAATAAAAACACAGAGGAAAAAGAATCCTGACCAAGGTTGTCATAATTCATGCATGAAAGGGTTAGAAGAAGACTCTGCTCAGATTGATCAGTTTGTTCAGATTGATCAGCATGTTCTTGTGCATGGCAGGTAAAAGCCACGACCATTGACGGTGTGACCCCGCTGTTTAACGCCTGCTCGACAGGAAGTTTCACCTGTACAGAGGTGCTTTTGGAACATGGAGCAAAACCACAGGCAGAAGCGTGCCAACCTTCGCCCATTCACGAGGCATCTAGCAAAGGTAATCAAGTAGTTCTGCTTTAGTCTAACCATAAAAATCCATTGCAGACTTTACAAAAATATAAACATAGATGTGTTGCTGTTTCAGGTAGGGCAGCATGTATAGAGTCTCTCATCTCATGGGGAGCAGATGTAGATTATGACATCCCCCATCTAGGAACACCTCTGTACATTGCCTGTGTCTCCCAACAGCTCCAGTGTACACAGAAACTTCTGGATGGAGGTGAGCTCATCAGACTACTGTTCAAACCAGACAAAAAAAATTAATTGTTTGGTGTATTTTGGCGTTCTTAGGTCAGGTCTTCTCACCTTTAGTTCTGTTCTTGTTTATTTGATCACAAAATGATCTGTTTTTCATAGGAGCCAATGTGCAGAAGGGCCGTTTCCTGGACACTCCACTACACGCTGCAGCACAGAAGGACTGTCCAGATATCATCAGACTGCTACTAGAGTTTGGCGCTAACATCAACGCTCGCAACCTGGAGCTGCAAAGGCCGGTGGAGACAGCGCCACCCAGCAGTACGGCAGAGTCTGTGCTCCTTCTGTATGAAGGTAAGGCTGCTCAGTTGATTTTGATACCTTTTGGTTTTTCTAGTTCAGAAGAATCAAGCCCATTCAATGGATTATTTAGTTTTTCAATTTATTTATTGACTTTATTAGTGGAGATTTAACAGGAAAGAGATAGGGAATGGGTTCAAGACATGATCATGGTCGCTTGAACCTGGGTCCTCTGTGAATTTTGAATGCAACTTTTTAAAAAATGGTATCTTTGATGAAGTTGCATGATTAGGTTTGTCTAAAATATTGTTTGGTGCAGAACCCATTCACATGCTAAATTTAGTTAGTCCAAAGTTGTATCTTTTGTACATTATACAGTTGTAATTGAAATTATTTAACCCCCATTGCAAATCAGGTTTATTGGCAAAATGTCAATTTGCATTTGCAATGAACAAATCAAACAAAAATAATTGAAATAGGTAAACACAACAAATGTTTGAAGTGGTTTCCCCAAATTCAACTGAAAATGCAACTTTTAATGACTTCTGCAGTCTCAAAATTATTCAACTCCCTGAATAGAATCCCTCACAACAGCGCAAATCTGCAAAAGAGGTGTTGTCTCAATCACACCTGATGCAACTAATCAAGGGATTCATTAGTTGCACCAGGTGTGCTTGTGCTATAACACATGAAATATCTGAACTGGCAAGGTTTGTTGAGTGTCACGTTTGATTGCATGTTATAAATATGGCTAAGTAAAAAAAAAAAAAAAGGTCCAAGTTAAGAGAAGATAATGCTCTTCACAAACAAGGAACAGGATAAAAAAGATAGCCAAGGCACTAAATGTTCATAGAGACACTGCTGGAAGCATAGTTCGCAAGTTCAAAGTTAAAGGAACAGTGGTTACACTACCTGGACGGGGCAGAGAAAGGAAGCCATCAGCTGCTGCAACCAGATTTCTAGGAAGGCATTCTTCTCGACTGCAAAAGACCTGCAGCAAGACTTAGTGGCAACAGGCACTGAGGTTTCAGCTTGCACAGTGAGGTGCCTACTAAACCGCGTGTGACCTGCAGCGTGTGAAAGACAAGATGGATTAATTGAAGTATCAGGAAATCCTAGGAGAAAACGTCATGCCATCTGTGAGGAAGCTGAAGCTTGGGCGTCATCAGACCTTCCAACAGGACAATAGCCGCTTTCCGACCGGAGGAACCTTTTCACTGTTCCTAGAACTATTGGCTAAAGTACCCGGATGTCGGCGTGTTCGCACCGCAGGAACTAGGAACGATTTTAGTTCTAGGAACTCCATTTGGAGGAACTAATTTAGGTCCTACTTCAGAGTAGGGTCTAAACCAGCACTATAGGAACTACTTGTGACGTTAGTGTACGCTGATGACCGAACGCACGCAAAACACCAGCACCTGCCATTTTTAAAACAGCTATATGTAAACACAGATTATAGCCTATATATTTACTCCAGAAACTAACTATACAAACATGGAAAACAGTGATAGATGGGTCTCTAAACCTTTATGCTGAAGGGAAAATCCAACGCAACTTTGAGGGGACCAAGCCAAACATGATTATGTTTATCTGCCCAGCTAGCAACACTGGACATCAACCACACGGCATAGGCTAATAACCTTTTTTTCATATACTGTCTACTTTCTATAACAGTTCTATCTAATAACATGTTAAACAGTACTGTTAGACAGAAAGCTAACTAATAAACACAGAGAATGCGAGCATTGTTTGCTCTGGCGTTCTCAGCGCCGTCAAAATAAAAGTCACCATGCTTGCGTCACTCCCTTACCCCTCCTACCAGTTCCTATGGCCACTTTGCCAGTGCGAACGCAAACAGCAAAACCGAGTTTGGGGGAGAGTAGTTCTTAGAACTGTTTAGAAGTGGACAGTTCCTAGAACTAAGTTCCTGTAGCTACTTGGTCGGAAAGCAGCTAATGATCCTGAGCATACCTGAATTCCACTAAGGCTTGGTTGCAGAAGAAGTCCTGGAAGATTCTACAGTGGCCATCACAGTCACCTGACTTGAACCCCATCTCTGGTGGAATTTGAAGAAGGCGGTTGCAGCATGCAAACCCAAGAATATTACTGAACTGGAGGCCATTGTTAATGAGGAATGGGCTAAGATTCCTCAGAAACGCTGCCAGAAGCTGGTGTCCAGTTATACATCTCGTTTGCAGCAGGTCACAACAACAAAATGGTGTTCTACTAAGTACAAAAGATGCTTGTCATGAAGGGGTTGAAAAATTTTGAGACTGCAGAAGTCATTAAAAGTTGTATTTTAAGTTAAATTTGGGGAAACCACTTGAAACATTTGTTGTGTTGAGCTATTTCAATTACTTTTGTTTGATTTGTTCATCGCAAACAGCTGAAAGCCTGTACATTTAGCCAGAAGACCTGATTTGCAATGGGGGTTAAATAATTTTGATTACATCTGTATGTTTTAACCCACTAAAATTAAATTAATTTCTGCAGTAATATGTTCATTGCATATGATGAAAATAATTAAAACTGAAAACATTGAGTTGAGTTAAATGGGTGAAAACAATAATAAAAATATGTTTTTAATGTAGGCTAGGATTTGAACATGGGTCAACTTGTCCATATACTTTATGAAATACTAAGTTTTTTTTTAATAAAAAGGGGATTTTGCTAACTTTCCCTGTCTTTTCTTGGATAGCCACACCACAGTCTCTGTGTCAGCTGTGTAGACTGAGTATCCGAAACTATATGGGCCGATCCAGACTGCACCTGATTCCTCACCTCAAACTGCCTACTCTGCTCAAGAGTTTCCTCCAGTATAGATAGACTCTCAACCTTACTCCACAAAGCCCCTCCCCCTTTTATTTTCTTATATTAAGTGCATTAATTTACAAATAAGGTTATCAAATTTTGTTTGTGACCACCAACGCACAGAAAACACTATCACAATAGCCATTCATTTCACTTAATTTAAGTTCAAATGTTTATTTTTAAATACTTATATTTTTGTGCTACTAATGAACATCAGTTATATTTTTGTACATAATCACAACATTAGTGTAAATTTATCATTTGTGACCTGCACTATATAAGCTGCATGCCTAATATGATACAAAAATATATCAAGTCAGGGTGAAATCTATTTTTTATCGCACTAATTTAAAAAAGAAGAGGATAACTGTTCAGAATTCCCGAAATCTGATGCTATCAATATTTTCACAGCTTCCCAAGCTTCATCATGAACTGTTTAGAAAATAAAAAATAAAACCACTGGGAAGATTCAATGTAATGCAGCACTTTTGCTAATCATTTTGTTGCCAAAACAAAGCATGATAAGATATGTAACTTATAAATAAAGACAAATATGTAAAATTTGTCTCATTGGTCTCCCTTTTCTTTGCATTGCAGTTGGTACTGTATTTGAATCATGTTCAATGTAGTGCAATACCCATAAGCAAAAATAGAACAATACGATTTCCTGTACACTTGATCTTTTTAATAGCAATTATCAAATCATAGTCACAAAAAAGGTAATTGCCTATTCTTATATATCTCGCCTTGCGCTTTTATATCATCAGTCAAAATAAATAGATGAGACACTTGAAACATGCAGAATTTGAAAAGGTCCTGGCTAAATCAGATGCATGACTCAACTCCAGGATCGATATATAACTGTTTAACTGTCCTCAGTTGCGTATGAACAGTGATCATATGAATATGTTATGTACACCCATTTGAGCTTGGATTTAGACATAAATTCTACAACAAAACTATATACAAATAAATACATTTCACAGTGCATTTCACATTTGATGAAAATAGTCTCTCTATCTGGTTTTTCTAACATAAAACTTACATAAAATGATTCCATTTTATATACTCAGCTATGCGTGACAACCATTGCAACTGACGATTTTAGCAATACAATTGACACTTTTTGTCTTTAATTTCCTAACTTCAGAAACACACTCCAAATGTATAGCTATGTATGTCAGCATAAATGTCTTACATCCTCACTCCATATGTGCACTTTCTCAAACTTATTGCCTAAGTTCATCTAAACACATTTTGAATGTAACAGCAAGACTTAATGTCTATTATCGCTTCGTAAATAATGTTGCCATAGTTTATGAACATAAATATTACACCTCTGGCCCCAGAACTGCTCTGTAAAACCATTCATAAGAGTTACTGAATGAAATGAAGAAACATTACAGTAAATAGTATTGTTACAATGTTTTAAACTCTTAATTCTCTTATTTGGTTCTACTAAAATAAGGTGTATTGTATATTCAGTAGTCAGTAAATATATTCAGTCCATATATAACAGACAACAGACATGACAAACGGTTTCAGTGTCAAAGCAGCAAAACTAACACATCTCTTTTCATGAAATCAAATGCGCAAACAAACAAAAACGTACAGATGAATGCCCTGTACTCAAGTCTTGAAATAAAAGTTACAAAACATTCAGACTGCTTGATGCAAATGTTTAGACTCCATAATACCATTGACAGTGCCAACTAAACCAAGTAGAAATTCAATCTTTGCGCTATAGGCCACAACCCTAAGACCTGGACATAACACCTAAACCCGATTACCTGACCAAGCTTGTGATTTAGGATGAGGAAGAAAGGCATTAAATATCCTGCTTCATATGTAACATTCATTACTGTATCCAGCATAAATCTCCCTTTATAGAGATTTAACAGGTAGTTCTGGTGCTCTAATTTTCATCTCGCTTTGCTTGCCTATGATAGTAGTGCATCAGTCTGTGCATTTCTTGTCGACATGTATAAATATCACACTTGCATTTGTGCTGTGGGTCTTACTTGTGGCCTTGTGTAGCCTACTGTATAATCACTACAGCAGCACTTTTGCTGTGATTCTTTGCATATGAACTGCAATCCTGAATGTAATAAGCACAGCATGGAATGGCAAAACTTCAAAAAAAAAATGTGATTTGAACAATTGGACATTCTGCTGTTTTATGACATATACTTTCTGAGAAAAAACAGGATTGTCGTCCCCTTTCCAAACGCTGACATCTCATAGTCAGACCAGGCAAAATACTGCTCACATTTGTTGTATTTGTGCTCAGAAGGGGTTGAGGCGTATACCCGTCCCTAATGGAGAGAAAGGGTTCACTTTCGCCCACATCAGGGCATCATTTAGTGAAATGGCTGATTTGCCATCTTCCAGGAAGAACGCTGGACCCTGCCAGGCAAAAAAAAGGCAGATGTAACTGCTCTATCTGCAGCAGTACAAGCAGATGCACAGAGACATTTAAGGTATAGTGCTAAAAATTCAAGTCTACCCACAAGAAACCCACCTGTATCCTGAGGCCAGTGAAGCAGGAAATCTGGACGTCAGAGTGGCTGGGCAAGTTGGAGCCAGTGACATAGTCAGGACCCTCTAGGCCCTTGATGGGCTCCTCTCTCATCCGACTCAACAGCTGACTGTACTCCGTTTTCTGGGCCTCAGATGGTGGCACACATGAGGTGTCATCTGCCGCTCTGTGTATGCATAGAGATAGTGCGAACAATAGATTATTTTCCAAGTATCTTCAATTGTCAGCAGAAATGTTAGATCTTTTGTAAAACCAAGTGGGCTGTCTTGTTGTCTACTGCCTACAGTGCATAGGCAGCTTCCTACTAAAGCCCAAACTTTAGCTGTGTCTCATTTTGAAGGCTGCGTCCTCCGGAGGCTACATTTCTCGGCCTCATATGTCACCAATAATGTCCTATTTCAGAAAAGTAACCATTATAAAATTGACTGTTATTCCTTGTTAAATTGTGGTAATTTCTTTATGACTTTGAGACTGGAGTAAAGTAACCATTAATGGCGTATGCAGCCAACAAATACAGACACATGCGCTTTGATCTTTTTTGCACTAATTAGTTACTGTCCCGAGACAGTAGAGTAGAGACTGAACAACTACAATAGACAAGCACCCTGTTAACAAGTCAATGTGTGAGGCATTTGATAGATACCCGCAACTCTTGTTTAAAGTCGTGTTGATACAGAAGTGGCAACAAATCTTTTTATTCCATTTTAATGTACATCCGAGTGTAACGGATTGTCAGAAATGTAGGGCAGGGACTTTTTTTAGGGACTTGTGGGCATTGCTTTAAAAAATGGGAGCATGAATACAAGCTTGCAGGTGCGGGGTTTAAGCTGACTCCTGCGTACATCAGTCTGTCCTTTTCACCAGAAGATAGTTATGACTGATTAAAAATGACAGGTCAAAAAAGAAAGAAAGAAAGAAAGAAACATACAAGGAGGAATTGTTCACAATAAGACCTATACCATGCATTTAGAAAATAGATAGTGAGTTGGAACTGTCTAGTGTGCATGTGTCAACCACCTGTGTCCGCTCACGCTCTCAAATCAAGTATACTTTGATAGACCATGTGTCCAAATGTACACATACACTAAGTGTTTACATCAAAATTGAAGTAGATTTTGGGCTTAAAGGCAGGGTAGGCAGGATTTTTCTAAAAAACTTTTTCCCAAATTTGTTTAAACTGTCTTTATATACCAATACATAATTAAAATGTAAGTACTCTGAAAAAGAGAGTATAAAAATCGAGTGTCTGTAGTCCTCTCAGGACTGCAATAAACACAGCTACTTATTTCCATTCGGAACGAATGAAATGATTGGCTGGGCGACTGTCACTCTCCCTCGCTACCATGGCTACCACCCCCGCGGCTACAGGAGCTGCCCACATTGACTCGAGGAGGGGAAGAGGCACGGAGAGAGGCACGGAAGCACGGAATCACAATTATGGCAGAGAAAGAGCAGTCAAAATTCCCAGTACCTGCATATACAGTCAGCGAAGGCAAACCAGGCAAAAAAATGAACTAGTAAGGTAGAAAGGTAGGCTACTTGTCACCTGAGTGTAACGTTAGTCCTCATCAGAGCCAACAGTGCTTTCATCATGGAAGCTCTTACATGCAAAACACTGTATATGTTATGAATCTTACACGAAATTCACCTTCATCACAGTGTAACTGATGGTAATGGGGAAACGTGTATCAATGCGACCTGTTTTTAGCTTTGCCTTATGTTACTAGCTCGTTACCGAATCAAACTCAATATATTTAAAACTTTACCAGTATCGATATGCTAGCTTGATAGTGAGTACTAACAGCCATGTTAGTTGTTTATATTCATAATGATAAAGTTAGGTATTTTATTACATGTGATTCTGAAATGATGTCACTACATGCACTGCGCTCCTCTCCGCTCGGCGCTGGCAAACGCGTCCTCTAGCTGAGCGGTCGGCATCGCGCGTTCATGTGTTTTGGGGGCGTGGCTTTGGAAGGAGCCCAGATGGGAGGGGGTGGGAGTGAATGGAATAAGTAGCTGTGTTTATTGCAGTCCTGAGAGGACTACAGACACTCGATTTTTATACTCTCTTTTTCAGAGTACTTACATTTTAATTATGTATTGGTATATAAAGACAGTTTAAACAAATTTGGGAAAAAGTTTTTTAGAAAAATCCTGCCTACCCTGCCTTTAAGGTAAGGTAGCAACCTAACTGCAGTGCATTTTGGGATTGCTTTGTCCATGAGCTTGGAATGCTGGCTTGGAAATTGTTCAAAATAAGGTATCTTATAATTGTGCTGCATACTGTTTGGAATAGCCAATGATGCTTTAAAATACTGACTAAGTAGGTCTTGATACAGAGCTGTTGTTTGTTATGAATTAGAGTAATGTATTGTGGTACAGACTTGAGGGATTGTGTGCAGGCTCTCCAGGCCTCCAACTCTACAGACAACTGCTCTATCTGCAGTGGTACAGCCACCTCTCTTCTCTTCAGCAGCTGACTGATGGAGGATAATAGAGAGAGAGAGAGACATTACTTGTGATCACCAATAACTGAGTTACTTGATATAAATCCCACAGTTAACATACCTTGTGTATTCATACAGTGCTGGCACTATACTGGAATACTGTCTCCCAATGGCTAATAGTGCACCAATATACCCACAGAGAATAAGCAACTCATTGCGGTCTCTAGTCAAAGACAGAGAGAGGTAATGAGATGAACATATAATGCAAGCTACTATAAATTACATCAATGACAGCTGTTTTTGAGGCAAGGTCATTGACTTACTCACTACACTTTGGAAGAATAAGACGGTCTGTTCTGATGTAGCTCAGCAGGTCTAGGATGTGATACACTGAGTCCACCGGCCAGTCAGGAGAGCTCAGCTGCTCTATGAGGGGAGAGAGAGTCAGTAATAAATTGTTAACTTTCTTTAGTGTGAAATGTTGTTTGAGCATAAAAAAGGTCTGCAAACTGCAAAGTTACAAAGCCCGAAGTCAAGCACAAAGTTATTCTCTATATTAGTATGCCTTGAGGTTTCTTCTGGGAACGTACACATCACAATCCCTATCCCATATCCCTCATTTAAATAATTCACACCCAAGGCATATACAAAATAAAGGGACGAGGCCTGGTTAAGTTGCGTTAGTAGCGTGTTGAAACTCGCAGTTATGGTAAGGGGAGTGACATTTCCGAAACTGGAAGCGGTTTACCAATCACAACACACTTGACCGGCTGACCAATCAGAGCACATTGCGCTTTTCAGAAGGAGGGGCTTCATAGAGATGGTAACTAAACAGCGTTACTGACAGATTGGGAGCATAGGTGCTGCAACACTGTAAAATATGAGAAAAATCATGTGTTTTATGAACATTCAAGCATGAAAACCTATTCTAGTAGACCCCAAACAAAATAAAGACTGAAAAAGGGCACAATAGGTCCCTTTTAATTCTTCAAGGCAACAATTATGCCTTTGAATGATAAAGTCTTGTGATTTTTTTGTTTTGGTCTTTGTTTTCAGCAAACAATTTAATTATATTCTATAAAATCAAAACGAATAATGTTGCTTGTGGATTCAAGTTTGATAAGCTTGTATTTTAAGTTTAAACATTACATAATATTTATGTTGAACTTTGTTAGTTTGTCTAACTTGTGTTTCAGTTTGTTTAGCAAACAGAGTCTATATATAGTAACATATATATTGTTTATATAGTCACTTCTATACATCAAAACAAATTGTATACACTCACTGAAATGGAAGAAACTTCACAGAAGAAAACTCTAATCACTCTAATGGTGACTAGAAACAACACTTTTGCAACAAAATATAAAGTTCCCATACTTTGACAAAATTCACACATTTTTCAAGTGTAATTGTTCAATCAACCTTTAAAAGTTGCTTGAGAAAACGGAAGTAGGCCTATGCTATATATGCATTGTGTGCAGAATGTGGGCATGCTGGAAATGGCACTGCTTTGAGACATGAACTGAGTCTCTCGGACACTCACCTTTGACAAATGTGATCCCGATGGGAAGAGCCTTTTCTGGTTCTGTGCTCAGGAGGTAATACTTTACTGCTTGGAAGATGTCTCCCTCAGCATGTGTATTCTCAGCAAGCTCTTTACATTCTTCTAAAGTCGGTAGACCACACTGGAAAAAATATATATATTCCAAATTATTGCACTTAGAAAAATAAACAAACAAAATAAATAAATACCATATTCACGTCAAATAATAAATAATCGTTTGGACCTTCACACTCATTATGAGAATTATTTTTCATTTGATTGTTGAATGTTGAGCAAATGGCCACAATTCCATCTAAAATGAATGGGAACTAATAACATTTGAATCGATTTAAGACTAATGTGCAGCATTGAGACGTATGAATGAGGTAGTCACCTTTTCGTGCAGGTCGTTGATTTCGGCTGAGCTGCCAGGGTAGAAGGCACACAGTTTGGCTAACAAGATCTCATTATCAGGGATCATCTGAAGTAATCTGGCTGCAAGATCCCTGGAGAGTAGAAGACCCAATGCAGCATGAGTTAAGTAATGGGAAAAGTGGATAAATATTTGATTTGTTCTGTTGAAAACAAAAAGTGAGTTTTTGAATATTTTTGTCACAAAATATTTGAGGCTGTCAAAAAGTACCATAAAAATATTGTAATAGTAGTCTACATGACTTGTGCTCTTTATTCCAAGTTTTCTGAATATATACAGTATATATATATATATATATATATTTTTTTTTTTTTTTTAAAGAAACTAAGAATAATTTTTATTCAGCAAGGATGTTTTAAATGCAACAATCAAAAGGTATCTTAACAGTAAAGAATTTTACATTGTTACAAAAAAATCTATGCTTAAAAAAAAAAAGTATCACGGTTTCCACAAAAATATTAAGCAGCACAATGGTTTTTCAACTGTGATAATAAGAAATGTTACTTGAGCACTAAATCAGCATATTAGAATGATTTTTGAGGGTTCGCATTACACTGAAGACTGGTGAAAATTAATCTTTGCCATCACAAAAAAAAAAAAAATTGCATCCCTTATAATGCTTTGCAGTCTTTTTTCACTTGTTTTTGTCAAACATTTTTAAACGGAAAATCAGTTCCAAAGAAGAAAAAAAAAAAGGTTTGAAAAAAATAGTGTGAGTGAGTAAATGAGGACAAGTTTCATTTCTGAGACATATCCCTTTAAAGTGGCACCTAAGAATACTGTACGTCAATGATCACCTTAGTTATATTAACATTGGTAGTTAAAGTTGACTGAATGCATTTTAAAATGTCAACGGATTAAATCCTGATGGGGGCTCGCAGTCATGATTTATAGTATTAAAGAGATAATCTGTTATGAATAAGCATTAAGCATATAAACCAGGGAGGCAGAAAAGGGAGGCAGAAAAAATACCTGTATGTCACAGATGGAAAGCTAGAGAGAAATGGAAATGAAAAATGTAACAGGTGTGCAGTAAGGATGACTATCAGGATCATGTCAACACTTCTGTGCATGACTGATGATAAGAGATGGGTTGCATTTACAGGAAAGTGTGCAAACTATTTTAAAGGAAATGTGATTCAAAGTTACATATTTGGTCATTCAGTTTTGAACAAAAACCTGGTTTCCCTTTTTAAACTTGACTTTAAGAAAAGATGCAAAGATGCATTGATCAGTTGTATGCTTACCAGGTGGCAGTGGTCATGTATTTCCTGGCCAAGAGCTCCAGAACGTAGTGGGTGGCTTTACAGGCTGATTCTCCCAGGACTGTGCCCACACACACTGCCAGCTCCAGCTCATTGCCTCTGATCAGAGACGCCATAGCCAGCTGACACAAGGAGATAAAAACTCCTTATCTAAACACTCATAGAACATCATACATCACTTGCCTAACATGACTTATATATATTACACTAAACAAATCAAGCATATTTTAAGGATCATTAAGATGTTTTGCATTGTGACATTTTTATGACAGTTAAACATATATTTCTCATTCAGTTCCCGTTGCCATAAAGGCAAACAAGTATTTATACATCGCGGTAGTAGTTTTTGTACTACCTTTAATTTATACTGTCTGACATATGCACTAACATTCAAAAGTTTGGGGTCAGTAATGTCTTCTTTCTTTTTTTACATTTCTTTTATTTAGCCAGGACACACCAAACTGATCAAAAGTGACAAACAAATACTTTTATATGGTTACAATGAAAATCTATTTGAAATAAACGCTTTTCTTCTGAACTTGCTATTCTTCAAAGAATCCTGGAAAAAATGTATCACAAAAATATTGAGCAGCACAAACGTTTTCAACATTGACAATGATAGGAAATGTTTCTTGAGTAGCAAATCAGCATATTAGAATCATTTGTGAAGGATCATGTGACTGACTGGAGTAATGATGCTGAAAATTCAGCTTTGCCATCACAGAAATCAATTACATTAAAACATTTTTTTTACATTTTTAAATTCTACTAATATTTCACAATATTACTGACCCAAAACTTTTAAAAAGCAGAGCAACTGTCTTGAAAATAATAAAAATAAAAATTTATATTAAATTGTCCAAGAGATATTAATTGTCCCTGCTTGGCTTTATCGTGTTATTTAATTGTCTAAACATTGACATGATATTGTTAGAGGTTCGTCTGATTTTAAATGTTGCTATTAGTGTTCAATCATATCTCTCATTATTGTGAGCTTACTTCTGTGTTGTCTACAGCTAGATGACAGCAAGCTGCCAACACAGCACGGCCATCTTGGAAATACCACTCAGCCAGCTCTTTACATACTCTGTGCAACATCCTAAACAAAGGGAGTGGGTAAGAAAAAGAGAAAACACTGATTTCGTGTGAAACACTTGATTTCGGCTTAAACTAAGTATAACTTACCCGCAGTATTTTTCTATGTTGTCATTGTCTGAGTTTGCGGCATGGTTTATAGATGTGATCTGAGGGCCATGGATATTGCCTTCACAAGCACCCTGATAAAACAAAGTGCATTCTCATTTATAATACATAGGGCCAGATTTACTAAAGGATTGTGCCAATGCAAACCCTCTTTTGGCGTAAAAAAAATACTGTCAGGATTTACTTAAGACACATAGTGAAAAATTAGCCCTCAAAAGGCGTGGACAGAGTTATTTTTGCAGCTGACCTTAAATGATTCACTTTAAATGAATCATGTAAGGTGATTTACTAAGGTTTGCGCTAGTCTATTTACTGGTATTTGCGCCATTATTTACCGCATAAAAAACACTTTTTTGAAAGTTCTTATCGGTGCTAATTTGCCTTGTTTATTAAATCCAATTTCAATTTATTATGAGACTCAACACAGAGGTTCACAGTCTTACAACAACTCTCTAAATGGGTAAAAAGATAACAGTGCCCTGTACCTGAGCCACCAGCACAGCTTCCTTCAGCTGACCTCTAGAGGTGAAGAAATTCACTAGCTTTTTCACCTCACCAGTGGCGATGCAGTATGGGATGACATCATCATTGCCTTCTTGCATCAGCTGGTCTGCTCTCCTACATTGAGCAGTTAATAAACGGTGAAAAACTCACAACATCAGATTTACAAATGCAGAGCCGTATATGAGATACCTTTGCATGAGCTTTTTCCAGTATTTCATGGAGACACCAGGGGCCACAGAAAGAGCCTTCTCCCACTAAACACATAAAACAACATAAACATACAAAATCATCAGAAAATTACATTTCTGAAAGAAAAAAAGACGAACCTTCTATTTTCTCATATATTATGTTTTTTTTTTTAAAGAAATCAATCATTTTATTCAGCAAGGATGCATTAAATTGATCAAAAGTAACAGTAAAGGCATTTATGATGATTTACATTTCAAATAAATTCTGTTTTTTTTTTTATTCATCAAAGAATCCTGAATATATTGTATCACTATTTATTTAAACAGCACAACTTTATTTCAACATTTATAATAATGAGACATTTATCTTGAGCACCAAATCAGCATTATAATGATTTCTAAAGGATCATGTGACACTGAATACTGGGGAAATAGTTACATCAAATTCAGTTTATTTTAAATATGAATAATATTTTACAACAATATTGTTTTTACTGTATTTTTGTTCAAATAAATGCAGCCTTGGTGAGCATGAGAGACTTCTTTCAAAAACATTAAAAGTGCTTACTGAACCTGTGAACATTGAAATGATTAAGGCAGTCAATTTACCATGTTACTTTAGTGTGATTAATTATAAAGCAAAAACACTGAAATAAAACATTAAACACAATAATTATCCCATCATTTAATCACCCTCAATCCATACTAGTTGTATATATTTCAGCCGAACACAATTGGAGTTATAATAAAAAATATCCTGGCTCTTCCCAGCTTTGTAATGGCACAAGTTTTTGAAGCTCTAAAAAGCGCATCCATCCATCCATCATAAAGTAATCCATATGACTCCAGTGGCTTAATAAATGCCTTCTGAAGCGAAGCAGTGGGTTTTTGCAAGATATTTAGCAAAAACATCCATATTTAAAACTGTATAAACTATAACCACTGACTTCCGGCAACGGCCATACACATGTTCACAAAAGAGTCGCGTTCCGGCAGAAGAGTGACCTTAGGTGAGAACTGATGAACGCGGAAGTGCAGAGGATAGAGCAAAACAAAATACTGGTCACGAATTAGAAGTCTAAAACTGGAAGTTCTTTTTTTAAAAGAAAACTGTAAGAGGATTTCGATATAAGAGAAGAGGAGCTACGTCATACATTGGGTCAGAGGTCACCCCTCTGCTGGAACTCGACTCTCTTGTGAACGTGTGTATGGCCTTTGCCAAAAACCAGTGATTATAGTTTATAAAAGTTTTTCTTACAATAACCCATCACTTTCACTTCGGAAGCCATTTATTAACCCACTGGAGTCATATGGATAACTTATGATGAATGTATGCACTTTTTGGAGCTTGGCAATATTCAATGCCATTACAAAGCTGGGAAGAGCAGTATATTATTTATTATAACTCCGATTATGTTCGGTTGAAAGAAGAAAGTCATATACAACTAGGATGGCTTGAGGGTGAGTAAATTATGGGATAATTTTCATTTTTGGTTGAACTATTCCTTTAAACCCCAACCTACTGTATCAGCAAATATTGATATGTGATTAATTAGATTACTTAATCAGCATATTATGTCATTGATTAATTATTATAAAAACATTTTAAAATATATACTGACAATCCAAGAAATTATATATACACTCACCTAAAGGATTATTAGGAACACCTGTTCAATTTCTCATTAATGCAATTATCTAATCAACCAATCACATGGCAGTTGCTTCAATGCATTTAGGGGTGTGGTCCTGGTCAAGACAATCTCCTGAACTCCAAACTGAATGTCAGAATGGGAAAGAAAGGTGATTTAAGCCATTTTGAGCGTGGCATGGTTGTTGGTGCCAGACGGGCCGGTCTGAGTATTTCACAATCTGCTCAGTTACTGGGATTTTCACGCACAACCATTTCTAGGGTTTACAAAGAATGGTGTGAAAAGGGAAAAACATCCAGTATGCGGCAGTCCTGTGGGCGAAAATGCCTTGTTGATGCTAGAGGTCAGAGGAGAATGGGCCGACTGATTCAAGCTGATAGAAGAGCAACTTTGACTGAAATAACCACTCGTTACAACCGAGGTATGCAGCAAAGCATTTGTGAAGCCACAACACGCACAACCTTGAGGCGGATGGGCTACAACAGCAGAAGACCCCACCGGGTACCACTCATCTCCACTACAAATAGGAAAAAGAGGCTACAATTTGCACGAGCTCACCAAAATTGGACAGTTGAAGACTGGAAAAATGTTGCCTGGTCTGATGAGTCTCGATTTCTGTTGAGACATTCAGATGGTAGAGTCAGAATTTGGCGTAAACAGAATGAGAACATTGATCCATCATGCCTTGTTACCACTGTGCAGGCTGGTGGTGGTGGTGTAATGGTGTGGGGGATGTTTTCTTGGCACACTTTAGGCCCCTTAGTGCCAATTGGGCATCGTTTAAATGCCACGGCCTACCTGAGCATTGTTTCTGACCATGTCCATCCCTTTATGACCACCATGTACCCATCCTCTGATGGCTACTTCCAGCAGGATAATGCACCATGTCACAAAGCTCGAATCATTTCAAATTGGTTTCTTGAACATGACAATGAGTTCACTGTACTAAAATGGCCCCCACAGTCACCAGATCTCAACCCAATAGAGCATCTTTGGGATGTGGTGGAACGGGAGCTTCGTGCCCTGGATGTGCATCCCACAAATCTCCATCAACTGCAAGATGCTATCCTATCAATATGGGCCAACATTTCTAAAGAATGCTTTCAGCACCTTGTTGAATCAATGACACGTAGAATTAAGGCAGTTCTGAAGGCGAAAGGGGTTCAAACACAGTATTAGTATGGTGTTCCTAATAATCCTTTAGGTGAGTGTATATACATTTCAGAAAATGACATTAAAAAAAACCTTCAGTAGCTTTTAAATCTTTTAGATTTTACCTCTCCCAGTTCCACCATAAGCTCACAGTATCTCTGGATTTGTCCCAGTCTGACATGGATTTCTGCTGCATTCTTGAGCCTTTCCTCTTTACTAGGGGCTCCAATACCACCCCCAAACTTTGACATCTTTACTATGGTCAGCTCTTGTGCTTCAGACTACAGGGAAGGGACACATGGTAAAATAATTACAAAAAGTAGATACAAACTACAGTAGAAGTATTGAAAACTTAATATGCACCAAAAACCACTATTAGAACGTTACATCACAGTTTATTCACTCACGGTTTTGAAGCGGACCAGGTGTTTCATATGCATGATGCCCTGCCCATAGTTCTGTGGAAGAAGACTATCATCCTGTCCGTTGATTACAGCAACCAGATCCCACAGGTTATGACTCCCTCCTGGTGGCTACAAAGAGAGAGTACATAACCCCTTATTTAGACTTCTAAATAAACTCCTGTGAGAGTTCTGTGTTGAGATTTACTTACTGAGAAACACTCAGAGAACCATCTGAGCTTCTTCATGCGCACGTCGCTAGAGAGTTTATCCAGCTCCTGTTTAATATCTCTGGACACTTTTCCACACAGGAGGGGATGGGCTCCAGGAACCATAGCGCGATCTACACTCAAGAAATACATGTGGTTTAATGTTTTTACAAAACCAGTCCATGCAAACAGTATATAATATGTGCTTTTGTTTTAACCTGTGCTGCCAATGATGTCATCCCAGCTGTGGTCAGTAAGGATGTTGACCACTAAGGGAGCAATTAGAGGAGTGAGTGACCAAAGTCTGACCGTGGAATCTCTGGAGCAGGAAGCCATGGTAAATGGACGGCTGGGGTGACATGTTAGACCTGGGGGATTTCATATGATTGACAAAGCTGCATAAATAATGTATTATTACCTTGGAATGACACAAAATGATGTCCATACTACTGTATGATAAATTCTACTAAAAGACAGTCCTTGGACAAAAATAAGTGTTCCCATTACATATTTAGGTCTCTTAACTGTGCAGTGTTCTGCTTTTCCTGCCTTCATTTACAGAACTTGAATCATTTACTGTATTTAGATATCGCAATGTATCAATTAAATAAGCCATTTCTTTGAAAAAAGTGCATAAAGGATGACAGCATAATTTTGTCTGCAGCATATACATTTAATACACTACCATAGACATCAGCTCCATGGTCATATACAGTGTCTAGACAGGTGCCATCTCTGGTGTCCCAGACACGGATGGTGTAGTCCCAGCTCCCTGAGGTCAAAAGGTACGGCACCTCTGTGTTCCACATGAGACCCCGAACTGGAGCGGTGTGGCCACTCAGCACGTTAATGCAAGCATCTTGGGTATAATCCCAGATACGGACAGTCCTAGTCAACATACACACAGATACACATCCATTTATGAAGTTAAAGGTGCACTCAGTCATATTTATGTTGTTTTGGGCACTGACACGTATAGACAAATTCATGCACAAATTCACAGCTACTAGTGACACAGTAGAAATGCCCTATTCACTGTCAGCCATGATTTATTTATTCTGCAAGTGAAAGTTTCTAAGAACAAGACGATATAAATTGGATGATCATGTGATCTCAACACAGAGGCTTCCATTAGGTGAGTTTATAGGCTAATTATATACAATGTATTGCACCTTTAAATTAAACAGTGAGATATTTTCATTAGCACTAAAGTTTACCAACAATAAGGCACATAAGGAAAACATATTTCCTTTTTTTTTTTACTTTACAAAACCTGTAAATAAAAGATATGATGATTCTTTGATGATTAAATTTTTCTTTTAGTTATACTATGTTCATTATCATTTTATTTAGTTATACTATTCATTTTTTTCAATTAATTATTCCATTTTTTATAATTAAGTCCACAAAAAAAGTCCCAAGGTAAATTTGAGAATGATCATTTGTAATGCTATTAAAACATGTACACTCCTGTTTGGGGTCAGTAAGATTTTTTTAATGTTTGAAATGAAAGAAGCCTTCCTGCAATGCCAAAGTAGAATTTTCAGCAGCCATTTTTCCACTCTTTAGTGTCACATGATCCTTCAGAAATAATTCTAATATGCTGGTGCTCAAGTAATAATTCTTATGTGCTGCTTAATATTTACAATCACTTTCGATCAACTGAATGTGTCCTTAGGCATCACGAGCCACTGGTTACACTTGCTGAATAAAAGTGTTCATTTCTTAAAAAAAATACAATTCTTATTGGCCCTAGACAAAGCGGTAGTGTATATTAAGAGTGTAAATGGAGCTTTTAATTGAGTGATTACCCATCATCTGAGCCGCTGCACAGTATTCCCTCTCTGAGAGGTGACCAACGCACATGGAATACTTTGGCCGTGTGACCTGTAAAGACTTTTAGTGGCTGGTCTGAACTGGTGGCCAAGTAATAGACTCGAACATTCTTGTCTTCACAGCCAGTGGCAATCATATCTCTGCAAGAGTAAAAGAAAGAGAGTGAGAATGAATTAATTATAATTGTGATGGCAAGAGAAAATAATACTGGTAAAAAGGTTCTGTCATCTGTTTGTGTATCTGATTACACACTGATCACATACTTGTTATTTTGACTCCAGTCACAGCCAAACACTGCTGCTGGATGTTTGTATTTGTGCAACACTTTGCCGTCAATGGTTCGAATTATGCTGAAATCACACACAATAAAAAGTAACAATATCATATCTATGAGTATGAGGACAATATGGCTTCATCACATGGATGGACTAAGGCTTGTGGGAATGTTAGCCAAAACTAAAAATGGACTCACCAAAATCCATCTCCACTGCATGTGGCTATTCTTTTGGAATCCTTATGACTCCAAGCGACACAAAAAATACCATTCTTTCCATGCTGCAACACAATTCCAGTAAAAAATTAAGATTACGATTGTGCAATCAAAATTCAAATAACAATAGCTATTTAAATCTCATTCTAAATAATTAGCATCCTTAAAAAAAAATGCTTACCTCATTAAATCTTGTGATCATTTTTCCCTTTTTAACATCCCAAATAAAGGCGCCATTTCTTGACGTAGCTCCTGCTATGCAGTTCAAGTCTCCTTTGGGTAACGGTGAAACATATAAATGAAGGAAAGAGTTACACAGAAGCAAAACCTGTCTGAAACTGCAGCGGTAACATGGGTTGTTCTAATAGTGTGTATCATTCTTACCAGGGGCCCAGGACAGAGAGTACACCACTCCCTCATTTCCCGGAGATGTGTACACAGCAGTTAAGGTGTTTATATCCCAGACTTTTATCGTCCCATCAAATGAAGCTGTAGCTAGAATGTTTGGGTCATCTGGCTTGAATTTGCAGTCGAAGATAGTTTCAACATGACCCTGTGACAAAAACAATGTCACAAAGTCATAAAATCCTTACATGTTTGGATTATAATGATATAATCATTATGATGACTTCATTGCTATTGTTAACTAAAACTAGTCTTAAAAATATTTTAATCAAAATTAAGCCGCAACTACATATCAACTGCCTTTCATTAATTCGCAACTACCTTTCATTCATTTGCAACTACATGTCAACTACCCCTCATTAATTCGCAACTACATGTCAACTACCCCTCATTAATTTGCAACTACATGTCAACTACCTCTCATTAATTCGCAACTACCCTTCATTCATTTGCAGCTACATGTTAAAGGTGCTCTAAGCGAGGTTGGGTGACGTCATTTCTTGAAAACGGAGGCTAGCTCGACCCTCCATCCTTCTCATCCTGTCCCCTCCCGCTCTCTTCCGTGCTTCCTGAAACAGTCATGAAACGTGCATTTCTTAAAGTGGAAGTAGCCTACTTGCTAACGCTGCTGCGGTGATGATGGCTCAACCAACTCCTTCAGGCTCTGGGTGAGTAAATTGAAGTTTTAAATAGTTTTTAGAAGTTTTAATTTTAAGTCTTAATAAATTATACAATAGTCTGTTGATAGTACTATTCTGTAATGTGAATCCTTTAGTAAATTCGGGACTTCGCACGTTCCTTTTCCCTCTTCTTTGCTATTTGTTCATCGGAATGTCGTCTCTTTGGTTGTGTGTCATATCAAAATTCAAGAGAATATCGTTCTAACGTTAGTCGTTGTCTAGTACATCTCTCCTCTAGCTAACTTCCCTCTTCATGCTTCTCTCTCCTCCACTCCCCACGCCCCCCTTCATGTCCACTCCCCACACGCACTAACCCCCACCCCCAACTCTTGTTGGTTATTGGCTGGAACACTGTTTGTTATGTTTCATGGTGCGGGTTAGCCCAGTTTGTTTTTGTTGCCGTTTGTGGAGCCTGGTCTGTCTACAGAGACCACGTTTTTTTTTACCATGTGTTTAGGGGACAGGCAGCTAGTGGATAGTGAGGAGATGTGACAAAAAATGTTTCAGCCTAAAAAACGTGTGACATCGCTTTGAGCACCTTTAACTACCCCTCATTAATTCGCAACTACATGTCAATGACCTCTTATTAATTTGCATATACATGTCAACTACCTTTCATTAATTCGCAACTACTTGTCAACTACCCCTGATTAATTTGCATATGCATGTCAATGACCTCTTATTAATTCACAACTAAATGTCAACTACCTCACATTAATTCGCAACTACATGTCAACAACCTCTTATTAATTCGCAACTACATGTCAACTACCTCTCATTAATTTGCAACTACATGTTAACTGCCTCTCATTAATTCGCAACTACATGTCAACTACCTCACATTAATTCGCAACTACATGTCAACTACCTCACATTAATTCGCAACTACATGTCAACGACCTCTTATTAATTCACAACTACGTCAACTACCTCTCATTAATTCGCAACTACATGTCAATGACCTCTTATTAATTTGCATATACATGTCAACTACCTTTCATTAATTCGCAACTACTTGTCAACTACCCCTGATTAATTTGCATATACATGTCAATGACCTCTTATTAATTCACAACTAAATGTCAACTACCTCACATTAATTCGCAACTACATGTCAACAACCTCTTATTAATTCGCAACTACATGTCAACTACCTCTCATTAATTTGCAACTACATGTTAACTGCCTCTCATTAATTCGCAACTACATGTCAACTACTTCTCATTAATGTCAACTACCTCACATTAATTCGCAACTACATGTTAACTACCTCACATTAATTCGCAACTACATGTCAACGACCTCTTATTAATTCACAACTACATGTCAACGACCTCTTATTAATTCACAACTACATGTCAACTACCTCTCATTAATTCGCAACTACATGTTAACGACCTCTCATTAATTCACAACTACATGTCAACGACCTCTTATTAATTCACAACTACATGTCAACTACCTCACATTAATTCGCAACTACATGTTAACTACCTCACATTAATTCACAACTACATGTCAACGACCTCTCATTAATTTGCAACTACATGTCAACTACCTCTCATTAATTTGCAACTACATGCTAACTACCTCTCATTAATTTGCAACTACATGTTAACTACCTCACATTAATTTGCAACTACATGTCAACTACCTCTCATTAATTTTCAACTACATGTCAACTAACTCGTTAATTTTCAACTAAATGTCACCTACCTCATTAAAGTATTAATAGACTGTTAGGTTAGGGTTAGTAGAATAAGTTGACATGTATTTATACTTATAGTCAGTAGAATGTCTGTTGTGGGAGCATCAAAATAAAGTTTTAATGTTGGGTCGTTTTTGAGTGTCGATCGGCTTAGTTTTTTCGGTGTGTTCTGCACCATTGACTCTAGTCAGACGCCATCAGCAGCTTTTCGACTGATTTTGCATGTCAAATAGGTGGCAGAGCTCATCGCTGAGAGAGATCACTCTGATTGGCTGTTTCAGCTTAGTGAATCCATGCACAAGAAAAAAAAACTGAACTGACAAAAGCAAATAAATAATGAAATAAAGAGGGAACACACCACAGACACAGACAGTCATTCTTGTCATTTCATCTAATTTAAACTGTATTATTTGTATAATAACCAAGGGCTGACAATGCCAGTGACAACTTAGCAGACATAATTGAAAAAGCTACACAAAAATGTCAGTTATGAGCTAGACTGGCGCTGTTTGCTTTGTCCACACAGTTTTAGCTCTTCCAGTGTCCCTTTTTGAATGCAGAATACTGCCACCTTTGAGACTGCGTGAGAGGACATAACTCTCTCATACCAGCGTATGAGAGAGTTATGTCCTCTCACGCAGTCGCAAAACGTAAGTGCCAGCTGTGACCATCGGCTGTAGTCTGTGCGGTGTTCAAGCGCAGCTTTTTTGAAAGTTGCCACAGTTGGCTTTCATCAGAGCTAGTTCTTTGGCGTCGGATTGGTGTGTCCCCGCCTTTTGCAGATATTAAGCAGACAGTCTACTAATACTCTAATGACTGGTATTTGACATGTAGTTGCAAAGTTGCTTATTATTAGTAGAATGTCTAGAATGGACGATCAAAACAAAGTGTTACCAAATATAAATATTAGATAAAAAAGCGTATTTTTTTAAAAACGTTGCTTTGATAACAAACTGAAATAAAATAAATATTGTATTTTATGTTTAAATAGTAAAACTGCTAAAACTAAGACTAAAACTGAAATAAAAATAAATGAAAGCTAAATAGAAATATTTAAACAATGCACACAAACAAATAAAAGTGACAAAAGCACATGACCAAATTACTAAAATTAAAATTAAAACTGAAAACATATTATTAAAAGCTAATTTCCTTTATTCTTTAAACATTTTTATATCTATGAAAAGTGCTGCAATAGCTGGGTGAAAATTGAAAGGAAATACAGTAAAAATTTGTGGTGATGTATGT
This sequence comes from Rutilus rutilus, assembly GCF_951802725.1. NCBI lineage: Eukaryota > Metazoa > Chordata > Actinopteri > Cypriniformes > Leuciscidae > Rutilus > Rutilus rutilus. The sequence continues at coordinate 32,727,482 of NC_140210.1, read as the reverse complement.
GGCTAAAATGTTGGGCAGACACAGGATGCTTAATCAGTAGTAAAAGAAAGTAGTTCTGCACATGTCCTGAGATAACTAAGTAAATGTTTTAATGTTATAAACAAAATAATTTAGTTCAGACTGAAAATTAATGCAGGGCCACTTTGGAAAATTAGACCCCCGAGGTCTGCACATTATGCTATGTGTTGCGGGCGCGTTATCACCTCAGTTGTGCATTAATTTATGATAATTCAGTGGCCTGTTGTCAATTATTTCTTACTTAACCATGGGGTGAAAAGGTTATGTTGCATTTTCCGTCATTAACAACAATCAAGGCAACTACAAGAGCTGTTTACCTGAGAAAACAACATGAACTCTTGTTGAATTGATCAGCACTAGGACAGAAGGGCACCACTTCAAAAGCAGAATGACTAATATAAATGCATCATTTTGAGCCATTGGTACTTACTTGAATGCATCCATTTTATTAATAAGATAACCAACAACTAACTTTAAAATAATCCCTGTGTAGATATTAAATATAAAAAGTGTAATAATCATTTCAGGGTTTTTCATTGTTTGTTAGTCCACAGGTAACAACATGTCAGTTTTCCTACCAGATCCCGCAGAAAGTCCCACTTTTTGGCACCCATGTCATACAGTCCTACTCCCCCATCCATGAAACAACAGACAACGTGCCCGGGTGGGAGGGAGAAGGCCTGGTTCTGTGAAAGAGTAGGTGGAGGCACAGCCTCGCTAGTGGAGGAGGTGTAGTGATTCTTGGAAGGGGAATTCGAGCTAAAGGCTAAAAAAGAGATAACACCAAAATCAATATGAGTCATTATGATGCCGTACGCAAACACATTTACATAAGTGCTAAATGGTGAATATGAAAACACATACATTTCTTTGCTGGCGGGGAATTTAAAACATGAAGTGCATGGAAGCCGGTTTTCTTCAGTTTAAAGTTATCCAGAGGTGTCGCTCTTGATACGTTCCATACTCTTAGCACACCAACTTGAGAATCTTGAGAATTCAATATAATAAGATAAAAAAATATATATATGTTTTTTTTACTGATGTGAATATGCAAATATGACTGATCATTCCATTTCAATCTACACCCCAGCTGTTTTACGTTAAACTGTAAATGTAATTAATAATTAAATGATAGTTCTAAAATCAGATCAAAGCTGTTCTGTTAAGATTAAAACTACTATTTCCCACTGGCCCTTCTGTGTGTGTTTATCTTACCCCCTGTGATAAACATGCCAGGGGCGCTGGGCACCCAGGCCAGACACTGCACGGAGGCAGCAGCACTGGGGAAACTAAAGGTAGTGATGCAGCATAGAGACTCAGAGTCCAGCAGTCTAATGCCATTGTGCATGTTGGCCACCAGTAGGTAGTCTGTGCTGAGAGGGTCCCACTCCAGAGCTGTGATGGGGTCTTCCTCATCTGTGCCTTCTAACGACTCGGGCCGCAGTACGTGCTTTTGATTCTTTGAGCCTAAGGTGATGTAATTAAAAGAAATTCATGTTATTGTTCAGGTTAGACCTGGGCACTATTATCTCTTTCCCTGCCATTAACACGATTGACACAACACTTTCCGGCCATGGACGAGTTTTTCAGGCAATCCATGTTTTCACTGGATACAGTAGAGGGAACAGATAGGCATCTTCTAAGATAGTGCAGCAACCACGGATCCAAAAACAAACGAAGGAGGAGCGGATAGAAGACTGCTTACATGCAATAAGCCAATGTGATTATAATAATAATAAGCTGGAATAAAATGTTTTTTTGTTTGTTGGTTTGTTTAAAAGCAGATGCTCTGTTCTTTCTTATGGTATATTGACTGTTTACACATTCATCAAGTTTAAAATGAAAGTTTAGTGAATATGATGGAGCTGGCTCTTTAAAAGTGCTGGCGGGAAAAGAGTCGATAATATGAACTGTATCTAATCTGGATATAGTTCATATTATTAGTTATATTATTGTTGTTTTTAAATCTCTGTTGATGTTATGTTAGATTTTTTTATATGTTTTATTAAAGGAAAAGTTCACCCCAAAATGTAAATTCTGTCATCATTTACTCATTCTAATGTTGTCCAAAAACCTGTATGACTTTCTTTATTCTATTCTACAATCAAAGAAGATATTTAAAAAATGTTTTTGTCCATAAAATGGAATTCATTGATCACCAAAATTGTTAATTTCCTGTCATGATTCCTATCTTGTGTTCCCCTGTCTTAAGGACTTTTAAGTTGAAGTGTTTTCTGTTCCCATTGTTTCTGTGTTGTCTTATTTCCTGTTTCCCTTGTTTGCATTAGCTTCCTTGTTTGTTACAATAGCAACCCTGATTAGTTCTTTATTGTTCCCTCAGGTGTTCTTGTTTCCTTGTCATCTTGTAAGGTTCCCAGTGAATATATAGCCCTGTGTTTTAGTCAGTCGTTGACATTGCTGTTTGCATTCCTGTTCAGGATTATGTTCCTGCTCCCTGGTTGGATTATCTTTGTTTATGTTTTTCTTTAATAAACATTTTCTGTATTTCTGTCTTTGCCATCGATGTAGCACTAACCAACATTTGTCAAAATATATTCTGTGTTCCGCAGAAGAAATAAATGCATAAAGGTTTGGAATGACATGTTCTTAGCATTAACAAATAGAGTTAACAGTTACGGTACCTGGTTGAAAGACGGACAGACTGCCATCAGTGTGTCCAAACACCACTTTTCCCTTCTTCAATGGATGCCAGCGGAACAGGCAGATATCCGAGAGGAAACTGTGAGCCTCCTTATGCACAGTGACTCCTGAGTCAGGCCCAGAGATGGACCATATGTACAGAGGACCCCGGTGGGATACGAACGCAACGCTGTCACCTGCATTCCAGCACCAGCTTAGAGAAGCTGGGATACCTGGCAAATATCCATTTAGACAAGTTTAAGACCTCACACGAAAACAGTTATTAAAATATCTAAGAATTGAGTTAAAAATTTTCAGTCTGAGAAAAACGTGCATTTTGAGTGGTGTCTTAAAGAGACACATACTGTCAGGTGGAATATGTGTCTTGAGCTGGTGTGTATTTCTTAGGACACAGTAGGTGTGTGGGCAGTGGTACCTTTGGTGTTATCTAGCCGTGTAATGGCCTTCTGCTCGGCCACGTTCCAAATGATGAGCAGGTTATCAGCACTGGCACTAGCAAACACTTCAGGGTTGTGTGGACACCACGATATAGCCGTGATTGTCTTCTTGTGTTCAGACATGATCGCTCGCAGCTTAAACTCATTATATATGTGATCAAGCTGGAAAGACACAATTCAATCAGTTAAACAACATAAAAAGTCACATTAGACTACATTTGTAGGTTGTAAAAAGGTTAGTTCACCCAAAAATGAAAATTGGATATTTTTAATGAAACCTGAGAGATTTATGTTTCTCCATTTAAAGTCCATTCAACCAAAACTTTGAAGAAAGTTTCAACACAAATTCAACTTGAATTCTGTCAACGATCTCTGTCAACTTTGTATTACAACTTTATTACTTTATTACAACTTTATTACAACTAATTAAAATGAATAATGTAGTTAATAGTCTCTTATTTGCCTGTTTAGCTGAGCCATTCATAGAACAAACAAAACAAACCCTGACAATTGATAAAAGAATATATAGACACTTTATAATCTTATTAGATGATTAGATAATTGCATTTGAAAGATTTCACTTTCAATAAAAAAATTGCAATAGATCTGTAAAAGGTGTTTTTATGCATGTTTGGCCCGGGGATTTGTTGCATTTACACTGTTCTGACCACAAGGGGTCACCATGGAGACGAGCGTCAGATTGTTTCGAAGCCTCGATCTGCCCACCACTATGTAAAGGTTAGGGGTTGAGTTATGAGGCAAGGACTCATTGATGCAGAGAAAATGGGTTTTATGGGGAAAAACAAGACTGGCATCTAGACACTATAAAAAGATCAGGCAGGGCACGAACAGTACATAAGACAACGAACTGACACAGAACTGATAATACAAGGGCTGAATCCGAAATCGCCCCCTAAACCCTCATTCACTATTCCCTACTTTAGTCCACTAATACTGTTCACTTGAAGGAGTGGACACTGAAGGACACTGAAACTGACACAAGACTAGACCAAAGTGTCAAGATCCAGACACCATGCCTCGAACATGCAAGACACAGACATAAGAACGCACTGCCCAGAGAAAAACCCCAAAACTGTGCGCTCACACAAACACGAAACAAACACATTCCGTTCACCATATTTGTTGTGCTCTATATGTATATGCATTGATCATCATTTATTACTCTCATTGAAACTCTCAGGTTGCATAAATAATATCCTCATTTGCGTTTCGAAAATAAACGAAAGTCTTATGAGTTTGGAACGCCATAAGGGTAATAAGTAAATGACAAAATTTTAGTTTTTGGGTGAACTATCCTTTTAAGTTAATTTTGTCAATAAAAAAGGAAAGAGCAATTTACTTTATTAACAGTCCATCGTTTAGTCTACTATAATTCATATTCAAACAGTTTGCACTTACTTGGTACACATATATAGCGAGCGTGGCACAATACGCAAACCTGTCCCCACTGGCGGCACACACGTCTTTATTCCAGGGCTGACATCCAGCGGCCAGCAGGCCAACCTGCTTCACCTGAGACATTTTTACCTGGACAAAGAGACAGTAACGGCAATAAGGATCTGTGATGTGGTCCATTGGTCTCAGCATTTATAATAAAAGCACAGTTGTTGCAGTTGTGAAAACAGACATTAAATTTGGCACGGAAATAAATTTCACTTTATCTAAAAGCATGTTATTGATGTTACTGTGAACGATTTATCCATGCATGTTTTTAACTTGATCTTCTAGTGATGTATGTCGAGTCGACTTCATTCATTTAATGTTTTTTTTTATTAACAAAGTTCAGGAGGAGCACGTTCAGTTAATCAACTGAATTAGCATGACAGGAAGCATACAGTCTCATACAAGCACACATACCTCTGTCCCATGACAGTTTTCAAGCATCCCTCCAGTTTTCCAGCCCTCACCTCGGACAGCATGCCAAATACGCATAACCTTTACACTATCTGAAATCTGCTTAAACCCGCCCTATTCTTACAATCAACTACAATGTCCATTCAATCAACAACAGATAGGTAAACCATGTCCCCACCCTACATTTTTTTCCTTTTTGGAATGGATAAACCATTTCACTCAGATGTACATCACAATACGAAAGAAAAGATTTACCACTACTGTTATATTGCAATTTTAACACATCTAATTAGCGTTAACTTGACTATAATAACTAGCATCTTACAATAAGCTACATTTTATAAGACTGAAAAACAAACAAACCAGATTGTACTGTAACTGTGTGAAATCTTTAGATAAAAAAAAAAAAAAAAAAAAACAGACCACATTGTTCTCTCTCTCTCTCACAACTTTTTGGGCCCATTCATGTGAAGTAAAAAAAACAAAAAAACACTTTCAAATGCATGTCTCAAGACACCTGCATTCTGTTCCATTCCGCTTGCACTGCGCCTATCTGTTTTTGAACGCAAGAACGCGTCCTGTGAGAGCGGTCCCTTAGGGTGACACTAGCGAGAAACAACCCTCTGTTTGATCTACCTCTCTCTTCTTTACATTTGAAGTGATAAGGCTACACCAGATGACTTAATGATCGTCACGCAGCTCCTACCTTTGGTTCATTGTGATATTTGCTGAAACAGCACAGGCTTTCCATGTCTGCTATCCTCTCGCCTTGACAGACGCAAAGCCAAACAGGGCTCTGCAATAGCGACTACAAGATAGCAATTACACTGTTGCCCAATGTGTGAGTGCATGTAAAAATGGGGGTAGAGAAAGAGAACATGCTCATTGACTGGTGCAGGCTGCTCGTGTGGGAGAGGTGGCTGGAGACGAGAGTGATGGAACAGCTCCCGCCAGTAGCCAGGCAACAGCAAGATCCCTTCATTTAAACTCCCTCACTTACACCCCTCCCTGACATACACGCAACCACACACCTCATCTCACCCCTGCACAGCCTCCTCGAAGGTGTTTATGCTGCTCCCTTTTGCCTGATGATTAACATGCTCCTCTGTCCGGCATGTATACACGACCACAACACAACACATGTCACATGCACAAACTTACACAGCCTACATTGCACATACTGCAAGGTAGTGCACTGCAATTAGAGGGAAAAATCGAATTGTGATTTTACTGATAAAAATGTACATTTAAAATGTGATAAAAAACAGGTTTGCTGTGCTTGTTTATAGGGCCACACAATTTGGGATTACACAAATGTTGTGATTATATATCAAAATCGCTATAAAAACAAACAAACAAATAAATAAATACTAATAATTATTTTTATTGTTATTATTACTAAATAAAAATAAATTACTAAATATACAAAATATAATAATTCGTAATTTCTTCATTTTTCAGATGTTAAAACATAACATTTTATTTTTGACGGAAAACTGCAGGAAGCCCTTAAAGCATCTCATTTGTTGATAAGCTTCTAAACTCTGGAATAGCCTTTTTGTGGCTAAGACTCTCTCTCTCTCTCTCTCTCTCTCTCTCTCTCTCTCTCTCTCTTTAAATCTAGATTAAAGACACATCTCTTTAGCCAAGCGTTCACACATTACTTCTCACTAACTTGTACAATGTACTACAATTATATCTGATGAAATATACCAAATACACATGATCATTTTTTTTGCTATGAACAGCAGCTACACAAATTGTTCTTCTTTGCTTTCCATGTTTTCAGGCGAATCGATCCAAACAAAGATTTCAGATGACAGCAACTTTGGATCGACACGCAAAACTTGAATTAACCTTATATTGTAATATTGTCCTTATAATATTGTAATATTATCCATATAGTGTAATCATTATGAGCACAAGTCGGAATTGCTGACTAAAGGCCCGTTCAAAACAACTACATTAGCATCCACACCAGCGCACTAGGCCTATATTGTTCGTTTATTCTAAGCGTGTGCTTGTCTGTCACTTTAAATGCTCAAACTTGTTACAGCAGAATGGATTTTGATTGGCTGTCAATGTTTTTATCGTTCATCAGCTGGACAAAGTCGTTCTGAAAGTGGTTCCAACAATATTGTTTCTCTGAGCTGTTATCGTTTACCCTGGAAATCCAGAGTTCTCGCGAGAACACAAGTTGAATTTGCTCAGCGAGTTTACTCTGGCGTCAAGTAATGATGCTCATTAATACCCTTGTATCCGAGCTGCACCAATCACATCGGGTTATCTGACATAGGTGGGCCAGAGGTGAGCTAAACAGATGACAACAGCGCCGTGACGTCGAAGTCATTAGTAAACATTGCAAGATGGCTATGGATGAACACCAGTTGTTTGAAACGGCTTTGTTGAACGAGTTAAAACTTGGCTTTTTATCTAAAAGAGGAACAGAAAATGGCGCTTGAATCATTCCTTTGCAAGAAGGGCGTTTTTGCTGTTTTGCGAACCGGATACGGCAAGAGTCTAATCTACCAGTTAGCTCCGCTGGTAGCTAAGTGTATGGGGCTTGTTGTGATTGGTCGTAGTGTTATCCAATTGCGTGCAGTGAGATTTTCAAATGCATGCTTGGTGCCGCCCCTCGAGCTGGGCGATTTTCATTAGTCGATGCCAGACCATTAATCTATCAGATTTAGATCTGGATTTCCAGGCTAGTTATCGTTATAGCTGTGGTGTGATCTCTGCTATTATTTAATACTGAGAAAGATTTTTAGAACTATATCTTAATCATTATCTTTATAGTTATCTTCCTTGTTAGCTTAACTGATACATGATGTTAACTCACCACATAACATGGACTATATTATAGCATATATTACTGCCTAATCTCTGGCTGATAACAAAATCCTTCTTAAACTGGAACATTGAAACAAGATTTTTTTGTAAAGCTGCTTTAAAACAATATGTATTGTGAAAAGTGCTATACAAATAAATAAACATGAATAAGCACTTTTATCACAAGTATGGGAAGAATGTTGGTGCACATTCCCAAATGCACACTAAAGCGACCCAAACTCAGATGCAGAGATGGAGTTTGTCTGGAACAGCATTTACTGTGAACCAAGCCGCTCTGAGACTGCAAACATTGGAGGATAATGAGCTGCTCGTATAAGAATATAATGCCGCGCTTCACACTGAAACACACAGCAAATATATTGATTAAATCACAGCATTTGCAATTTGATAATGCTGCTAAACCATATCGCTATTAAATCCATTCATCGCATAATAAGCTCCATTCAAATCATTTAGGTCTTCTGCAGTAAAAATGCATTGTAAATGCAAATGCAGAAAAATATAATGAGATGTCTGAGAGACAGGAGATCAAATAGTGGGTGATCTTTGAGAAATGTGTTTGTGTGTTCATCTATGATTCCGACCTTAGACCTCCAAATGCCACCAAGATCGTGACCAGCAGAAGTTTGGCTTTGTTAGTGATTTCACCCCCACAACACCTCCTACCCCTTCGGCTGGGCTGCGGGGGAGAGCGTGAGTGAAATGTAGACAGAGCAAAACACACGCAGAGGGAGAGCGAGAGATGGGCCACTCATGAAACCGTTTCCTAGGCGATGAAGACTAACTCCAAGAGGCGGTTGAGATGAAGTGGCAGGAGCTCTGCTGGAGAGGGCGAGAGTGCCGGCCAGCATCAAACATCCTACACCTGGGTAACACGCAACGCATCGACGTACAGCCTACGTTTGCTCCCACACTACGAACATATGCGTGAGTAACTTCTGTGAGTCACGCATGGCCCATTCATCTACACTGAAAAAACATTTAGAACATTAAAATAATGTTACAAATGCAAAACAATCTTATAGATAAAGTTTCTGACATAATGCTGCACAAAAGTAAAGTCCTTGAGAAAATTGCCTCATGGCTATTCATTTACAAATAGCACTGAAATGAGATCTGTAATAACATTTGCATAATTTAGATAGCTCGGTAAGTGCCTCCCTTTCATTACGGACATAATAGTACCTACATGCTTATCTTTGTTTACTCCAATAAGATGAAAATGAACACATAGCCTGTTGTATATATATAACTGGAGCCTATTCTCTGCAGAATTTTTGAAAGGGTTTCATTTATATTGAGACAGCATTGCAGCCAAATGACCACAGAAATCATATTGCGTGCCACAGACTGCCGTTAAGTCATTTTCAATGCAAGCCTGACACAGACACTGTCCATTATCATGCCCTCCATATAAATCTATAAATAGACCAGAATGTCCAGGCTTTTATTGTGTGATAATAAAACAAAACCCACAACACCTAGACCAAAAACCATGTCTGTAGGTTAGAGATTGTCACTATCAACCCAGAAACAGGTCCGCTTTTTAGAATGAAAGCACTTTAATTGGTCCAGTTCAGGCAGTTGCTGTAGGGTTCAACTGACCTAAAAGTATGTAGCCTATATATAGGTTCCAAAAAGTATTTAATATATTGAGAAATTATATTGTTTTTACTTCTTTTGAATATTGATGGAGCAGCATAATTCTGTCATGACAACTCTCAGAGTGTTTGGCATGGTAATGGATATGAGAATGAATGTTGATATATTTGGTCTTGGTTGAATAGATCTGTTATGCTGCTGCTGCTGCAGAGCAAGTACGGGATTTGCTATAACCAATACATACAGTACATGACACGCTGCTGTGAGCAATCAAGACATGTTGCTGCTGTACAATAGACCGTACATGTACATGTATTACCCATAGCAGATCAATAAAGGTGGAGCTGGGGAACACGTAACCTCATTGGCTACTGATACGGCTGGAACCAATCAGCTGTGTCCTATAGAGAATGATATGATTGCAAGCATTTGAGTTAAGGACCTATTAGCCTGTGCTATCAAGAGTTTCATTACATAACTTTGTATTTGTAAAAAGTAGAAGTTTGTTTTCAAACCTATAGATCGTTTGTTTTATTCCGAAACAGTATGTTGCATTTTCTTATTGGTACAGTTGGCTTTCACAAGGCAACCTTTCAAAGCGTACCAAAATGTGTTCACGCAAGTCTCTTGTGAGTAACTGTCCTCTTATTGGGCAGAGTTTCCTCTGCGTCACCCATCAAGATGATTGACAAGTTCGCTCCATGAGCTTATTGTGGCTTTATTTGTAACTGTTGAGACAGAAGCAAACACTAGACGAATGTAGCCGTCATTCCCGCTGTTAAATTATATGCAAATTCAAACACGCTCTCTCTGGGTCTCCCAGCGCTGTCTAGAGGTTAACGTGTTCACATAGCCTATGCCTAATCAAACAGAACCAAGGGAGAAAACACACCAGGTTCCGAAACAAACGGTCGGGTATGAAAACACACTGGGCTCGTTTGTTGCGGTCCGAGCCCTTGCTCGATTGTTCCCGGCGCCCCCCGCAGCGTTGGTCTGGTTTCACACTCAGCTTTATTCTATCGAGCCCTGGTGCGCTTGTGTGCTTCTTACGTCATCGGAAATGTGCACGGCGTGTGATAGAAAACAGAACGCGGGTCAATATGTTGTGAGTGAACAACACCGGTTTACTGTGTGTGTGTCGCATAAGGTGGCTTTCTGCTGCTTGCAAACTGACTCTTTTGAGGAGACAGTGGATTTCCATTAAATTGTTGCCCTGATTCCACGCGCTATGCGCAAATACACTGCAGGCTCACTCTCGCTCGTATCCAAGGTAAATCATCAACACTATCATCCCTTACATGTGTTTTAACTAAATACATCATAATCAGCTAAAACGCATGTGCAGGTTACTTTACTTCCTGAACAAGTGCGCACATTAATACAGTAATACTGGTCAATAAAACAAAATGCATTTGATTATAATTAACATGACAATGTGTACAAAACTAAAATAGCCTAAATTCACGTTTATTTTTACGTATTTGTCAGTTTGAGGTGTCGTTGCCATAACGTGTTGCCATGGGTTGCGTCACTTGCCTGTGTCTTGCTTCGGACTTGACTGAAGGGGTCAGTGTCCGTTTTCCAGGGTCTAAAACTCCGAAGTCGTGTGGACGGCAGGCGTAACCACCGTAGCAAAAGTTATGCGTTTTATAATGAAAATGCACTAGTGTAAACGTAGGTATTCCACAGTCTGCTCGGGAAACGATGCTCTTGAGCCAAATATGGTTCTTTCAGTGAGTATCACAAAGTTACGTCACTGGAACGTTATTTGGCATGTTGCTGCGACTAATATGGTCCTTTGATGTTATGTCCTCACAACATGCCAGTTTACATGTCTGTCCATGCAAAATTACATGACCAGACGAATTTACATTTATGAAGTGATCTGAATCTGTGTCGTTGAAACTATGTTAATTGACTACAAATTACTGCACAAAACCAGCACCAAAAGTAGCATAAAATTTATGCAGTAGCATTTAATGGTAAGTAGTATTCAAGTCACTTGTATTTAGTCTATATTGATACACCGTGGCTTTTACCATTTGATCAAACTATCATAGTTGGTTAAATGAAGCCTAGGCTTACATGATGTTTTATTAACAAAGTTCGGGAGGAGCACATTCAAATAATTGATCCAATTATCACATCATTCCAACCAGCTGTCAACAATCAGTAATCAACATGTCTATCCAATCAGCATGAGTGGAGACATATATATATATACACTCATTTGACTCACCAATGTTCCTCGACAGTTTTTCAGCATCCCTCCACCACCCTGTCTCCTCACACTCGCCTGGTTACTTCCTAACCAGCAATACGGGGGGGAGTACTCTGGGTTCGGGCCCAATATCCGAGCTCGGAGCCCTCTCCCCGGACAGCACGCCAAATATGCATACCATTTATTCTATCTAACTTATTTGTAAGTGTGAACTTGTGAAATGCATATTATGTGAAGTGTAGGCTGACAACAACACGCGAAATGGTGACGTGAAAGGACTTTATTATTTTAAAGCTACAATATGATTTTTTTTTTTGCCACTAGGGGTCGCTAACCTCTTACAATAACAAAGGCGTAGATTGATGACGCAGTGATAAGCGGAATCATGGAAATTGCTGTCATGCTGATGGATCTTATAATGGATGAGTGAAAACATTCATGTTTTTTAACATGACTGTGGTATGAACAGTCTGCTAATGAGAGACAGATATCAGCACCACACGCGAGTCTCGCAGAAATAAAGGTATGAGGACATTTCATTCTTCCAAACTACCCGCAAGTGCTGAATTACTACTCACACAGGTCAGTTTATTGTGAGGTAACGCAGCGCTGTTTCACTTGGTCTAAGGTTACACTATCATACTAAACCGCATTTGAGTGTGTTGAAAGTTATAATTAGGGATGTCCCGATCAGGTTTTTTTGCCCTCGAGTCCGAGTCCGAGTCATTTGATTTTGAGTATCTGCCGATACCGAGTCCCGATCCGATACTTAATACATAAAAAAATAAAATAAAGAAGAGCGAAAAAACAGATCCAGGATGTTCCTTATTTTTTATTTAATTCACCTTATTTTAACATTCAACAACTCTTGAGGTTTTTGTGAGGTAGCTTGAACAATCAAGTAATAAATAAATTCTTCACTTTTGGACTTTAGTGCAACAGTAAATATAAAAAAAGTCTAATATATAAACAAATAGCACCTCAACTTAAAATACCCGGCAGGCATGTAAACAAATAAAAAATAAAAGTGCTACAGTGTTTGCAAAGCCAGTAATGTGCTTTTAGGAACTGCACTCCTAACTCTTACGCCGGTTTCACACTGCACTGTTAGCAGAGCGGGCAGTGCGTATTTTTTTCGCCGCCCATGTTAACAGATTAAACCAGGCTTTAGAGCATTCACACCGCGCGCGGAGGTGGTGCGGCAGTGCGTAGCAGAGCAGAAGTGCCGCGATCGTTTCGGCGCCAAGTCTATTTTTGCAGCGCCGCTTTTGCTGAATTAAAGTGACAATACATTGATCATGGCCAAAATACACCGCAGTTTTATCCAAAAAGTGCATTGATGATATCTATTGTGTTTTAAACAGTCGATCAAATGACCAACAGCAATTTAAAAAGAAAACAAATGTCCAAAAACAAACTTGTTGCCATAACAATAAAAACAAAGATGAACCAAAAGTTCTATGAAATTATTAATAAAATAAGCTTCTTGACAAGTCTTTTCTCTTACATGCAATTGAAAACGAAAAAAAAGCAATGCCAACTTATCCATTATAGAGTAGGCCTACTCTATCTGTAGCATACACAACCCGCGGTTCAGCCGCGCGTGACAAACGCTGCCAGTGTGAAAGCAAAACGCGCGTGTCCTGCTCCTGCTCACCATATGCACTGCTCCTGCGCTGCTTATGCTCTGCTAACGCGTGCAGTGTGAAACCGGCGTAACTCTGTGCCACCGCATAACTATGTGTTAAAAAATAATGAGAATATATATACATATATATCCGAGTCCTGATCGGGAGGTAACGTCCGATTCCGATCGAGTCTGAAAACACGTGATCGGGCCCGATTTCCGATCACGTGATCGGATCGGGACATCCCTAGTTATAATGTTATTCTATATGTTAGTTTGTTTGCTATATGAGACTAGCAGTAAGCTAGATCAACATTAGAATAACATACTGATCATATTCTAACATTTCATCATGTTGAGCTATATGACATTGCTTTGTTTTATGTACATTTGCTCACCTGTCTAATAAAGTACATGCAAGAGCGGTGTCTCTGCCAAGTCGTGAAGCTCTGTCAAGTCCAAGTTTGTCGCGGAAAAGGAGCTCTCGGCATCGCGAAAACGCCACGCCGATATTGATGCTAGTTTTAGTTCTCCTTTTGTCCCAAAGTCTGCTTGCCATGATCCATAATGTTTGAATGAAACAACAGTGTGCCGCTAAACATTACGCAATTGTCCACATCTGTCGCCATGGTAACTATGGCAGTACAAGCGGAAACCAGGGATAACCCAGATATTACGTCATTGACAGGCGACAAGGGACGGGCACTTTTTAAAATTGTGAATTTCTCTGAATTTACAAATTCTTGGAAACATTTAGGATAATGAAAGTACACAACTGAAAGAAATATATAACACTGTGCAAGTGGTTTTTGGATATTTTGATACAAATTCTTACATATTGTCCCTTTATTTTAACATTTTTGATAATTATGCAACAACAGTAATAATATATAGGCTAATAGTATGTACAGTACAGGTAACATATTTTTTTTTAAGTCTCTTATGCACATCGAGCCTGCATCATTTGATCAAAAATACAGAAAAAAAATTACAATTTAAAATAACGGTTTTCTATTTTAATGTACTTTAAAATATAATTTATTTCTGTGATGCCAAGCTGAATTTTCAGCAACATTTCTCTTCAGTGTCACATGATCCTTCGGAAATCATTCTAATATGCTGATTTATTATCAATGTTGGAAAAAGCTTAATGTTTTTTTTTGGAACCTGTTATACTTTTTTCAGGATTCATTGATGAATAAAAAGTAAAAAAGAACAGCATTTAATTAAAATAGAAATTATTTTATAAGTCTTTACTATCACTTTTTATTAATTTAGGCCTAACACAGTATTGCTGAATAAAAGTATTAATTTATTTCAAAAAAGAAAAATACTGACCCTGAAATTACTGAAATTACTGAACTTTTGAACGGTAGTTTATATTGGTACAAATTTTTAAACTCAGAATCCTGAAAAAGTATCAAAGGTTATAAGTATATTAAAATAGAAAACCATTCTTTTAAATTGTTGTAATATTTTACAATATTACTGTTTTTTTCTGTATTTTTCATCAAATAAATGCAACCTTGGTGAGCATATATATATATATATATATATATATATATATATATATATATATATATATATATATATGCCCCTTTTTTATATTTGAGCCCCTGCCCCTGAGGAACTCTTTCCTGGTTCACATTAGCGATTTTTACATGCCCCGTTCAGAACTAAACTGCCAGTGTGAAAGCGCGCTTAAACTCATGTAACTATAAAGGGAGTCAGGGGGGCTAAAGGTTCACAGAGGACTATTGAGATCATGTAAATATAGGGGCAATACTGATATGGAAAATGCAAATATCTTGATATAACATGATAGTTTAGGTAGGTCACACTATGACCTGCACCATCTTTCTCATTTCCCATTTATAATCAAATACTCTTCACCCTGCCACATCTTTAATTACTTAATCTGCAAATCTTTTCCTCTAAAAAGCCCATAGAGACTAGGCTCTACGATTCCCTAAGGACAGTATAAGCACTCTCCTGAATCTGACTGTGATTGCATCAAACAGTTCTTCTATGATATAGCCTAACAAAGATGACACTTTCCTACCTTAAAACAAACTGATTCATACAACTAACTTTTGAGTATCAGACTAACCACTTCAGCAAATGGCAGCAAATGTTGGTTTGGTGGGTGATGTGATGTTTGTTTACAACATCAACTTTATCTAGTCTCATCCATGCTAAAATATTGTATTAGAGCTCAATGAAAATGAACTGTATAGGCTACATCTTGGGGCTCCAATAACTTGGGGACTTTTACCTCAAATACTGTGCTTGCACGTATTTGGCTGTTCCTGAATAACAAAGTCCTAATTTTAAGAATCCAAAAATATGACAGTTTCAGGGATTCTTATTAGCTACATAAATCCACAATGTTTTATAAATAATAACCATATGTTCTAGTTCAAATTGCCTCCAAACTAGCCTTTACGCATTGTCTGCAATGTACTCATAGATCAGACATTGCAACAAACAGGTGTTTAGGAAAGTACTGTGTTTTTTTCTTTTTCTTTCTTGTTGCTATTGAGTGTTTTGGCAGAAAATAACATCAAAAGGGCGTATAGACCCGCTGTACCCTATCATGAAAAAGATGGAAGACAATAGCAGCCATGTCTCTTATTGTCTGCAGCACCAAAACAAAAGCACCAAAGCTTTTCATAAAACAGCCCATGCAGCTGGAGCTAACTTGAGTGAACTTTAAAGCAATGAGAAAGTTTACATTTAGAAGGTAAATAAATCAAGAGACACATAGGCTACTGCCCTAAGAAAGTGATCATATTTAATGTTTTGTTAAAGCTTCGTGTATTAACTGTCAGCATTGGTTTGCAGCAGAGATGAAACATGATCTAAGTGCAGCAGTCTTTATTTCGAAATAAACTCCAATATTCACAAAACAGAATATTAGGAATAGGAACAAGGATCAGGAACAGAACAGAACAGAACTAACTGAGAACTGAAAGACACAGCACAGACAGCAAAGGAGAGGAGCTAATTAACTAAACACACCTGAACAGAACTAAACCAATCAGTGACCCTGGTGACAAAACATGCTGGGAAAGCGAGAGAACTGAACTAATTAACAAACTGAAAACCAACCTAGAAACACAGATGAGCACAACAGATCAAAAATCAACTCTAAACGTGAACATACAAAACACAAAACGTGACATTAACAATGCAAATGTTACTGATTCCCAGCTTTTTGTCTTGCGTATCTTGGCCAATATTAAAAAAAAAAAATTATGCAAGTGTATTGCACCACACAAATACAGAGCCAATACTTAGAATTATGATGATTATTTCCCTGAAACTAAACGACATTTTTTTTTTTTACGCACTGACAGCCATATAAATTTAATTGTAGGTTTTACAAAGCAAACAATCAACTAATGTCATGCTACTGCTATAAGAAACTTACTACAGTAAGTACTGCCATACAGTCCCACCCTCTCTGCATGGGGCCTAAAGAGGATAAAAAAGATTGGGGATTCTACATATCTAATCTTTTCCTGTCCATGAGGATCTTCACATGCAGAGGTTGTTTTTTTCCTGTCAGATACACTATGACCTGCACCATCTTTCTCATTTCCCATTTATAATCAAATACTCATCACCCTGCCACATCTTCAATTACTTAATCAGCAAATCTTTTCCTCTAAAAAGCCCATAGAGACTAGGCTCTACAATTCCCTAAGGACAGTATAAGCACTCTCCTGAATCTGACTGTGATTGCATCAAACAGTTCTTCTATGATATAGCCTAACAAAGATGACACTTTCCTACCTTAAAACAAACTGATTCATACAACCAATTCAACGAACACACAAATAGACTAACTAACATGAATAGTGCATGAGGTCTCATCACTTGTTCCATAAGTGGGGCAACGTGTCAAGTGGATATCTATGATGATCTGCATGGCTCCATGTCGAATCGCACCTGTCTCAAGAAGCCTGAGTCCTGCTTGTCCTGCATCTTGGCAAGAGAAGCTGATTATGTATCTAGTTTCTCACTGGGTCTAATCTGCCCAGCACTGTCTGCTCATAATCATAATGAAATCTGTGATGAGGCATAATAGACCACTGTCAGCACTAACAGCCTCTTGTGCATTCCCACAATGACAGTCCACCTGGAGTTCTCCCAAATCACACTAAAAAGTTACAGTACAAACAGCACAAAATAATCAGAATACTAGCCTATTTGTGTCTGCTTTTTAACGGCAGTTGTGAATTAAATAACTCTCAGTACATGTATTTCAATAGGAAAGAAAGGACGTGAAACACCATTCTAGGTTCTTTACAGTGCCAATTTTTGTTCTGCACCGAATGTACGGACAACGATGAGAACAGTGCGTTAGCAGGGTTGACAAAGTATTTTTTTTTAAAGCAGCACATGTATCCAAATGTCTCGCTCTGTGGGAAATGTAGCGAACATTGCGTTGAAAACAGGAGTGAAACGTGAGCATGAAGCTCGCTTACCTCTCCCGATGTCCGTTGGATGGACAGCGACTTGGTGCTGAGATTAGGTGTATCGCTGACGGAGAAACACTCGCTTCATGTAGTTTGGTAACGCTGCTTCCGAGTCATTGCGACGATTGGGCCATTTCAAACTGACGTCACACGCTGTCCCTGTTTTTGAACGCTGATTGGTCATTTTATTAATCAATCAAAGCAAATCATAGATAATCCATGTAATCTTCACTCGGGGAGGTGCTCAGGTGCCTGTGCTTTCTTGTATTTGTAGTCCAAACGGTTGGTCACCTAATTGTTGAAACAAAACAAAACAAAGGCATTTTTGTGAAATATGGCAACCGTTCAATGAAACTGCTTGCGGCTGACATATTTGTCTGTGAGGGGTGTGCAAGGCAGGGAGTATGATGCATTATTAATCTACCAGCCTTTTCACACAGAGATTCAGTTTCATTTGCGGACTTTCACCCCATGCATGTTATCGCTTTCTGCGCAACACATTGGCAATAATAACCCTTAACGGTATTGGATAGCCTATCCGCTTTATTGTGACTGCGTATAAAAGGCGTATCATGTAGCCTACTGCTAAAAAAGACAATAAAGAGTCCATTCAGTTATTCAAATTCAGAGTGCAACTCCTGTAATCTACCAGCAGAGGGAACTGCTAACCTTGTTCATATCGTTTTGTGAGCCATAGGCTACACATCAAGGTGTGTACGGAGTAAATACGATGCAATAAAAAAGAAACGGATATTGTCGAATTAAACACACATAACACTGCATGTAGGCTAAGGCTTATATACCTAGGACACCGGCTTCCCACGGGCATGGAAAAACCGGAATTATAACCTGGAAAAATAATGAATTCAGCAATGTCATGAAAATAGCGTTTTTTTTTGTTCAAGTTATGCTCAGTTTTAGGCCTGTATATTTAATCGATAAGAGAATGTTGTTACCACGACAAAATGATCCTGTTGCGATAGCAATTAATATGGCATGGCCAAAAAAAAAAAAAAAAAAAACGCCAAACCGTTGCACTTGAGTAGGCCTATCTAGGCTACAGTTAGTCGTGATGCCTATGATGGCTGAATGGTTAACTACATTTGCTTGAAGGAAAAATAAATATGGAACTTTATGGCCTACATAAATAAAGAAGTAAATTGTTAAATAATTACAGAATTAATAATAAACTTTCCTAAAATGTGAGTTTGTTTATTTATTTATTTAGACTTTTATACCATACGAAGCAATACAATCAAATTTATTGTAACTTATTATACATTATAATTTATTAGTTTATATAAGAGACTCGAGCAATCTCAGTTGTAAAATAATATAGGCTATTTAAAATCTATTTTGGAATTATTATTATTATTATTATTATTTTGCTTTTAGGCCTTGCTAAAATGTATTTATGTTCATGAAATTGATCAAACAATATGCCATTGATTGATAAGTTTCCCCGTCCGTTTGTGATCGTGACGTCACTGCATTAATATACGGACGAACGCGCTACCAGCTCCCTGCGTCTAACTCTTGAACTGGACTTTTCCAGCGGTGTCGAGTCTTAAACATGGGTAAGTCATTGCTTTGTCGTTTTAACGGAGATCGAGAAGACGACTTCAAAAAGTCGCCGAGGAGAACTGAGGTGTGTGAAGTGCAAGTACGACAACTCAGTAGGGGGAATGACAGAATGTTAAGGTTTAGCTAAGTTTGTTTCTATTGCATGTAAACATATTGTCATCCCATCACAGCTTCGGCCGCTATGTGATGCAACTGTTTTGATTCAACAAGTTTCTATTTACTAAGAGAAAGAGCTGAGAGTGTTTCATTCACAAAGCAAGCTTAAATATACTAAAATAATAGCTTACTGAAAAATTGCAATGTTTGTAATACTTATTTGCATATTGTTTCGAATCTGTATGACTCTCTATCACACAGCCTCAGTCACCGTACACTTTCATGCATATTTTCTTAATACATTGAAAGTGAATGGTGACTGTCATTCTGTAACATTTCTTCTTGTGCTCATTCGAAAAATTCATACATGGTTGAAACAATATAAGAGTATGTAGTCAGTAAATGATTGATTTTTCATGTGTTTTCTGGGGGGGGGGGGGGGGGGGGGGGGATTTATTACTTTTAAGAAGAGGAAACATATGAGGCATATGCACTTTATTAATCATAGTAATTTATACAATCACATTAAAATTGTATCCCTTTTTCAGTCTGCTATGGTGTAAGCATTGTATGTGGTATAAGCAAACACACAAACATTAAGTAGGCTGGCTGTTTGCCTATAAGCTCATAATCAGATAATGGTGATTTTACTGTACCTGGTGCAGACATCTGTGCCTTTTAATGCCGTTCAGACATTGAGTTTGCAGCAACATATTACAAACTACTTCCAAATGGTCGACAGACTATAGTGTTCTCAACTTTTTATCAGTGAACAGACACAAATTGACAAGTTTCCATACATTCCTTATTTTTTTTATTTTTTTTAAATTATGATTACCAAAGCTATGTAAACATGACAGAGGAAGATACTTATTGTCAGGAAACCTCATAAAAAAAATACAGGAAACCTTAGCATCACAAAACAAGTGAAAATAGATGTGCAGAAAGTTTCCTCACTTATCAAATGCACATTGTTTGTAATGTGCAGCAGTACTACTACTGACCAACTGCTACAGAATCAATCACAGCTCCTTTAAAACTTTTAGACCTGCTTCATTGCACAAATTGAATAGGCTCGATTTTTTTTTCTAGGCACAAAACATTTTGTTCTTATTATGTGTGTTTTAGATCTGGGTCTTGGCATTTGAAAAGCACTGCTGTTTTGGGGCTTTCACTTCATGCTCTGTTTACCAGTTATAGTTGGAATATGAAAAATGACAACACTCGTTTGTGCTGAAAAAAGACAGACTTTGTTGAAGCTCTCATTCATGGTGCTTGCTGATGGCCTGTCCCCTCTGTGTTCTCTCTAATATATGCATGGAGTCACATGAGGGATAAATAGCCACATTATGTCTCTCTGTTAGCCGCCTCCAAACATTCTCTTCTTGTGTGGGGGGCCTTTGATAATCCTGACAAGCGCCTCTGTTTTAGTGAGACTGCCCTCCCCTCCCACCACCCTGTTCTCACTCTCCTTTCACTGGTTGTCGGGTCAGTCTAATGAGCAGAACATGGGTTTGGGTTTATGGGGTTCAGGGACTTAAAGCTGGAATGCTGTCTCCTAGGCTGCACCCATGTCCTGTTACAGATGTCCAGTTGAAAGGTCAGCCAGTGCCTTTGGCGTGTGTATGTGTTTTTGTGTGAGGGTACAAGTGCAACGTGTGCCACTGCCACACCGACATCTTTTAAAATGAGGCGGTAGCAGAAACCAAGAGTCTGTATTATTGCCCATATGGTGATGAAGAGGAAGCTCAATATGTTTGTGAACGTATATCGTCTTCACGACGCAGCTGTTCAATTACTGTTTTGAATCACTGAAACAGTGCAGTGCTGGTAACATGGTAAAATGGTAAATGGTATTTAAATGGTATTTAAGTTTTTCAAAACCAAATCAACATGAATACAAAGATACATGAGTATGTTTAAATATGAAAGATTGTTTTAAACTAGATTTTAATTAAATTGTTTATTTTAGACACTCATATATGTGCATTGAGCCAATTAAAAGGAGCAAAGTTTTGCAGAAAACTAACAGAAATTGCTGATTTATGTGCATATTTTAACTTATTTTAATATATTCACTCAGCTGGTGAACTTAAAGGGATAGGTCACCTAGAAAATGAACATTTTGTCATTAATTACTCACTCTCACATCGTTCCAGAGTTCATCTTCGGAACACAAATGAAGATATTTTTGATGAAATCTGAGAGTTTTCTGTACCTCCATAGACAGATACGCAACAGACACTTTGACGCTTCAAAAAGTTCAGAAGAGATCATAAAACTCATCACAAAAAATTTTTTTTGAAGGCACTTGATCGCTTTATATGATGAACAGATGTAATTTAGGCTTTTGCTCGCATATAAACCTTGTTCAGCGAACATAAACAGAAGCTCAACCGAACCTGCTTGACACACGAGAACAAACCTCATTGGTCCTTGTGGAAGCCCTAATGTCCTAGCCTGGCTCCGCCCTCCTACGTACTTCCGCTCAATTTCATTTTCCTTCAGTAACTCCGTCTGGGATTGTGATGTATTCTTTGGTTTTCTCCGATCAATTTTTAACCGGTCCAATCAGCGAACAGAGGGAGTGGCTGAGAACGATGACGTTGAGATCGTGCGCTAGTTTGAGTTGACATACGTCACGACCAAACGTTAGCAATTGGTTATGGCAGATCCAGAGTGACTCTGGTCAGATCCAATAGTTTTAAACTTCAACAGAGTACTACAAGGAAGTTAACGCTTGTCAATGGAGAGAGGCCAGACTCTCTGTACAAATGAAATGTACGAGAGTCTGGTAGAACCAGGCTACTAATGTGCTGCGTAACACATGAGAATGAACCTCGTTGGTTCTTGTGGAAGCTCGAACGTGCTGCTTAACATGAGAATGAACCTCATTGGTTCTTGTGATGTTCAAAAGTGGATGCGTAACACACGAGAATGAACCTCATTGGTTCTTGCACGTCAAGCAAACATGCTTGAGCTTCCGTTTACCACAATTGATGTGTTGAGTTGATGAATGTTTAGGTGAATAAAAGCTTATCTGTTCATCATACTGTATAAAGGCGATTGTGTCTCTTCAGAAAATTTTAGACTAAACCGTTCAATTCATATAAGTTTTACTACCTCTTAATGAGCCTTTTGAAGTGTCAAATGTGTGGAGGGACAGACATTTGTGTTTTGTGTTTTCCGAAGATGAATGAAAGCCTTATGTTGGGGTGAACTAACCCTTTAAAGATCAGTTCACACCAAGAACGATAACAAAAAAGTAAAAAAAAAATCAGTTAGAACTACAATGACATAGAGGAACAGAGGAACAGTCACTTACAGAGCAGTGAGAGCAAAATCAATCTTCCTTTAAAATGTGCTGTGAGAATGTAACTGCAGAAGTGTGCATTAAACATAACATCGCCGTTACGCTAATATATAGTAGTTATCATTGTTATCTTTTTTGTTGTTAGTGTGAAAGGGCCTTAAGGCATGGAAAATCCATTGTTCCCTAATAGAAGAAGTGACTGTGTGGATATGGTTGCCCTTTCTTCCACTATTTCCTGTATGGAATGACAAAGTGAAAATTTCAAAAACAGACAATATATCCTCAAAGCTGGCCAAATCTGTGAAAACTATCCTACAAACCTGTATTTTCCTTTCTTTTTCCTCTTCTGAGACATGCCGTTTAACATTTTCCAAAGGAATAATAAACAGTCTTCACTCTTCAGAAGAGATGGAAGTTCAGTTAGGTTTGAACCACCCTCACATTTCCCTGTTTTCATTCCCCCTTCTGAGACTGAGGTTTTGATTTATTCTGGTTGAAAACAAATCTGCTGGCACATGCAATCACAGCAGTGGATCTTGAGGCTGTGAGTGATTTCTGTAGTGCAGTAAGAACCTTCCTCTTGAAATCCACCCACTGGTAGTTTAAGAGGAAGATCTGGAATTTCTGTGTCCCTGAGCAGCATTTAAACACCATGATCCCAGACCAGAATACAGGAAAATTGGGGAATGTGTTTGATAAAATTGTATTAAATAGACAAGTGACTATAAGCTCAGACTTGCACATGAATGTGGCTTTTTATAGTGTCCTAATAGCCATAGATCTTCTAAAATCATGCTCTTAAAAAGCATCACCTCTGAGGAGAACATAAGACAAAAATACATACATTTATTGATTAAACCCTGAGGGGGAACTGTAGGGAACTTAAGTCATTTTAAGAACTTTAGACACTTACGCAACTCTAAACCAGTAAAATAATAGTAGACATATCATGGCCTGCGGTGAATTCCCACAGTCTGTCAGTCTAGTGATGCAAGCCTTTAGTGGAAACTAGACCCTGGAGCAGTATCATATGCTAATGGGAAATACAGACACCTGTGCTGGGATCGCATAAGTCTTTTGCTCAGTAGTATTACGGTTAGTTACTGGTTTTAGTTTATGGCCAAAATAAATCAAATTTCAATGAGATGAAGATTGTTTTAAAGGAAACTCCATGCCAAAATGCACAGTGTAGTCGGTTGTATTGTTTTCTTTTATTGTATCCTGTTGTTCCATGTATCTTCTAGTTTTGGTATTTCTGATCTTAAAGGCTTTGGGTATAGCCAAGTATATTGTGCCCACTGTATTGTGACCAGGGCTCTATTAAATCCCCTGTGGAATCCAAGCAATGTGACGCAACCAACCTGACCTTTCAGTACAATAGCTACTGTAGCAACGCTCAGGGTCAGTTAAGTAACAAACACAATGGCAGATGTCGAAATTAAAGCTTCACATCTTGGGTCAGTGTTTAAACCAGTCCACAGATGAACAGTTATTCTTTAGTTTATGCTTGGGTCATATGTGCTTTTGAATTTCATTCTATCTACATACAGTATATAATCTACATTTCATTATTTATCTCCACGTACTACATAGGGTACAACAGGGCTAAAGGTGCAACGGGGTAAAAGGCACATTTGATTTAATTTCCTCTAAACCACTAGATGGCACAATAACTTGCCACAGCACTTTCCAAAACATCCGCTTTTAAAGATGCAGGTGGAATTTTGGCTGATCCTTGACACGATCCCGGGCAGCAGTGCAACGTTGATTCTGTGTTAGTTTGATCAAATATTTGATGTTTTTTAAAAAAAATGTTGTAGATTTATGTAGCAAATGAGAATCGCTAAAATTATTGAATATATATATATATATAGACAAAGGTCTTGTTAATGATTTTCAGTTTTGTTCTAATTAAAACAACAGTTTTTCAATAATGGAAGAATATGTAAAAGTATGGTATTTGGGATAAAAGGCGCCCCTGCTGTTGGTGAAAGGCACAATAATAAACAGCTGGCTGACTTTTCCAGTTGTGTATATATATATACAACTATACAAAAAAATTATTACAAAAAGGCAATGTCTTTTGTTAATTTTTAGACAAGTGATTTATCAATTTAACTGTGACAGTCGACTTGAAAACAAGTAACACATAATTTTTCTCATTTAAATCTAATTTCATTTCTATTGGCCAGGTGACATAAGGCAGTGGTTTTCAACCTCTCCTGCAGGGACCACTTGATAGGCCATGTTTCTGTTTTAACCCTGGAATGGCACACCTGATTCAATTAATGAGTAGTTTTTAGAGTAGGAAGAGTAGGAATTAGTCAATTAATCAATTAGTCAACTACTCATTAAGCCTTGAATAAACTGAATCAGGTGTGCCATTTCAGGGTTAAAACAGAAACATGGCCTATCAGGGGGTCCCTGCAGGAGAGGTTGAAAACCACTGACATAGGGATACATTTTTATATATATATATATATATATATATATATATATATATATATATATATATATATATATATATATATATATATATATATATATATATTGATTGATTGATTGATTGATTGATTGCAATCAAACACTATGGGGTGAAAAGCATTTTTCTGTGTGCCTTTAACCCTGTTGTACCCTATCATATTCTACATTGAATGCTTTAAAGGGGTTGTTCACTAAAAAAAATGAATTCTGTCATTATTTACTGGCTCTCTTGTTTGTCATAGCCAATATGAAGTATTTTTTTCAAGGGAATGCAAAAGGAGAATTTAAAGAGTCTTCAAAAGATACAAAAAATAACAAAACAGATCAATGCAATCTACATGACTACATTGACATCAAGCTTGATGGATCTATGACAAACAACAAGATTTAGGCAGAGAATAATAACTTCAGTATATTAACTTTTAATCACTTTTATAATAACTTTTAAAAACTTAATTCTATTCAGCACATAAAACTATCAAATCGGTTCAGTAGACATGGAATACACTCACCTAAAGGATTATTAGGAACACCTGTTCAATTTCTCATTAATGCAATTATCTAATCAACCAATCACATGGCAGTTGCTTCAATGCATTTAGGGGTGTGGTCCTGGTCAAGACAATCTCCTGAACTCCAAACTGAATGTCAGAATGGGAAAGAAAGGTGATTTAAGCAATTTTGAGCGTGGCATGGTTGTTGGTGTCAGACGGGCCGGTCTGAGTATTTCACAATCTGCTCAGTTACTGGGATTTTCATGCACAACCATTTCTAGGGTTTACAAAGAATGGTGTGAAAAGGGAAAAACATCCAGTATGCGGCAGTCCTGTGGGCGAAAATGCCTTGTTGATGCTAGAGGTCAGAGGAGAATGGGCCGACTGATTCAAGCTGATAGAAGAGCAACTTTGACTGAAATAACCACTCGTTACAACCGAGGTATGCAGCAAAGCATTTGTGAAGCCACAACACGCACAACCTTGAGGCGGATGGGCTACAACAGCAGAAGACCCCACCGGGTACCACTCATCTCCACTACAAATAGGAAAAAGAGGCTATAATTTGCACGAGCTCACCAAAATTGGACAGTTGAAGACTGGAAAAATGTTGCCTGGTCTGATGAGTCTCGATTCCTGTTGAGACATTCAGATGGTAGAGTCAGAATTTGGCGTAAACAGAATGAGAACATGGATCCATCATGCCTTGTTACCACTGTGCAGGCTGGTGGTGGTGGTGGTGTAATGGTGTGGGGGATGTTTTCTTGGCACACTTTAGGCCCCTTAGTGCCAATTGGGCATCGTTTAAATGCCACGGCCTACCTGAGCATTGTTTCTGACCATGTCCATCCCTTTATGACCACCATGTACCCATCCTCTGATGGCTACTTCCAGCAGGATAATGCACCATGTCACAAAGCTCGAATCATTTCAAATTGGTTTCTTGAACATGACAATGAGTTCACTGTACTAAAATGGCCCCCACAGTCAGCAGATCTCAACCCAATAGAGCATCTTTGGGATGTGGTGGAACGGGAGCTTCGTACCCTGGATGTGCATCCCACAAATCTCCATCAACTGCAAGATGCTATCCTATCAATATGGGCCAACATTTCTAAAGAATGCTTTCAGCACCTTGTTGAATCAATGCCACGTAGAATTAAGGCAGTTCTGAAGGCGAAAGGGGGTCAAACACAGTATTAGTATGGTGTTCCTAATAATCCTTTAGGTGAGTGTATAATACAATCATATATCAAATGGACTACTTTAATGGTTCCTTTAGTGTGTTTTTCTCTAATTTTTGGTAAAGATTTGTAATTGCTGACTTAGTGAATTAGAATGTCTGACTTACTGTGTTTTTTTAGGACACACACACACACACACACACACACACACTCACTCACACACACACTGTTCTGCTTTCTTAGCTCTAATAGACTTGCCTGTCTCAAGGTGTGTAGGTGGAATTCAGAACAAGCTAGGTTTATAGCATTTTGTCAAACTCCTTGTCTATTTGACAAGCCTTGTCAACGAGTTACCATGAATTACAGTCTTTGCACTTTCTTTCTGCCAGAGAAAAATATTATGTCTTTATTTATTTTAAATGTCATATTACTACTTTTCAGCTTGCATTATATGTGATTGTTCACATTCACTCTGTGCACTATATAGAGAATTGTATCACACAGCGTTAGAGAGTTTCTTTGTAGCTTCTTAATGGGATGATATCACACTATTATCTCTTAATATGTAGTTCAATCTGTTGTTTATGTTAAAGCAGAGGGGAGTCATAAGCACAGGCATGCTAATTATCTGTCCTTTCTGTTCCCAATATCTTGTGTTGATGCATATGATTCACTTGATTGAATTTGGAAAGGAATTATTTCCCCTGAGAACCGTGAATGTGGCATCTTGCAAGCAGGAGGAGGATAGATAAGCAAAACATGTCTTAGTACAGAATTTTTCTGCATGTCACTTGTTGCAGTGTCTGATCCAAATACCAAACTGACCTTAGAACAAGACATAACTTGTGGAATCAAATAAATAAGTTATAAATAGCATAAGTTGGTGGACCAAATATTGTGGTAGAGAATGGGGATTTTTAGTTGGAGAAACATTGACTTAGAGCAGTCAGAGGGGCAAAACAACTAAATATTTTGTATTCACCTCCTAAATAGTTTTTTGTTGTTGTTGTTGTTAGTCTTAAAAACCTGGATGTATGATGAGGCCTAATTTTAATAGTATTTTAATTTTTTCTAGTTATGCAAGCTCTAAAAAAATTATTGGGTAGAAATTGTGATAAAATATTTCAAAAAAATTCTCTGTATCCAGTAAATAATGAAAAAAAGTCATGGGGCCTTCGAAAATAGTTGTGGACAAAGAAGGGCCTTGGAGTCAAAAAAGTTGAGATCCAGTTGCTTAGATGACACATTGGCAATCAGATGCTGTAAAGAACATTTGTGCTCTGTTCTGTAAGAATCATTTTGACCCATACACTATGAAAGAAGGTGATTTTTTTAAACATTCAGCTATTTCAGCATTTTCTTAACCATTCATAACAACTGATGTGAAATATGAGTGCAAGTGTATTTTCATGTACTCATTGCGCTGTGAGTGAAGCATTATAGTCTTTTGACTGAGAGAAGCCATAGTTTATGTTGACATTATGAGAGTGATTTATACATGACATGCCTTTTAGCAACATCACTCCGGTTGGTCAGATCGATGCAGTGTCAGCTGTAGATAACAACATGGTAAACATCAGAAACAAATGGGATAATTTACTATCATCTCTAGGTAACTGGCTGATCTGGTCAAACATGATAAGTGAGAGAGAGTTGGAGGGGGCTAGCATCTTTTTGTTGGCCCATTCCTATTTTTCCCCTTTACAGCTTACCTAGGATAGGACTGATCAAAATCCTAATGGTATGAGTAGGTTTACAACAGGGTCATGGTACATCATGATAAAGTTATTTTGGGGTAAAATTAATGTTTACTTCTGCTTAAGTCAATACTTAGCTACTTAAATAATATACTTTTTTTCATTGAATGAAATGAAAGGCAATTTATCTTATTTGATTTTCTCTTTTTATTTTCAACATTAATATTTTAGAGCTTGGCATAACTAGAGAAAAATGTATATTTGTTTTGCCTTATTTTAAATAATTTAAGTCATATTGTGGCCCCCTTGGAAGTTTTATATTAATGCAGATTCTTTATTATTTGCATTGCTGCTTGGCACCATAACCAACACAATGTTGCTTCATGTTGAACCTAAAACCATTCATTAATAACAAGTTCTTCTTGACTTGTTTGGGAAATGTGATCTGAATTTTGCATTACTGTTTTTTCAGTGTTCTCAGGTGTTAATAGTGTAAAGTTGTCCTGGATAATAGCACAAATATATCTGTCTTGGTATAAACGGCATAGCACAATCTATACTGGTTGGCACAGTCTGCCATGGTATGCAATCTGTGCATGATACCACCCAAAGCCCACCTATTCTTTATATAATTAATTTGTGCTGTGGTGGTACGTGGCAGTTTAATAAAATATAAATATAAATTTGGGAGAGTGTGTGACGCTAGGGCTAGATCATGTCATCACCTGGGCTGTTTATCATATTCTTCATTGATTTTTATGTTCACTAACAGCTAAAAAATGTGGGGTGGAATCAGATGCTCCATTGTTTGCATGCATTCTCTCTCTCTCTCTCTCTCTCTCTCTCTCTCTCTCTCTCTCTCTCTCTCTCTCTCTCTCTCTCTCTCTCTCTCTCTCTCTCTCTCTCTCAAGTGCAGATCTGTGAAGCAGTCTGTTGCCATGGTTACAGGCTAAAACTGGAGCAAGTGATAAGCAAGTGATACGCTAAGGCTAATTTATAGTGTTTAAAACATTTACATTTACAGGGGTTGGACAATGAAACTGAAACACTGGCCAATATAGTGGAGCAATAGCACAACTGGACATAAGATATTGCAGTCCACACAACATAATGGGAGACATATCGGGAGTTCAATAGTCTGATAAATATAAATTGTTGGTGCATCTCACTGGTAATGTCGGCATACCAACACAAACCACATCCAACAGGAGTAAATATCAACGCTAGAAGAAACTGTCTGAAAGGGATGTCCAAGTACTAACCCAGATTGTATCCAAAAACACAAAACCATAGCTGCCCAAATCACTGCAGAATTAAATGTGCACCTCGACTCTCTTGTTTCCACCAAAACTGTTCATCGGGAGCTCCACAGAGTCAATATTAATGGTCAGGCTGCTATAGCCAAACCTTTGGTCACTCGTGCCAATGACAAATGTCGGTTTCAACATCAGAAAACGTTTTCCTCCACCAGCATCACATAGTGACCTGGCCACTGTTCAGGAAGAGGAATGGCTCAGAATCCCTCTGGCCACTGAAGGACTTCTGTGAGGCTGTACTGGCTGCAAGAGGAGGCCATACACCATGCTAATAAATTATCGTGGTCTAAAACCAGGTGTTTCAGTTTTATTGTCCAACCGCTGTACATTTACATGTAATCATTTAGCAGACACTTTTATCCAAAGTGACGTACAAATGAGGAGAATAATATAGAAGCAGTTGTACTAACAAAAGAGCAACAAGTGATGTGACAAGTACCAGTTAACACATTACACAAAGCTTTTAAAAAGTATATGTATATATGTGTGTGTGTGTGTGTATATATATATAATATGATATATATGTATATGTATATGTACTACTAATTCTACTTATTCATAGTAGAAACTACTAATTCACTCATTCAGTATAGTGGACTCCAATATATTGACTATATGGGGAAGGAATGAATGAAAATTGGAGCTTTGTGGTTTCAGGGATGACATGATGATACGGTTCATCTAAGTTCACAACTGTCTGTTTTTCATGTTTAATATATTTGTATATTTGCGTTCACAGTCTTATTACAATCTCCATGTACCTCCTGCTAGAACTAATCTAGGTAAAACAGCTTTTAAATACACTGCACCTTCAGAATGGAACTCTCTTCAAATGAAATTGAGGCTAAGTCATTTGGTGTCTTTCAGCAATTTCAAAACACTTATGCAAGCACTAGAAAAAGATTTAGTGTTTTGCAAACGCTTCTAAGGCTGTACTTTTAATGATATCTTATTGTGTGTTGTATTGTTGTTTGTTATGTGTATTTGTATAACTGGGCTGCCTATCTTGGCCAGGACACTACTGTAAAATAGATTTTAATCTCAGTGAGGTTCTCTCCTGGTTAAATAAAGGCAAAAAATAAATAAAAATTAAAATATACATATACACATATGTATAATATACATATACACATATACGTATACATATATACATATATTCATAATGAATAAACTAAGCCCAAAAACAGCTGACAACAAGAATAAATTAAACTGTCACCATGATATCAAAATTGATCATATTATTATTTTTATTTATTTATTTATTTTTATTCACATGGCCTTGTAATCTTTAATCAAATAGTTAATCTCCCCTTACCCTCCAAACAACATCTGTTCTCATATTATGACATATGTCTCAGCGGAGGTTAGGACTAAATATCCTCCACAACTGACAGCCATTTAGTTAGTTTTTTTTTTCTTCCAGAATAGTGAAGAAAAGACTATCGCAACTTCTGTTTAATGCCATCTTCAATGTACAATTTTTTTCTTAGAGTAAAATGTTAATCATTTTAATTTCATGTATCTTTATAATTAGTATGGAAGCTTGTTTCCGCCACAAAAAAAAAAAAAATTCTCTTTTTATCTCACAATTGCGAGTTTACATCTCGCAATTCTGACTTTATTTCTCAGAATTGCGAGATATAAAGTCAGAATTGCGTGAAATAAAGTCACAATTGCGTGTTATAAAGTCAGAATTCTGACTTTTTTTCTCGCAATTGCGACTTTATATCACGCAATTCTGACTTTATATCTCAGAATTCTGACTTTATATCACGCAATTGGGAGATATAAAGTCAGAATTGCGTGATATAAAGTCGCAATTGCGTCTTATAAAGTCAGAATTGTGAGATATAAACTATTCTAAGGTAAAAAAAAAAAAAAAAAGTCAGTCTTTTTTTCCCTTAGAATTGGACTTTATGTCTCTCAATTCTGAGAAAAGATGTCAGAATTGCGAGATATAAACTCGCAATTATGTGTTATAAAGTCAGAATTGCGTGATATAAAGTCAGAATTCTGAGATATAAAGTCAGAATTTGTGTGATATAAAGTCGCAATTGCGAGAAAAAAAGTCAGAATTCTGACTTTATAAGACGCAATTGCGACTTTATATCTCGCAATTCTGACTTTATATCTCAGAATTCTGACTTTATATCTCAGAATAATGACTTTATTTCACGCAATTCTGACTTTATATCTCGCAATTCTGAGAAATAAAGTCAGAATTGCGAGATGTAAACTCGCAATTGTGAGATAAAAAGTCGCAATTATCTTTTAAAATGTTTTATTCAGTGGCGGAAACAAGCTTCCATAAATTAGTGTATAATAGTTCACGATACTTCAGTACAAATTTGTATTTGTTAATTACCTTAATTCTTATAATCAAAACAGTGAGCTTTTGTATTGTGAAATAAAGATGTTGCAAACTCATGGATATGATGTGTAAACATTCACTTTATGCAAACACATACTTATATGTACACCCAGTATTCAGGTCAGGGCATGGTGCTTAGTGGAAAAAGCTCTCAGGTGATTTTTACAGTTTGTAGAGACTCCATTATTCAGGTAACAGTCTGGTTCCCTCTTGTCCAAGGTCAACATCTCAATCATAATTACACAAGACTTTACTTTCCCTTTATTAACTATAGACATACATAGAGAAGCATAAGCTGTCATAGACAATATCACCTGGTGTGTCTCTGGGATTTTTACTGTGACATTAGACTGCAATGTTCATTCTCACAAAAAGCAGTCAGAGGTTTTGTACATAACCTGTAAGAATCACTGGCATCATGTGTATATGCTGTGTATGCTGTGTCTTTCCCATATAGAAATGATATTTCACATGTAGGGAAAGTCTCACACTGGACTCTCATTAACCTCTGCCAAAATCACCTCATTTGGTGATTTGTTATCAAGACAGACGTACATACAGTTGTAATCGAAATTATTCAACCCCCATTGCAAATCAGGTTTATTGGCAAAATTTCAGCTTTCAGCTGTTTGCTTAAAATCAAACAAACGTAATTGAAGTAGCTGGTTTCCCCAAATTCAACTGAAAATGCAACTTTTAATGACTTCTGCAGTCTCAATATTATTCAACCCCCTGAATAGAATCCCTCACAATAGCACAAATCTGCAAAAGAGGTGTTGTCTCAAGTACAACTGATGAAACTAATCAAGAGCTTCATTAATTGCACCAGGTGTGTTTGAACACTAGAACACATGAAATATCTGAACTGGCAAGGTTTGTTGAGTGTCCCGTTTGACTGCATGTTAGAAATGCAATAGGAAAAAAAAGTCAATAGAATGACTGCAAAATACCTGCAGCATGACTTGGTAGCAACAGGCAATGAGGTTTCAGCTTGCACAGTAAGGCGCGTACTAAATGTATGCGGTTTCCATGCTAGAACTCCAAGACGTACATCTGACCCAAAAGCACAAGAAAAGTGGCTAAGGCTTGGTAGCAGAAGAAGTCCTGCAAGATTCTACAGTGGCCATCACAGTCAACTGACTTGAACCCCATATAAAGTCTCTTGTGGGATTTGAAGAAGGCGGTTGCAGCATGCAAACCCAAGAATATTACTGAACTGGAGGCCATTGCTCATGAGGAATGGGCTGAGATTACTTAGAAACACTGCAATGGGGGTTGACATTTTTTGATTACAACTGTGTAGTCTGAGCCGTTAGTAGTGGAATTATTACTATGGACATCATAGCTGATGATGCATAATCAGCAACATAACAGTAAGAGCCCCTTTATAGGTATGGTTGATTACATAAAATTACATTTAAGTTCCAAAACAACCTCATGGCAACTTGTAACTTACATTTTTCTGAATTGGTGGCTTATTTGTATGCATTCGTAAAAATGTTTGTGTAATTACGGTAACACTTTAGAATACTGTTTCTTACTGCATAACTAATAAGGAATTACTGAAGAACTAATAGGTAATTCTTCATTAACTACTTCTTCACTACTGTTAACTATTAAGGAAGATGTGTTAACTAATCAGTTTGTAATATAATTGTATGATTATGTTAAGTAACAGTTAGTTAATCAATAACTAACGAATTATGTCATACCTCCTGAAGAACTACTATGAATTATCTACTAATTAAGGTTCAAGAAAATTAACTAAGAAGTAACTACGGAACAGTCATACAAAACTACATTGAGTTGTGGCCCTTTCTTATGTACTAATGTTATTAATAGTAGTATTATGAAAAAACTATTTTAACAAACACAATTTAAAGAGGTTTTAGCCTGTGTGGTTTTGTGAGTGTGTTCTGTGAGAAATCAACTTCAAAAAGGAACCCCACTCAAGTGCCTTGCCATAACTAACCT
Organism: Rutilus rutilus; assembly: GCF_951802725.1. Taxonomy (NCBI): domain Eukaryota; kingdom Metazoa; phylum Chordata; class Actinopteri; order Cypriniformes; family Leuciscidae; genus Rutilus; species Rutilus rutilus. Next base: position 32,693,194 of record NC_140210.1, on the reverse strand, counting down.
CAGATTAGTTTTTATATTTTATATAGGCCTACAAGTGTGTGTCCATTTTCCTCAGCATAGAATGCCATTGAGTAAATTCATGTATTTGAGGCAACGACTGAGGGAAACTGAAAATATAGGGAACTTATTAGTAATTCATAAATAATTATCAAATAATTCTGCAGAAATTACTTAAAACCTGAAACAGTATTCTAAAGTGAAAATATAGGGGAACTTATTAGTAATTAATAAAGAATTATTATTTAATTCTTCAGGAATTACTTAGAGCCTGAAACAGTATTCTAAAGTAAAAATATAGGGAACCCATTAGTAATTAATAAAGAATTACCACATACTTATGACTCAAATCAAACTTACTGTAAAAAAAAAAAAAAAACACTATTAACGTAATCATCTAAACCTTTGTAAAATAGCCTGCACGACAATGACTCGTTTACATGATATCTTCCTTTATTTCAGAACATTTCTTAATACAGCATATATTTTATTTAGTTTTAACATGTACAATAGCCTACTGCCTACATTTAAACTCATTTAACAAACATTTTAGGATCAAAAGTTAAACCTTTAAAAGCAATTCAAGTATAATCAGCTGGTCTCTGTTCTCCCATTTCCACGGTAGTGGTGCTGGATCTCTTGCTGGAGCTGGGCTCGTATTCGGCGGGGAAACTGCTTAACTTCGCCGCCCTGCGTTTCACTTATTGCCGAAATATGCTGTGACTGACTCCATAACCTGCCCATAAACAAACAGTGCACAGTTCTGAGAACATATTTTAACATTAGATTTAGTATCTTTAGAAATAAAATAATTTGTTTTATGCAAGGGATCTCTCCATGCAAGAGGATACAAATGCCCGCGCTCTTGCATCACCAAATCACTGTAAAATGTAGGCTACCGCGATATTGCCGGAACTTGAATGATGTAAAAGAAGTATAATAATAATGTGTAATGTACATTATGATAAGTTTTGCTAATGAAATAAAAAAGTTTGCTTATTTGCAGATCAGTAGGTAAATGTCTGCACTTATCTTTCTTATTAGTGCTGAAGAATGACTAAAACTGGCTAGAAAAAAAACATTGATTAGTGCTTTTTACTTTTTAAGCAGGCCTACTTTAAAAATGAATTACCTTTGTACTTTTACTAAGGTAATTTTGAACCTGAAATTTTGAATAGGCCTAATTATAATTTTACTGGAGTAATACTTTATTGGGGTATCTGTACTTTGACTCAAGTACTTGATTTGTGTCCTTCATCCACCATTCCAAAAAAACAGATTATTGTAGTGACTACTGTGTATGACTGTTCGTTAGTAGTTACTTCATAGTTATTTTTCTTGAACCTTAATTAGTAGATCATTTAGGAGGTATGACAGAATTAATTAGTTATTAACTAACTGATACTTAACACAATCATAAAATTCTATTACATACTGATTAGTTAACACATCTTCCTTAGTAGTTAACAGTAGTGACTTGAGTGTTAATGAAGAATTACCTATTAGTTCTTCAGTAATTTCTTATTAGTTATGCAGTAAGTAAGAAACAGTATTCTAAAGTGTTACCGTAATTACTTACACCATAGGCTACTTACAGGTTTAGGGGTGGACCTTCAGGCTTACTTTTTTCTTAATTGTACATTTTAGTACAAATCACATTCTTCAAATTCATACGCCATTGCCACCTTGTAAAATGCATACGCTTTCTCATGAGATCGGGTTGGAAGTTCAGTAATTCAGAAAAATCTATTTGGGAAAGAAAACAGCCCTTTTAGGAACTCATTAAAAGAAATACAATATAATGTTTAGACCCACTTAATATCATCAGTGTACAGTTATTAGAATTTGGTGTCAACTTAGAACTATAATGTCCAATCCATAATGTACTATATGTGTGTGTTTGTGCCTGTGGTGGAATAGTACCTACCCGTCACTGGAATGCAGCATAATGGGAATGCCATGTGGCAAATACAGTCCTCTGGAGAGCTTGTTTAAAGCAAGTGTGCAGCTTTAGCGATTTGTGTATAGTGTGTTGAAATAGGTCATCAATAGAATTGGCTTCTTTCAGTCCATGTGACTATACACTATGTCATCACAGGCACATCAGTGATACCATTGTCCTCCATTCTAAGGCATTTAAAGAGAATTAACCATCTTTAGTCACATTAAGCCTTTAGCACATATTCAAACACCGAATCTGTGACATGATCAGTTATGTTTCAGTCAGCGAATCACTTGCATGATAGTTTAATACTGGATTAACAGTTTTACTGTATGTGCGCTAAAGAGCAGTGGCATAACGTTAAATAATTACCGGTGAATCTATGAGCTCATCCAGGGGAAAATCAATATATGTCAGTTAGCATGAATGATCGACACATTTATTGCAGCATTAAAAATCCATTTAGTCCTCTCCTCTAGGCGATTGTGTCGGGAACAGGATCAACATTGTGACACGCATGCAGTCTTTATGGCTCCTCCCATCATACAATTCAATGAACTGTCATTTGTGTAAAGCCAGTTGGCATCTGCACCTCTGAAATTGGAGATGTAGTGAGGGTATTTAATAGAGAGAGATTGAAGGATGAGGGGCTTTAAATGGGTATTCAATCCTGTTTGCTGCATGCTATTTTAAGTATCAAGGGAATCCTCGGCTTTAGAAACAAGTGTACGGAATATTGAAAAACGAGAGAGAGAGAGAGAGAGAGAGAGAGAGAGAGAGAGGGGGGGGGGGGGGGGGGGGGTTGGGCACCATCTTAAAGGAAAATGATTGAGAACTTAATTAGCCTATACTGTTTAGAAATATGAAATGTGCATATACTTTTTAAATAAGAAGGCAAGATCACATCCATATATTTCATCTAAATGTTTTCAATTATTCTTCCCTCATTGCAGCCTGCATTCTTGGTCTTTCTGGAACTAATCAACACAAGAATACATTTGGGAAACTTTGACATATTAAAACCGATTAGTGTCTTACATGATCTTACTCTCCTCTTTCGTTCTCTCTCTCGCTTTCACTCAAAACAAAATCAGTCACAGCAGATTTTAAAGATTATTATGCATACTGGACTAATTGATTGAGTTATGGTCAAATTTGATTTGTGTTGCCAAATGAGAGTGATTGCAGTCTATCTTGTCCAGTGTGTAGTGAGACTAATGAATTGGATTCTGTGGTTTGAGTCATACATTCATGCTCTCTATATTAGTAGAGGTGAATTAGGGGTCTAAAATAAAAGGAAGACAAAAGTTAGTTGTAAATAAAACATAATAATAAATATAATATTCACCCCCAAATAGAAAAATAATTATTTTATTATCAATTTTATATTACAAATTTGACATTTGCTCAATATAGGCACCCAATTTCACATAGTTGGTTGAAAGCAGTGATTTTATTTGCTACTGTATAAGTGAAACAGGTAATAAAATTGCATTATACAAGTGAAAGAATATCTGTAGAAAGTACAGAGAAGTCTTTCTTTGAGCTTTGGTTCGATTCATGTTGATCATTACCAGGCTGCAGCCCAGCAAGGTGGAAGCAGAAAGCACAGCTTTTCACTCACACGCCAAGATACAGAAACAAACTTTTTGGTTTAATTCTAGTTCCTGTTACCTTTGTTCTCATTTTCCCGCCACTAGTTTGTTCTGTGGTTGTTAATTGGTTCCCCACACCTGTTCTGTTTACATTGATTGCCCTGTTTGAATATAAGCCCTGAGTTTTTCCTAGTTCTTTGTCCTGCATTGTATGAGTTTAACGTGGTTGTGTTTCTTGTTTTCTCTGAGTGTACCATGGTGAATTAAATTAGACTGTTTATTTTTGGATTCTCTATTGCCGTGTGCCTCTGTACAACCACACAGTGTGACATCTACTTCAGAAGAAAATAAACTATAGGAAGCAGGTCATCTCATAAATGTTTTATCTATAATCATTCAAGCTGTAATTACAAAGCATTTAGAAATAAGTGTATTGTATCAAGGATGTAAATCTTTTCTTCTCAGCCGGTACTCAGTCCATTTGGCACAGCTCTTAATCAGTAATCCTGTGTTGATTTATTTAAAAAAAGAAAGAAAAGTGAACAGTGACTCTCTTATCAGCATGTTGTCTCACAAAAGACCAGGCAGTAGGCATTAATAGCCCCCTTTCTCCATATCTTGGACTGGATCACACAATGACTGTTCTCCACTCCACACTTTATAATAAATGCGCAGGCCCAATTCTGTCACTTCCTCACTCGCTCGAGGTGTTCTGATTGGATGCTGGCGCTGCTAGCAAGACCCTATGCAGGTTAACATTTCATAATTTTTGCTCTGCACTTAGTGTAGTATAGTGAGCAGTCAGATAAAGATGTTGTGTGAAATCTATTTACATTACATTTCAACCAACTCTGTTGTGACGGTGTAGCAGATACAGATGCTATGTTGTAGAAGTGGTGTGAAAATCACTGTTGATGTACACAGTGAACAGTATTTGTAATTTGAATATGCATACCATTAAAAACACTCCAGAAGCCACTTGTCCTTTTGATACTCGTCTTTCACACCATTTGCAGTTTATTTTTATTTGATTTATTCAGCATATACTATAATTAACTAATATGTTATGTTCAAGTGTGTATATATATGTGACCCTGGATCACAAAACCAGTCATAAGTCGTACGAGTATATTTGTGGCAATAGCCAACAATACATTGTATGGGTCAAAATGATCGATTTTTCTTTTATGCCAAAAATCATTAGGATATTATGTAAAGATCATGTTCCGTGGAGATATTTAGTAAATTTCCTACCGTAAATATATAAACATTTATGTTTGTGAGTGAATGCAGCACAATCGCGAACATAAATGGACAACTTTAAAGGTGATTTTCTCAATGTTTTGATTTTCTTGCACCCTCAGATTCCAGATCTTCAAATAGTTGTATATCGCCCACATTTTGTCCTATCCTAACAAACCATACATCAATGGAAAGCTTATTTATTCAGCTTGCAGATGATGTATACATCTGGTCTAGGGTCACATATGAACAATAACATGGTATTGAATATAAATAGATAGCAATATTTGCATTTATAAGATGGTTTGGTTTGGTTTGGTTTGATTTGGTTAATTTTGCATCATTTGAGCTACAATGCATATCTTTGACTATTTGCCACCTATCTCACCTTTGACATTTATCTGGTTGGAATTTTTTTTGAAAGGCACACACCTGTCCATATAAAAGGCATGAAATGAAAATTTCAAAGAGTAAAAAGTGGCTTCAAATGCCAGACACTAGAAGTTTTGAAAACCCCAAGACTGTTCCCACAGCTTTCCCACGGCTGTTCACTTTTGTATTGATTCAAAACAGCAAGGTCTTGGAGACCATGGACCCAATTACTGTCAAAGATGGAGAGGTCCTTTGCAGCGATGGGAGAGCTTTTAAACAACATCAAACTATAGCTACAGTGAACCTATTGCTGTGAAGCAGAAGACCAAAATCAGATGTTCAAAGCTAGTTGAAATATACCAGGAAAAGAACTTGCCGCTGCAATGTTTGCAAAATTAATCCTGAAAATCGCTAAATAAGGAGTCTGAATACTAATTCTAGTTTCGAAGTTTAAGGCATTTTATTTCTAATAAACGTGCCTGTTATAAAAAAAAAAAAAACACTTTCACACAGGGGACATATTTATTTGCAAAGAAATCAACTAAATTAGTTTACCAAAGTATGGAAATTTTAAATTTGTCTGGATGCATTTGGAAGACACTTAATGCACATGTAATGCATTGGAGCTCAGAGAATAGAATAACTGTAGGATGGTCTCTCTACATCAATCTCATTGCATGCTGTGACATTTAGACCGACGGCCGGTGACAGCAGTATATCATAAGAAGCGGTCTTCCTGAAGAAAGTCAATCTCTACAGTCAGATGTAATCAATGTAGTAATTGCAGATGTGGTGATGCATTATCAGTGATTACTACACCTCAACAAGAACATAAATGACATCAGTTGAATGGCTTTTTTACAAATAAGCCTAATCGTTATAGATTACTTAGGCCTAATTTTGATTTAACAGAGATTTAAACAATTGTTTTATTTGCAGGCCAGTGTTGTAAGCTAACTGTAGATAATGAATCACTTTATTGAGCTTTGCCAAAGAAGGAAAGCCCAATTAACTTCAGAAAACACACAGCACATCTGTATGATTCTCAGCACTGACTGCAGTTTGGAGAAACAATTTTATGATAACAAGGCATTTCAGCTAATCTACTTATAACTCAAGCCAGCTGGCAGCATGTACCACAGTCCATGTTAATGACTTGTCTAGCATCCATTTTTGACTCTCCTGTAACATCATGTGTTTGAACTGTTTTAATTTTTAAAAGATAAATATTACAATCACATTGCATAATGTATTTAAAAATACATTTTAAATAAATTGTGTTTTTTCAGATGCTTTGCATACATCAGTAAATTGAAGTTCTGCAAATAGCATTCAAAACAGTTTAATTCACAAACAATTACCACATCTGAAGCATTAGCGAGGCAAATTCTCACAGGAATATAATGTCACGCTTTGATATTGCAATGTGTGACTCATACCTTGTGAGAATTTCAGCCAATCAGTAAGCAAATGGCTGGTTGTGCGGTAAAGTGGAATTACTGTACAACAGTGAGTAAGTGAACTATAAGGGAAGTAATGTTATGTGTAAGTATAAGTGCTTGTAGAAAGACACATACACATTTGTGAGTCCTATCAAATGTGTTGGAAATTCAGTGCCACTTAAATAATTGTTAATAGGAATTAAAGTGGAAAAAGTGAAGGCAACATTATAGGCTTTAAAGATATAATTGAGTGTCATTGCCTGAGAAGATTCCCAGTCATTTCCGTATCTCTTTATGGTATGGCGTTGCCATATAGCAACATTTCATTTCTACACATTTCTATGGGTAGTACTAGACTATGGGAATTAAAAGGGCAGGCCTTAAGGTAGCCGATGGTGTGCTGTTTTTAAGTCAAATGACATTTGAATGTCCCTCCAAAACTCTCTTTCCCACTGTCACCCTCATATGGAAGACACCTGTTGAAGTGCTCCAGAAATTGCTCTATTAACCTCATTTCAGAACATCTCTTCTCAAGGGGGATTTTTTGCAGCATCTTTGATAAGTAAATTTGATATTTTTATTCACAAATCAACTTTGTCTAACATAGTTTTACTGTAAATTATACGAAAATATTAATGTTTCCTTATGGCAACACTGTACCACTATGGAAAAATAGGTATGTTGCCGTATGGCAACTCTGTACCACAGTGGAATTGCAGTAATTTATTTCCCAGTTAGGATTATTTTATAAATAGTAGCATCAACAATATGATTTCAGGAAATTAATACATATGCCTGATGAAGGTCGTTGCTAATAAAATGTTGATACTCGTTTGCAAGTATTGATAGAGTTCCTTGTTTTTTTTTCGAGGAAATTAATACAGAAATGTTTTTAGCAATAATATGTTAGCTCTTCCATGTGATAAGAGTGAGGATGAGTTAGCCAAATGATAGGGAATGATAGATTAAATGATAGGGATCTACTTATTTTCGGTTTGCATGAGTTCCAAGTATATACATCTATAAATGTCAAAGAAAAAAGTGTATTTATAGAAAAGAAAAACATAATTTTATAGAAAAACTACTTTTTTTTTTACCATTTTCCATTCTGGTACAGTGTTTCCATATAGCAACGTTTACCTAACGTTCCCTAATATTAAAAAAAACTTTTTTTTTTTTTTGATTTGTATGATTTGTAAGCTATTAAAAAAAAAAAAAAAAAAAAAAAAGATTTAATGGTTAAAACATAATGCAGGCCATAGAGGGTTATGGGTCGGCCCAGTTGCTTTATTTCCACCTTAGAGCTCTTTCTTGTTGCTGTAGGTTCTATTGATGCTGTAGGGAACTAGCGCTGCGTCGAAACGCTGTAGGAACGCCCCTGCGTGATTGCATCGTGAGGCACTTATGGAATCAGTCCAATGGCGTGACGAAACGTCATAGGCGGGTGACGTCATCGACCAGGAAACTAGAAAGCACACCTGAACCAAACAATGTCAGCTTCTGTGTCTTTAGCAAGCGCTCTGTGTGTGAATCTGTGTCTGTTTTTGTCTGTCTTTAGGAGTTGCTAGGCAGGAATTTTCACCTACAGTATATATGTTTCAAGCTCTGAAAAACTTCCTCCCAGACCTGAGGGGCCATTATGTGTTTGTTCGTACCGACAACACATCGGTGGTTTCTTACATAAACCATATGGTGCAGATATGGCAGAGGCTGTGTCTGTACGCCTTTCCCCCAATTTCTCTGCTCCCAGGAGTTCTGGAGAGAGTTTGCCGGGATGTGGCCCGTCTGCTGTTAGTAGCCCCGTTCTGGCCTGCCCGAGTATGGTTCTCGACGGCTCTCCTTTGGAGATTCTGCTCAAGAGGGACCTTCCCTTCAGGCGAGCAGGTTGATCCTTCACCCCCGCCCAGAATTGTGGAAACTGTGGGCTTGGCCTCTGAGGGGGCACAGCTGATGAGTTCAGGTCTTTCAACCGAGGTTGTTGAGTCCATCCTCCACTCCAGAGCTCCCTCCATGAGGAAACTCTACACCTTGAAGTGGAGATTATTCACTTCTTGGTGCGGAGGACACCAGCTGGACCCAGTTAACTGGTGCAGTGCAGGAGTTCCTGCAGGAGCACTTCTCCGCATGGTTATCCCCCTCCACACTAAAGGTGTACGTGGCGGCCTAAGCTGCTTACCACGTCCGTTTACATGTTGTGTCTTTGAGGAGACACCCACTAGTAACCCGTTTCTTAAATCTGCTCTGTCCAGTTAGGGCCTTAGATGCTTATGTCCACAGAGCTGTCCTGTGGAGGAAATCTGAACAGTTGTTCGTTTGCCTTGGGTCACCCAGAAAGGGATGCCCAGCATCTAAGAAGAGGATGAGCAAGTGGGTGGTCGAGGCCATTTCACTTGCTTATGTGTCGGCCGGTCAGCCTTTACTTTTGACTGTACGGGCCCACTCTACTAGCAGTATGGCTGCTCCAAAGCATTATTGTCAGGAGTTTTTCTCCAAGATATTTGTGATGCGGCAGGCTGGTCCTCACCGCACACATTCATGAGATTCTACGACCTTGACCTCGGCTCTAATCACGACGCAATCACACAGGCCGTTCCCACAGGGTTTCGACGCAGCGTCTCGTTCCCTCTTCGGGGGACTAAGGTTACATACGTAACCGAGACGTTCAACAGTTGTTCGGTTGTTGGTTTCAAACTGCTAGTGTGAGTGTCATTGACACTGATCAGAACAGCTGGAGGTGACATCGAAAACCCACTGCTGTGCCATGATATGTCATGACTTGTCTACTGTATTGTGTAATTCAGTACATTTGGAATATTTTAATTACATTTTCATCATTGTGATGAAAAAAAAAACATTTTTTGTCAAGATCCTAATATTTGATTAATGCTGCTGCTATTAATGGTAGGCTACAATTAAAACATTTATGTGAGATAAAGTTGTCTCATGCTGTAACACAACATAATTGTAACAATGGGCATTATCAGTGATGATATTAAGTATAGTAAAAAAAAAAAAAAACTTTCTGATTTAGTATCAATGAAGGCATGAGCTTTCTTTATGTTGTGGGGTACAAAGACAAAACACTTGCCCGCCTGCGTTGGAAAGCGGCAAGCTTTCCTATAGTTTGACCCCATCAAGTCAAAAATATACAGATTTCATTTCAGGATAGATTAAATGTATATATCAAGCCATGCAGTCAAATAAACACACACTTCTGTCCTCAGGAAGACATAGAGAACACGGTATGGTGTGTGTGTGTGCGTGCGCGTGTGTATGTTGGAGTGTTCATGACGAAGGGAGGGGGGCCCTGCTGGTTTCTAGGATACACCCATCCATCTGTTAGTGCGGGGAGTTGTTTTCAATGCGGTGCATTTTTCATCCGCGCTATAGAATAGAGCACAGTTGTTCAAAACACCTACATTACCAATGTTTAAAGTGTCTCAAATCTGTCATGATCAGAATCAACAATCCTAAAGATAATCACGCGTCTCTAATGTGAAGGCAGCGAAAGGAAAATTTGGAAATTATATCCCGATTTGAAAACCCGCATGTTTTCTTTGGAAATGGACAGCGTTTGAGAGAAACAGCTGAAGATCGTGTTGAGTGATATCTGCGGTGGAGAAGAGGAGTCCCTTACAAAGCCACCGCACGCACGCACGCACACACACGCGCTCAATCTCGCCACCGCGCGCACATTCGCTCATCCACTTGACCGCTATAGGCATTGTTACATTTCATCCACTTCTATAATCGCGCTTTGAACCACCATGGAAGAGAACATGGAAGAGGGACAGACACAGAAAGGTATTGTCTTATATTGCTTTCCCTTCCATCTCCCCATTTTATCATGCGCGCTTGTCTTTGTGTTAATGCATACGTGTTAAAACTATTGATGGTTACGGCCACTGATTACTTTTATGACGTTTTATTACTTGTATTTTTAAAGGCTGCAGCGCAATTTGCAGTGATTTTGATAACGATCAGTGGTTCTGTTAATTGGGGCTGGTGGGGTTTCAAATGCATTGCTCGGTCTATGGAAATGACCATTGTCAGTGCGCTCGTTTGTCTCATGCGTTTTGTGCTTGTCTTAATGGATAATGAGGATTTGTCACCGCTCTCTTTTCTTTCTCCCGCTCTTTCTTTCTTTCTTTCTATCTATCATTGGGCTGCTCTGGTTATCACCACAATGCAGCCATTACAAAACAGTACTCGGGTCAGATTAGATTAGTGTGGCTGTTCACCGCCTTTGTCTCTTAAACTGTTTACTTTATACGATTGTCACTCATCTGATTTAAAGCTGCAGCTTTTGTGATGTGTTTGGGTTGGGAGGCATGTGAGAGAGGGTGCCTTGCTGCATGTATTACAGTGAGTTATGAGAACATGCTAAATGCAGGAATGTTGATTTGGATTTATTAAAAATGCACTGAATTTATTTACAGGTGAGAGGAGGTTTCAGATTTTTCTGATGAAGATGCTTTGTTTAGTCTTAAATATGCCCCCCACAATGACTCTCCCACTCACACGCCCACTCTCTTGCTTTCATTTTTATATTATTGCTGTAGTTGGATGTGCTGGAAGAAAAATGGGTGGCAAATATAAGGTGGGGCTGTGGGGAGTTAAAAGAATAAGGTCGGTTGCTATGGCATGAGTGGATATGTGTCATCAAAATGGTGCTATATGAGCAACCGCAGCTCTTCTTTAAGTAACGGCACTGCCATAACTGACCCACTTCTGATTGAAAGAGAGAGAAAGAGGCTGGGGCAAGAGAGAAAAGAAATCAGGGCGTCACTGAGCATGCAGAATTATCTCTTTTTAACCCATACTGCATACCTCTGCCTTGTAACTCGCCTCAGAAAACAAACTATGACCAGCTGTTGATCAAAATGCCATGTGTCTGAACAATCTTGCGTAAGGCTTGATATGAGAGAGTTTGAATTCAATTCACATAGACTTTAAATAGAATGTGCGTTGGTTTCTGCTGATGCTGGTCTTGGCTGTCAATGTGAACACCCACAATGAAATGCTTTACACATACAGCCTACAGAAGCTGCTCAACAGATGTGCAGTCCTTCAGCATTTCCTTTGAAAATCAATTATTTCCACTTCACTCATGTGAGGAACCACTTCGCAATATCAGTGACTACCCATGGGGACGGACAGTGAGGGATTCTCTCAGACCCGGTCCATCTCTCTCTCTCTCTCTCTCTCTCTCTCTCTCTCTCTCTCTCTCTCTCTCTCTCTCTCTCTCTCTCTCTCTCTCTCTCTCTCTCTCTCTCTCTCTCTCTCTCACTCTCTCTGTGAATGAATTTCCAGTCCTCATTGCTGATGGTCTCTTCCTTCTTAATGTCTTGTTCTCACTGGGAATAAAGATATCATTTAATAATTAGTGTGTTAGTGTAAGTAGTTATGGGGTGGCAAGAGAGAAGGAACATGCAAATCAATTAAGAGGAGTAGACCTGGTTGTGGATATAAAGATTTCATCAGACAAAATATCAAAGCTGATGTGAACAGTTTGATTATAACACAGGCACATGAAAACTGGCTGGTTTTGGGGGTTAAGATATATAAATCATTCATCTTCAGCAGATGGCAGAGTGCTCTGGATTAATTCTCATCTTTAGTGTCCATAAGTGGATCAGCAGGAAGATAAGCTACCATCACCACCAAGCCATGCACTTCCATTGGATAAAATTATGAGTTTGTGTGTCTGTACTGTAGCCTATGTGTGTGCATGGCCATAATATGATTTTCATTGAAATGTAGAATTGTACCACTGTAGCATATCATTAGAACCATGGCATCATTGGTATTGGATACAAAACTTCTTGAAGTCATAAATCAAAAAAAGTAATTACACTCCTATGAGTGCATAGATTAAGCCTTTGCTTGACCTGCAGCCAGTTTTTAGATGGAAACGGTGCTGATCTTGCTCTTGGGACATGCTACAGTGCATAGCAAAATTAAATACTCGGGGTTGCCTCGTTCTTTCTCCGCAGCCATCATTCAAACTCTCTCATTAACTGCATAGACTCTAATGTAGAAGGGAAATCGATTCTCTGCGCTTTGATTTGCGGATTCATATGCTTACTAACATTATTTAGGCATTGTTGTGAAGCAGCAGATTGGATAAATCATGTTTCGTAAGGTCTTAGTGAATAGGTCACAGTGTCAGTCAGAACAGGATATCCAATAACTCTCTGTTATGATATAAATATGGCCTTTGAATGCAGTTTTGAGAGAATTTAAGTCTTAAATTAAATTTTATGTTCTCCTAAGGAAAATCATTTTGGTTTGTCCTAATTTTGATTATCATAGATGGCCCAAGGTTCATTGCTTTAAATAATCTAGGGTGTATTTAAACCAGAGTGTATGTTCATGTTCCAACAGATTCTGAGGAAATACTCAAAAAACAAAAAACATAATTCAGATACTGACAATTTAAAAATGTGTTTGCTTGTTTTTTTTTTTGTTTTTTTTTTTTAAAGACATGATGTCATAGAACTGAAGATTTGTTTTCACTTTCAGAAAGATAATCAGTCAGTGACAGAAAAATAAGGACTTTGAAGTAGGATTCAGAGTGACATTCTCTATGTACTATTGATCTTTTGCTTCTTTTGTTGCTTTTTTCTTTGCCACTTCAAAAATATGATAGCTCTGTGTGCTCATTCGAAATATGTCGCTTCTTCCTGCCTCTTGATAAATGATGTCCTCTGGGCTAGAAACTCTTTGAATGATGTCCTGGGCTGTTTCAGTTTAAACATTTCATGTTTCATTATATTGTGCGCCTGTTGGATGCTTCAGTCAAACCTGTTTGCTTTTTAGCCTTTTAGATTATTATTGCATACTACATTTATTTTTCAGGGCACTCAAAAAACTGTAACAAGAATGACTTAATAATGCCTTGTGACATACTATTCTCTTCTTGAAACAACCCAGCAGTGTGCATCTAGTGCCTTAAAGCTATTAAACTGACACTACATCCATTTCAGTATGTGTGAAATACAATTAAATGATTTTGATGAACACTAGTGTAATCAAGCCAATAAGCTTTGTCAGAGTGTCTGTTTTCAACAAGCATGGCAGCCACTGCTTACAACATAATAGAGGCCAATTATCTGATCAAAGCTTTTGTTCGGCTTTATTGATTTTACAGGTTTAGTTTGAAAGGTGAAATTCATGAATTAATCTGCCAATTATGTACAGGAATCCTACAGTCATGGGGAATTCCAAATAGATTTCCAACCCTGGACAAGACATGGAAATTAATAAATTCTCAGTTCAGTCGTTTTAAAATATGTTTAAATTTTTTTATCATAAAATGCTAGGAAAATTAATGAAAAAATTTCCTTGCCTTTATTTTTCAGGACTTATGAGATGCTTTACGTTTAAAGTCGCCCTGTGGTGAAAATCAAGTTTTTAATGTTGTTTATATGTCTATGTGGTGTTTTTAATATGGTTTAAGACAAACCATGTGCAAATGCATTTAAGTCAACTACACCATTGCTGAGTATTTTCTCCTTAAAACTGCAGTGAACCAAAGACAGTCTCAAAAACACGGTTTGAAAATCGCTGGTGTTTCTGACGTCACAAACTACCTTGTAACCAATCACGTCAATGTGTGATTGTCAACGAGTGGATCTCTGAGCTGGTGTGAGTGAGTGGAGGTGGGGCTAATTTGCATATTCGTTGAACCGCTTATACTAAATGAGGCTGTGTGTTACAGTACATTCAAGCTATTTTTTTGTATTTTTTTTTAAAGGAAAAAACACTTAAATGTGTCTTTTTGGTGATCAAAGATGAGTTTTAAGGGATACAATTATTGACTACATGGGGACTTTAAATGTTTAGATGTCAGCAAGGACACTTTTATGGGATTTATAGGCTATCCATCAGAGGCTAATGTTGTGACTGCTCTAGAGAAGTACTTGACCTGTGGGTTTTTAAGTCAGTGCCATCAAACAACACTAGCACACTTTTTTTGTTTAGTTTTTTTTTTACAAGGAAAACCTTGCTCATGAATAATGCAAGTGATGTAAAAGGGTTCTGGGATTGTTCAGAGAAGATTCAGAGAAAATGTAGTCTCAGCCTGCTGGGCAATTTTATGCCATCTGTCTCTACTCTATTTTTATACTGTCAAACCTCTTTTTTGCATGAAGTCATGCTAATGGTATTGTGATTTCAGGTACTTCATAAAGCTGTCAATCATTATATATATATATATATATATATATATATATATATATATATATATATATATATATATATACAGTGAGGAAAATAAGTATTTGAACACCCTGCTATTTTGCAAGTTCTCCCACTTGGAAATCATGGAGGGGTCTGAAATTGTCATCGTAGGTGCATGTCCACTGTGAGAGACATAATCTATAAAAAAAAATCCAGAAATCACAAAATATGATTTTGTAACTATTTATTTGTATGATACAGCTGTAAATAAGTATTTGAACACCTGTCTATCAGCTAGAATTCTGACCCTCAAAGACCTGTTAGTCTGCCTTTAAAATGTCCACCTCCACTCCATTTATTATCCTAAATTAGATGCACCTGTTTGAGGTCGCTGCATAAAGACACCTGTCCACCCCATACAATCAGTAAGAATCCAACTACTAACATGGCCAAGACCAAAGAGCTGTCCAAAGACACTAGAGACAAAATTGTACACCTCCACAAGGCTGGAAAGGGCTACGGGGAAATTGCCAAGCAGCTTGGTGAAAAAAGGTCCACTGTTGGAGCAATCATTAGAAAATGGAAGAAGCTAAACATGACTGTCAATCTCCCTCGGACTGGGGCTCCATGCAAGATCTCACCTCGTGGGGTCTCAATGATCCTAAGAAAGGTGAGAAATCAGCCCAGAACTACACGGGAGGAGCTGGTCAATGACCTGAAAAGAGCTGGGACCACCGTTTCCAAGGTTACTGTTGGTAATACACTAAGACGTCATGGTTTGAAATCATGCATGGCACGGAAGGTTCCCCTGCTTAAACCAGCACATGTCAAGGCCCGTCTTAAGTTTGCCAATGACCATTTGGATGATCCAGAGGAGTCATGGGAGAAAGTCATGTGGTCAGATGAGACCAAAATAGAACTTTTTGGTCATAATTCCACTAAACGTGTTTGGAGGAAGAAGAATGATGAGTACCATCCCAAGAACACCATCCCTACTGTGAAGCAGGGGGGTGGTAGCATCATGCTTTGGGGGTGTTTTTCTGCACATGGGACAGGGCGACTGCACTGTATTAAGGAGAGGATGACCGGGGCCATGTATTGCGAGATTTTGGGGAACAACCTCCTTCCCTCAGTTAGAGCATTGAAGATGGGTCGAGGCTGGGTCTTCCAACATGACAATGACCCGAAGCACACAGCCAGGATAACCAAGGAGTGGCTCTGTAAGAAGCATATCAAGGTTCTGGCGTGGCCTAGCCAGTCTCCAGACCTAAACCCAATAGAGAATCTTTGGAGGGAGCTCAAACTCCGTGTTTCTCAGCGACAGCCCAGAAACCTGACTGATCTAGAGAAGATCTGTGTGGAGGAGTGGGCCAAAATCCCTCCTGCAGTGTGTGCAAACCTGGTGAAAAACTACAGGAAACGTTTGACCTCTGTAATTGCAAACAAAGGCTACTGTACCAAATATTAACATTGATTTTCTCAGGTGTTCAAATACTTATTTACAGCTGTATCATACAAATAAATAGTTAAAAAATCATACATTGTGATTTCTGGATTTTTTTTTATAGATTATGTCTCTCACAGTGGACATGCACCTACGATGACAATTTCAGACCCCTCAATGATTTCTAAGTGGGAGAACTTGCAAAATAGCAGGGTGTTCAAATACTTATTTTCCTCACTGTATATATATATATATATATATACGACTTCGAGCCGAATCTGGCCGAGCTCGAACTTCTCACCACACCGGCACCCAGTTTGCACGTCTAAATTAGTTGCTTACATTTAAAAAATGAGCATTAGCATAAAAAGTATTTTTAATGACCATAAAGGTCCATGTTTAATAAAAATGTTCACGAAACTTAATGAAATGTTTAGTAAAATTAGAAAATATAAGAGATTGTTAATTTATTTATATTGTATACACATTTTCATATCCATATATTTTGTTTTATTGTCACTAGTAATAATCTCAGGGTTTACTGGGTTTTACACGATTCTTTTTGTAGTGTGGTATTGGTGGTGGTGTACTAAAATAAACATTGTCACGTGTGTATAGCTTCTTCTTCTAACCGCTGATTCCTGATGGTTTAGAGAATAATTACTTGAGTCGCCCCCTGTCGTTTCAAAGAATAGTACAACGGCGAGCGCGTCAAGTATAAACGCCTAGTCAGTTTGGGGAGGTGCGCGCGCAGTCTGCGGAGACTAGCGCTGCGGTGCCAGGCAAAAGTATAAACAAGGCTTAAGAAAGAGAGCAATGTGAGGTCATAAAAAAGAAGGGGTTAGTAAAAAAGCATCTAGTTTCTAGCAGATAATATTGTCTTAAAAAAAAAAAACATATTTCTTAAATGTTTCACAGATTCATTCACTGCTGCAGGGAGTTCCCTTTCGAGGGAACTCGAACTGCGTCGAATGACACTTTGGGGGAACGCCTCTCAGCGTAGCACCTCTGAAGTATGAATGAAACTAAGCCAATCGCTGAGATCCGCTTCAGGGGGCCGAGAACGAATCCTGATTGATACCCAAAGCCAGCCTCGAGAGGTTCCCTTAGTAGAATATTTCGATGCATGGAAAAATCTCACGAATATTTCTCCTTGGGCCCTGTGCACCATTCAAAAGGGGTACAGACTGCAGTTCGGTTTCCACCCACCAAAGTTCAACGGGGTGGTCTGGACTGTAGTCGACCCAGAGCAGGGTCGGGTATTGGAACAAGAAGTAAACTCCCTGCTGGTAAAGGAGGCTAAAGAACGTATTCCTCCGCCAGACAGGGAGTCCGGGTTTTACAGCCGCTACTTCATAGTTCCCAAGAAGGATGGGGGGTTGTGTCCAATAATAGATCTCAGGCACTTGAATCGGTCTCTGAGGAGGTTCAGGTTCAAGATGCTCACTATTCCAATCATCGTGAACCAAATTCAATCCGAGGATTGGTTTGTCACGATAGATCTGAAGGACGCATACTTCCACATTTCCATCCTTCCATCTCACAGGAAGTTCCTGAGGTTCGCTTTCGGGGGCGAAGCGTACCAATATCGGGTTCTTCCGTTCGGCCTAGCTCTCTCCCCTCGCACATTTACCAAATGTGTGGATGCAGCTCTAGCACCACTGAGGCTTCAGGGTATCAGGGTGCTCAACTATATCGACGACTGGCTGATTCTGGCCCAGTTACAAGAGCTGCCAGTTCGGCATCGAGATGTCGTCCTTGCCCACATCCAGAGTCTGGGGTTGAGACTCAACACGAAAAAAAGCGTGTTGGCACCAGCCCAGAGAACCACGTTCTACGACTCGGTCACGATGCAGGCACAATTGTCTACTGCACGGATCGAATCCATCCTGGTCACGGTGACCAGGCTAAAGCTAGTCCAAGCCATCACTGTAAGACATCTTCAGAGAGTGTTAGGGCTCATGGCAGCGGCATCCAACATCATTCCATTCGGTCTCCTGCACATGAGGCCCCTGCAGTGGTGATTGAAAACCAAGGGGTTTTCCCCAAAGGGTAACCCATTCCGCATGATCAGGGTTGCGCACAGATGCCTTCGTTCCCTATCTATGTGGAAGAAAACTTGGTAAAAAAATCTTCGGGAGTTCTAGAGAGGGTCCGTCGTGACGGGATCAGCCTACTGTTGATAGCCCCGTTGTGGCCGGCCCGAGTATGGTTCTCAGACATAATATCGCTCCTGGACGGCCCTCCATGGGAGATTCCCATCAGGAGGGACCTGCTGACAGAGGCAGAGGGCTCGATATTTCACCCTCGGCCCGAACTATGGAAACTGTGGGTCTGGCCCCTGAGGGGGCACAGTACCGAGAGACTGGCCTGTCAGCAGGAGTAGTGGAGACCATACTTAGCTCTAGAGCTCCCTCCACAAGGAAATTGTACGGCCTAAAATGGAATGTTTTCACCGTATGGTGTAGAGAGCGTGAGGTGGACCCAGTTAACTGCCCAGTGGCTTCAGTGCTGGAGTTCCTCCAAGATCGCTTCTCGGCTGGTCCACACTCAAGGTGTACGTGGCTGCCATTTCGGCTTTCCACGCTCCTCTGGGTGATGGGCCTCTGGGGAGACAGCAGTTGGTCATACATTTCCTCCGTGGGGCTTGGAGGATGAGACCTGCGACTTGGGACCTGGTGGTGGTTCTCGACGGGTTGGTTGAGGCCCCCTTCAAATCGCTTGGAGTCGGCTGAGGCCAAGAACTTTTCCCTAAAGGTGGCTTTTTTGTTGGCCATCACTTCTCTGAGGAGGGTAGGAGATCTCCAGGCGCTCTCTATATCCAATGGGTGCCTGGAGTTTGCTCCAGGCGACATTAAAGCCATCCTACATCCCAGGCCATACTGTTTTGACAACACATACTGTAAATACATGTACATAATTTGTTTGTTATTTTTTTACATTTCAAATTTAAAAATATTGCATTATGCTATTGTCACTCTCTGTCATATAGGTTCTAAATCAGAATTGTGGCTCCATACAGCATAGAGTTACAGTATTTTTGTTGTTGTTCTTGAGTTCTGCATTCATATTTTTCCTTAGTAATATTTAGCCTTTTTGTGGCCAGTGGTCAACCGACAAGCCTGTGCATCAGGAATATAACCGAATGGCAGCTTCCATATAACCACAGCTAGAATATTGGCCATATAGCAGTCTAATCCTAGTTGATACAGCAAACAGGGAGACTTGTAATGATGGTATTTTGATTGTAGAAACATTTACAGATGTTGGGGTTGATACGACCTTTGACCATTAAAGTTCAGGTTTACTGATTTATCCGCACAGATAATCATTCCAATCCACACAGTCTTACTGTCACTTGTAAAGTTTCTGCAAACATGATCTAACATTGCCACATTGTGTAGTACCACTCACTCACAATATATCACCTTTGACAAGAAAGAGTAAAGCTGTTTAATACTATCCTCAACCTCAGTGTAAAACAGGCATATGCTAAAACAGAGTACTACTTCGTCCTTATTACACACAGCATTTCTCTCCTTCTCCCTCTAGAGTTCCATTGATTTAAATTTTTTACTTTTTGAATTAGTTTGTTTTGTTTATGTGCATGTTATATCATATACATATACAGCTGTATCACAAGTGATTTTGCAGGTCCTCTCTGTCATTTTATTTCATTTGGTCAACTTTATACTATAAACCATTTTTTTTTTTTTTATGATCTATGGTGAGCATTGACAATCTACCTCACAACATAATTGTCAATTTTGTGAGACTGTAACTGCCAAACAACAATATAAATACAAGTCAGCACATGATTGCATGATATACGAAAACATTTGAATATCTTGTGCTTTACACACTCCAAAGTGAATAAATGAACTCATATGCTGCATCTACCAAAAAACTATTTCAGGTCCTTCTGGAATGAAACATGACAGGCAGCACATTCGCTCATTATTATATCAACAGTTTATAACTTTCACTCTTATTTAAGTAGATACAGTCTGTCTAGACAGTATTCTGATCATCATGGCATCGCAAAGCCACAGATTTTGCACTTCCTGTAGAGATCCAGCCTGAATTTTTATAGGTCTGTGCATCCCAGATCATGGTTGCTGTATAGAGCTTCAAAGGGCTTGGCAGATGTACTGTCAGCTGTAATCACCCGCTCTTACACCAATGCTGACACCCAATTAGAATCACTGAGCAGTCACACAGCAGGCTCAGCCCTCAGAAGATCCTCAACAGCATTAAAGAAATGAATACAAACAAGTTGGGTGGAAACACACACACACACACACACACACACACACACACACGCACACACACACACACACACACACACACACACACACACACACACACACACACACACACACACACAGCAGACTGGATGGCAAGTATATTTTCAGAATTTGGTAGTTTTTGGTAATCCATTATACAGTGTATTGAAATGATAATTCCTGTCTCAATGTCTCACTATCTTCAAACTTCTTCTGTAAACAGACAGATCAGGGAATACAAGTGTAGGATTTGAAGGATCTGCAGGGTCTAAGGGCAGAAAATGGACACTTATAGAAAGTGGCAGAACCAGGGACAGTGTTGTTTATTGCTTGAGGGAACAGTGATTACTATGATTTCATTGACGGCCAATGTTACATGCAATACAGTGGAGAGTGGAGCTATCCACAGTACATGGTTGAATCCTTTTTCATGGTGAACAGATAATTTTATGTACTTAAAAGTTACATTTAATATAAATATACATTCATTAAATTGACTGCAGGATAATCCTCACAATGTACTGTTCTGAATTGACAAAGAAAATTAGTAGGCTATTTAGATTTGAAATGCATCAATGTAATTCTTAAAGGGAGGGTAGGCAATTTGTTTTATAAACACTTTTTGTTATGCTGGTTGACACTCTCTTCATATTCTGATAGCAATCAATAAATAGAAGTGGTCTAAATATTAAAACGTGTATATATATCTTATGTGGAAGTCACAGGACCAAACAAAATTTCATCCAATCATTGCATTCAGTCCGAATGCGCCTTGAAGGGAGGGTGGGATCTTATGCTTTCCAAGCTAGCTTGCTATTGCTAGCCTCTCTGAAATCGTCTACCTTTGCTTTAAAATATGTCTCCTAATGCATATGGAGGAAAAATAAAGGCAAACTACTTCAGACTGCTTATTGAACCAAGAGCTTTCTGCATGCCAGGTTTCCAACTAGCTTAACTATATTAAGCGCTTTGAGTGCTGAGAAAAAGTATATTTAACATTTAAATGTAACGAATTAAAGGGATAGTTCACCCAAAAATGAAAATTCTGTCAGTAATTACTCACCCTCATGTTGTTCCAACCATGTAAGTCTTTCGTTCATCTTCGGAACACAAATTAAGATATTTTTGATGAAATCTGACAGAATTTTGACTCCTCCATAGGCTTCCAGTGTGACCGAAACTCACCGGCCCAGAATAGTTATTAAAACATCGTTAAAATAGTCCAAGTAACTACAGTGGCACTACATTAAGTTTATCATGTGACGAGAATACTTTTTGTGCGCAAAAACAAACAAAAATAACGACTTTATTCCACTTTTCATTTCCTTCTCTCTGGGCCTCGTAGTGTTTTTGCGCTGCGCGTCTGTGTTGCACGTCATCGCGCAACACACACATGACCGGCGTCGGCCAATAGTGAGCCTACGTAGTGATGTGTAACACAGACGCGCTGCGCAAAAACACTACGTGAACCAACTAGAGGTCCAGAGAGAAGGAAATGAATAGTGGAATAAAGTCGTTATTTTTGTTTGTTTTTGCGCACAAAAAGTATTCTCGTCGCTTGATATACTTAAGATTGAGCCACTGGAGTCACTTGGACTATATTAACGATCTCTTTAATAACTTTTCTGGGCCAGCAAGTTTCGGTCACATAGAAGCCTATGGAGGAGTGAAACATGGCTCAGATTTCATCAAAAATAGCTTAATTTGTGTTCCGAAGATGAACGAAGGTCTTACGCGGTTGGAACAACATGAGGGTGAGTAATTACTGACAGAATTTTAATTTTTGGGTGAACTAACCCTTTAACTAAACAATGATACCTGTAATATAGGCCTACTGTTTTATCTGTTGTATGTAACACTACTTTAACAAAGCATTAATTTAAGCGTTTTAAAATGTTTGACCTATTACATTGATTTACTAACATTTAATGTAACTTAAAGTAAGATTTAAATGTTTAAACTTTTAAACAATTTTTAAAAAGTGCATCAGGAACACAAGTGAATTTACACCCCTACCAAAATGAATGTCTGATTTTACATTTACCTGCATTCATGAGTGAAAAACAAAAAAACATTAGCAAGACATCAAAAGAGTTGGTCCCAAGAGCAAGTATTTTAAAAGATAAAAACAATATTCATTTAATGAAATGATTCAAATAGATTTTGCCAATAGAGTGTTAAAATTTAAAAGGAACTAGGGCTACAGTCCCTGATAAACGCAGTGTTACCAGGCCTTTTCTTCTATTTTAACAATCCACCTCCAGCAATACTAATTACATCATAATGATAGCGTGATGATCTACTGAATTGGTTTGTAAAAATGTTAATAGAAAAAAAGCAACAAAAGTTTACCTATTACTGTGGATAAGAATGAATGATTCCCTATTAATTAATAGACAGTTTAAAAAATGTGTCAGTCCATTCAGCACTTTTTTTTTTTTTTTTTTTTTTTTGCAGCTCCACTTCCAACTATGGCTGCATGACAGATTTCTCCAGAATCAGGAGATGGGCCATGCTGATCTCTCTTTTGGCCCAGATACTGAGACAATTCATTAATCCTCATTGTTTCTACCAGACAAGCTATTTAATAGTCTTCCAGGAGCACTCACACATACACAAACAATCCGATTTCAAGTGTGTTAGAATGCAGCCATTTTGTAGGTTGCTGTTTCTTATAATTAAACTTATTTGTTTAGAGCAAACACAATTACGCAAATAGCCAAGAGATGGGATGATTGTTTACCTCAGAATCTGATCTGAGATGTTGTTTTGACTCTCTCTAATTAGTTAGTGATAAGCCAGTGCGAACACACTGCATACACGTGATGTTATCAGGCTGCGCTCATCACTAACACAAAGCCATGTTGTATAAGGGCGGTGTTATGATGAGATGGGTGTCCCAGGCCTATTGTATGGTAATGCGAGAGGGAGTGTGTGCCACTTTCTCCTCTTGGGCACCCCTCCCCCACCATACACCCACCATAAAACCCCTCCTTTCTGTCTGGCCTGAGCGGCTCAGCTGAGGGTTGATCCGATTGCCTCAGACCCTCAGGGATGATGGGGCCGCACACACACACACAATTTAATCATAATTTTCTGCTTGATGTTGAAAGTTCTGGAATTTATGAAGATGATTATGAATAAGCACACTGAGAAAGAGTGCAGCACAATAAAACTGTTTAGCTTTTAGATAGGATCTCATTCTAGTCTTTCACCAAATGCCTAGGATGTCAGTATCTGTGATGTTCTTCTTGAAGGTAACACGTTAATTTCAGCCAGTCAGCAAGCTGGCTGATGGTAGAATTCACTTGTGGATGTTCAACATCCTGAAGCCTTTTTGCAGCAAGACCAAACATAATTTTGATCCCTGCCCACTCAAACAAATGTAGACACTCTTAAAAAAAAATGGTTGCCAGGTCTTGGATAACTGTTCACCACTGAAAATGCATGACTGGATGAAGGTGCTCTGCCAAATCAAAGAAACCTTGGCCTCAGATCCACTCTGTGAATGGTTGAGACTGTATTCAGCTGATGCCAAACAAACCAAGCTATGGTAATTGATGCCAATGGGCTTATTGTTAACATACCGTAGAAGCAGCCTGAGATTTTATTTATTTAAGAGGTCACGCTGAACTGAATATGTGCACACTGTGGCAGAAATTGAATTATAGCTTGTTTAAAGGGTGGGGGGCTACTGGTTAAATGCTCCCGCCAGGCCGTATTACAGTGTAAGTGTCTTTGTGTATTACTGTGTGAATCTCCAGGAGTCGCCCTTAAAACCGTATTAACCGCATTACAGAGCTTCTGAGCAGGTCAAAAAACACATTAACAGCAAAAAACATTCGGTCACGTTTGCCCTTCCATTCATACCACTACTATTTTTCTTTGTTTTTCAGGTTTTTTTTCTTTCCACCAATTTACACTTGTATCACTTTCTTTTTCTCTTCATCCCATTCTCCAGTAACACATTATGTATGATAATGCTTTTTTTAAAGAGTTTAACAAGTCCGGGCATTTGTTATTTTCCTTTATTGCGTGCTGATCTGACACTGCTTTTGTAGAAGTTGATCATCATGGAATACATTACGATTAGTCTAACCCTAAAACCCAGAGCCGGAGCTTCATTTCCTGAGTTACCTTCCTTTTATTATCTACAAGTAACCCTTGAGCTTTCTCTCTCTCTCTCTTTCTCTTTGTGTGTGATGTTCCAGATTCTCCATTGTCCCAGTGATTTTGTTGACGTACAGTAAGTGGGTCATTGCACTGAAGCAGAATTTGCTTGGGTTGGCATGGTAACGTCACGGGTCGATTAAACCCGCACACGAGTCCGTTCAGAAATCTGCGGGATGCTAAATGCTAACATGCACTACATGGCCCAACTTATATGGATGTCCACTTTTAATTAACATGTTGAGCTATTTCGGTTGCACTTACTACTTTTTTCCTCATATCTGTGAACAAAGCAAGTCCCATAAAGAAATGACTTACTGACAGCAAGCCAGGCCATCACCCATTGACTTCACTGATTGTCTTGTGTTGTAATGAGAGCAAATCCCTGCAGTCATGTTCCAACATCAAGTGGAAAGCCTTCTCAGAGCAGTGAAAGCTATTATAGTAGGAATGGATGGACCAACTGCCTATTAAAGCCCATGGTTTTTAAATTGAATATTTAATAAGCACTTCTGGCCATTTAGTTTAAAATTGTAATTAAATGTGGTAGGTAAAGATAAAAAATCAAGTCAGTAAATAAGATAATATCTTGTAATCACACACTACTCTGATTCTAGAATATAGTAGTTTCATTTTATTTATATTTCTATGGAGACTGAGACGTTTTCTATGCTTTATTCAACTCCCTCCATAAGTGCCTCAAGCTTTCACATGAGTTGGATTCGAGTCCTAATGGTGTTAATGGGAGAAGCTGCTTTGTATTTTAACTAGCCACCTGCTCAGCACTTTACACTTACTCCTGCTCTTTTCTGTCCCTACTAGAGCTAACCATTAGACAGTTTTGACCCTTTGACCTCATTGGGCAGTGGGTTGGAGGGCGTAATCCTCTCACTACTGTTTGACAAGAGTCGGGCAGATGGAGCAAATGAATGAGAGGGATATGGATCAGGGGGTTGAGTCGATAGGGAGTCCCTTTCTTGTTGTACAGTGGAAGTGGGACATTTCTCATTAAGCCCTTTTTGGAAATTGGTCAGTCACTTAAGTCCAGGCCTGTTTTGGGTAACACTTTTCATTTCGATAGTCCACTTTAGACATTCTTCTAACTATAAGTAACTGTTCAACTACATGTCAACTAACTCTCATTTATTTGCAACTACATGTTAACTAGGAGTATTAGTAGACGTCTTCTTAATATCTGCTAACTCTTTATTGTGATGGTCCCCCAACAGACATTATACTGACTGTAAGTAATTTTGCCACTACATGTCAACTACTTATAGTCAGTATATGGTCTGTTGGGGTACCATAAAGTGACAGTCTAAAGACAGTCTACTAATACTCTAATGAAAGTTAGTTGACATGTAGTTGCAAAGTTACTTAGTAGAATGTCTTAACTTGACTATTGAAATAAAGTGTTACCCTGTTGGTTTTTTTAGTCTGTGTTTATCTACATTACTAATATTATAACTATTTAAACTGAATTTTCTATTTTAACATATATTTTTTAAATGTAAAAAGCAATGTCTTTAGCAGTTTTTATCCCAGTCTTCAGTGTCACATGATTCTTTAGAAATAATGTTGTGCTCAAGTAACATTTCTTGTTATTATAAATTTTGAAAACAGCTGCTTAATATTTTTTTGTGGAAACCATGATATATTTTTAAAGGGTTATTTGATAAATAGAAAGTTCAAAATAACATTTATTTAAAATAGAAGTCTTTTGCAACATTATAAATAAATTGATTACATTTGATCAATTTAATACATCATTGCTGAATAAAATTATTAATTTATTCAAAAACTTTTTAATGGTAGTGTATGTATATTTTAAATTCTATTAATCACATTTTGATTTATATTTAGTATATATAATTAATTTCTGTAAACAAAAAAACAGTAAGGTTTTCGATTAAGGTAAAAATATTAAACTTTAAAATATTAATTTACTCTAAATAAAACTAATAAAACAAGAAACAACTAGTCAAAAAAAAAAAAACATTTAACTTATATTTCACTACAACAAAGGAGCATTCAATATATGTGTTTTAGCTGCCTGAATTACATGAACTCTCTGAACAGATTCACTAAGTGAATCTGACTTCTCAACATGATACTTGTTGGGAAAAAGTGGTTTGCTAATAGATTATTTTGAGATACTGTCAAGCTATTAGAAAATGTAGTTTAAAAGGTCAATAGCATCACTGTTATTAGTTGGTTGCCCCTCCCAATACAAATGCATCACGAAAAAAGAAATGTTTATTTTTATTCTGTGGAAATCCACTTTGTACACTGAAAGAGTAAATCAGTGTCCTTAGAATGCATCAATGCCCTATGCCAGCTGAAATGGACACACAGTCCAGTGATGCTCCAATGTCTACAAGATCTTCTTGGTTCTCTCTTCATCACTGTCTGTCTGTCACCCTTCTGTCTGATGTGCCCTTTTCTCTTTGGGATGTCAGGATTCCTAATAGACAGCTCTTGCACGGTGTGCATCAATAGACACTCTTCATTTACAGAAGACAAGTAAGAAACAGACAAAGAGAAAAAAGGGAAATACAGAGAGAAATGGAGGGGGCTTGTAGTGGGAGAGTTAAATTATTGATAGTGATGGCAGGCCCCTCTCTGCTTCGCGCAGCACTGCTTCTGAATAATGGATGAAGCCTTCTGCATGTGCACGGGCTCACTAACCCATTTGTCTTGCCACTGTAACGTATGCTTATCTGAGCCCATTGGTGGGAAAACGAAATGCTGAACACTAAACAATCAACATATGGTCACTGTATGACAGGAACAGGCCAGTGATTAAAGTGCATCCGAGGGACTGCTGACAGTTCTAAACAATGGGGCTCACCTTTCGGCGATATTCTAAGTTTAGTCTTTGGGAATTTGCAAGCAATTAGGAGCAGATTGTTTGGTTTATAGCACACAATTAATGGGCAGAACAGATGAGTCTGCTAATAGAATATTCATCTGTCCAAAAATTGGCAAATGAAAGCAATCAGGAAATTATAACAATAACACATTTTCATCCAAAATCTCATCCATTGCAGACAGTAATACAGTAGCTTTATAATCAAGAGACAGGCCAATTATTTAACAAGTGTTTATTGTTGGAGCATTTATCTTTGGATTGTTGGAGATTGTTG
The DNA here is from genome assembly GCF_951802725.1 of Rutilus rutilus. Taxonomy (NCBI): domain Eukaryota; kingdom Metazoa; phylum Chordata; class Actinopteri; order Cypriniformes; family Leuciscidae; genus Rutilus; species Rutilus rutilus. The sequence continues at coordinate 32,665,374 of NC_140210.1, read as the reverse complement.
GAGATGTTTTGGAAAGAAGTCTCTTATGAACACCATGAAGACTCCATATAAAATACTTCATCCTGTACCTATGTATCCTGTGCAAAAAAAACAGGAATTATGTTAATATTAATGAATTGCAGTTAGAGGTGGGTGATGTGACCAGAATCTTATATCATGATATGAGTAATTTTATTTAACGATAACGATATATATCACGATATAGTTATTTTTGCTTTAAATAAGGTTTTTATAATATCAAAAAATAGAACAAAGACACAAATTAAGGCGAGACACGGCAGGCAAAAACATCGTTTTTTTTTTACTGGTCAATTTTGAGATTTGGGGATATTTGTCTTCAATAACACGTCTTCTTTCAGACTTGTGTTGAAAAAAAGTCCGAAATACACATTTAGGTCTTTATTTTATTACACTTTGTCTGTTTGCGTCTGTAGATTTCTCATAAATTCAACAAAAGTTCGCGTTCTTAATCAACGTGCTGCTCCGCGATCTCTGCCGTCAGCCTGTCATCAGATGCACCGTTAGGAAGCTCTCTATGTTGTGTACAATCCTGTCGGATCCAAATATGGTCATTTCCTTTTTATCAGCAACCAATCGTGAAAGTAAAAGGGCTGAATGCGCAATCTCATTGGCTGATGAAAAATCTTTAAAGCCCGTTTTCTCAAAATGACTTTTCTCTCATTCTCCAAGTCCGAAATCTCCACTTCAGTAGCACCTATATACACCAAACTTTCCAGACTTGTACCTAGTTATATTATGAAGACATTTACAGAGGGATTTGTAAATATATTATTCCTAGCCTGATTTATATAACATTTTATTCCAAAAAACATGGCGAAAATCTTTTTTTTAAGGCTATTGACAGTATTTTCTGATTTACAGGATAACAAAAGTAGATATCCATAAATCCCTCTGTAATTTTTTTCCCATCTAATATGTGAACACAATGAAAAAATAATTTTTAACCTGGCTTTATCCAATAGGCTACTGAGATATCGTTTTTTAAAATATATGCAAATTAGTGCATATTTGATTAGATATTGCCTGATTTGCATATTTAAACATTAAATTACAGAAAACTTGTAATACATTTTTTTCTCATCTTAATGTAGGTAATCAACTGGGAAAGTTTTATGGTGATATCTGCTAGTTAAAAATTTTACCCTATTCACCTGTAGTGTCTCGCCTTAAATAAACCTGTAAACTTAAGAATAATTTAGGAAATACTACATAAATTGTATAAAGTAATCAAATTTATATATATAAAAAAATAAAAAAAACACTGCATAGTCTTCACTGTGTAAATTAAATAAACAATTATTATTCTTAAACTTACAAATGTGATTCAGTCTTAGAGCAGTGAGAGATTTTCTCTCTTTTTTGTTGTTTGATTAGCATTAATAACGGCAGCAGGTAAATTTGGATGCTGTCACTTTAAGACCAACTTCATGGATCCAATATACTCGTATGTTTTCTTTCTCAGCTGTTTACGTTCACTTGAGGCATAAATGACTGTGTTTACTTGCAAATACATGGTCATTTCGACACATAAGTATGTGTATTTAACCGTTCAAGCCCAATTAGTTGGCAAAAAGCACTCAGTTCAGTTCTCACGCGCTATCTCTCAGACAGCGCTGAGAAAAAGTATCTCTGACAGCAGGCACATATAGTTAAAAACATTAGTCTTCCGCTGCTTACTGCACTTCAACAGCTTAAAATAACTTTTTTTAAACCGCAATACTTGAAAACGCATGCAAAAGATAAGCTTTCGTGACCGCTTAGCACAACAACTGCGTAACTCTGAGCGTAACTGCGATAGAGACGAAAGTCCTCTACCGGTTGAAAAATGTATACTGGTTAATCGTGTCTACCAGTTTATCGCCCACCCCTAATTGCAGTGATCAACTCTGCATGGGTTTTAAGTTTATTAAGTTTATTATTTATGTCAAAAATAAGAACACTCTACCGCACTCTGTTGACTTTACTCTTTTATTTTATTCAAAGCGAACAACGCGTTTCGCATATAGCGTCGTCAGGTTCCTGAAGATGAGACGAACCTGAGGACGCTATATGCGAAACGGGTTGTTTGCTTTGAATAAAATAAAAGAGTAAAGTCAACAGTGTGCGGTAGAGTGTTCTTATTTTTGTCATTTAAATCCGTTCCTGCTATCTACCTGCACCTACCAGGCTGTACATGGACCTTGGTTTGAATTGGAATATTTATTATTTTTATTTTTATTAAAGCTGGGAATTTATATTTTTGGGGTGAATAAAGTATGAGGTGTGTCAGTCCATGACACACTGAATCATGCAGAACTGTGAGTTTAGTGCAGCCCCTTATGACCCGATGTTGCCTGAGTCGCACTGATGCCTGTGACGTCTGACAGCTGGCAGTATTGCGTTGCCTCAACGACTGATTATCTGGAGTGAATGAGAGGAAAGAAGGGCAGAGAGGAAAGAGGGGGTAATAAAGCAAACGTTCATACATTATGAAGCTCATTGACCCCCAAAGCATGTAGCATGTAGCCACCAATTTATTTAGCACTCAATTTAGAAATTGGTAGAGTCTTGTCTTAGTTTGAGGTTTGGTCCTGGTTTATGGCTTTAAATATTTGAGCACTCAGTCTCTGCAAAATGTTGTCTACTGTTTGTCAAGTACTCCTTTGAAACTCATTTACAGGTCATAAAATTCAGTATCTGTCATAATGTCTGTAATAAATGCAATTATAGTAAGTCCATCGAGGCACAGACCGTTCATAAATTTTGCAAGAGCTGCTCTTATACAATGCAGTTCAGTCACTGATACAACAGCAGCTTGTTAAATATATTTCACTAATTCATTTAATCTCAGAGGGTGGCTCTATTCAACCTTCCCTTCTGGAGCCGTCCAATTAACGACCTTGGTGTGAGAATAAGAAGTGCACAAAGCAATCAACACAAAGACTGCTTGCTAATTCGCAGGTTTTAATGAAGGCCTGCCACTTTCAGATGCAATGCCTGTCAATCCCAGGAGAATTATGGAGCATGCTCTTGGTCTGCCCACGGGTGTCACTGTAGTGCCTTCATCCTCTTTAGCGAAGCTTTCACATTGTATCAATAACAGATTTCTTTTTTATATGAAGGTCACGTTATAATATATATATATATATATTATACGTAAATGCTATTTGCAAAAAGTGATAGATGCTATTTATACTTTGTGCAAATAGTGTCAGATACTATATAGCACCTCAGTGTATTGTAGTACATTATAAATCAGTATGCAATAATGACAACATATTGAGTTAAATTAATATATTCATTAAAATCATTAAATGCCATACTTATTACTGCCTTACTGCCGTACATATCCATGCCACAGCTCTTGTTATTAGTGGGATTCCTTTTGTAAGTTAGTGTAAATAGTCAACAAGGAGGGTGATTTGCACTTAGTGTAAATAGTTATAATGCAAGGCAGTTATAATTTAAATGTTAATTTAATGCAATGTAATGTAAATTAATATAAACAGAGTGCAACGAACAAAAATATTTTATTTTTATATTATTTTATTATTTTCAAAAATTGCCTTGAGTTGTGATGTCATACTTGAATTAAAATTGATGATGTGATGAAAAGAAGAAAAATAGGTGAATATCTTGTGAACATATCTTGTATCTTTTTTTTTTTTTTTTGTCATTCCCAACCAAGCTGTGCAATTTGTAATTCTTCAAATATGAATGTATTGACTATTGAAAATATTGGTACAATTGGTACAAAACCTAAAACAATGGTAGCTATGAATTTGTGCCTAAACACCCATGTACAATACCGTATGTTTACTAAAGATTACCACTATATATATCTAGAATTAAACTCTCATAGGTTTAGCATTACATTTACATCGAATTGTAACTATAGAACAAAATAGACAATTCTTTTCTGTTCATTTATTCTCTAGTTCAATATGTGCCTGGTTACACAGCATTAGTTACATTTGCATTTTATATCTTATTATTCATCGACAAAGTTTCTCCATAAATCATTTAAGAAGTGGCAATTAAAAATAAGCCTGTGGGCTATAAGCACAAATCATATCACACATGTGCAGCCTATTTTTTTTTTTTTTTTTTTGGGTAAATGGGAAATTAATTCATATGAATCCAATTTATAAACATTACCTGAACATGAAGAGTCTGTATTCTGATTCATGACCCACGAGAGCTCTAGGTAATTGGAAAGATGTTCAATGGAACATGCCCTGTTATTTTTCAGTCAATTTTTCTGTCATTTACATTTACATTTACGCATTTGGCAGATGCTTTTATCCAAAGCGACTTACATTGCATTTCAAGGTACACTTTTACATTCTTATCAGTTCTTGCTTTCCCTGGGAATCGAACCCATGACCTTGGCGTGTTAATAATGCTAAAATAAGAGTGACTAGATGGATAAATGAAAGCTAGTGGCATCAGGTTCCTTTATGTAGAGAGCAGCGCAGCCTGGGTATAACTGCTAAAGGAATATCCCAGAGTCTTTTAAGCATTCCTAGAGGCCTCTATGGATTTAACTGTCAGCTGATACAGTCCAAATCTTAAGCTTTTTGAACACCAACAGTAGTGATTAGTATTTCACCCATGTGCATATTAATCAAACACATTAAACATTATATGGTACCTGATTGCATTGTTATCCATTTACATAGAATTAATAGTGTTTACTAGTAGATACTCGTTCAAGTCAAAGGAGTCATGCCCCTTGTCCATGACATCATAAATGCCTCCCCCTGGGTCGCCCTGTGTGCTTGATTTAATAGTAATGGAGCAATGGAGAGACTTAACAGGGGATAAACACTGCCTGGTCCCTGATGTCTTTTGAGTGGGGTTTCATATTTCAGATATTTGTGGTTGGCAAAGAGCTCACTATCTATCGGACATGCACACACAGCAGTGGAGTGAAATTTGAGGGTTATAGGAACACCCCTCACACCAAGCAAGGATTGCAGCAAGAGCAAATGCATTTTAATTGCTGATGGGTCAATAAAGTGATGGTCTTTTTTTTTCTTTTTTTTTTACCCATTTATTTATATAGTTCATACATACAATGACTTGTACAGACTTCTTTTATGATAAGCATGTTTTTATTTTCTAAATTAAATTGAATTCTGAATGAAGAAAACCTTAGTTAGATTGGATGGATCTCCATTTGATCCTACCCTGAATTCCAGATCCTGTCTCAGAATACATCAGTTTTTGATATATGTTGTAGCTAAAACCTGTCAACAGCAATCCTTGTCTGGTATCCAAAAACTGTAAGTATTCTATCAGCCTAAGAGATTGACTGAGAAATGCCAAGAGCAGAAAGCGGGAGACAAAGTTATAATGTGCCCAGCTGGTTTGTGGAATAATCTAACAAATCCAAGAAGTGTTATTATACCAAAGCAAAAGCAATGGAAAATGTCTGTTTCTAACTACATAAATGGCTAATGAATGATTATAAAATTAATTTGAATAAAAAAAAAAGAAAGAAAGAAAATAAAATGCAATATGGATGTATGGTTTCTCTCTTAAAGTATCACACACAGTTTGCTATTGAGAATCCTTAGATACTTTGATTTGGCATCTTTTATGATTTTTTTTAACAAAAAAAAATATTTTAACTGCTTTTTTAAAAAGTACTTTATAAAAAAATGGCATTGAAGTTTTTCCAAAACCATATGTACCAAGCATGAAGAGTACTACATTATTGTTGTATGTGGAGTTGTAATCTCTTACCAAGCTGGTGTTTCAGTTAATTGAAGGCTAATTAAATAGTTATTGTTGTCTATTCATCAAGATTGGTAATGCCTTTTCAAAAGAGCAAATTGTTTGAAAAATTAATATTGAACACAATGCAGTCTGTCAAACACATACACACAGCTTGAAGTAAAAAATAAATCATGATTATGGGAGATAAAATCCATGTTCTTTGTTGAGTGGCTCATATGAACAAAATAGATCTGCATGATGATCCTGGAGTTCCCATTTATACAGATGTGATGCATCAGCTCCTCCCTCCCTCTCTCTCTCTCTCTCTCTCTCTCTCTCTCTCTCTCTCTCTCTCTCTCTGGTTGGTCTGCGGTCGTTCAACATGCCATTAGCTGCATGCTGGGGAGCTGATTCACATTCTGGTCAGGCTGGAACGGAGCCTTTCAGAGTCCTGCATCTGCGGAGCTGTTTTGTTCAATATTTGAGTGAGGGAGAGGGTGTTGTAATACACTACTACATATACAACATTAGAAACAACTGTTTATTTAAACCTAATATTTTGTGGGTTAAAGACAATATAAAGTGGATTATGATCTGTGCTGTGCATCAGTGGCAGGAGTTGGAGCGGCTCAAGACAATTTGTTATACTATATTGTGGTGTTCCAAGATAATTATTTTATAAATAGTATGCAAACTCTTCAAAATACATAAAATGCTCATTTTAATGATTCACATTTAAAAACCTTTTGCAATACTGAGGGATACTAATTTAAACAGCATGATTCAGGTGATTTTGAGGTATTTAATGACCAAAAAACAAAACAAAAAAACTTTGTTTTCACTTAAGACCACATGAAATAGTTGAATTTTGTCAGTGTCTATTAGTTTTCTATATGCTAGTGTAGTTCTAAAAGATGACACAATTATTGTCCCTGATGATCCCTTCAGTATGAACCAACAAATCATCTGGAATGAAAATGTAGTGTATTATGGTTCCATCATTTTTCCTCATCATCTTTGATGGCCTTTCTTATGTACTTTTGATGTTTGAGCTGCTCTTCCATTACATTCCATTTCCATGTAAAAAATAATGTTATTTGTATAAGGAAAGGGTTTAGTCTAGACATTTTTGTAGTGCATAGTATTTTTTTTTTCCAATGAATAACAATGTTTTCGCCTCAGAAGATTTGGTGTGTTCAATTCCCACTCCCACATTGGGAATATGAGCAAGCATTCCAAAATGCCTTCTCTCCATTTAGAAGGTTGGCTGAAGGTACAAGATGCATTTCTAAGTCTAGTGTGACCATGTAAGATGTAGAAAGAAGCGACTCTAAATAATCTTTCACATCCACCCTGTTGTTATCCTGATAGATGTGGCGCATTCATTGCTCTGCAATGAATTAAAGACATTGGACAAAGAGGAAATGAGACGAGTGTTCCAGTTGTAAACCTACATTACGCCAGCAGTGCTGCACAAGGATGAAACAACTTGTCATCTGAAATGGAAGTGTGGTGTCTATTTTTGGGTTACATCATTTTTCCTCATCAGCTTTGATGGCCTTATAATGTGCTTTTGAGGTTTGGGCTGCTCCTCTGTTTCATTCTGTTTAAAAGGAATTTAATTTGTTTGTACATCAAATTAAATGTTTGGATATTACATTTCATTTTTAGTCTAAATATATTACTCCATTTTAAATATGAAATCAGTTTGAGATAATATTTGAAACCAACTGAAATCTCATGTATTTTATTAAAAATATCTAAGCGATGTAATATGATGATGATACACTAAAAAAGAAAATTGAACTCTGTCAGCTGGTTGAAATCCATGTGCAGTTGGTCTAAACATAAGAAAGTCTGTGTGAGGAAAGAAAGGAGATTACCATTGTAATGGTCTCTGATTCTGATCTTCTGGACCAGTGGACAAGGAGACAGATAGTTGTATTTGCTGACATACTACCAAGCAGGAAGCAATTCATCTGTGTGAGAGATGCTCACCACCTCTCTCAGCCTTAATGTAGTCAATATAGGGTGCTTGTCTTCTTCCATTAGTGTTTCTGTGAAAGTGCCTGCCAATTATACCACATCTGTTTTAGAGCTTCATTTATTATTTGTGATGTAGTTGTAATGATTTTTTTATTTTTTTTTTGTGACTCGCTCAAATACAATTTAGTTAAAATCAACCCATTTAGTCTTTTTTTAACCAATTTATCAGGATCATAGTTTTATTACTTTTATGATTTCACTAGTCAGAAAAGTCATTTATATTACAGCAAAAGAGAGACATAAATGAAGCTTAAAATAACCACAGGTCTGTGTTTCCCACCAGTTTACTATGGTTGCAAACCATTTTACAATCTATTATTTGGTAACGCACACTGAGCAGCAAACCTTGGTTCACGGTGAGGCACAATCACATTGTTTCATTCTTAAAACTGAGTGCACTTTTAATTGCAGAGAATAGCTGTACAGACTTCCCTCCTGAGAGCATCTATTACGATGAAAACACTCTCCACTGTTTTTGAATGTGAAAGAGTCAAACATCCACCGTGAGGGTTTTTTAATAAAGAGGCAGATTCAAGGACAGAGAGATGGATTTCGACTTTTTTGAATTATCATTTCTAAAAAGCAGTATTCTTACCTAAGCAAACATTATAGATTTCTTACCGGCACATATGGCATGAGAGGGGTGCACTTGATGAGGCAGGTTTAGGCTTGAGTTTTCCACTGACAGTCTGAGTATTGATCTCATGTCTCATCCCACTGAGATCAAAGAACAGACTTTGGCTCCCTCATTAATCTGTTTCAGCTCTCTCAAGACTGACTGCATCTTAAGGACACCACAGGGATGTCAGTTTGGTGCTGTTTATTGGCGTGATAAATAAGTAACGTGTCACTCTACTTCACTCCCAGATATCAGTCAATCTCCCTAAAATGAGGGGCATTCAAATTTACAGACACCTGGAATTAGGGATCCAAGCATTAGCGAAAATGCGAAGACATTAAGTCTTAATGGCATGTAGACTTTTCTGCTGACTCTACGCTGAATAAAAATATGGGATTTTGTGTAGATTACTGTAGGTATATTATAAATATAGTTCGTATAGCTGTACTTCCCAAGACGATTGGATATCCAGAAAAGTATATAATCGCTAATATATGGTATTTCATTTAGCTAGTTTAGACCACAAAGGTGTCCAAATAATTCAAACTTGCAATATAGGGACACATCAAATGTTTTCCTGCTCAAAATGTATTTAATTACAGGTACATTACCTTCAAAGGTTTGGGGTTGGTAATAATTTTGAATGATTTTGAAAGAAGTCTCTTATGCTTGCCAAGGCTATATATACACAGTGAACACAGTAACGTTATGAAATATTATTACAGTTTAAAATAACTTTTTTTCCATTTTAGTATATTTTAAAATGTAAGTTATTCTCGTGATGACGGGAGTCTTTAGTGTCTTTATGAGTCTTTAGTGTCACATGATCCTTCAGAAATCATTCGTATATGCTGATTTATTATTATTATTATTATTATTATTATTATTATCATTATCATCAATGTTGAAAACAGTTGTGCTGTTTAATATTTTAGTGTAAACTGTGATACTTTTTTTCAGGATTATTTGATGAATAGAATTTTCAAAAGAACAGCATTTATTTAAAATATTTTTTGTTAATTTTTTTGTAAATGTCTTTACTGTCTCACTTAATCAGTTTAAAGTCTAATTACCGAATTAAATAATTCATTTATTTCATAAAAAAAATCTTACTGATCTATTCACAGACTGCAGACTTTAGTGTTCTTAAAACATTTAATAATTAATTACAGTAATAATAATAATGATTTGTTACATTTATATAGCGCTTTTCTCTGCACTAATAGCGTTTTACATAGAAGTTAAAATTGTATTTATTTTAATTATGTTGATCTGATTGAATTCATGTTTAAACAGAAAACAAAAGTCATACTATACAAGAATCAACACATACGAAAAGTTTGAGCACTGATTGAAATTCCAGTATACTGTACTAATGCATGGTGTGATTAATACATAAACATTGTTATATTTTCTTAATCTGTGCATAACTCAGGTCAGTATACAGGATTACATAAAGAATGTTTTGATGCAGTAACGCTTGCCTGCTCTCCAGAGCATTTATACTGTGTTCAGAGCTGCAGGCTCTTCTCAAGGTGTAATGGAGGTGCAAGTCTGTTTCCCCTGTAACAGCTGGGTCACTGCTGCAAAAAACACATTCTCCACAATAAACGGCAGGTTCTGGAGCACAGCTACAAGGAGTGAGGAGAATGCAGACACAATGATATTGCACCAATAGCTGCTTGGCTACAAGGCGCTCAGTGAGAAGATGGGATGTAAGCTCAAAAACCGTGAGCATTCAGCTTCAGGGCTTAAGAGGTTGTGCTGTGAAATATTTAGCCTGCTTGACTTACTGAGTTCAACAATAAGGACTCTTATTTTTCTTCTAAGGTATACTGTACATGATAGTGAACATCCTCTGAAGACCTGATCTACTATGCTTTCATGTACTGGTGGGTTTTGTTTAAGATGACCCCTTAATTCATTGCTGTGTCGCGCTGTGGAATAGCCGCCACTGGTGCCATTCTCGACTTGCAGTATTTCAATCAATAGTGGTTGCGTGCTGTTGAATTGTGTTCATGAATCTTTCAGTTGTGGTGGTTATGATTGGTTAGAGAGTGACAGTAGACTTCCTGCCCTGTGACATGTGTGGGAATGGATGTTCTCTTTGACTGTGAAAATAGAATTTGCTTTGCACTTTCATCTGGTGAAACTGTTACCCCTCTGAGATGGGCAATGGACCAATGGGACTCTAATTTATAATTTTCATTTGTTGTACATAAACCGTCCTGCTTTGAATTGATGTAGTTTTTGCCATTTATAACCCTGAAGGACTTGTGCTTTTTAACTGACAACCAAGCTATTTCAGTTATATAATGATTAGGGGCGTTAAGATTTTTTTTAAATGTTTTTTGAAATAAGTCTCTTATGCTCACCAAGTTTGCATTTAAAAATACAGTAAAAACAATAATATTGTGAAATGTTATTACAATAATTGTTTTCTATTATGTTGATATTTCAAATGTATTGTTTATCTGTGATGGAAAAGCTGAATTAAAATATAATAATGTAATATTTTTGTTTCAAAATTTTTCTTTTTCGTAAAAGTCTTTGCTGTCTTTTGATCAATTTAAAGCATCCTTGTTTTAATGTATTAATTTCTTTAAAAAACAACAGTCTCTTGATTTATATAAAAAAAATTAAACGACTTTTTACACTGTAAAAAAGTTGCTGCCTTAAATATTAAAGTCATTTCAACTTAAATTACATTAAACTGACTTAAAAAATGAGTTAACATGAGTTAAAGCAATGTAAAAACATATGTTGTCATAACTTATTGATCATATGATTTTTTACAGTGTACATTTAAATACTTTCACTCAACAAGATACCTTGTTGAATACATTTTTGACACATTCCCTGTTCTCTTGCACTTCTACATATTTATCAACAGCATTGCCCTATATGGGTGGTAAAGCATTGCTATTGGTTGTCATACACAACTGCTCTTATAGCAGTTATGGACTGACATTCCCTCTTGTTCCCAGGGTGTTCTGAATGCTGCCTCAAATGTCTGAGTGGGATACCCTATGCCTCTCTGATCGCGACCATCCTGCTGTATGCCGGGGTGGCGCTCTTCTGTGGCTGTGGTCATGAGGCTCTCTCTGGGACCGTCACCATCCTGCAGACCTACTTTGATGTTGTCCGGTCGCCTGTTGATGCCCTGGACGTCTTCACCATGTGAGTGCCACAGTACCAAAGTCATAATAAAAAAACAACATTGCTGCCTGTTGAGCGCAATTTCAGTGACATTTTTTAGTTGCACCCTACTTTTCAAATGCACATGAATTCAATTCAGTTTCTTTCACCAGTGCTCCTCAATAATGTAGTGGTAACTGACATTTTTGCTTGTCTATTGCAAATAACCCAAGCTCATGAATTAACATTTTACTTCATATGACATATTACTTCATGCATGTCCTGATTTTGCAGAGTTCGACATGCACATATTCTACAACATATATACAACATATTTTGTTGATCTTGGAACAACATTCTGGTCTGAAAATTTTGTCCTAACCATATCCTTACCCCTTAACCTAACCCTACCCATAAATGATCCCTAAAATCAGAGGCAAATGATATGTGAATAACACTGATGTAGAAGCTCATAACCATGGCTGTCACTCAAATCTGATTGGTTGATTGGAATGTTGTTCCAGGATCAACAAAGATGTTGATCCAGGAACATGTTGTACTTGGTGAAATCAGGTTGTGCTGACTACATTCATTGTCTACTTGTGGTTTATTGGTTAACTCTACCATTAAAAAAAAACCAGACTTGTTGCATACACCTTATTCAAGTTTGTTCAACAGCGACAATACAGAATAATTCAATCTAGAGCGAGTAAAGAAAATAGCTTGTTTTCCCACACTCAAATTTCTAAAGAACAGTGACACACGCACAAACTTTTGCCAAGCCTGATTTTTCTGAGCTACCATGTTAGGTTTTGGCATCTGTCCCAGTCAGAGAATTAGGCGTTCTGAAATCACACCAGATCAACCGAGCACACCTGCTCACCGGAACTCCACTGGTGGGAAGGAGAGCAGGATGGAAGGAGAGAACAAGGGAAAGGAGTGGGTGGAGGAAGGAATGATGGTGTGGAGCAGCATTTCTTCAGCCATTTTATTAGATTTTTTTTCTGAGTAAGGCTTTGGAATAAGTAAATCAGACAGTTATATGTTTGTTTTTAATTGAGTTTAATGTATAGACGTACTCTGCCACCATTGTGCCCTCTATTGTCATTGAATTACCGTTGTATGCTAGATAAGCGCTGACACTCTTTTCATTAAAAGTCACTAGTTATTTATCGTTTTGATTCCTCAGGATTGACATCTTTAAGTATGTGATCTATGGAGTGGCAGCAGCCTTTTTCGTCTATGGTATTCTGCTGATGGTGGAGGGATTTTTCACCACTGGGGCCATCCGGGACCTTTATGGGGACTTTAAGATCACCACCTGCGGGCGCTGTGTCAGTGCTTGGGTAAGATCAACCACCCAAACAACTACTGTAATATATGATGAGCAAAACATTGATCTTGAAACTGTGATTTTCTAAATTATAAGTTTTACACTAAAAGAAAGCACATGCTTCAAGTTAAATGAGGCATCAAAGCATATTATTGTATAATAGAAAAGAAGGGTTGTTACTGAATTAGAAAAAAGAAATCTGATATAAATCCGATTCAAATAACAGAAAACTTTCAGATGGCTCATAAGGTCACCGCTATGTTATGCATCCCTAATTTTATGAGTTACAAATATGGTGTGAAAATGGTGTAATCAAGGAGCATTTATATCTCTTTCTTTCTTCTTCAGTTCATCATGCTTACTTATATCTTCATGTTGGCTTGGCTGGGAGTTACAGCCTTCACCTCTCTGCCAGTCTTCATGTATTTCAACATCTGGAACACCTGTCAGAACAACACTGTGGTGTACAATACTAATCTTTGCTTCGACCTGCGTCAGTTTGGTGCGTAGCTCATTTCAACACTATTAGATGAGGCATGTTTCCTGTAATTCCCTGTAATATGGTGGTGTCAACTAAATACTTAGCCAGCTAAATAAAATATGGATCTATGGATTGCTGATATTTTCTAGTCACATTCAAGTGCTTCTGGATCACTATGTGAATAAGTTAGCAGTGAATGCCAAGTCTAGCTGGCTGTAGGACTGTAACTGTCTGAGATGACTTCAAACAACCTTTATCAATCAGGTTTATGTTTTTGTGTTGCAGTTTATTTATGTTTTAGTGCAGAAGCTACTGAATGTGTCAGGCTACATGCATTATCCAGACTTCCAAGGGCAGAGAATATTGGAAAATAACTCACAACAGCTAAACAACAGAATGCATATAAAAACAGTATTATGATACCATTAAACATACTCTTTTTACACATTACAGAAATCCATTGTGTACCAATACTGCTGGGAGCACCATTATGACATTTAATTGTAATACAGCCATTCATTAACAGGATTGCAACATCAACGACAGTTATTTTCTAGTTAAATCACCACTATAGCTGTGGTGTATCCCATCGGTCATCACGACTTTGCCAAGACATGTTCCTGCAACGACATTCCAGTCCGAAAATTTAGTCCTGACCCTATCCTTACCTTAAACCTAACCCTATCCATAACTTATCCCTAAAATCAGAGGAAAATGATTGGTGAATTACACCAATGTAGAAGCACCTGACCCTGGTTTGTAAGCCTAAACTTGACATAAGCCTAAACTTGTCCCTCAAATCTGATTGGTTGATTGGAATGTTGTTCCAGGATTAACAAAGATGTTGATCCAGCAACATGTTATACTTGGTGAAATCACGTTCATGACATAATGAAACCCATTATGGAAAAGTTAAAAATGACCTAACCATGACTTAGCACAATTTAGCCAAATCTAATTGTGTTTTTTTGTTGTTGTTTTTTTTGCATTTTTAATAAGCACATATCAACTCCCTAATAGTCTGATGTTAACACAACTCACTTAATTTGAATTGCAGGAATTGTGTCCATTGGTGAGGAGAAAAAACTGTGCACTGCTTCTGAGAACTTCATCAAGATGTGTGAATCTAATGAGGTCAGTTGGCAGTTCTTTATCCTGACTGATGGCCTTCATCTTCATATAAATTCAATCCGCCATTACAGTCAGTGACCTATGGCATAAAAGAAGGGTGGGGAGTGAGAGAGAGAGAGAGAATATGAATAAATTGTAAACCTTTCCGTGCTTTTAAGTCTGAAGACACACAGTGCAGCGGGGATTCCTCCATATAAATATATAATTGTTAAATAATATTAAAATTTATTAGCAAGATTGCGCAGCTCCTTTTATGGACTGTGCCACAAGTTATATGGGAGTGGATGTCATGTTTTCACAATATTATTAGAGATTACAGGCATTTATCAGATCTGTTTAAAGGTCAGTGTTGACATGTGCTGCTCTGGAAAAATGAAGTTGAAAATAAAATGAATGTGCATAGTAAAGATGTCACGATAGATTGAGGTTATCAATTTAAATTGTTTTAGAGATCTAGATTTATCTGCACTTTGCTGGTGTAGACATTTTTTTTTACAGTTAATTACAGGTAAAGAAACGTCAAGTAACACATTGAATTAAACATTACATTTTGACAGAAAGACTGAAATAGTATTTTCCTGTAAAATGCATTCCAATAAACTTTGTTTTATTTACAACTTTGAAAAATAATTTTTTACAGTGTTCATGGTAATTGTTCAGAAAACCATCCACGTTTTCTCCTCTTCAGTCTTTTTTTGTCTCTTTCTTCAGCTGGATCTGACGTTCCACTTGTTCGTCTGCGCACTTGCGGGGGCTGGAGCAGCCGTTATTGCCATGGTGAGCTTTTCCACTGCTTTCTTTCTCGCTAGCTTTTTTACCTTTCTTTGTTACTCCATTTCTGCATTGTATAAATTCCCATTGAATCTACATTTCCTTTCAGGGGCAATAAAATTCAATATAGATTGATTCATGAGTTTCATTAATTCGTTGACTCCAGTGACACCTGTGAGATGGGTAATATGAAATCTAAGCAAGTATGTTATAGAAACCAGGCACTTGTTTAGAATCATGAAAGAATGTGTGGGTCTTTCTAAAATGCAATAGACATTCAAGGCCTCTTGTAAAATAGTGAGTGAGCAAAGAGAGAAGGAGACAGAAAGAGGGAGAGAAACGCTCATCATTGAAAATGCAGGAGGTGTTGTTGCCATGGAAACAGAAGAGGAGAGGGAAGGAAGGAGAGAAGCTTGTTTGGAACAGCGATAAGTGATTGTGAGGCACCATTTTCTGCCCATTGGTTTGAACCTTAGAAAGCCATTTTCATTAGTTAATAATATAAGGGCTTATGTAGAAGGTAAATAGAATAGCATCAAATTTATTTGAGTCAGACTGTCAATACACTGTGTCTACCTTAGTTTTTTACCAAGTACTGTGCTTTTGTCTTCTGCCTAAGCTTATCTGAAAAGCACAATGCATTTGTTTTCTGGAAAGGCAACAGTCTGGCCTCATTTATATGAGTTAATTGCATTCCACATGGTTTGCAAATGAGAAAACAGCTTGGACATTAAGTACTTAGAAACAAAGAGTCTACAGAATTGGATCATAATTTGTGCTCTTTTGATTATATAATTACATCATACCTTTCAGAGAATATTGCTGCATACTCGCAGCTTGCTGATTTGTGCAGCAATGATGCCACCCATTGGTGTATGGAGGAACTTCAGCTAAATTATATTCGGAGTGGCATTGCATTTGTGGCATTGCAACGCAACTGCAGGAGCCATTTTTGTTCTGAAAATGCATTAATTATACCACAATTTTCGAAACCATCCACTTTTAAAGGGATAGTTCAGTTTGAAATTCTGGCATCATTTATTCACTCTGGTCCCTTTTTTTTTTTTTTCACATCTGAGATGTTTGGCAGCTCTTTTCTTCCATACAATGAAGGTAAATGGTGACTAAAGGCTCACAAATTGACAAAAATGCACCCTAAAAGGCATCATATGTATTTTTCCTCTGACTTATCTCTCAAATCTCATGAGGTTTAACTCATTTAACTCATTTTACAAATGCACATATTCAAAATTGGTTACAAGACACACAAGAACCAATGATGTTTGCCATCATTGATGTGCATATTTGAATATACAAGAATGTGAATTCTTGTGAAAGGCTCACGATTTGAGTGCCGCAGGACTCAAGATTATCACTCAACCCTTTCACACAGAGCGTTGATCCCAGAAAATTGCCATACAATTGCTAGAGTGCCTTCTGTGTGAACACAAACCTAGTACTGTAGTAACATTACTGGGATCCCAAGGGCAGGACCAATGCCGTAAGGGGAGTGTCATGTGTCTTAATGGGATGTGTGTGAACGCATGCACAGATTCAAGAAAATCTCTGGCTGAGTGAATGAACCAAAATCAAACAATCCACATTAACGGGACAATATTTTCAGTGCATTTTCCGGAATCTCTGTGTGAAAGGGGCTAATGACATATGGCTTCAGAAGATATAACTTGACAGCCCTTGCTCACCATTCACTTTCACTGAAATAATATCATACAGGTTTGGAATGACATGAGGGTGAAAAGGAGTAACTTTCTTCATTTCTCTTTTTTAATGATCTGGCTACTGTCATAGGTGGTGGCAGTGTCTGTCCTCATCCGTAACAATGTCATTCTGACGTCTAAGAACACGGGGAGGTACTGCACGCGTTTCTGAAGCCAGCTCTGGTCTGGGGTGTCCCTTCCCACCTCCCGACACACTCTCTGTCCACCAAAGGCCCCACCACCATCGCCTACGGCAGCGACTTTCATAATGACGTCCCATAATTGGCTTGATTAAAATGACACCCTGGCCCTTCCATTTTGCAAAATCGTTTCAGTTCCTGTCCTCCTCCCACCTCCCCGCCATAACCAGCTGCGTAGCCCCAAGTTAACCCAACAGTTACAAGTGATAACATGTGTAAGCAAACAAACTAACTTGGCTTATATTCAGCTGGAACCGGTTGCCGCTTTGCCTGACATGGGAAATAACTGATCTGGTTGATCTCCAGTCTAAACTGGGGCACTAAACACCATCCCTGTCTTCTCCAGAGTAATTATTTGACCTTTTTTGGGGGGGGGTGTACGGAATGGTCATCAGCACTAACACTAACCCTCCCCTCTAACCACTGTGTTGCTGTAGGTGCATTACCTGATGGTGCTGTCGGCTAACTGGGCTTACGTGAAGGACGCCTGCCGGATGCAGAAATACGAGGATATCAAGTCCAAGGAGGAGCAGGAGCTTCATGATATCCACTCTACTCGCTCTAAAGAGCGTTTGAATGCATACACATAAAGCACGCGGTCATGCGCACACATATAAATATGTATACACACACACACATACACAAGCATGACGTTCCCTTCCCTGAAGACACATATATAAACTAAACTTAACTAAGTCTAATTTCCATGGTTTCCAGGGGAGAGGAGTGTGATGGGATTGGGGAGGCAAATAACTGTAACACTTGCTATGTACGGGTGTGACCCAGAATGTTGGTCTAAGGGCGTGCTTATCGTCTCAATGGCAACGTCTCTGACTACCCAGGATATAGATTTAGTTTCTTTGTCCTTTCATTTCTCCTCTACCTCCCTTTTCTGTTGACGTGTTTGAGAGCACATCCTGATAAACACACCAAGCTGAGTGACTTCTCTTTTGTACCACATACTTTTATGTCTCATTGGGTCTTGTTAGGGGTTTTGGGTTTAGCCAAAGGGATTACAAGCACACTTTTCACATTTTTGTATTACACACCGTTGATTTACGGTCTTCAAGCTCACCCTATAAATGGCTAGTCATGATTTAGATTCACCGACTTTTTAAAAACCAAAATGTGACCAAACTTGTAACTTATGATTTACAGGTTAAATCGCTCAAGCTGTGCCACACTTACAGCAGCAACAGCATAAAAAATGTACAGATTTTTTTTCCAACAAATTCAGTTTTGGAGTGCCAGGGATTTCAAAAAGTACCTTAAAGTGACTTTTACTGCTATATTGTAGCTTGGCCTAACTGTATATGCTAGCTGTGCGCAGTATTAATGGAAGGTGTGACACTGGTGCTTAGTAAACGCTTGTTAAGCTTTGACAAAGATGGCTGCTGATTGGGAAAGAAGGACCGTGAAAGAACGTCTCAAATCAGCTAGAGCGGTCATGTAGGATTTGCCTTGGGAGACTCTATGGATATTTGTTTTCTTTCATTCATTGCAAGCCATACTCTCACATGCTAATAACATTTTCAGGTGTTTTATTGCTTAGTTTTAGCTTTAACTTTTAAATGCAAGTAATCAAATGAAAACAGTTTTTTGGTCATTCCTCTGAACTGTATATATCTCTTTAAGTGTGAACACATTTCATGTCAATTTCTAAAACACATCTCGCCAGTCAGTGTTACAGTAGGTGATATTCTTGAGATTGTCGTTCATATCAGAGAAGTGTAAATCTAAATGGAAAAGTTGATTGCAATGACTCTGCCAAACACTGTGGAAGGCTGAATAAACAAGGTAACATTCAAATATGTTTTGAATAAATAAGAAAGATATGGGTGTACAGGCATGTATAACGCCAAACTCAGTGTTTTGGCTCGGTCTTGCCGACTTCAGTTGCCCTACTTTTGCAGTAAAGTACTTTTGTCAGTGTCTCAAAAAACAAAACAAAAAAAGCTAGTTTTTGTGCACTTATGGACCATTGTGAGTTTTTTGGTGTAAGTGCATTTGGAATCAACGCAGAGTCCCTGTACTCTTACTAGTCATGCAGCTTTTTTTTTTAAACCACAAAAGATACTTGTAGTAGGTTAAAAAAAAAACAAAAAAAAACGTAAATCTAGTTGTTATTTGTGGCATGGTTATGCATCTAATGGTAATAGTTTTGACTAACTCAAAAAGAAAAAAAAAATCCTTTATTTTGATTTTTACACTTATGACTGACTGTCTTGCTGGGGTCAACTATATTTTTTCTAAATGTGCAGTATTACAGTTGCTACGCTAACAATATTAAGCTAAATATCTTATTAGGTTGTAGTGTTTGAGTTTTGTCCTTTCAACTTCGTGATGATTTTCCAAACCATGTCTTAAACCTATACTTGTTATGATGTTGCGTATCCAGTATTACCCTGACATTGCTTTCAGCTTTATCCACATACTGTACTAGTTTTTTGTACTTTCACTGAGAATGCTTTGTAGCAGGCAGTAAAATTAACTGGTTTTGTACATAAATGTGCCAACAGCTTGACAGTGGCTTTTTTCTTTTCGAACTGTAGAAACAAACTTGCTTGCGTAAATAAAGACACTTGTGTACTTGTTTTAATTGTTCATGTTTATCGTGTGTGTTTGAGATTTGCTTTATTTGGAGGTCATGTGAGTGAACTTTTAACGCCTGTTAATCTTGCATCTATAGTTCAATACAACCCATAGTTTTAAATGCATTTCTTTAAAAACAACACAAGGAAATGCTGACATATAGCATCCTTGCAGGGAACAAAGTCTGAGAACAAGCTTGACAACAGGCAAGTGAATTTTAACCCAACCTAAATTGTTAGTCAATTTAGTACATTATACCCCGGTTTCACAGACAAGGCTTTAAAGGGATAGTTCACCCAAAAATGAAAATTAGCCCATTATTTACTCACCCTGAAGCCATCCTATAGGTGTATAAGAAATTCTTCTTTCAGACGAATACAATCTGAGTTTTATAAAAAAATGTCCTGGCTCTTCAAAGCTTTATAATGGGAGTGAATGGGTGTATGTCTTTGGAAGTCCATCAAAGGACATCCATTCATGATTAAAGTGCTCCACGCGTCTCCGGGGGTTAATAAAGGCCTCTGAAGTGAAGCGATGCTTCCATGTAAGAAAAATATCCATATTTAAAACTTTATCGACTAAAATAACTAGCTTCCGGCAGACGGCCGTATGCATCAATTTACACCAAAAGAGTAACCCTTGAACTTGATGCACAACGTAATGACGAACGCAGAACCGGACCTATGACTAAGATGCTAGTAATTAATTTAAGGTTAATTTGTAAAGTATATGCAATTTTTTAAATGTAATATCTCCAGTCAACAGGAAAAAGGCTAATATGGCATGGAAAAATTAGGTAGAATGGCAGGAACCAAGAATCAGCTGGGGGAGCACCTTCTCTGGCAGGTACTTATCTAAAGAAAATTCCTTATGCCAAATATTCAAAACATATTTGGTTTTATTATGCTATTATTAATTCTTACACTTTATGTATGTCTGGATTACACCTATTTTTATAAATTATCATTCATTAACTACAATTATGAATATTAACTCATGGGTGCAAGGATAGTCCTTGCATGTTAAGGTGGAACATGTGTGCACATGAATGCAGAAGAAAATTCTATAGGTTCAATATAGATTTTACTGCAAATTTAATATCTGTGCAAATTCCGTTTCATCTATCATATGGGACATTTGTCTGAGCGTTCTTCTTACTATTGATATTTCAAATTAATAACGAAGGGAAAGAGATATGGCATTCTTACTTTAAAATCTGTTGTCCACGTCTCTTTGTAAAAAGACTGCAGTGCAATTGCTTGCCAGTAGCTGGCAGTAAAGTTCTAAAACGAAACCAATTCTTGTGACCTATGGTCTGCAGTAGATGACATTTTATTTCTCTGTTCAAGACTGACGTACACAGAAAAGCAACATACAAAAATCGAATTAAAAAATCTGTTCCTTTAGTCTTGAAAAATAACGTTAAATATATTAAGATGTGACATAATTACATTGTGATGTTTAAATTACAAATTAGCCAAAGTGGTATGAATGAAATAGAAAATTGTCATCCACATTGCCTCAAACAAGCAAGGTTATGGTTTTTGCATTGACTGACCAAGGTTTTGCATACTTGCTTTTCAAGTCTCAGATCAAATATAGGCTACATTTACAATAATGCGTCAGTGATGTTCTCACCAAGGAATAGGCTATACTTAAGCTTTGCCACTTTTTGACATTTTAAATGTTTATTCTGTTAATGACATTTGCACACAATTTGTACTTGGCCATACAGCATTACACATACGCCAGAAAACATAAATTGAATGTCTCAGAAATTGCCCCCTGCCCCCTCCCATTGCTAATACAATCTGTAATGCATACCAATTGACTTTCAACTGGAATAGAAGGCAAAAGTAATGAAGGCTTTTGTGTCTAAACTGCAGGATCTTACATATGCAAGTTCCCAAACTCCACAGTGCCCAATTTAACAGGTGTGAAATCTCATTTTGCACCAATCTAAGAAGGAAAAAGGTATGGAACATTGCCTACTGCAGCAGATTCACAAATGTGCTCTCACTCTACAGTATCTGTGTGATTAGCTTGGACACATGGCAGATTTATTAGCATATACAAACATGCATATCAGGACCACTGAGCCCACAGAGCAATGTTAGCCATCATAAATGTCTAAAGAGGCTCATAATTCATGATGGTGTACAATAACTTGAAAATACTGTTCCGTCATCTTAATAAAGTCAATAGGCCTCACCTATTTTATCAGAGTGGCTAACCGTGTTGTTGTGGGTCATTTTGACCCAGTTTAAACTTTAAAAGATTTTATGCAACTTAACATCAACCTTTTAGCCTGAAACTTCATGACACCCGCCACAAACGTGATTTGTCATAATAAAATGCTTTCACTTTCACCATGACTCCATGAACAGAAAATTGTGACTCTTGATCTGTGATTTGCCATATCGGGCCAAATTGACCCAGTAACAACTATGCTGGATTAACAGTAGTACAGTAGCAGCAGCACTTACACGTTATACTGCCACTCTGAGCACTTTAGGAAATTAAAGATGTCAACAATGTGCATTTGCTTGTCAAACCACCTAACTTCATATGCACTGAAACTAAAAGCAATGGTTCTCTAACAGAGGCCACACATGTTCTTGAGCAGTGCCATTTCACTTGAATCCTGCATGTAATATCTGACATGGAGAAAAACAACAGCATGTTGCGTTGTGTAAGGGCCATAAACATGAGTGAACGTTGTCACTTTCTGCTTTGGTGCACGGTTTCCCACTTTGTAACAATAGCCGTCACTTCTATAGCAGTCATTTTATGGCAGTTATGACAACAAGAGCAAGAGCAGAAAAATCACTTTCACTGCAGTACAGGTCATCCTTTCCTTAAACGAATCTCAATAAATGTAATAATTGCATATGAAATCGCTGACTAAGTACTACATTTTAATAAGAATTTCCGATAAAGAAAAATGTTCGAATGTGCGTTTTTTGTGTGTGTGTGTGTGTGTGTGTGGTTAATATGGCAGTAGACTTGTACTTATTCCGACACATAGTGGTATGGATGCCACATAAAACGAAAGCAATAATTTTTGTTTACCAGAGCCAATGTAGACATGTTCTATTCTTGGTAAGATAGGGGGATTATGAGATTTGTCTGATCATGCGATCTTAAAGGGCACCTATTATGCAAAATTCACTTTTACATGGTGTTTGAACATAATTGTGTGTTGGCAGTGTGTGTACACAACCACCCTATAATGATAAAAATCCACCAAGTGCTTTTTTTTAAATCCCCATAAATCCGTTCTCAGATTCGGGGCAGTGTGATGTACTTTTGCACAAGCCCCTCCCACGACTGTTGATGGACACTGCAGTTTTAGCGTAGACCCGACCTGAGTGAGCTGTACACAGAACGCCATTGTTTCGATGCCGGAGCAGCTGTAGCGACAATAATGTCTCCTAAGCGATTGAGGTGTAAGAATGTTCATATAGCAGTCTTAATTTACTCTCGTTGTTACTCGAGGATGGATCTGTACCAACTGTTTGTGATCCAGCTTACAGTCTCCGGAGCGATAGGCCTAACGTTACTAATCACGGCAGTAATGAAAGGGAGAGCGCAAACTTTATTACAGTTCATCTGAGTCGCTTCATGGATATAAAGTTTACCAGTTTATTAAGCACCCCCTGACAAGCTGTGTATATGTTTACTGTTAGTTGTAACCAGTGTTTCTGTTTCATTCGCTGTGTATGTTAATGATAATAAATACGACTTTAATGCGCACTTCTTATTACTGTGTTTATTCAGCTTTTACACCCTCGGGAGCAGCAGCTCATTTGCATTTAAAGGGATACATACTAAAACGGCACGTTTTTCTCAGCCCCAAAAAGTGACAATTTAAACATACTGTAAAAAATGATCTGTTGGGTATTTTGAGCTAAAACTTCACATACACACTCTGGGGACATCAGAGTCTTATTTTACATCTTGTGAAAAGGGGCATAATGCCCTATGGTGGCCCCCATGAGGCTGCCCAGTATGTATTATAAAGCAGCTTTTATTAGACTACTGAGTCTTCATCTACTGTAAATCTGCTTTAATCTATTCTAACTTTTTCATTTATTGTACTTTATTTAGGGCTAAAGCTTACAAACAAATGCAGTATACTCTGTGGGATGGCAATGAGCCATTTGAATTCAACTGAGAGCACCCTCTGTTGTCTAGTGGAGGGACTTACAACCATGTACAAGCAAACACTTTGCTGCTGGCACTTAATCCATGAGTATTTGTCAGATCAATGGAGAGATTCTCTTGGACATGCCTTATGTATATGTCAGAACCAGAAAACCAGCCTGCTCTGTGATGTTAACAGTGTCAGATACTCATCCTCTCATCTCTTTCCTTTTTATTTTTCACTGCTGTGTGATGAATAATGCAAACACAGGGACATTTTATGCTTTTATTAGAACACATTATAAACACTCCTTGAATTCATCTCAGCACTATCTCTCACTTTCCCAATGCTTTCTTCTGAAAACTCCCATTTCCACTTGTGTTATATTATTGTAAAGGAGCATAGACACAGTGACAGTATATTACTTCTTTTTATATCACAAAAGAAAGAAAATCATATAGGTTTGGAAAAACATGAGGGTGGGTTGGCTAAATACTGACAGAATTTTTAGTTTTGGGGGAACTATTCCCTACAATAATAAAAATCATGTGCATGATCATTTAAGTCTATAAAAGCATGAAATATGATGAATAGGTGAATTTTAAAGAATATACTGTTTATATCTATATACAGTTGTGGTCAGATTTAATGGCACCCCTGGTAAATATGATCAAAAATGGCTGTAAAAAATAAATCTGCATTGTTTATCCTTTTGATCTTTCATTCAAAAAATGTGCAAAAATCGAACCTTTCATTGAAGTAAAATAATTGAAAGTGCAGGGGAAATCACATTATGAAATAAAAGTTTTTCTCCAAAACATGTTGGCCACAAATATTGGCACCCTTTTATTAAATATTTATTGCAAACTCCTTTTGCCAAAATAACAGCTCTGAGTCTTCTCCTATAATGCCTGATGAGTTATGAGAACACCTGACAGGAGATCAGAGACCATTCCTTCATACACAATCTCTCCAGATCCTTCAGATTCCAGGCTCCATGTTGGTGCTTCTTCTCTTCAGTTCACTCCACTATTCAGGTCAGGGAACTGGGACGGTCATGGCAGAAGCTTCATTTTGTGCTCCGTAACACATTTCTGTTGATTTGGATGTTTTTGGATCATTATCCTGATGGAAGATCCAACCACGGCCCATTATAAGATTTCTAGCAGAAGCCGTCAGGTTTTAATTTTTTATCTGTTGGTATTTGCTAGAATACATGATACCATGTATCTGAACAAGAAGTCCAGGACCTCCAGCAAAAAATAGGCCCACAACATTAAAGATCCAGCGGTATATTTAACCGTGGGTATGGGGTACTTGTTATCCCTGCTTGCACCAAACCCATCTGGTGGCTTTGCAGCCAAAAAGCTCTTTTTTAAAGTTTCATCTGACCATAGAACAGAATCAGCTGGGGAACCCCTTTGAAGATCCAGTCGTGTCTGACAACTGAATATGCTGGAGTTTGTTTTTAGATGAGCGAGGAGTATTTTTCTTGAAACCCTCCTAAACAACATGTGTTTTTGTTTTATAGGCTCTCTGACCCCAAGACTCAAATAATCTCTGCAATTCTCCATCTGTGATCCTTGGAGAGTCTTTGGCCACTCAATCTTTCCTCCTCATTAAGACAATATAGACACACGTCTTCTTCCTGGCAGATTCGTAACATCTTTAGTTGATTGGAACTTCTTATTGCCCTGATGGTCAAAATGGGGATTTTAAATTCTTTAGCTATTTTCTTACAGCCACTTTCTATTTTGTGAAGCTTAACAATCTTTTGATGCACATCAGAACTATATTCTTTGGTTTTACTCATTGTGATGGATGATAAGTAAATTTGGCTTATTTAAACTCCTCTGAAACAAGAAGTCATAGCTAGACAATTTCATGTTCCTAGTCACCGTGGTGAATATTAATGGGAATATACTTCAGAGATATTTTACTCGTAAAAAATTCTAGGGGTGCCAATAATTGTGGCCAACGTGTTTTGGAGAAAAACATTAATTTCATTATGTGACCCGAGTTTCAATTCTTTTACTTCAATAAAAGGTTAGATTTTTGCACATTTTTTGACTGAAGATCAAAAGGATAAACAATGCAGATTTATTTTTTACAGTCATTTTTAATCATATTTACCAGGGGTGCCATTAATTCTGACCACAACTTTCTATTCATGTCTATATATATATATATATATATATATATATATATATATATATATATATATATATATAATTATGATATGTCTGATATGATATGATATGATATGATATGATATGATATGATATGATATGACTGAGCCTGGTTTCTCCAAAGGTTTTTTCTCCATTATGTCACTGATATAGTTCTGGTTCCTTGCCACTGTCGCCTTTTTTCGCCTTTATCGCCATTGGCTTTTGGCTTGCTTAGTTGGGGACATTTAATTTAATATTCAACAATATTATTGCTCTGCCTGCTTTGACACCATTCTATGAGAACTGAACTGAGCTGGATGATGACATCACGGTTTTCTCCAGAGTGGCTATATTTATAAATTATTAGTTATAAAAACTAAATTAATAACTTTTTTACAACATAAATGAAACATCACTGAACTTACTTAAGCTGGACTCTGATGCTATTTTCTTCTGGAAACAAACTTTGTTGCATTATTTTCCTGTTATCTCTGTAAAGCTGCTTTGTATATGCGCTATATAAATAAAGGTGATTTGACTTGACATGTCACAATCCTCATTCACCAGTCCAGTCACCTCAGCACGATCTTCAGTCACCAGCAGTCACTTCACCATCACCGGTCACCTCCGCACTACATTTCCCATAATCCCTCCTGGCTCACACCTAGGGCACGTTCAAGCAACGTTGTGCAACAGTGTTCTACAGGGTTTGAGATACGTTTTCTCTTGTTTGGTGGGTGTGTCAAAAATGTCAGCCCAATCAGCAGCAACATTATGTTGTTTATGTTGTTAAAGTAAGGTGAATTCATCTTGTCGTATAGACTGAATCAAAATGCTTCTTGATTGCCTTTGTTATGTGTTATTTATATTGCTCGAAATAAATGTATTCATTCATTCATTCATTCATTCATTCAACATGTATATAAACCATGCGGTATTAAAGAGACAGCTCGCACAATGGGTCCAAGTAAAGTCGTTCAAATATGTCCGCTGCAGATCGGTATATAATCAACAATTGAAGATATTAGGAGACATGTTTGTCGTGAGAGTTTTATAGTAAAAATATAGCACATCAACAGTGATCAGCAATAATGATAAGCCTAATACTCACAATAAAAATAATAAGGTCATATAGATCATAACACAGTCTCAGAGGTAAGAAGTGGATTATCCTTCACCTGAAATGTTTGTCTTTTCATCCTGAAATGCGAGGCAAATGTTGGATCACAATAATTAGGAACTACAGTTTCCACAAATCCCTTAACTAGATTTGGATGTTCTCTTTTATTCTGGACGGCAAGGCAGTGACTGTAACATTGAGCGTATTTTGCAGTATTAAACACGTAACCTTGAACGTAGGCTGAACGCAGCCCTGAACACACTTCACAATCATCCATACTTGTCATCATTCACCCTCATCAGCTCCACTCCATTTAAGCAGTCAAACTCCACACCACAGTTGTCTGGTTTCACCACCTTCGGAAACCCACATTCGGAAACTCACCTTCGGATCGGACTGTCTCGTCTGCCAGCCTTCAGTCCTCTGGTCACCTCTCACCTCAACCTACAACAGATAAGACTCATCACTATCTTGCCAGTCTCACTATTAACGATCTGCTATCCAGAGATCCGCCAACTATCTACCTGGATGTTATTCAATAAACTGTTGAGACGTTACCTGTGTTCACATTCTTCTGTTCCATGACTATGTACACTGACATATTATAGAGACATTATTTACTCGTATGCTAATAAGGGATGTAAAAATTGGCAATTTGACTGAGCAGGCAAAAATGGTTAATCTGTATAGATCATTGGTTCTAAATGCCCCAGTGTTACTGACTAATCACTTAGAATTTCTTCACATTTCAGTGAATAATCAGACATAATTAAGCGTTGGAACTGGTAGAGTAATCAGACCATTGTAATTTGTCTAGGTAGAATGGTGTTAGGTGTACGTACAACATAAATCTTGCAGCTCTTCCGGGCATTTTTCTTCATTAGTGCTTTCATTTGTGTATTCATTCAAAGCCAGAAGACACATGTACTGAGCCAGAAGAGAAGATGTGTGCAGTGTTCCAATAGATCACCTGTGAGCAACAGCAGGACAGAGAATAATATGTGTTGGAATTCCTAATGAACACTTCCAATTGCAATTGAGTCTCTGTTGGTTTTGTAGAACTAACCTGGGATCCAGTCCACCAATCCAAGTGATTTTATAATGGAATGACTTATGAAATGCCGAAGTCCTCTGCATAGGCTTGTTTAGAGTCTATAAAGCAAACCAGCATGTTTTCCAAGCTCCCTTATAAAATGTACATGGGAGTTCAAGGACCTGATATAAAATGAATCATGTATGAGAGGCCTTGGTTCTTAATTAGACAACATGTCATGTATAGGAGTGCTGATGTGTGTTCAGCAGCAGTCAACATATTATATCGATACCCATGGCTTTGTAGGATATGCTCGGCAGGAAGATAGTTCTCTTGTTGTAGTCCAGCAGTGTGGCCATGTGCCTCTGGTGTTCTCTGAATAGCTGAGATATCAGTAGTTTGCTGCCTGCCATGTGGCTGGCACAGATGAAGCTGAGCCATTCGTCCCATCAGGGAAAGCAAAGGATAAGAATGTCCACCTTGCACCACAACCCTGGGGTGAAGCTTGAGCAATGGACACCTGGAGGCCATGACTCTCAAGCTTAAACTTTAATGAAGCCATTTCCATTCACGAATGTGTTACAGAACCCTCATGTACTATACTTATAAACAAGGTTGTTGCTAAATGGGGGTCCTGGGATGACATTTTTATGGCTGCCACCCCCCTTTATCTGGGCCCAGTGGGTAGATGCAGGACCTTAAAGGACCCACTCATCAAAGGTCCTTGCGCTATGTTCTTGATGATGGCCCTACTTATAAATCAGGAAACAAAATGTCTGTTGATTCATTCTCAGATACATTATTCATAATCTGATGTCCACATTTAAAATCTCTCATAAAACATTGTGTGCGCATTTATAAATATGTATCTATGATAAACACAATTGCTGTGAGGCAAGCAATATAAAAATTGTGGCTTTGTATTTTACATTTCTGCCTCAGGTTTGTCATGCATAAAACATAACAGAATATGAATCCGTTTTTTTCATTTTGAACAATAATTGCCTTTCTGAGGGGAGAGACCTCTCATGGCACACTGCAGCCCACTTCCGAGCCCAAGACTTCACTGTAATTGAGGCCAGTTTCCTGTCTTATTGAGGCTTAATGTTGAACCACCACCAAGCTTCACACATCTTTTCCCTGTCTCCACTTTTATTTCAGTACATTTCAAAGCACGGCCCTTCTTTTTGACAGTGCATGGATTAACACTGGTTTATGGAAAGGAGACTGTTAATTTTAATACCCTTCCTGTTGCTAGGCAGGCCTGTATGCACTGATACAATGTTCTGCTTGAGTTGCAGCATGGTTAATTGAGGAGAAAGTGGCCACTTTACTGCTAATGACCACGGCCACAGATAAATAGAGAGAGGGAGTGAGACAGACAGTTAGTCATTGAAGAAAACAACGAGAGGAGGGAAAGAACTAGTTGAGATGGGGGATGCAATCATACTGATTATGCATTAGAGCCCAACAGTTCCAATTAAGAATTACTTCATCACATTTATTTTTGCTTGTCACTTAAAAAGCTGACATTCAGATTATATGATTGGCTTGATTAATCCTATAATCTCAAAGCTGCAGGCTGAATACACTTCACAGAATGTAAAAATGAGCCTCCTCCCTTTGAGAAAAATGAAATATCTTAAGGATTCTAAAAGCATTTTCAATTCTTCAATTCTTCAAACATTTATTCATATTATAAATATTAATAAAAGATGAGAAATCAAAGTGCTCCTCATAAATTTAGAATGTATGTATACTGCAATGTCTTCTAATAGCTGAAAACGATTATCCCTGAAGCACTTTATCAGTCTCATAGCCTTTCATCAGTACATGATAAAAAAGTAGTGCAAAATTATCATTGCTCGTTAACTTATTGTTTGGCAGGGGTTTTGTATATTTTAAAATCACACATTGGTTTAATTGGTTTAACAAAACTGCCAAAAATGGTTTCAAATGTCCAAACGGTTATTCATATTGGCAAATTACTTTAAACTTGCTTTTCAAAAATAAAAATATCAGTCATACAACTTTTAAGGCACACTGATTTGTCACTTTACAGTCTTACAATAAAGATGCATCACAATTTATGAGCTAAAGAAATTAATACATGTATTCAGCAAATAGCCTATTAAACCGAGCAAAAGTTACAGTAAATACTTTTTACATTGTTAATTTTTTTTTTTTTTTTCTTTCAGCCCTGTTCTTCTGAAATTGACATTGATAATATTAAGAAATGTTTCTTGGGCCTCAAATCAAATAACAATATTGCTGGTTTCTTAAATAAATGCAGCCTTAGTGAGCATAAAACACTTTTTCCAAACTGTCTTTTTTACACGTTTGAATGACTTGAGATGAAATGTCCATCCATTGGCAGCATTCATTTTCAAACTGATTGCATAAGCATAATAGGTATTTTATAACAAGAGATTACAGTCTTCCTTTAAGTTCCCTCAGACTTGCCCTGAGTGTTGTAAGAGGTGTGCTGATGCCAGAGATAGTGAGAGCCAATGTGTTCTGACAGGATGGAACACAGACACTCTGCAGGTAACTGCCACAGGCCACATGGCCGGACAAATGCCACATCAGAGAACGAGGGAATGAGAGGAGGTAATGCAGAAGAGAGCCAGAAGAAAGAGGGAGAATAAGAGAGAACCTAGACTCTACTACTCTCTTGCTGTGGTGAGCATCACCATTTATTACATGTGACAGGACACTTTTGTGTGTCTATGTAAACCATAGGCTGAAGCTGTGAGTGTCGCCCCAAAGCAAAATTAAGAAGAATCGACTGATTCATGTCACCTCATCATGAAGATTTGCCACTAGACGCCACAAGCTAAAGGAAGGAAGTGCTAATTGCTCTGTCTGAGGAAGATTCGATATAGTAAATATAAATGAAGGTCAAGAAATGTGGATTCATCTTATGTGGACAGTATGAAAGTTAATCAATTCATGAAGAGTCCATCTCATCACTTTGATCAGAACAATTAAAAAATCCAATTACACTGGTTGTTAATGGACTGTAATTGCTTTGTACTTTATTCTCATGATGTATAAAAATATATTTTTAAAATTAAATAAGATGAACGACATGTACATAATAACAATGGTTTTGATGTGAGCTGATCATCTAAATTGCCCAGCATGTCACACACACACACACACACGCACGCATGCACGCAGTAATTCGTAGTGTTGTCCTGGGTGGGAATCATGCCAAGAACATCAGGCTAAACCGTGGCCACATCTCAACAACTGGGATCTTTCCTTAGATGACCAAAACATTCCCTGAGGAAATGCAAGATCAAATGTAGTTTCACAGAGATAGGTTACAAACTACCTCAGTAGTTAGCCTTCAAGTGTGGGAGGTTACGTGAGGCTAGGTGAAGACTAGAGGAGTGACATAAATGCAAATGACGGACTCAGGCCAGAGTGTGTGTGCGATTGTGTGATTATCATGCAGGCTGACAGAGTGGATGGGCACACACCTCAGCACAGCAATCAGCTGCCAGGCCTCACCACATTTCAAACTGAATTCTGCTCACAAAGCCCAGAGAGAGAACGAGAGAAAGGAGGGGGAGAAGAAGAAAGAAAGAAACGGGGAAAAGAGAGAAAATGTTTGAATCTGCTCTAAGTATGTTTAAAGGAAAGCCAGCCAGCTGGGCGGAAATAGCTAATGTAAAACATCTGTTGCAATTAATGTTCAATCCATGATTTCAGATGAGGAGGTTATATAAGGCTGTTAAGAAAAGGTTACGGCGAGAAGGCTTGTACACCGCAAGCGTAACATTACGCAAACAATCTTTAGTGACCCTGAGCCGATGAGCAACTATGACACACTGTTTATTGGCTTCTTTAGACGTATTTACAATCTGCTCCCAGTCATGTCAACTCGCAGACATCAAAGTTTTATGATGTTCATTACTTTCCACAGATTCCCAGTGGTCATGAATAGTCATGATGCTTAAGAATAAGTGGGTATAAGAAATAGCTGGAACACACGTGGCTTGAGGTTCAGGCGTTCATTATAGAATGTCTTTGGTTTGTATAATATTACATAATTTTTTCCAGCGGTTGTCAAAGTTGCGTGCATGGGATTGTTTGGAGGCCTTAATGAGGGTGAATGACAAAATGCTGGGAGGGAAAGACATAACACCCCTGCATGCGCACCCAGTTTATGTTTATATTAAGTCAACTTCATTAAAGTGTGGTTGCCGGCTCGAGGGAAATTAGGAGAAGGACACGCATGTATAGCCTACTTTGAATGTAAACTTTGAATGTATATTTGCCTATCGTGATTTTAACGTGCGTTTCAGTGAGCTCTTGGGTATACTTCAAAAAATTATTGTAAGTAAAAATAACCTTAAAAACAAGATCTATTTACTTATTACATGGCTCTGTGGAATACTTGATTCTGATTGGCCATCCAGCGGTAAGTTATTCCCAGATAACAACCGCTCAAAACGGTTAAGATAACGCAGGCTCATCCACGTTACTGAAGTCAGCAGTGCTATAGGCCTGCTAGGAACGTTTTTTCTTTGTTGAAGTTTTGCGTTTGGTGAGCTAATAAATATTAAAACTCAAGTCGAATCAATATTTTGTGTACAGTTATTTAATTATGCCATCCAGTATCGTGGACTCACTCTCTCGTTTCATACAAACGCAGCTACTGCCATTTTGTGACTTTTGTTTTGTACACTGTTGGATATTATGAGATACAAACAGGAACGATTTTAAAACAGTTTAATCTGAAATCAATATATCTTATCCCCATAATTATTTATGTGGCAAAATGCTGTGTAATAGGCCTAAGTGATATGAATGTATACCGTATGTCTTAAATGTCCGTTTAGTTTGAACTTTACGCACTGCAACGGTTCTCTCCGCGGAAGCTTTGCGTTTAAAGACCTAATAAAATGTTTCAACTCAGATCAATATTTTGTGTCTAATTATTTACTTATGTGGCAAGTAGCCATGTAATAAGCGGGATAATGTACATCCAGCCAGTGGTTCTCTCAAAATAACCCCAGACAGGATGATGAGGACCCCGACAGGAAGCGTCAATTGGTTAGGAGATTAGGATGTTTTTAGAGAATTATCTTGAATTAAGTATATTTTTCTTACCCCTTTTTTTCTTGTTTTAATCATCAACCTCACTAAATTTAGTTTCCAAATTTAGATCCCAATTTGCAAATGGGATCAGACATCTTGTGGTCCAAATAAAATGGATGACACACATACTAACACATCAATGGATGATAAGCATCCCAAGTTGTTCGGTATATCTTTACGCGTTCTTGAAAAAAATGAGGCCACGTTGACATGAGCAGATGCAGTGAATTGATGAAGGTTTATGATGTTTGCGATGCCAGCACTCACTGTTTTGTCCTGAGGGTAAATCTAATGAACACGCTACACAATCAACCACATTGTGCAGAATGTAAAAGAAATGAATGTTGACTCAGGCGATTTCAAGAACAGATGCCAACTAGTGCACCTTTCAAATGAGCAGTTCAAACTTCGACATATGGATGGATAAAGACGCATAATATACACTGAACAAAATTATAAATGCAACACTTTTGTTTTTGCCCCCATTTTTCATGCGCTGATCTCAAAGATCTAAGACTTTTTCTATGTACACAAAAGGCCTATTTCTCTCAAATATTGTTCACAAATCTGTCTAAATTTGTGTTAGTGAGCACTTCTCCTTTGCTGAGATAATCCATCCACCTCACAGGTGTGGCATATCAAGATGCTGATTAGACAGCATGATTATTGCACAGGTGTGCCTTATGCTGGCCACAATAAAAGGCCACTCTAAAATGTGCGCAAAAATGGGCAAAAACAAAAGTGTTGCGTTTATAATTTTGCTCATTGTAATATAATATAATATAATATAATATAATATAATATAATATAATATAATATAATATAATATAATATAATATAATATAATATAATATAATAGTCACATATGCTCTCCATCTGCCATCTTCAACAGTCCATTCATCTTGTCAGAAACGACATTTCCCAGCATCCCTCTTGTCCCTCACCTGGGCTCACTCGGCCATCACCCGCACCAGTTTCCCATCAGCACTCCAATCTGCACCATAAAAGCAAACACCTCACAGTCACTCTTTATCTGGTCTCCAATATGAATTATAAACTATATGCCTGTGAATTCTCCTTGATTATCCAGTGATCTCCTTTTGAATTTCCAATGTTCTGCCTGTGGTCTCCTATAAGCTATTGTTTGGAACATTACTTCACGCTCCAGTCACCACTAGTCCTCTGTTACCTTGGTAAATAGGAAAGAGACTCTGTTATTCATCTGCTCATTATGCTGACTGCTTCATTACTCACCTGCTTAACTGTGCATATCATCTGTCAAATACCTGTTTGGGTTGAACTAACTGTCGCTGTCTCAGAGTCTGGTATTCCCTGACTAGAATAGACTAGAATATGAGACATGCAAACAGCTCTAATTTAGAATCAATATGAGGAATTTGGCAAATTTCAAAGTTGCATGTGTTTCCATAATTTAGGTTCAGCTGGGCAAATAATATAATAATAAGTATACACAGTATTATATTATATAGAGAATCTCTATCTATGTTAGGTAATCAGAACTGGATTGGCATTTATTACTGTAAACACTTGGCCATGAAGCAGGGACAACTCTACAAAAAATAAATAAAAATAATAATAATAAAATAAAATAAATAAATAAAAATAAAATAATAAACTTAATTACTTTGAGGTAATAGATTTACTTAATTTTTCTAAGTGAATTTGTGTGGCTTTATAGTGTGCAGAGAACCGAGCACATTGCCACTGAATGACAGGAGCATTGACCCTTATGTTATGTTACATTTACCATTTGCTACAATCAAGTGACTGATGGAATCATGTCATTAGAGATGACTATGCAATGTGTCTACCAGGACTAAAATGTCCAACTCCCATAGGCTGACAAGAGAAATAAGAAAATGTCAATGAACGTACAATATAAGAATTTACTTTATTTCAAAATGTTAGGGCAGTTTTCCGACTCAAGAAGAGCCCAGGAGCCAGGGCATATTACTTCCAGTCATATGAATGGCTAAAAGTAGTGGGTTTGACATTATTCTAACCTCTTCCTCTCAGGGGCATTGAGCAGATTTACATATTCAAAGTCTGTGTTGAGTGTTCAGAAAAACTGATTAAAATATGTTTATTTATTATGAAATTATTTTGTAGGAAATGCAACTCAGAAAGACAATTAAAAAAAAAAAAACTATATAAAGTTATCTATCAGGTTTACGTGTGTGTGTGAATATGTGAATTTTATGAAAGATGAGAACAAAAGAATGATGTTAGACAGGTTAGACAGAAAAAGTACCAGAACCAAAACTGGATTTTCCTTTTCTGTCGTAACTGCTCTGCCATGAAGTGGGGCAACAAAAAAAGAACCCCCCCAACCCAAAACCCCAAAAAAACTAAAAACAAAACACAGAAACATAAGGGAAGACAAAGAAAGTAACAAAGGCAGACAGACTAAATATGCTCGTTCATTGCTGCTGAGGAGCAGTCATGCGAGAGGATGATGTAACAAGCTTCATCTGGATTATATGAAAACAATGTTCTCATATGTATTCACAGAGCTGCCATACTGGGGAGATACAGTACATAATGGCAGAGTGGAGTCCCTGCATGAGTGTGGAGACAGACGTTGCATGTAGGGCATTTAGAGGCTTGCATGCGAAATACAGCTGAGGCATACTTGGACATTAGCCTTTTATGTTGCCTTGTTTCTTTGTACTTAAACCTGAATGGGATTGGCCATACTGGCACGGAAAGAAAAAGTACAGCTCGGATGGGCCGATAGGATTTTCCTCTTATGTGAGATCTAAGTCCCATGTCAACATGAGACTGGACCATATGTTATAACAGTAATATTTAATTCCTCAGTGACATTTTTACATTTTTTATTTTTTTATCACTTGATTGGCCTCTATCATAAATTCCCAACTTACCTTTTGTTGTTTCCAGGTGGCATGGAAATAAATCTCACAATCACAATTTTAGGGGAACTGAGATAAAAGATGGTCTAGAATCAATTAAACATGATGCTTTGGTGGACTTAGGCTGAAGAGAAATAAGAGGATTTTTTACAAATGTTGATGGAACATTTGCTTTGTTTTCTCTTTGAAAGCATACTCCTGTTTTTCTACACTTAATGCAAGCCACCTGGATTTAATAAGCAGAATCATTTACACCACAATGTTTCCCAAGAAAAAAACAAACAAACAAACAAAAAAACATTTTTCAAGTAGCCAAGTAATTGTTAATCAAAGACTCGGGCTACGTGTTACAATATGCAAATCATGAAATTAAAACATTGAAACAGATGAGCATGTGCAATGCATAAAATCCTTGCCTGTAATCTGGCATGAGATTGCAGTAAGGATTTATGTTAATGAAAAGCAGTGTGAGCCAAAACTGGTTTCTTTTACGTTATTAATTTCTGCTCTGACAAAAGCATTTTAATTTGTTAGAATTTTTTTTTTTTTTTTATTCAGCCAAAATTACAATGTGTGATTAAATTGCGATTTTACTTCTCATCAGGCATAACAAATCACAAAATATACCCCAACAGGATGATTAGGGGATTTTGCATCATCCTGAAGGGGTTTTTGGTGGATAATGAATGCCTTGCTGTAGATTATCCTGTCTTGGCAATTTACCAGATAAATCATTGACATGAAATAATGATTTGAGTTGAAATTATAATTAATTCAATAAAAATATTTGCAACGATTGACTGATCATAATTGAGTATTTCAGTAAACCTTAAAAGCATCAAATACTGACACACAAATAGACTACCAGTTTTAAAGTAGTGTTTGCTTGACTACATGAAAACCGCTGGAACTCAAACATTTTCCCAGATGTGATTTCTGAGCTGCTGACGTTCCCTGATTTGATTTCAGAAATACCATTTATTATATTAGCATTGTGCAAATTAAACTCCTACTCTAATTTCTAACAGGAGGAGAAAGACAGGGTTTGCTAAAAGCTAAAATAAGCATTGACAGTGCAGTCAGGCACATGTGTGCCAGAAAATACTGCTAATGGCTTAACTCAGTCTGCACTTTTACAGTGTCTCTGGATTATTTCACATTGAGCTTTATTAGCAAAGCTCAATGTGAAATTATCCAGAGACACTGTAAATGTAAAGCAAACTCCAGCAGTTTGTTATAAGATTGTTTGCCTGTTAGATATTAAGATTGCAAAGGGAATTGCTTTAATGCGAAAGAAAATGGAATACAATATAATGACCAATACTGATGAATCACAACAATGACATACACATATCACAGCGTGTTAACATTAAGAGGTCAAGGGGTCGTTGTAATTACAGAGGCTTGCTTCGTCTTTTCATCACATTTATCTTGTCAGGATGGTTGCCAACTTCAGCCAGGGAAAATAAGGGACAATCTCAATTGTTTTATAGCAAATTTCAGATTCAAATTTCAAATTTCAGTAACTCATTGATGTTAAGTGACAACTGACTGAGCACAACAAACAAACATGAAATACTATGCAATACAGTGTAAATATGTATGTGTATAAAAAAAAAAACAATGAACGGCATAATTGTTGTGATTCATAATAATGTTACTATCTCTCTATAAAAAGCCCAAGGTTAAGGTATAGAAATTTAAATGACAAGTACAAATATAGAAGCAACACATTCAGGTAAATATGTGCACCAATAAATTGCACAAAAAAATTATTTCAATGAAATGTACATCCAAAAGTTCCCAAAGTTCTAATCCTAATTCTTTGAAATGTGGTGTGTTTCTGTATTATACTGTATGGTATGTTCAAATGTCTTTAATGCTAAGTTTTGCTCCATGTTCATGAGAAACCAATTTTATCCGTTGGGATGGCTAGACGATAAGCATGCTGTGCTAGGAAATATACTGTAGTGCTCTGAAACACAAACTGAGGTGAAAAATAAATGGAAAATACAATTGCAAGTCACGCCAAACAGTGGTGGAACTAGAAGCACCATGGTGTGTATTTAAAAAAAAATAAAAAAAAAAAATAAAAAAAAAAGAATGGAACATGGTACATTGAGAATGAGAATGAGATAATAGCCAAGTCACCGCATCTGTGAGCTCCCCTCTGTGACTAGCAAGCTCTATTTGGCCTGACCTCCTTGTGTTTTATGGGTTGAACAGGAGAGATTTGAATCTTTGAAGCTTCTTAGACCTATTCACTGTCACAGAGAGACTATCTTACAAGTGCCTTCCCTAATCTTGCAATGAGTTTCAGCCGTTCCTAAAGTGCTAATGGGATTGTAAAAATGTATGCCTACAGCACATGGTGATCAGAATGAAATTTTGTGAGGCTGTTGTATTTTACACCCTTTTTCTCGTCACATTTTTTTCTGTTGCCTCACATCTAAGCAGAGCTGCTCAATGAGAGAAGGGCTGTGAAAAGAGGGTTCAAAAGAGACAACATCCTCCGAATCTTTACAACTCTACTCAAGACATCATTCCAGGAAGTTATCCCAGCAGTCCCTGATGGATTCACAGAAAAGAACAGACTAAATAGACGGATTTTTATTTTATTTTTTCAACAGTTTAGGAATGTTTGTGTTTCTGTGTTTAGAAATGCTTGAGAAACAAGAAATCAAAACATATTTATGTACAACATAACTGTTGAACAGTGTTATGGGTCAATGCATATGTAAATGTTAGTGCAAACATTGATATTTGACTCTGGTATACACTTGTACAGGAGAACAGATAACAGTAGCATTGAACCATTGCATCACACGCAGATCCCTGAGGAAAGAGAATCAATTCGGAATTAAAACACCATGCACTGTTTGGCATTGTGTGCAGAGTGGATTGGACAGATAGACAGGGAAGGACAGATGGAGAGGGGGGACTCACATTTCAATGTTTTTAAATCACAATGTTCAAGTTCAAGCCATCATTATAAATGCAATTTTATTTATTGTAGTAGTACCCCATTTTTTAATATATATTTCTTTCCAATTTAAGATCCACTGATGATCTAATTCAGTCAGTTCCGCTATGCCATTTCTGTTCCTGTCAAAGCAAATTGGATCAAAGAAGGATGCTGGGCATAGGCCTAACCTTTACAACAGCTGTTAAATCATTAGTGCTCAAATTCACAATTCTTCTTATTCCTTCCCATATATAGGGTGAATTCAGGCAAATAAATATACAACAATTAAAGCTAATAGAAACATATTTATATAAATATATTTTTTATCTATATTAGCAATATAATTTTATATATTTGTATATCATAACTGTAAAAAAAAAAGGTACATTTCTGAATTTCTTTGCAATATAGGTTACAAGCATTGTATTACGGAAGCTCTGAACTGCAACACGAAAAAGGGTTACCCTGATGAAGGTTTATTGGCCGCAACGAATAGGTGTGCCATTGCTTGTCACCTGTTTTTAAAATCTAAGCCATGAAAAATTAAAGGCTTTTTACATTTTTCTAAAACTAAATAATCGAGAGCCTTGGATTGTTTTTTCTTATGAGTGAACCATCTCTACATCCAAGAGCACCGAGATACTGACGTTACACCCCGTGCAGCACTTTTTGCATTTCTTTTTGTCATTTATGAATGACATCCTTATGTCGTGACCACATGATGTGAAGTCTTGACCTCGAGATCAATATCTCTTTCTTGTGGTCACGAGTTTAATGCGTAAACAAACCAGCGTGATAATAATAAACCCGGGATTAACAGAAATGGATATTATTAATAATTCAAAATAAAATGTTTATTTAAGAATGACAAAGACAGTGCAGCATTAAGACATGAATATATTATAAACATGCAGCTCTCTGTTGCGAGACACGAGTGGAATGGCGAAAGATGTCCATCTAGCACTTGTTTACATAGAAAACAATGGAAAAGCAGGGTAGACAATGCGTTCTGTGTGAACGGCTATTATGTTTAGATCACACATAATTCATGCAATTGTTATAAATGTCGAATGGTTTATTGGAGGTGTGTCTTGTTTACTATCAGTGTGAATGATTTCTCATTTCTGTAATAATGGTATGAATCAAATCGGTGCACTGTAAAAAATCCAACTCGCAAATTGTTTACTCAGCTTAAGATTATAAGTTGAGTAGGCAAATGTATGAGCGCAAAGTTGAGTTAACTTATAAAAACTATTTAACTGCATGTTTACTACTATTTTGTCCAATGAACACAAACAATTAAGTTGAAAAAACTTAATGTTTTGATTTCTGCGTTCGAATGTTTAACTTCCTGTTTTGGCGCATGTGCAGTCAGTCTCTCTGTCCGTTGCTTGCGCGGGGTTTCCTCAATCAACCATGCTATCGGAGAAATGGAAATCATCTCTGGTTGAGGTAAGTTTTCTTTTGCTTTATGAACGAAAATAAGCTACATTAAATGCACATATATGTTGGTAAAATATATCCATCCATCCATCCATCTTCTACCGCTTATCCGGGGCCGGGTCGCGGGGGCAGCAGTCTAAGCAGGGATGCCCAGACTTCCCTCTCCCTAGACACTTCCTCCAGCTCTTCCGGGGGGACACCGAGGCGTTCCCAGGCCAGCCGGGAGACATAGTCTCTCCAGCGTGTCCTAGGTCTTCCCCGGGGTCTCCTCCCGGTGGGACATGCCCGGAACACCTTCCCGGGAAGGCATCCAGGAGGCATCCGGAAAAGATGCCCGAGCCACCTCAACTGACCCCTCTCTATGTGGAGGAGCAGCGGCTCTACTCTGAGCTCCTCCCGAGTGACCGAGCTTCTCACCCTATCTCTAAGGGATCGCCCAGCCACCCTGCGGAGAAAGCTCATTTCGGCCGCTTGTATCCGGGATCTTGTCCTTTCGGTCATGACCCACAGCTCATGACCATAGGTGAGAGTAGGAACGTAGATTGACTGGTAAATCGAGAGCTTCGCCTTGCGGCTCAGCTCCTTCTTTACCACGACAGACCGGTACAGGGACCGCATAACTGCAGAAGCTGCACCGATCCGCCTGTCAATCTCCCGTTCCATCCTTCCCTCACTCGTGAACAAGACCCCAAGATACTTGAACTCCTCCACTTGAGGCAGGAGCTCTCCACCAACCTGAAGCGAGCAAACCACCCTTTTCCGACTGAGAACCATGGCCTCGGACTTGGAGGTTCTGATTTTCATCCCAGCCGCTTCACACTCGGCTGCAAACCGTCCCAGTGCATGCTGGAGGTCCTGGTCTGATGAGGCCAACACGACAACATTATCCGCAAAGAGCAGAGATGAAATCGTGTGGTCCCCAAACCCGACCCCCTCCGGCCCCTGGCTGCGCCTAGAAATTCTGTCCATAAAAATTATGAACAGAACCGGCGACAAAGGGCAGCCCTGCCGGAGTCCAACACGCACCGGGAACAAGTCTGACTTACTGCTGGCAATACGAACCAAGCTCCTGCTCCTGAACGCATTGTCTACCTTAGCAAAGGGCCCCGGACCCCATACTCCCGGAGCACCCTCCACAGGCCG
This sequence comes from Rutilus rutilus, assembly GCF_951802725.1. Lineage (NCBI taxonomy): Eukaryota > Metazoa > Chordata > Actinopteri > Cypriniformes > Leuciscidae > Rutilus > Rutilus rutilus. The sequence continues at coordinate 32,623,593 of NC_140210.1, read as the reverse complement.
CCGCGAGGGACACAGTCGAATGCCTTCTCCAAATCCACAAAGCACATGTAGATTGGTTGGGCAAACTCCCATGAGCCCTCCAGCACCCTGTAGAGGGTATAGAGCTGGTCCAGTGTTCCACGACCGGGACGAAAACCACACTGTTCCTCCTGAATCCGAGGTTCTACTATCGGCCGGATTCTCCTCTCCAGTACCCTGGCATGCCCTATAGTTGGAGCACACCCTCCGATCCCCCTTCTTGAAAAGAGGGACCACCACCCCGGTCTGCCAGTCCAAAGGTACTGTCCCCAACCGCCACGCGATGTTGCAGAGGCGTGTCAGCCAAGACAGCCCCACAACATCCAGAGACTTGAGGTACTCAGGGCGGATCTCATCCACCCCCGGTGCCTTGCCACCGAGGAGTTTCTTGACTACCTCGGTGACTTCAGCTTGGGTGATGGACGAGTCCGCCTCCGAGCCCTCAGCCTCTGCTTCCTCAATGGAAGACGTGACGGCGGGATTGAGGAGATCCTCGAAGTATTCCTTCCACCGTCCGGTGATATCCCCAGTCGAGGTCAACAGCTGCCCACCTCCACTGTAAACAGCGTTGGTAGGGCACTGCTTCCCCCTCCTGAGGCGCCGGACGGTTTGCCAGAATCTCTTCGAGGCCGACCGATAGTCCTTCTCCATGGCCTCACCGAACTCCTCCCAGGCCCGAGTTTTTGCCTCCACAACCACCCGGGCTGCAGTCCGCTTGGCCCGTCGGTACCCATCAGCTGCCTCAGGAGTCCCACAAGCCAGCCAGGCCCGATAGGACTCCTTCTTCAGCTTGACGACATCCCTTACTTCCGGTGTCCACCACCGGGTTCGGGGATTGCCGCCTCGACAGGCACCGGAGACCTTACGGCCACAGCTCCGAGTGGCCGCGTTGACAATGGAGGTGGAGAACATGGTCCACTCGGACTCAATATCTCCAGACTCCCTCGGGATCTGGTCGAAGCTCTGCCGGAGGTGGGAGTTGAAGATCTCTCTGACAGGAGATTCGGCCAAACGTTCCCAACAGACCCTCACAATACGTTTGGGTCTGCCGAGTCTGTCCAGCTTCCTCCCCCGCCATCGGATCCAACTCACCACCAGGTGGTGATCAGTTGACAGCTCCGCCCCTCTCTTCGCCCGAGTGTCCAAGACATACGGCCGGAGGTCAGATGAAACGACCACAAAGTCGATCATCGACCTCCGGCCTAGGGTGTCCTGGTGCCATGTGCACTGATGGACACCCTTATGCTTGAACATGGTGTTCGTTATGGACAAGCTGTAACTAGCACAGAAGTCCAATAACAGAACACCACTCGGGTTCAGATCAGGGGGGCCGTTCCTCCCAATCACGCCCCTCCAGGTGTCACTGTCGCTGCCCACGTGGGCGTTGAAGTCCCCCAGTAAAACGATGGAGTCCCCAGTCGGAGCACTTTCCAGCACCCCTCCCAGAGACTCCAAGAAGGCCGGGTACTCTGCACTGCCGTTCGGCCCGTAAGCACAAACGACAGTGAGAGACCTATCCCCGACCCGAAGGCGTAGGGAAGCGACCCTCTCGTTCACCGGGGTGAACTCCAACACATGGCGGCTGAGCTGGGGGGCTATAAGCAAACCCACACCAGCCCGCCGCCTCTCACCATGGGCAACTCCAGAGTGGTGAAGAGTCCATCCTCTCTCGAGGAGTGTGGTTCCAGAGCCCAAGCCGTGCGTAGAGGTGATCCCAACTATCTCTAGTCGGAATCTCTGAACCTCACGCACAAGCTCAGGCTCCTTCCCCGCCAGAGAGGTGACATTCCATGTCCCTAGAGCTAGATTCCGCGTCCAGGGATCGGGTTGTCTAGGCTCCCGCCTTCGACTGCCGCCCGATCCACTTTGCACCGGCCCCTTACGGTCCCTCCTGCAGGTGGTGGGTCCACGGGAGGGTGGCCCCACGTCACTCCTTCGGGCTGAGCCCGGCCGGACCCCATGGGGGGAGGCCCGACCACCAGGCGCTCGCATACGAGCCCCAACCCCGGGCCTGGCTCCAGGGTGGGGCCCCGGCTGCGCCATACCGGGCGACGTCACGGTCCTCCTTTTTTTGGGCATCATAAGGGGTTTTGAACCGCTCTTAGTCTGACCCGTCGCCTAGGACCTGTTTGCCTTGGGAGACCCTACCAGGGGCATATAGCCCCAGACAACATAGCTCCTAGGTTCATTCGGGTACTCAAACCCCTCCACCACGGTAAGGTGGCAGTTCAAGGAGGGGGGGTAAAATATATATTATGTTAAAATATATTTTCTGTGGAGACAATAAGTGTCTGTGTTGTTAGAGATTATCCGCGTAGCACATTGCTAACGTTATTGACACCTAATGTTAGAATAAAGCGTAGAAACATGCTTGAATGAGAAAAGACAGGGATGTGCCCGATGTTAAGCTCAGTAAGTCGTGAAAAAAAGACTCAAATGTGGTGCTTGCCCTGATTAAAAAGCTGTTTCTCTCGGACAAAATGTGAGAATTATCTTTCACGGCTTAGCCTATTGCTAATAATAATAAAATACACACACAATTATATCAAAAACCCCACCGTGTGTACGTTAACGTTAGTATTCATGTAAACGCAGTCGGTTAATGTTGTGAAATCCACGTTTCAGTATTAGATCTGTACAATAGCTCTTAAAGTGACAGTAGTCTATTAAATTATATTCAATTTCAAGTTTATTTGTCATATAAATGTCAGTGACAGTGTGTACATGCATACGTTGAGGCTCAGGCATTCAACTGTAGTTCAAAATAATTCAATATAATACAATTTAGAGGAAATATAGGCTATATATAGGCCTATATGCAACACAAATGTTGTTAAAAATGTATGTTTGCTTTGTATATTAAATAATTGTGTGTGTGTGTGTGTGTGAAATATGTTCACTGCTCTATAATAACTTAACTATACTTAACTATAATTAAAACAGTGAAAACTATGAATTGATTCTCTTTCACATTTGATTTTTCCATTTCTGTACTGTTTTTATTAAATGTAAATTAATGTACTGTAGATTTTTTTATATGTATCTTTGTTCTGTTGTATTTGTCCCCGTTTAGACTAAAGAACATCAGTAAAGCGAAAACAATCTCTATTGTGCTAAAACAGTGGCCTTTGTTTTTGAAAGATCAGGTGAGTTTATATATTTAGTTAGTAGAACTGAAGTAACGTGTAGCCTAGGCCTACACTTAATTCTTACTGTTTTAACAATGTTTTTTTTTTTCAGGGTCGGTGCTGAGGATTACAAGATCACACAAACTAATCCAAAAAGCAAATTTTTCTCTTTGTTAGATGAATACACATCGAATTGTACAAAGCAAGTGGTGGAGCGTATGAGATGAGATAAAGATCCTCCTTGACCAACTTAATCATCAGGTAATTATTTAACATGTGGTAATATCTCTCTAGTTAAAGGCTTAATTTTGCCATCTCTTTTTCAAGATAATTCCCAATGCTTCTCTTTGGATATAATATGCATATAACTTGTTCCATATTTGTTTTCTGTCTTTCAGACACAGAAACTGCAATGGGCTTGCTCAAAAAAAGGCTACAACTCTCAGAGCTCTACTTTTGTTTATGATGAAAACATTTCAGGATTTTTCTTCAAATAATGGACTTCAATTGTAACCAATGTTTTGAAGTCCAAATCAATGCCATTTCAAAGGTCTTTGAAGTGCTTCAACGCGCTGAGCATGATCACAGCTGAGGATTAGGGTCTTATCTAGCGAAACGATCGGTCATAAAAAAAAATTTATATACTTTTTAACCCCATTTGTTCGGATCGAGCTGATCGGATTGAGCTGGGAACTACGTCATCACATTGAAAGGAAACGCTCGACGGCGCCAGCGGAAATACGGGAAATACCCATAGATGGAAGTACCGTTTGTAAACAGTGGGGCGGTACTTCTGCCAGCGCCTGCGCCGTCGAGCGTTTCCTTTCAACGTGATGACGTAGTTCCCAGCTCAATCCGAACAGCTCGATCTGAACAAATGTGGTTAAAAAGTATATAAATTATTAAACATTTTTTTGAATGACAGATCGTTTCACTAGATAATACCCTAATCCTCAGCTGTGATCATGCTCAGCCCGTTGAAGAACTTCAAAGACCTTTGAAACGGCATTGATTTCCATTCATGATTTCCATGAAGTCCATTATTCGAAGAAACATCCAGAAATGTTTTCCTCAAAAACCTTCATTTATCTTCCACTGAGGAAAGAAATACATGGATATCTTGGATGGCATTGGGGTGAGTTAATTATTAGGAGATTTTCATATATATATATATATATATAAAACTCTTCCAAACTTTATAATGGCAGTGATATAGTGGCAGACTTGAGGGTGAGTAAATCATCGTGGGCTAATTTTCATCTTTGGGTAAACTTTCCCATAATACTGATATCATGGCATCTAACAGCAAAGGTGCAGGAAATTGGGAGATTCTGTTAATCAGTTTTAGTTCTATGGCTGAATTTGAACAAGCTTAAAAATACTTTTCAAGTGAAGTTACATGAGCACATGTTTATGGTCACTCTGTGGTCTAACTTAATAAAAAATAATAATAATTTGACCCTAATTTTATGCTAATTTATTTTCTACTGCAGGGCACAGAGCCAGAAGACATCCACAAGGGGAGAAGAGAGGATCTTAACTATTGTTGAAGATGGTGTTGTCACTGTCCACTCAAACCCAAATATAAGGTGCCTCTTTGTAGTACGATAAGATCAGATTAGGCTGGATAATATGCAAGAACTTTGCCAAAGGTTACTCTCCTATTTGGCTTGATTTATGCCCTCAATGTGAACTATCCTAAATTATTAAAATACACTTTTGACTAAATTAATAATTGTTTATTGGTCTTGACCTAAAGTGCTCAGCAATAGTCCCGTCTATCAAAAAAATATTGTTCAAGTAGCTGCAATCCATAATTGTAAGATCATTTATTTATTCCAGTTTGTATTTAGTGCATAGTCTTTTTGTGACTTCCATTCTTCTCTAGAACAAAGATAATAATATAAATGTAAACCATGTTTTGTATCAATTTCCCCATATGATTTAATCCATATCTTCTAAATACAATCAGATATCAAGATTTATAAAGAATTTGTAGTTTATTGTTTACTGTTTTTCCCAAAACTGTTTTACTTCTTAAAATACAAATTAAAGCTGCATGTGTCTTGCACATAAGAAATTAAGTCCTATAAGTTTGAGACTGAAAAAAAAGTAAATAAATGTGATTTTAGGGTAAAATATTCCTTTGAAAAAAATATTATTGCCATGATAACAGCTGATTTAAATGACATTTGTATTTGTCTTCAACATGCTTATGAATAAATGTTTTGTTAACATTGACTCAGTTTTCAGTTTCTGACTTCAGCAAAATTATTGTAGTTTCCAGTGGTAACATATTATTACTTGGTACCAATTTCCAATAGGATTTTTTTGTTTACTCAACTTCGGACATTGAGTTCTACAGACAAAAAATGTTGAATTGGCACAACTTAAAAAGGTTTGTTAAAAAATAGTTGCACCTCTCCAGAAAACTAACAATCTTAAGTTTACCCAATTAAATCTTTTTTGTGTAACTTACAACTTAATTTCAGTCAGTACAACTGTTATTTACAAAAGTTGAGTAAACAAGAAAAAGCCAAAGGAAATTGGTACTAAGATTTTTTTTGTTGAACTGGCAAAATTTTTTTACAGTGTGTAAAATATATTGTATGTGTGTGTATTGTCAAGGAACTGTGCGGCCGTAACATGGGTGCAGCAGGCGTAGTGATATGACGCAGCACCTAAAAATAGTCCCCAGCTTGGTAACTTCTTCCAACGTGACCGGGACTAAGTTTGTCTAACCTATTAGACCTATTTTCAGGCGCTGCGTCATATCACTACGCCTGCTGCACCCATGTTACGGCCGCACAGTTCCTTGATTATTACGCCGGAATGAGAGTAGTTCCTAGCCATATAGGCTTAGAAAATCGCAACTTTTCATTTTCCGTCGATCTTAGTACACGGTTTAACTACAGAAGAGTCAAGTTTTAAATAGGAAAAATATTGAAACTCTTTGGTCATTTTGAAAGAAATGCTACTGGACTCGTCTGAATCAATGATCTATGCTAAGCTATGCTAAAAGTGGTACCGTCAGACCGGCTGAATGGATTCTAAAACGGTAAAATTCATCTGTTTAACTCTGGGGGAGTTGTAAAATGAGCATATTTCCGAAAAAAGTGGAGTATCCCTTTAAGTGTAACCACCGCACGCTTTTTCCCAGAATGTGCCGAATCTGCGAAGCGTGAGTCTGAGGGGATATAGAATGGGAGGGGGAGGCAAATCCATAGCCGGAGACTTGTGCGTCTGTTGGTAAAAAATAAAAATAAAAATAATAATTTTGGCCAATCACCATCAAATATTTCATTTTCAGTGATTAGGAGTTTTTGAGAAAAGTAACATGGCAGAGGAGGCTAGCCTCCCTTGGTATATCAACCAATCATCGACAAGACGTAAATTATATGATAGTTTGACCTGCTACCACTGATGTATGGAGTGTAGAGATATTGAATATTTGATAGCAAACAAATGTACTACCATTCAAACAACAGCAACAAATTAAAAATAAAGGCAGACCCCATGCCTAAGTTGGATATAGGCTACAGCAATCAGCTTCACAGAAAGACCGTCTTTTAAAATGGACATTTAAAAGGACAGAGGGATAATTTTTTGCTTCAAGTGATAGGCTAGGACTAGGTGAGTGAACTATATTTATATTGTCTTAATGTCTGTGTTGTTTTCTATAAATATTCAGGTATATAAGTGACAGAAAAAAAAGTCATTTAAAATCAGACCTCAACAATTTTGTGTGCCTCCTCTATTTTAAAACCCACCAGCCGCCACTGCTAAATCATACCCTGCTAGAGTGGGAAAGTTAAGAGACCATGTGACTAATCAGATAACAGGTAATGTATATAAGGGAAGGAGAAATAGTCACACCCTGATCTAAAGACAATGTCAAATTGGTCAAAACTTCTCCAAAGTGTTGGACAAACATCTGAGTTAAAGGTGCTATAAGCGATCTCACGCGTTTTTTAGGCTAAAACATTTTTTTTCACATACCGCAAACATCTCCTCACTATCCGCTAGCTGCCTGTCCCCTGAACACACTGTAAAAAAACACGGTCTCTGCAGACAGCCCACGCTCCACAAACTGCAGCAAAAACAAACTGAGCAACAAACAGAGCGACCCGCACCACGAAACATTACAAACTGTTCCAGCCAATAACCGACAAGAATGATGTGGGGGTGGGGTTCGGGGGTTAGTGCGCGGATGAGGAGGAGGGAGGGTCTAGCCAGAGCCATATAGAGAGAGAGTTGCGACAACTCCATTGACTACAATGGAACGCTTTTTTTACAGCAATGGCGGCTCGTAGAGCCTTTCAATAGTTCCCGGAAGTAACAGCAGCGCAGTAGAACAGACCGTTTGTGATGCAGTTTTAAAAGATAAGACGTTTAAAGAATAAGATTGTATATTATCAGATTATCTGAATCAAATAAACTTGTGTTTTAAAGCATGCTAGTTGATTCCGAAGCACTTCCTGGAACTATCTGAGGTCTACGCGAATCACGTGACAACTAAGCATTTTCAACTTCCGTTGTCGCAACTCTCTCTCTATATGGCTCTGGGTCTAGCTAGCCTCCGTTTTGTTTGATAATAATTCAAACATCAACAAAAGGGTTACGCCAACCGAGATCGCTTATAGCTCCTTTAAAAAACAAAGCATTAGATGAGATGAAGAGATCAGATGAAAATGGGTTAAGACTGGTAAAATGAGTTAAGACGGAGGTTAAGACCGAACAGCATCATGCAAGTCATCTAACTACTCTCGTCTCACTTACTTTTCTCTCTTCACTTGCTTTTCTTTTCCGTTGAGAGTCTCGTTTTCTAAGTTAAAGGTAGGGTAGGTAATCATTTTTCTAAAAAAAAAACATTCCAAATTTGTTTAAACTGTCTTTATATACCAATACATAATTAAAATGTAAGTACTCTGAAAAAGAAAATATAAAAATCGAGTGACTGTAGACCTTTTAATCTGCAATAAACACAGCTCATTATTTCCATTCACTCCACCCCCTCCCTTCTGAGCTCCTTCCAAAGCCACGCCCCCAAAACACATGAACGCGCGACGCCAAACGCTCAGGCTGGAACAAGACGCATTTATTACCTGAGACGAGTGGAGAGGAAGGAGCGCAGTGGTCCGAGGAAGTAGTTTTTGCCTTGTTTGCCTTCGCTGACTGCATATGCAGGTGCTTTGAGCTGAATATTTCCGGGAACGGTGACATGTGATGAGTGCACGCAGGGCAGCGCGCGCAGTGGGGCTCGGGGCGGGCACGAGACATGAAGGCATCTGATTGGTTCTTTACATTCGCACCGAATGGCAGTGATTGGTCAGAGTTTTTACTGTCCTGCAGCTGCTACAGAGGTCTGATTTTTTTCATTCCTTTTTCTAAACACATAATGTATTGACTACTATCAGGATGGAAGGACCATTTCACCCAGTATAAAAAAAAGTGTTTCTGAACAGGATTACCTACCCTACCTTTAAAGTTTTTGCCGCAAAGCTGCAGTCCATGACCAGTCCTCTGAGTCTTTGCCCGCCTCAAACTTCAACTTTAAACTGCAGATACTCTGCTTCCATTCATCAGCCAACACATGAAAACGTGATTGGTTTCCCAAGACGTCACTCCAGACACGACGAGACCTCCATGAACCAGTGAACCTGGGAAGCCCCTTTGCAGCAAACCACAGGATCTCCATTTAAAGAGCCACAACAAACGAAAGCCTCCAGACTCTAGCTGAACTGGTGCATTGATATAAATTTAATAGCCCCGTCTAAGAAACGATAGAAGGCTTAAATTAATGATTGATGGTTTGTTCAGGTCAGGTCTTTTAAAGTGCATACTGTATATTGCTAGAAACTTGGGATTTCATCATTTCACTCTCTTAAAATTAATTATTTGTGAGACTCGTGGGATTGTCTATGTGTGCATGTGTTTATGTGTTAGAATAATCAATAAAGTCTCTTTTGGATTTAAAGAGAAGTGTTATTGTGTAATGTGCAAATTTATTGTCTTAAACTGCTGATCTTGTTACCGTGCTAATAAATAGTGTTTTCACTATACTTTGGATTAGGGCTGGGCGATATGGTTGAAAACTGTATCACGATATAAGTGTTTCATATCGGTCGATATCGATAATTATTTATATTTTTTATGACCTATTTAAAATTGTCACCATTATGTGCTGTTCATAGACTTTCAGTTCTTTTCAGCTTTTCATTCATCACTTGTGTTTCCCTGTCTATGTTTCCCGCCACTAATCTGTTACCATGGACACTGATCACCTTCCTCACAGCTGCCTGTTGTTTGTATTAATCATCTCTGTGTATTTAAGTTCCTGCCTGTATTCAGTTCATTGTCCGGTATTGTTTGTGTTTGTTCATGTCTCACCTGTTCCTGAGTTTATATTATTATAGAAAGTGCTTGAACTACTTTCATCTCCGTCTTCCTTGGTATGAGCCATGACAAAAATAAGGACCAGGAGAAAAATATATTAAATTTTTATTTTAAACTTAACCTTCCTCTGATCATAATCCCCTCAGTTATAAAGGCAGAAATGTCAACACAACCATGGAAAACGCTCACATAATTAAATTGTAAACATAAGTCTAAAATCACAATGAACACTTAATATCTCTTAACATTTAAGGTGCAAAATTAAAGAAAACGTAAGAAATGCTTAATAAAGTGTAATAAAATAGTGAACTATTCAAGTATATTTTCACTCCAGGTTTTGTGCTAGGAACACCAGCTGGTTGACCTTCTCTGGGTCTAAAGCTGCCCAGGTGCATGTAACAATATTACCCCCAGTACTAAAAATTCTTTCTGAGGGGGTGCTGGTGGCTGGGATGCATTCACAAGTACTTTTTCACCAACTGAGACAATCTGGGGAAGTTGTGTTCATGTAGCCTCCACCAGTCCAGAGGTTCAGACTCGCTGTCTGCATCAGGGCACATCAGGTACCTTTCCAGCTCACTCTCTACTTTTTGTTTTTCAGTGAGAGGCAAAGCATCCTCTTCTTGACACTGTTTTTTGAAAAAGCTCCCCAATGACTTGCGTTGCTTCTTCACGCCCAGTGGCAGAGGTGGTCCACTGGCAGCTCCTCCTTTCTGCACCTTGGTCTGCTGCTTTGTTTTTGTCAGAAGACAGAACTTCAGTGATGGCTTTTTGTTGCTCTAGGACCCTTGCCACCATTTTTTGTCTTAAGCCCCACCTGGTTAGTGACTCTGTGACCAGCTGGTGTGTGGGAAGATGGAGACGTTGCTGTGCTTCAGAGAGCGCACTCTTTTCCTTCCATGAGTAAGAAAAGGCAGAGACCACTTGCACACACCTACAGCCCTTTCCACTCTTCTATCCTTTCCTGCAGCACCTGCAGAAAAACAACGCCAGCGTAAATAACTGATAATAGATCATCAGATACACACATACACACACACACACACACACACACACACACACACACACACACACACACACACACACACACACACACACACACACAGACACACACACTGACACACACACACACACACACACACACACACACACACACACACACACACACACACACACAAACACACACACACACACACACACACACACACATGTCAGAGTCATGTCAGTGTGTAAAGCTGCATTCAGTGTGTATCTGCATTCATAGATAATAATAATATAATTATATAATCTCAATTATTGGCTAATAAAATCAACATAGGAACCAACATTGATGACGAACATTAAAATGACAATGTTACTCACCAATAGCAGAGTGCAAACGATGGCCAAAACACTGTAGCCGTGTCCAGTTGTTCAGTGAAGTCACCTTCACTACATTTGCCCCACTGTCTGTGGTGATGCACACCATTTTGTCTTCAATCAGACTCCAGGACAACAGTGCCTCCTTCAAGCCTTCTGCTATCACTTTTCCTGTGTGGTCTTCGGGGAAATATGCAGTCTCAAGTCATCTGGTTTTCAAACGCCATTCATTGTCTATGAAGTGAATGGACAAGCTAATGTATGGCTCAGAAGTACGGCTTGACCACAGGTCAGAGGTTGTTGCAAAGTACTTGGCTGACAATATTTCTTGCTGCACAGATTCTTTGCACATTACATACAGCTTGGGAATGGCAGTCTTAGAAAAGTACTTTCGGCCAGGAAGAACATAGCGTGGGTCAAGCACGTGTATGAGATTTTTATAATCTGGCTTCTCGACAGTGCTCAGCGGAAGCATGTCTTTGGCTATATGATATGTGATATTATTTCTTTGTACCGTTTAGATGCTTTGTCATAAGGCACTGATGCAGAGTACCTCTCCATGGTGGTCTGCTGCTTGTGCGGTGTTGCAGCTGCAGATGTTGTTGGATGAATACGGCTGTGCTCCAAAGGGTGAGTGGGGCTAAGGTGGTAAAACAAGTTTGTGGTATTACCAGTCTTGGTGGGGACGACGGTCTTGCATAATTTGCAGACGACATTGGTCCAAAAAACTGCCATGCTGGCGAGCTGACTTTTCCTCTTTTATTGTCAATTTCCTTGCTCGCTGCGGCACTCATTTTGCACTTATCAATCCACGCCGGTTCTGTTACTGAAGAATCCAACACGAGACAATGATATGGCACAACTAAACTTGATACTGTTACATGATTGGCTGTTAGCATGTCACTCCCTACGTTGCTAGGTTACCAGAGATTAAGTGCCTCTGTTCATGAAGCCAAACTTGCTTCGCAACCTCTGGTTTCTTCCGACAAAGAAACGTTTTATTGAACGCATTTTTTATTGATATTGATATCTCGGTCTATCGCGAAACATATCGTTATCGTTTTATCGCCCAGCCCTACTTTGGAGATAGAGGAGATATAGATATCACTCATGGCGTCAGGACCTCTTAGCTGAAGCAGACCGCTGCCAGCTTTTTTGAAACCTCTCGACAACTGAGGAGACAGTGTCGCCGTAGACACCAGGAGGGGAAAGTATCCAACAAAAAGGAATTGTCTCTTTCCTTTATATTTGACAGGTTTAGCAAGAGAAGCCTCTCCTTGGTGGCCTGGAGAGTCAAATATGTGGCCCAGCGCAGCTCTTTAATTGTGTCCGGGCTAGGAGTGTAACGGTTCTCTGTAAAAAATCGTCTCTGTTATGAATGTAAGTTAACCCTCGTTCCTTGAAGGAGACGTTCAGTAACTGACGAAATGGGGGTTTCGCTAGAGAGCCCTATCACCTTCGAGTTATTAGAAAACGAGCCAATGGTATGAAAATACCATGGGTCTGCGGAATTTGCATCGCGAACTCCGCTCCACCGCGTGGGTATAAAAGGAGTGCAATCTCGCATTATGTTCCCTGCTGAGGAGCCAAGACTGTGTGCCCCGGCCGTTTCAGCGGTACAGCGACAGAGGCATGCGGACGCAATGTCTCCGTTCCCTCCTTCAGGGAACGAGGGTTACATATGTAACCGAGATGTTCCCTTTCAGTTAGTCGCTATGAGTTACGTCAGTGACTGACGAAATGGGGGTCCCAATCTAATCTCGCCAATGCGGTTGTCTTCCAGTGTCCTGCGCAATGAGTGAAGGGCCAGGCTAACGCAAGAATACCAGGGTACACTGGGTATCATATCCCAGATGGAATATGTAACACAGCACCTACCCGCAGGGAGGACTTAGAATACACATATGTGACCCTGGACCACAAAACCAGTCACATGGGTCTGTTGTTTTTATTGAGATTTATACATAATCTGAAAGCTGAATAAACAAGCTTTCCATTGATGTATGGTTTGTTAGGATATGACAATACTTGGCCGAGATACAACTATTTAAAAATCTGGAATCTGAGGGTGCAAAAAAATAAAAACATTGAGAAAATTGCCTTTAAAGTTGTACATTTATGTTCACGATAGTGCTGCATCCACTCACAAAAATAAAGTTTTATATATTTACGGTAGGAAATGTACTAAATATCTTCATGGAACATGATCTTTACTTAGTATCCTAATGATTTTTGGCATAAAATAAAAATCGATAATTTTGACCGATACAATGTATTGTTGGCTATTGCCACAAATATACCTGTGCGACTTGTGACTGGTTTTGTTATCCAGGGTCACATATGACCCGAGTATGGGATGCATATGGAGAACTCAGAGGTATCAAGCCCGCAGGGTGGAAGTTTCAACCTCAAGATGGCAAGAGGAGTCTTGCCGAGGAAAAACACGTGCTTGGAGGAGACTTACCGTGGAAATACACATGTGGGGGTTGCCCAACCAGGGAACCATGCACATGGAGGCACCTAACCGATCACAAGGGCTAACCAACCGGGCATGCATTCTGGTGATGGCATCAACAGTGCAGGAGGAACTCAGGGTCTATGGAGAACTCATCTGAGTAAAATAGCGCACATATCCCTGAAAGGAGTGGTGGGAACCTTGGGCACATATCCAGGCCGGGGTCTCAAGATGACGTGAGAGTTAGCTGGCCCGAATTCCAGGCATGCTTCGTCAACCGAAAATGCCTGCAGGTCCCCTACCCTCTTAATGGAGGCCAAAGCAACTAGGAGCGCCGTCTTCATAGAGAGGTACTTAAGCTCAACTGAGTGCAATGGCTCGAAGGGAGCTCTCTGCAGTGCAGATGTCCCAAGAGGGCATATGAGGGGGGCGGGGAGGATTTAACCTCCTGGCCCCCCTAAGGAACCTGATGACCAGATCATGCTGTCCTACCGTCTTAGACTCCACAAGGTTGTGGTGCGCAGAGATCGCAGCCACATAAACCTTCAGGGTGGAAGGAGACAGCCTTCGTTCCAACCCCTCTTGGAGGAAGGAGAGCACAGACCTGATTGGGCATTTTCTGGGAACTTCTCGGCGAAAAGAACACCAGGTGACAAAGAGGTTCCACTTCAGAGCATAGGCATGTATCGTGGACAAGGCTCTAGCTGAAGTGATGGTAGCCACCACCTGAGGTGGTAGGGTACTCAAACCTTCCGTGTCCCGTCCAGGATCCACACGTGCAGGTTCCAGAGATCGGGTCGCGGGTGCCAAAGGGTGCCCCCGTCTCTGAGAAAGGAGGTCCTTCCTCAGAGGGATTGGCCAGCGAGGGGATGTCGCGAGGAGCACTGGTTCGGAGAACCAAGTCCGGGTGGGCCAATGAGGTGCAACCAAAAGGACCTGCTCCTCGTCCTCCCTGATGAACGCATGAACAGAAATGTTTAAACACTGTCTCTGCTCAGAGTGAACCGATTAATCCCCATCCCCATTTGCCATTAAGAGAATATGCTTAGACCTTTCTGTCAGTACAAGTCAAGTTTACTTAAGTGCAATTTTAAGTATATGTCTGAGAAGTACATAAAGTATATTTTTGAGAAGTATACAAAAAGTAGACTGCAAGTATACTTTCTTTATTTTTAGTTAGTATCCTAATAGCACACTTAAATAAAATTATTTTTTGTAAGGGTGGTTTGAATCATATCTCACAGGTAGGTCTTTCAGGGCTACCTGAAAAGTGAAGGTATCCAAAGCACATCAACTGACCAACGGGGTTCCTCAGGGTTCAGTTCTTGGACCGCTCCTCTCCTCCATTTTATGCAGCTCCTCCGCTTTATACTACCTCACTGGGATCCATCATACAGGCACATACAGTGCTATGCATAAGTTTAGACACCCATGCTAAAGTTGACTAAAAAGAGGAATAAAAAATCATCTTTTGGAAATTGAACTTAATGCCTTAATTTAAAAAATTAGGAAAAATCCAACCTTTAAAGACACCAATTTTCTTTGTGAATGAATAATGTATCGTAAATAAATAAATGTTCTTCCTTAAAATACAGGGTGCATAAGTTTGGACACCCCTATGTTAAATTCCCATAGAGGCAGGCAGATTTTTATTTTTAAGTATTTTTATTTTATTTTTTGTTTAGGATACTATGCATCCTGATAAAGTTCCCTTGGCCTTTGGAATTAAAATAGCCCCACATCATCACATAGCCTTCACCATACCTAGAGATTGGCATGGGGTACTTTCCATAAGATCATCTCTCAATGCAAATCAAACTAGCTATTAGGCTAACTGAAATAAAACCATGCCAATCTCTAGGTATGGTGAATGCTATGTGATGATGTGGGGCTATTTTAATTCCAAAGGCCAAGGGAACTTTATCAGGATGCATAGTATCCTGCATCCATGAAGTAACTGGCCTTTAAAAATAAAAATCTGCCTGCCTCTATGGGAATTTAACATAGGGGTGTCCAAACTTATGCACCCTGTATTTTAAGGAAGAACATTTATTTATTTACGATACATTATTCATTCACAAAGAAAATTGGTGTCCTTAAAGGTTGGATTTTTCCAAATTTTTTAAATTAAGGCATTAAGTTCAGTTTCCAAAAGATGATTTTTTATTCCTCTTTTTAGTCAACTTTAGTATGGGTGTCTAAACTTATGCATAGCACTGTAATTTCCCCTACCAATGCTATGCTGATGACACACAGCTCTACCTTTAATTTCAAGATGATTTAGATGATCCCACAGTAGCTGCACAAATCTCAAGCTGTCTGGCAGACATCTCGGCATGTGTGGTCTATATGAAGTGTTATTGATGGTTGTTCTGCGCTTTTATAAAGTCTCTTTCTATCTTTAATAAAATTTTTATTTTTTTGTATTCACGTCTCCTGCCAATTTACTGTGAACGAACCTGTGTTGCTTTAATAATAAAAATTCCATTTTATTGTCCCTGGCAAGATTCCAGGGTGGCGTAGTCGCTAGCTGTCTGTACTTAATGCATCTATAAAATTACAAATTAACAATCAGACGAACTCTCCATAATTTAACTACTAACAACTATTCATAAAAATCAATTTCGTTATACAGAAGATCGCCACTCGACCTATAAAAAGTTAAAACCACATACCTTATGGGTGCGATCTCCGGGAACCAAACCACTCAGGCAGACAAACACATGCATGGAAGCTGAGGGCTCGTCCAGTCTATTGGGAGGACAACGTGCGCGCCGGCGGTAACTAAGCGCTTCCGTATTGAAATGTAAACACCCGTACTGGCCGTGCTTGAATCAGCCTCACCCAAACCTTTGACTTTACACAAACAAGGATGCCGCTACAATATGAGTGGATACTTAAGTAAAACGCAGTCTTGACTTTCACCTACCAGAAGAGGTAATGCTCAACCCAATGCCAGCCACAGGAATTCGCACGCCGCCCTGAAAATAGGCTAACGTTAGCTACAGTATGCCATTGATGACCCAGCTGACATCACCCAACATACCTGGATAGTGACTGAATGACGACACAGGAAGAAGGGGCGGTGACTCGTGACACCATACACTCTAGCTGGCCCATTTATATACACGCTACTGCAGCCCACTGATAGGACGAAACTCAACGAGTAAACTAACCAACCACATGCAGGCAGGAAAGATTTCATTGGACCTGCCACACATGGAAGAAAGAACATCACCTGCAGCTCAACCTGGCAAAGACTGAGCTTCTCGTCTCCGCTGCCAATCCGACTCTACAGCACGATTTCACCATCCTGCTACAGGTTAATCATCAATTACCCCATCAAGGTCAGCCAGAAATCTTGGAGCAATCTTTGAGGACCAGTTGACCTTCAAAGACCATATTGCAAAGACAGCTCGGTCATGAAGGTTTACAATACACAACATCAGGAAGATCAGGCCTTTCCTAACTGAGCATGCAACACAACTCCTCTTCCAGGCACTTGTCATTTCCAGGCTTGATTACAGCAATGCTCTTCTGGCTGGACTTACATCATGTGCAATCAAATCTCTACAAATGATTCAGAATGCTGCAGCACACAACAGATACACCCATGTCACACCTCTCTTCATGTCTTTGCACTGGCTACCACTTGCTGCTTGCATCAAGTTCAAGGCATTGACGCTTGCTTACAGATCTACCACAGGCTCAGTACCCTCCTACTTCCACTTGCTCTTACGAGTCTACATCCCTACCAGAAGCCTATGATCGGCAAATAAGCGGTGGCTGGTGGTACCATCACAGAGAGGCACAAAATCACTCTCCAGAACATTTGCGCTCCCTGTTCCTTGCTGGTGGAACGAGCTCCTCGCCTTCATCTGGAATGTAGAATCCCTGACAATTTTCAAAAGGCAACTGAAAACTCATCTCTTCCTTGAGCACTTAACCTAATCATAAAAAATTGTCTCGGGTTACGACTGTAACCCTTGTTCCCTGAGAAGGGAACGAGACACTTTGTTGATGACTACACTATGGGGAAAAAACTCTTAGCGTAACGCGTCTGAAGTATGAATGAAACTAATCCAATCCTATTGGCGTTGCGTGATGACGTAGCGTGTGACGGCATACACGAAAGTTGCAAAGGGCACACAACAGCGTTAGCTTCGCGATGAAGCAAGCCGCTCCCAGGCAGGAGGAGGCGTGGCAAAGGGACGCAGTGTCTCGTTCCCTTCTCAGGAAACAAACGTTACAGTCCTAACCTGAGACGTTCCATTTCGAGGGAACTCACACTGTGTTGATGACGACACTATGGGGAACGAAAAACCCACTATGCCACAACGAAACCTGCCTGTCCCAGAGTGAAGCTGTCTCAGGCTGAGAACACTCGTGCGCCGGGTGTAGATTGGAGGTCCAGACTATAAAATCTCATGAATGTGTGCGGAGTGGCCCAGCTAGCCGCATCACATATCTCATAGGTGCCCCTGAAAGGAGGGCTCTAGAGGAAGCCATGTCTCTGGTTGAGTGAGCCATCACGGCCAAAGGTGAAGGCAAACTGCACACTTGATAGGCCAGGGAAATAGTCTGAACTGTCCAGTTGCTGATGATCTGTTTAGAAGTGGTGGGGAGACCCTTCTTGGGTGACCCAAAACACACCAGCAACTGGTCCACCTTCCTCCACTGAGAAGACCTCTAAATATAAACGTTAAGTGCTCTGACAGGGCAGAGCAGATGAAGTCTCTCATCTTCCGCCTTCACATGAGGTGGTGGATGAAAAGCCTGCAGAACTGCCAACCTCACCACATTTGAAGGCACCTTAGGGACATAGCCCGGTCTGGGGTGCAAGATGGCCCTAATTCTCCCGGGAACAAACTCCAGACACTGTGGAGATATGGAGAGTGCCTGGAGATCTCCTACTCTCTTAAGAGAAGTAATGGCGAGGAGAAAGGCCACCTTAAGGTTATTGGCCACAGCCGACTCTAGGGGTTCGAAGGGGGCCTCAACCAGCCCTTTGAGAACCTCTGTAAGGAGTGATATCATGTCTGTGAACCATACTCGGGACAGCCACAAAGGGGCTACCTTGAGTGAACTGACCCCGTCGTGACGGAGTCTCTCCAGAACTCTCGGGAGCAGAGCGATCGGGGGACAGGCGTACAGGCTCCATCTCGGCCACAGCTGCACCATGGCATCGAACCCCAGAGAGACTGGAGGCGTGAGAAAAAACCACAGTGGACAGTGTGTCGTCTACTAGTGTGTCGTGTGTCGCAAACAGATCTACTTCCACTGGGCCGAACCTCTTGCATATTAACTCCCTGGAGTCAGCGGTTGCGCCGGCGCGATCACCTCACTTTTGTTCTTATCAGTGCAAAAGAGACTCAAATAACTGTGTATTTTTGTCATACAGGCAAGTGTTATACATAATTCAAATCTGTTAAATGTCTATTTTTATTTGTGCACACTCATAATAAAAACAAAATGTTCTCATTTTCGTCAAATAAAGAAAATAAACATGATGCACATTCTGCCGTGATGCAAATTATGTAAATCATACTGGTTCAAAAACAAATATTCTCTAAGTAATCCATATGAAAGCAACGAGATGTACAGTTTCTAAAGTGCGTCCTCATTATCTCTAATGTGATCTCACCCACGCGCGCAAGAGCGATTCACATGCAAATAGTCCATGTGAAGGAATGTGAACCTGTAAACGCCCTCATTACCTTAAAACAAAGAATCAAACTTCATCAGTCCTCTGCTTTTCATCGAGTTTGGAAGACATGCTGTGAGCTTACATTGGATTTACCTCAGAAGAAGAACGTGATTTAAAGATAAGAAAGATTTTTAAGGTAAGAAATGAATTACCCCTTATAGTAGGTAGTTTGTTATTGTTGCATAAACTTTTACTAACTTTTCACATTTTACTAGCTGAACTGGTGCCAGACTAAAATGTATGAAATTGACAGAAACATGTTGAAATGTGAACTATAGACAGGTAGGCAACCTTTCAATGCTAAATAAATAATATGAACCACACAAGGATGTTTTAAGCTTGATAATTATAAAACACTGAATGATATGTAGTAGGCTAGTATGAGTGTTTACAGTATCATGATGAATATTATAATGTTTAGACCCGTGTTTACTGTTAAATACTGTGTTCGTGTATATCTGTTCAAACATAGTTTATAATGTGGTAACAATAATGTAAAGCATTGTATGTTTGGGTACGCTGTGCACGTGAAAGCAAAACACGCCAAACAAGGCTACATGTTCATCTACATCTCATTTCATAACTTCATAACGAATGATCACATTTGAAGTAACATGATAATCCTTATGTTTCTCTAGTGTAGTGTGCTGAATTGTTCCTTTTTATTGATTTATTGTTATAGGTCATTTCTGTAAAGTAAAAATTATTATTGTTATTATCATTTTATGCAGCCCTACAAGTATATGCCTACAAGGCACAACAAACCTGCTGTTCATTATATATATACAGTGCAATGCATAAGTGAATACACCCATGCTAAAGTTGAATAAAAAGAGGAATAAAAAATCATATTTTGGAAATTGAACTTAATGCCTTAATTTAAAAAATTAGGAAAAATCCAACCTTTAAGGACACCAATTTTCTTTGTGAATGAATAATGTATCGTAAATAAATAAATGTTCTTCCTTAAAATACATGGTGCATAAGTGAGTACACCCCTATGTTAAATTCCTATAGAGGCAGGCAGATTTTTATTTTTAAGTATTTATTTTTATTTATTTTTAGGATACTATGCATCCTGATAAAGTTCCCTTGGCCTTTGGAATTAAAATAGCCCCACATCATCACATAGCCTTCACCATACCTAGAGATTGGCATGATTTTATTTCAGTTAGCCTAAAAGCTAGTTTGATTTGCATTGAGAGATGATCTTATGGAAAGTACCCCATGCCAATCTCTAGGTATGGTGAAGGCTATGTGATGATGTGGGGCTATTTTAATTCCAAAGGCCAAGGGAACTTTATCAGGATGCATAGTATTTAAAAATAAAAATCTGCCTGCCTCTATGGGAATTTAACATAGGGGTGTACTCACTTATGCACCATGTATTTTAAGGAAGAACATTTATTTATTTACGATACATTATTCATTCACAAAGAAAATTGGTGTCCTTAAAGGTTGGATTTTTCCTAATTTTTTAAATTAAGGCATTAAGTTCAATTTCCAAAATATGATTTTTTATTCCTCTTTTTAGTCAACTTTAGCATGGGTGTATTCACTTATGCATTGCACTGTATATATATATGTGTATATTTTTCTGAATTTTAAATCACAATTTTAACCAGAAAAATCACAATTAGATTTTTTTCCCCAAATCATGCAGCCCTATATTTTCTCCTGATATCAGCATGTTCACGGTTGTCTTTTTTATTATTATTTTATACAGGGACCAGATGACACTGATGAGTCCTACTGACTTAATTCCTCAGAATTAAATGCAACCATAATAACTAGACAAGTAAAACATGGTCTGAATGGTAGGCTGAAATATTTAGCTCAAAGTCAGATATTCCACCATTTTAATTCATCAGAATTAAATGCAGCCATAATAAACAGACAAGTGAAACATGGTCTGAATGGTAGGCTGAATTAAAAAGAAGTGTGCAGGGAAGTGTGCAGCCTGTTGTGCGCTGTCTCTCTCACGGCAGTCTTACCAGCTGTAAGAACGGCTTTTCAGCGCTCTTGGCGCATCGTACCAGCTGTAAAAACAGCCTTTTTGTTTTGCTCAGTGAAAAAACAAAGATAGAAAGAGAATCGACCATGCTGCCGCACTGTATCACCCGCGCCAGTCACGAGAGGTCCTCTTGAAGAGCTCGCTCGTCTTGATTTTCAGCTTGGCTCTGAAGCAAAAAGATGAAGTGCAACTCATTATATACCCGCACTGCGTGGCAGAGCAGCTATTGCAAATGATTGCTTGCCAATGTGCATTGGCTCGTTTAGTTTCACTCGAAGTAGATTGGCCTCTCTAGCGAGATTCCTATTCGTCAGTCTCGACGTGGCGTCGACTAACCGACTGAAGAGGAACTAGGCTATATAACTGTTCACATTCATACCCACCTAATAACCCATATTTTCTGTTGTTTCATTTAATTTATGGCATAATGCACACCTCGTGTAATAATCTAAAATAGGGGGCTTTTTCGATCATACAAAAGGGAACATTGGGGAACACCGTTATGGGCCTTGAAATAGCATACTCTGGCAGGAAACCGCCACAGGGGCATTTCCATAGCGTCACAACATCATGACACAGCGTCTCGTTCCACTCTCACTGTGCGTTCACACCACCGCCGGCGAGAGCGTCAAAGTGGCCGGAAGTCATTAATTTTCAATGTGAGTCGTCGGCAAGCTCCGGAGGGTGGCACGGCGAGAAGAGTTTTATGGTAATGGTAACAACTTTATGGTAATGAGCTATAACGCGGTTCGGCGGCAACCAACTGTGTAGAAGTCCTCCGTTTGAGAGGATTCCAGAGAACGCAGTCACGTAATTCGATCTACGCCAAAGCGTCCCCGAATCTTTCTAAGGCGTCATTGGCAGGGCGCGAGAGCGAATTTTGCCGCTCTCGCCAGCGGCGGTGTGAACGCACAGTCAGCTTTCAAAAAAATGTAAAGGGGCCATGAACTGAGAATTTAAATTTTCCTTGATCTTTTGACAGTTAAGAGGTTGTTATACTATAACAATATCCTGTAAGTTTCAAAACTCAAAACTTCCTTGTTATTCCAAAAAACAGCTTTTATTGAAACCAAGGTCAGAAAACCCTGTTATGTAATCAATGATGCTGTTACACTGCACAATGAAGCTCTTACTGTATATTGTGTTCGCAGTATTATTTATTAGTGAAAGCATTCTTGAGAGTGCAGAAATTGCGTGGCAATGATGAGATCACTGCATTCACGCAATCAACTGACTGTCAGTCAACTGCTCAGTGCTCATCACTGCAACCTTTCATGTGATGGGAATAAATCTAAATATTATGTTAAATCAAAATTAATTATGTCAAATATGTTAATGTTAAATATTAATCATTATCAACATTTTTCATGATTTCTTCATCTGGACAGCTGTAATAGTAAAAACATAAGTATTTGAGAGGGTTTCACATGTAATACTTACTTCATATGCAAAGATGTCAGCCATCACAGCATTGAGCGTTTACACTGAAGTCTTGCAGCAGACATGCCCCTTCAAACAGACTGTTTAAATCAGAGGGCTAAAATCAGGATAGGAAATAGACATTTAATTCTAAACTGTGACCATTTTTTATGTAAAAATCCTATTAACATTATAAGTGCGCCTCAGGAAAGATTATAAAACAATCCAGTTCATGACCCCTTTAAAAACATTTCATTCATATTTATCCAATAACTATCACATCTATTTTGTCCTGTTAGACAAATTTGTGTAGTCACATTTTGAAACAATACAATCACTATAGTTGCTTGAAAAAGAAATTGATTTACTTTGACCACACCACCATCAGACATTATTCGTCTTGACTTATTTTCAGAGTGACATTTATTAAACTTGAAAGATGAGGCTTTGTTTGGTTATTATGGTAATCAATTGCCTCCTGGTTTGATCTGATACCTGTCTATGTCAGAGCATTGTCCTTCAAGATGAGTTGAACAGGGATGCCTCTGGAAAATGGAATTAAATTCATGACAAATGTGTAGTGATGTATTATGTCTAGTTTCTATTGCTAACAAGCTCTCCATATGACCTCATGTAACTCAGGATAACAATACACACATACAGTTGCAGGTAATACTCTAGTTAAAACACATAACTCAGATTTCCAACCACAACAGGGGTTATAATATCAGGCATTTTTACAGTCACACGGCTTCCTGGATTAATACAGAAGGAAATAAGCATTGAGGCAGTAAGTGTGTATCTAATGTCTTTGTTATGTATGAGATTTTGTTAATCATTATGGGATGGTAGTTTATAATGTTCATGGGTGGTGCAATCCATCAGAGTCATGTCAACATGGATGTTGTGAAAATGTTCAAAATGGCTGATAGCTCAAAAAATGGAATTCACTAGCCATTAAAATAGTCCATCTTGTACACTCAAAAATAGAGCAAATGGGATGTGTGATTATTCAATTGAGCCTCCTTAACCAGCAACTTTTACCACCTGCTGCTGTGTAAGTTTATGCAATACTGAATATGCTAAATTTGAATGTTTTTATTTATAGGCCATTTACATTACATTAAGATCATTTACATTATCCAATTCCACACATGCTGTAATTGGTGTCTTCTTTTTCATATCTAACACATATAATTGTTATTCATCTAAAAAGGAAAGGCTTTATGCCTTCAAATGTATGAATCGTCATTCTATATGAGGGAGAAAATTCATTCATTTTATCCATATGGCTGTGTTACTGCCTCATACTGTGTAAAGCGTGTCGTATTGGCGTAGGACATGACACTGCTTCATTCACCATGTTCTTGCCATCTCTGAATAAAAGTGCATGCTGTTTGTAATCCCCACTGCAAATGCAAGACCTATGTTACCAAGCCACTGCTATAAATTACTAATGGACCAGAGTACTTTAAACAGACTTGTAGAGAAATGTAATATAAAAAAGTCAAGTATGTCTATGATCATGCTGATAAAGTGGTGAAAACTGAAAACTTTGCACCACAATATACAGTATATAGTATAGAGAGATTTTATTAATTGTATTATCATTTATCTGGCATCATCATCACTGCTGGTTTCACTCTGCTCTCGCAGCCTTATACAATTCTTCACCTGTTCTGTATGAAATCCAAAGTATAAGTTACCACCTGCTGAGGGATGTATCTGGAATTGGGAATGAAGGGGGTTAGGTGATAAGAATAAATGTACCATTGAAGTCTGGAAAAGCAAAAAAAAAATTGTTTCTTTCTATTGCCGTATTGAAGAGAACATGCTGAACAATAGGTAATTGGAGTTCTTTGAGGTTATCTTCCCTTTCTTTTCTTTTTTCTTTTTTTTTCGTTACCTAGAGAGAGTGGGGATTTTTACATTGATTTTGGGTAATTTTGGCGTATGCATGATGGGAACAAAATTTCTCTGTTAAAAGAAAAAAAGAAGGGTATTTGAGGGTATGATGTATTTGCACAAATTTTCTTTTAATGTGACCTACTTTTGCTGACAAAAAGTGCTTGACTCAAGCGGAAAAATATGAGTGTCAAAGTGTTAAAGTATCAGTTTTCATCACCACCAACTTGGGCTACATTTTGTAAAAGTGTTATTGCTTGTCATCTGTTGACATAACGTTTCTGTTAATGTGGGATATAAAAGACACAGATGAACTAAGATATATTCAAACAGTATTCAAAAATCCCTCAGACATAAACTACAAAAAGTAAATGAAAAAAGAAGAAGAAAAAAACGGGATCACTCAGATTTCAAAAAGTACAACACCCACAGTCAAGGGGTATAAAGATTCATAAGGAGGTTGATTGACATATTTTTCTTTTTTGGATCCTCCACCATGGAGAAAGAAGCCTGTGGTAATTTTGTTTATTTGTTAAACAAATGACAGCTGAATATGAGAGTGTAACACATGTTTATTGTGTATATAACAAATTCCTCTGTTAAAGGGTTAGTTCACCCAAAAATGAAAATTCTGTCAGTAATTACTCACCCTCATGTTGTTCCAACCATGTAAGTCTTTCGTTCATCTTCGGAACACAAATTAAGATATTTTTGATGAAATCTGACAGAATTTTGACTCCTCCATAGGCTTCCAGTGTGACCGAAACTCACCGGCCCAGAATAGTTATTAAAACATCGTTAAAATAGTCCAAGTAACTACAGTGGCACTACATTAAGTTTATCATGCGACGAGAATACTTTTTGTGCACAAAAACAAACAAAAATAACGACTTTATTCCACTTTTCATTTCCTTCTCTCTGGGCCTCGTAGTGTTTTTGCGCTGCGCGTCTGTGTTGCACGTCATCACGCAACACACACATGACCGGCGTCGACCAATAGTGAGCCTACGTGGTGACGTGTAACACAGACGCGCTGCGCAAAAACACTACGCGAACCTACTAGAGGTCGAGAGAGAAGGAAATGAATAGTGGAATAAAGTCGTTATTTTTGTTTGTTTTTGCGCACAAAAAGTATTCTCGTCGCTTGATATACTTAAGATTGAGCCACTGGAGTCACTTGGACTATATTAACGATCTCTTTAATAACTTTTCTGGGCCAGCAAGTTTCGGTCACATAGAAGCCTATGGAGGAGTGAAACATGGCTCAGATTTCATCAAAAATAGCTTAATTTGTGTTCCGAAGATGAACGAAGGTCTTACGCGGTTGGAACAACATGAGGGTGATTAATTACTGACAGAATTTTAATTTTTGGGTGAACTAACCCTTTAATTTAAAACAGGAAAAGGGATGTATTGATATAAATGTAGGCTATTTGCAGAAAGTCTTATAAATGAAGGAATACTTTAATAATGTCACAGTAAAGTATGTCCCTGATGTATAATAAAGAGTTAATATGTGTCTGGATTTTGGATGTATATTGTTTTTCTCCAATCATAAATCAACAAATATCCCCTGGAGGATAGTAAAAACTGATTAAACAAATTAGGAAAAAAGGTGGGAAATAGCAACATTTACAGCCTTTTGCTGGTAGGTTGACACAATCCCATTAATGAGCACATCAAAGGATGCATGGGCTTCATTTGGTCTTCTGTCCAATATGCTGTGAAGAAATGAATAAACTCTCCTAAATCTGTAGAACCAATGGGATCACTTACGGGCCAACGTACAGCGCAGATTACCAGGTTGTGAGACTCGCTCGTTCTTCAGTTTTATTTTCCTTCTGCTGTGCTGAAATTGGATCCTGCCAATATGCTCATTCTTTTTAAGACCCTCTATTTCTGGCGTATTGTGTGGGATTAGAGTGGCTCCTAGAACAGGAGAAGAAAAATAAAAAGAGGTGAAACGGCGCTTCTTGAGGAAAAGGGCCCCTTAGCGATGCTTTTACTGCTCCAAAAAGCCTCTCACATTTTCTTTCCTTGCTAACAACCTCTCTGTCAGGAGCGAAAAGAGGTGCTCATGCAGGCACACTTCTGCAACTTCCAGAATCAACGAGGAAATACACAAACATAAGTGAACCAGCAGTTTATTTTTAAGAAATCTGTTTACTTCTTTGAGCATTCACTGGTTGCATCTTCATCTTATAAGGGAAAAAATCTGTCATCATTTACTCACTGTTGAACAAAATAATATATTTTGAAGATATTTTGTTTCAACTGGTTTTGGTCATATGAAAGTCCAAGGGATCCAAAACAATATTGGACCCTCACTGACTTCCATTTTATAAAAAATCTAAATATATACCGGATAATGCAGGTTTGGACCGACATGAGGGGTGAGTAAACAATGACAGATTTTCCCTTTAAGCCCATATAAAATAGCTCCTGAATATTTTTTGTCAATTTCTTACAAACTAAATGGAACCTATATAGCCTACTTTGCAATCATAGGGAATGGTGGACAGGAAGTCCAGTTTGGATGATAAACTGGGGTGTACATTCCATTTGTTGCTCTCTAAAATGGAACACAATATATGCAGAATAAACCCACCTACATTGATTAACTTTTATACACTCTCCATGCCAGCTGTGGCACTGCGGTAATTAACAGAGTAACCTGTTTCTCCCTCTCACATCCCACTGGTTAAGCTTCGTCATACCGGCCAGTCTCTCCACACTTCTAGGATAGCAATACTGAATGAGAACCATTAAGATTCATAGCAGTGTGAGCAGACATTAAAGTTCAATAGCTCACAGGAGATTGAAAGCTAGAAATGTGAAATGGTGGAAAACATGTATGCTAACTCAGAGCTTATTTTCTCTACCTTCAGCCTGAGGCATCAGTGGCGAACTTGAACTGAAACTATAATGATTCTACTTTGAGATGGTGTCTTTGATGTCAGTTTGCATAGGTCGACAAAGAACGTTCAGTAAAAGTTCTTTCCAAAGACCTCTATAAAAAGTCTATCTTACATGCTTGCAAAATTATCTGAAGCTGCTCAGGTGGCTCTATCGGATCACCACGAGGTGAGAGGATCTGCAAGATACATGTGACAATGGTGTGTTATCTGAGAATATAGAAACCTTTTCTGCTATTGAATGTGTGTAAATGAAAACAGTTGAGAGCATCTAGAGAGGTTGCCAACATTTAAATGTTTTTTAAGAATACAAAATACTTAAAAAAATACCTTAAATATTTATATTATATTAGATAATATGTTTATTAAAATATTATTAAGATAATGTTTTTATATGCATAACATATTAATTACTTGAGGATATCACCACATTTATTTGGAAACCCATGAAGACCTAGAGTCTAAGTGAGTCTAAGTAACTAAAAAACTGAGAATAGTAACAGCAACCACTAGACAATAGAGTTTATCTGCAACAACAGAACAGGCAGCTTCACAACAGCGAAAAAGTAACATTTTTGGATGGAACATATAGAATGTGTACCCAGTAATGCCTAAAGTGACAGCACAAAGCAGAGCATAGCTGCACATCTGTTGTATTTACACTAAATCACTTGTGGTTTTGGAGATGGAACACATCTTACATTGAAAATGTAAATATTTCAAAAGATCAAGATGAGGCGTTTATTATGCAAGCACATCAGTTAACCTAAGATGGAGACGAAGGTTTTAAATATGTGGTGTCATATATTATAAATAGCACTTTAGTTGTTGAGTGCTAAAGTAAAAATTGGGAAGTTTGGAACATTCAGAACAACTGAAGCCATCTAACTATATATAAAGCCACCTACTGTGTGTATATATATATATATATATATATATATGTCTTTAAATTATATCTCTAGTTCAGTTCAGAATGTATTCATATTTAGTAAAATATAATATTCACAATAGAATAGATTAATAACTCTCATGATTGCCTTGAAGTTGCCTTGACTCTCATGAAGTCTTTTTCATATATTTTCTTATTTTTCAATGCACAAACTACCATTTGTCAATATATTCCGTTTTATAAGTGTGTTTGTGCAAAAGCAAGTGCAGTCATTTAATAAGTTGATACTGAATCTCTAAGATTGTCTTTGTTTGCCAGGTTTGCTGCATATGACAAAAGTTAAGATTCCTGTTAAACATTTACAAGGTCAAGATCATCGAATCCCCACTTGTCCCCATAATTTAAAATTGAAAGGAAAAAGGAAACTTGGGTCTAAAACATGCTGAATATGGTTAATAAACTTGCTAAACCGGACTAAATGTAATTGCTAAAACCTATGCTAAATATTGATGTCATATGTTTTCTCAGAAACATTTATATATTTAGGCTATGCTGTTGCATGTGATTATTCTCTACATTAAAAACACTCTGCATATTTCTTTCTGCTGACATTCACACTACAGGTATATAACTTTCCCACATGGATGCATCATTTCAGCAGATGCTACACTGTAATCCTCTCTAGAGGAATCCAGATATCTGCCGTGGTTGTTCTGTATTGTATATCAGATCTGTCACTGTCAACATTGCAGGATTTATTACAGATTAAGCTCTTTCGGGCTCCAATGCAGAGACCAATATGCTCTAACCTTCTATAAACCTGGTAAAATTGGCCAGCTAGAAATGGGAAGAGAAGAGAATCATCTGTAAAATATGAATAAATAGGGTAAAAATGTTAACTAATAGATATCACCATACTGTCAACAGATGAAGAAGAAGACTGAAGAAAGCAGACTCAAAATATATACAAGGTAAGGGAAACTAAGACAAAGAAATACATGTGACTGATGAAAACAAACTGAAAGACCATGAAAACAGAAACTAAGAACAAACAAAACTAAGTGTGACGTAAGGCGCGACCTCGCAGCTAGGTGA
Organism: Rutilus rutilus; assembly: GCF_951802725.1. Taxonomy (NCBI): domain Eukaryota; kingdom Metazoa; phylum Chordata; class Actinopteri; order Cypriniformes; family Leuciscidae; genus Rutilus; species Rutilus rutilus. Next base: position 32,594,293 of record NC_140210.1, on the reverse strand, counting down.
GGAGAAGGAGGAGGGCGTGGAGATGGTGTAGTGATTGCAACAGGAAATGGTGAAGGGATGGTGATGGGTGGCGACGGAGAAATTATGCCATCCGGATGAGAACGAGACCCCGGCGGTGATGATGGTGGACGTCCGACAGCACAGACCCAGAGCCCAGAGACGAGAGCCCACGGCGGAGCCAAGATGGAGTAGAGGCTGATGTCAACTGGGGGACGACCGACAGAGGCCGAGCCGATGGATCCCAGGGTGGCCTAGTCGATGCCGTGGCGACGAGTGTCTGAGGTGGAGACAGAGTGCCCAAGGACTGAGGCGATGGCGCTGTGATGGAGGACAGAGGCATACCCAAAGAGAAGGAAGAATCCGCTGCAGCCATAGGGGTGGAGTGGCGAAGGTGGAGTGACGACTGACCAAGGAGAGAAGAGCACATGATCACTCCCTGGACTAAAAATAACATTACCTTCCAAAGAATCCTAATGCTAGGAATTTGGTTATTTATTTTCAACAATGTGAATGTCTCAGTTGAGCATTATTTATATGTATTCGGTTCATTTTACAGTGGAATTCACAGTCGCAGTTTTGGCGCAGGCTTTGCAAACAGACTTTTACAATATGGACTCAACAGTAATGCAACAACATGTAAGTAACTGTGCTAATTATAATGCGTAATCTGGACAGTCAGATGTTCTTTGTCTATGTGATGTTTGATGTCAGTAAATCAAACCAGTGACTAAACGGTAAATTTCACTTTGTTTCTCTTAGTAGGATGAAACTAATCTGTTATTTAAACTGATTAAATGATACATAAAAGTGATCAAAGAACGCTCCCTTTTACAATTGCCGGAGCTCTCAATCAAACAGCACAAGTTTATCCGTGACTGAGTTCTGGCCAAAACTCCCTTTACAACAAAGTCCCTTTTATATAGTCTTTGGTTATAATCAACAAATCTCTTATTTACATCGTGTTTGCACTGTTAGTTCTACCAGAAAGACTCGGGAGGCAAAATGACGTAACAAAGCATACATTTATTAACAGCCCAGCAAGTATTGAGTTAAGTTATTTGGCGTAGGCCCCGTCCGTAGCTCTCCGAGGGTAACGGAATCTGCATTTCCTGCCTGAAGACGAAGCTGCAGGCAACCCACTGGGAGGTATGGGAAGGGACCATCCTGGTGGTGGTGGAGAGGATGGAGGAGAATGTTAGCGTCAGCATCTGCGAACTCAGACATATGTAAGTACCGATCTTTTGTACTACGAATATTAGAACACGATTGGTTACATGAGAAGGTGAAAAGTGACGTAACAATTGAGTCTTCCAGGCAGAACTTGCGCTAAAGCTTTCATTTATGATGAAAGCATTTGTTAGTGTGCAGAAATCGAGTTGCAAAGACGAGATCATTGCATTCATATGCTCAACATGTCTGTGATCGACTACAATGCTCATCACTGCAACCTTTCATGCCACAATCTAAATATAATGCTATAGATCTAAATATAATGCTACAGATCTAAATACAATGCTATAATCAACACTTTCCATGATTAGTTAACCTTGAGAGCTGTAATAGTAAAAATGTGCAAAATGTTTTTGAGAGAATTCCACATGTAATACTAGCTATTTTATATGCAAAGATGTTAGTCAATCACAGCAGTGGGCATTTACACTGAAGTCTCACAGCAGACACACCCCTTAAAACAAAGCGCTAAAATCAGAGGGCTAAAATCAGGGTAGCAAAAATGCCTTTTATTTCTAAATTATGAAAATTTTTGATGTAAAAAATCATACTAACATTATAAGTGCACCCCAGGAAACATTATAAAACAATAAAACAATGCAGTTCATGACCATTTTAAGAATCAGCATTTTTTTTTTTTTTTTTTTTTTTAGAAACAATAGCTCAAATAGTGCTTCTGTTTATGCTCCCAGGACCAAGGAATGAACTTGTTACTGGCAAATGGACCTTAGCTGTCTGGCACTGTACAAGAACGGAGACACCAGAGGATGTCTCCCAACAGATATTCCATCTAAAGGTAAATGGCTAGCTGAAATGGCGGCCACATAGAGCTTTAGCATAGATGAGGACAACCATGTTGACAGACATTTTTGAAGGAACTCCAGCACTAAACCAACAGGGTAGTTGACTGTTTCCAAGTGGCACTGCTCACACCATGATACAAAGAGTCGCCATTTTAGGACATAAAGCTTTTTGGTGGAAGGGGCTCTAGAACTCAAAATTATCTCAACAACCTCAGATAAGAGGCCAAAATCCCCAGCTTGGGATGGTAGGTTATTCCTTGCACTTGAGACAGAAGATCTCGAATTTACCATGGAATGTTGTTAAGGAGAGATATCAGGTCCGAGGACCATACTCAGGACGTCCAAAACGGAGCCATCAGGAGAATGCAGACTTGGTCCTAAAGAACCCTTGCTAGAACCCTCGGGAGCAGAGCTATTGGCGGAGAGGCGTACAGACATGGCCTCAGCCAACTCTGTACCATGGCATCCAACCCCAAAGGAGCTGGAGGTTTAAGAGTGAACCAGAGGGGACAGTGGGTCATCACATTGGATGCAAACAAGTCCACTTCTGTTCTGTTGTACCTCCACCATATCACAACTTGTGAATGGAGTTGCCATTCCCCAGGCCTTCCCTGGGTGTTGTCTGTACTGACCAACACATGATAGCCCCTCAGGTGTGGGAGGAAGTTTTTCAGAGCTAGAAACATTGCTGTTATTTCTAGACAACGATGAAGGTCCTCCCAACAACCACTGGCTATGCAGCCAAGGAGAACCACACCCCATCTCATGATGAGGCATCCGTAGTCAATGTCTTGCGACAGCAACACACCTTAATAGCCTTGCCCTTTTTCAGGAGCTATGGCTTCTTCTAGAGCTGTAGAGCATGTAGCCCGCGGAACGGGACCCATACGACCCTGTAGGGATGGTTCAAGGGATGGAATCCTCTGCCTTTGAGCCAGAACTAGAACGTGAAGAAGGCCTAAAGGAATGACGTTGGCTGCTACAGCCATGAAACTAACAGATTCTGAACCTGTAAGATTGAAAGCTTTTCACCTAGCCTGACATCTTTCATAGCAGTTAGGATTGACTCTACACGTGCAGGAGACAGACATGCCTGCATCATGGTTGAATACCACACCACCCCCAGAAAAATGGTTCTCTGAACAGGTACACTCTTCTTGGAGTTCAATCTCAACCCCAACTTCTTCATGTGGGCGAGCACACAATCTCGATGTCGTCCCACCAGCTCCTCCGATTGAGCTAATATGAGCCAATTGTCTATGTAGTTTAGCACATGGATGCCCTGGAGTTGCAAGGGAGGCAGTGCAGCATCCAAACACTTGGTTTTGAACCTGTATATCTGAAGAGTACAGTTCAGACCCCTCAGATCTAAAATTTTATGCAACCTCCCGTCCTTTTTGGGTACAATAAAGTACCATCTTTAGAACCTTGAAACTCTCTCTGGGAAGGGTACTTTATCTATGGCCCCTTTCACCAGGAGAACCGTAGTTCATGATTAAAAAATACTTTTTTCCTGTCGACTTATGATGACGTACCTGTTGATGACCGTATTAACTGCATTGCTGAACAGGCCAGAAGGCAAAATTGGGGCATCCAGAAGGTTCCTTTGAGGTTGAGCCATAGGTGCCTTTCTGTAATGACCATAACGGTTGACCACGGGTCGTGAGATCTGTGGCTCTCCTTAGCTCTTTCACTGCCTCAGGGGTTAATCCTTCACCAATTTCCAAGTCCTTTAGCAGGTCAGCCTGGTTGGCCTGCATGAACGCCATGATGTGCAGGGATGCACCAGCCTGACCTGCTGCCGCCTAAGCATTTGTGGCGGAGGGAAATATGCCGCCACCTTGTGGGGGAAATATTCAGCAATTAACTAAAGAAGACTGAGTGAGCAACTGGATCCTAGTCCCCCACCCAATGCTTTTAGTCTTTGTACAACTGTTAGTTTTAAGTTGTGTCTATCATGTTGCAATGTGTAAATGCTCAAGAGGCGGTCAGGTGGGCTTCAGGACTGACTCAATACACGGCAGCCACCTGAAGTGTGTGTGTGTAGAAAACTCAGGAGTTAAACCTAGTTGACTGCGAAACCCGCCCTCCCCGAATCCAACAGGATAGGTAAGATGCCCCCACTCCTTAGTGTAAGTGACTCAAAATAAACTGTTTTAGCTTAACTAACAAAAAAAAAAACATTTATTTATACTGCATGATTTGAAATTATTCTGTTTTCTTTGTTTTCACAGGAAGCGTAAATCAATTTCAAGTGCAGTCAAATAAAAATGAATAAAAATGTGGTAAACAATAAAGAGAGAAAACTGTTGTTTGCTTACCAGTGTTCAGTAGAAAAAGAGGAAAATAGTGTACATCACCACTCTTAGTACGTGGATGAGGCACTGAATGATGTCCAACGGATGGCAAGGTAATGTCTCTTCTAGGGGTGTCGCAATATACCGGTATTGACGATAATCGTGATATTCAAAGCATGAAATATCGACATCGTGTTAATTTAGAGCAAAACAATATACCGGTATTGGCGATATTGGCGTTTTCTAGACACAGCGCTCGTCCGCGCCCGCGCAGCTAGAGTGAAACACTCTGTCCACACCCGAAAAAAGTAAGCTGAGCTCGGCAGTATTAACAACAGAGTTCTTCGGCTTCAAAGAAAACAGCACCTTAGAGGTGGTCGCACACCGGACGAGAAGCGCAGCGCCACGTCTTTAAAATTCGAACACATTCTGTATGAGTGTACACACACCGGACGAGAAGCACAGCGCGGTTCTATTCGGCGTCTGTCCGCGGCGCCCAGCAACGGCTCAGGACCGTGTTCAAAATCTTGCCGCGACACAGAGCGCAGAAAAAAAGTGTTCAGATCACAGACTCAGCAACTATTGTATTTAATTGTACAGTATAATCATAACATAGTACAGACATTATCTCAATTCCATAATGTCCTTAAACATAATGATATTGCTGGCCATAAACTGAGAAAGTGCGTGTCCGGTGTGCAATACCTCGAGTTGTCATAGACGCGACGCGGCTATTATTTTACTAGTCATCATGGAATGGGAAACGTGACATTAACTGTTAACAGGGGGTTTCTGTGTTCATATATTTAATAAAGGGTGATTATTAAAATTAAGAACCCCGTTTTCTTTACTCATCTTATTTTTGTATTTGTATTAGAGTTCTCAACGGGTCGGGTCGGCCCGACAAACCCGACGGGACCTGCGGGTTCGGGCCGGGTTCGGGTCGAAAATATAATCAAATGACTCGGGTCGGGTCGGACCTCGGGCTTAATCTTTTCCAGTCAGTGAAAAAAAAAAAAAAAACATTTATTAATCATCGCTGCTGTTCACCGTAAAGAAAGTCTGGCTGCTGCGTGCAAGCGCATCATGGAGAGGGGCGGGGGCAGACCTGACGCCGCTGCGTGCACGCCTTTAGCCTGGAGAAGAAGATGGAGTTGGTAAAAAGTAAACTTGCCTCAGGTGAATTCACCATCGCTACTACAGCCTATTTATATATTTAAAGTTTATTGTTTCAGTTGTTTGTATTGTTAAAAGGCGTGAACATTAAAGGTTGATTTGAATTTCCGTCTGCTGGTCATGATAATACGTGTATGAGAAAAAAAAAATCCGACGCGGCGTCGGGCCGCGGGCCGGGTTCGGGCAGATAATTCATGTTGATGTGTCGGGTTACATCGGGTCCGGGCTTTAAAAGCCACGGGCCGGGTCGGGTCGGGTTGTTATTTTCAGGCCCGTTGAGAACTCTAATTTGTATGCACTTGATTTTTTTATTCAAATCTGCCATCTGCATGACTTTATTGGCGCCAGTGCAACAACAGGTTTAAGAGCTTTTCAGTTCTTCAGGAAACCTTCAGACAGTGTTTGGCTTCAGTTTGAAACCAGATAAACTTCACATGCTTGTCTTCCTTCACAAAAATTTGCCATAGATTGAGTACGCAAGAAGTAAAAATGCATGTGCCTTGTGTTTATCAGTATCCTTATGTTTGTTGGGTAAAAAAGAAAAACTATACCCCCCCCCCCCCCCCATAGATTCTATAGATATCGCGATATATCGATATCGTGAATTCTTTTGGCCACAATAACCGTGGTGTGAAAAATCTAACATCGTGACAGCCCTCTCTTCACTCAATAACCCTCAGCGATTGTCTCCGCGATCCTGACAGCGGCAGCTTGATTCGACGAGGCCGCAATCCCAGCTGACGGAGGCGCATTAAAACGAACAACACACGACTCTATCCGATGACTCAGCGAACCCTTTTTGCATGATCAATAGCAGCGTTCACTGTTTCAAGTTCGTTTGAACAAATGAAACAAAAACTGGATATAAACACAAAGAAAACACAAGAGTATTCAACTCCTACAACAAGTAACTTCAGCTTCACGGATGAACATGGCAGAAAACTTGTTTCACCACTTTCAACAACAGAATTGTTCACAGAAACGGAGACTCAAAGGCAACATCATGCAGCTCTAATGTATGTCGCGGGTCTAAACATAACTTTTTAACGTAATTAAATACCCGAGATAAGCATTCCTCTTCAGCTCCTCTTTAGGTACCTTGCCCTTCATAATCATATCCTACATTTAGCCACTGTGGGGGGTATATCAGAGCTCGAGTTGAAGCTGCTTCATCGAGCCCCTCATCAGCGGACAGCAAGCCAAATAAGTTAAACCTAATATCTTAAAGATTTTATGGGTAAACAAACTCGTTTATCTGAAAGAAAGCATGTTAAGGCACCAAAATAGCCCAAGATCTCAAAATTGACCAGTTCCTGAAAAAAACAATTGTTTGCCTGTAGTGTCTTTTAATGTAATCAAAGTGTTGTGTCCATGTCCGTTAAGTTTAAAATCCTCTACTCGTTAGTGTACCTTTAAGCAGATAAACACATTTAAAATTTACAGTCTTTCTCTTCCAGGAAAATGGAGCAAAATGATTCACTCAAACAGAACTATAAGCCTGTTGTAAACTGCTTAAAACAATAGATTACCCAGTAACCACTTATTTGTGTTATTGCAGCAGCTTTAAACTCCATTATTTACTCAATAGATCAAGATCAGGCAATGAGACATGAAAGGGTAACACTTTAGAATACTGTTCCTTCATTAATGAGTAATTACACAGGAACAAACGAGTAACGCATTATTAACATTCTAGTAACTACTATTAACTAACAAGAAACTCTGATTAACAAATTAGTAAGTAATAGCGCTCAGATGAATGTAGTAGTTCATTATTAGCTAATCAATAACTACTATTTTTTTCATACCTCCCAGAGAACTACTATCTACAGGTTCATAATTAACATGAATAATGCATAATTTATAATAAAAGGTAATGGTAACCCACTAGTAATGACTCAAGTATTACTACGTCATTCTAAAGGAACTACTAATTATTTGGATCAGTATTCTAAAGTGAAAAACATGATAACTACCTAATATTGACTGAAGTCAATGTAAGCTTTTGAGATTTTTGTAAGATTTTGAATAGTAATTCCTTCCAATGGATTTGGTAACACTTTAGTCATTACTAGTGTGTTCCCATGATCTTCACTTTAGAATACTGATCCAAATAATTAGTAGTTCCTTTAGAAAGATGTAGTAACACTTGAGTCATTACTATCAAAAACCTTATAAAAGCCTTAAAACTTACAGTGACTTCAGTCAATATTAGGTTGTTATCATGTTTTTCACTTTAGAATACTGATCCAAATTTTTAGTAGTTCCTTTAGAAGGATGTAGTGACACTTGATTAATTACTAATGAGTTACCATTACCTTTTTATATATTATGCATTATTAATATTAATTATGAACCTGTATATAGTAGTTCTTAGTAGTCTTCAGTGAGGTATGAAAAATAGTAGTTACTGATTAGCTAATAGTGAACTACCACATTCAACTGAACGCTATGACTTACTAATTCGTTAATCAGAGTTTCTTGTTAGTTAATAGTAGTTACTATGTTAATAATGCATTACTCATTTGTTCCTGTGTAGTTATTCATTAATGAAGGAACAGTATTCTAAAGTGTTACCCATGAAAGTAATGTTCTTCAGTGACCTGATTAGTTAACTAGGTGTCACAGGTGGCTGATATAACAACGCGTGTGACGAGTGACGTGTGTCTTTATTAAATCCAGGTTTGAGAACGGGAAAACACAACCACATAACAGACGAGAAAGGACAAAGAACTGAACAAAACTACTTTTTGTACTTTTACCATGCCTAAACGAGGGAAATAATGAGTTCATTAATTGACAACAGGTGAACAGAATGAAGCAGGCACAGACATGGAAACTAGCGCTATGTTTACACAACATTGATATACTTAAAACAACATTGTCAAACCGATCGCCGTTCACACGGATCTGCGAAAATGACACAAAAGGCTTACACAGGTAAGTAGGGATAACAAAAACACAATGAAACAAAGCATACACGTTATACTAGCCTGGCCATTAACATTAAATTAAACACATAAGAGAGGTACATGAAAGAGGTACATGAACAGCATATCATATGGCAATAAATCACCTACAGTATGAACAATCTCTAGGAGTAGAAATTGAGAATATTTGTGAAAGATATATTTCTTCAGGGGGACTATTAATTGTTTTGTTGCATGAGACATTAATAAAGATTAATAAATGAGGTTATAACTTGCCATCAGGGCACATAATAGCTCACTGATATTTTACTTTTTCACCAACAGTTTCAATAACAGGCTGTAGCAGGGATGTATCTTGAAGAGGAAGTATCTCCAAATGTTGAACATGATTTCATTTTGTAAGGGTGTGTTATAACGAGTGCTGATACAGCACTGGTATTTGCTATTTTTAATGCTGTGTGTTCATTGGGTTGTTATCAGTTGCAAAAACAGACAGCAGGTTCTCTCCAGCACACAGCTTGAAATCAAATGTACCAAACAATTGTAAAAATTATTATTTATTTTTTTATTGAGACTTAAATCTCAAATGTTACCATTTGACGAGCAAATTCTAAAGATGTAAATTTGCATCTTATCTATTTATCTATGAATAGTTTTATTCAAAAATTAGAAATTCAAAGTGCAGTTCAAGTAGTTTAATTGATTTTTGATGTTTTCTACTAGAAACGTTGTTTGCTTTTGAGTTTTTTTTTATTCAGAAATGTGCAAATTCTATAATACAGACTGAATCTCCATATCAATACACCCCATACTTATCAAAACATTATATTATGTTAAATGAATTGTGCAGAGCCTACAGTAATTAATATTTATGAAATAAGACGGTTTTGTGGCATTGTAATCAGCACACCCATACTGCTCACAATACACCAAGTGAAGCCCATGATGCCACCAACCCCACCTTCAGTCTACCACGTCCGAGTGAATCAGTCTTAAGCCGGCATGTTCAGTCAGACTGTCCCAAAATGTGATGGAGACCTGAGAGAACCTGAAAGCATGCGATATAGAGCTTCCCAAGAGAAATAACAAACCTTTTAGCCCACGGCTGCAAGCAGCCGCACGCGATTGTACACACTATCAAATACACAGCTCATCCCATTTCAACCAATACTGTGCTGAGAAAGGATACAGAGTCAGACAAATGGAAAGACCAAACAGCTAAACTACCATATGGAGTCACAGTTTGTCAAATTCTGCTTCATAACACTGCATAAATGCAGCTTTCACCTACCCCTCTATCTTTATAATCAGTAAATAAAGAGGGAGCTATATTGGAAATGCTAAATTAATAAGGCTGCCAGGTGTGTCTGGAAGATTTAGTGCTAAATGTGCTATGCCATTTCAAGGACTGTCAGCTGGATCTTCATTGCATGCATATCATGTGAAATCACATTAAAAACCTTTTCACTGACATTATGCCATGAAAGATCTCTGAACTTTCAATTACTGCCCTCTGTGCTCCTGTCACCTCAGTGATTTCACAACCCACTCCCCTTTTCTCCTAAAGCCCAGCTGATCTGGATCCAGGTGGGGTTGATATTGATTGAGCGACTGGTGGGAGCCATAATGAGTTGGGCGGCAGATGCTGGTGATCAGACGGGGCAGTAAATTGCCCTGACAGATTTGGAAGGCTGCGATGACCCCCCCCCCCCCAGGTGACTGGCTGCTGAGAGACGGTCCATTTTGGTGCTGTTGTCCCCTAGTGGCAAAGCACCAGCATTTACTGGTATTCTGCAAGTATTTTTTTCTAAATCCCTTTTAGTCATTAGCATGACAGAAATCCAAGAGCACAGTGATTCATTTTTTCAAGCTTCACCTCAAAGTTTAGCCATCTGCATGGCTTTCTTATCATTAGTAGATTTTTCATAAACAACCGCCTGCAATCTCTCACCTATCTGTTTTTTTTTCTCTAACTGTTTCTCTTTGAAGCCTCAGAGGGCACAGTTGGTTGCTAATCTTGTTTCAGCGGGCTGACAAAAGCTATTGTTTCTTGCACAGATGCCTGCATGAGCCAAGATGTTTCCCTTTTTCACACAGAGCTCATGAGCAATTCCGTTCAGGAGCAATCTGTTCAGGAAGAAATGGCACAGCAATATGTCAGAACGCTAAAGAGATGGGTGAAAAAAAAAGTCAAATATCACTAAACAGCTTATGGTGAGCTCCTCCAAATTCACAGAAGATGATGATTAAAAGAACGAAAACAAGCTGGGTCTGTTCGATTTCAATCACACATTATGATTACAGAGGCGTCAATTTACTAAAAGTTCAGATGACATCACTGGAGACTTATTGTTATTTTTTTGTATTATTTTCTTTATTCATTTTCATAATAATTTCATAATGTATTTTGTGAAGTCAGAGTATGTTTGTACATGTGTGCTGATGAGAGGTATGGGATGAGCTATATTTTGCATACAAGTATGTGTACAATGTAACATGTTCCAATGATGTGTACTTGTAATGTGTACAGGTGACATATTCTTTACAAGGAAAGGAATTTTTTCAACTGATGCAAATGTACCATGAATGTATACACAGAGGGATAGTTTTTTAATATGGAAAGTGGATTGTGCCATGTGTTAGCATGAGGTATATGTTCCTTTTTAAACATAAGGAAGGAGAAACATAGAGGAATGAGGGGGTGAGGGAGGAGAAACACAGAGAAACCATTACAGTTGGCATGATGGGGTGAGGGGATAGGGAAATGGGGAACAGAGAAATCTGGAATGAAGACCACCTCTCATGTAGCCTTATTCTTCTATGCCTGTTTCTCTGGTATGTCTGACCATGTATAATAATAAATAAGAGATCTCTTGGCAAAGTAACTGGTGTAGCTTCCGTGATTCAACAATAATGGGGAAAAGCATGATTTTCAAATCTACAATCATCCAGTCTAACAATATCATATGAACCTATCAATTAAATTAAGTGTAGAATGACAAAAGAGAGACAAAACTGCAGTTGAACATTAACCAACAGCATAAATAATCATAAAATAAACACCCCTGTAAAATTCAGCATGTGTCACAATTTTTGGCAACAAAGGCTTTCATCTGCTAGGTGTTTGTTTACCCCTTCACAACTTATTTCTAGGTGACTGTCAATGGAATAGTTCTCATACAAATGTAAATCAGTAATTATTTACTCATCTTGATGTTGTTCTAAAGCTGTCTTACCTTATTATTTTTTACCTTATAACACAAAAGTAGAAATTATGTTGACCTTCAAGCTTTTTAAAAAGGATGCAAATGTGTCATAAAATAATCCGAAGCAACTTGTACTATATATTCCAAGTGTTCTGAAGGCATACGGTATGGTTTGTCAAGAAACAAAAATGAAAATTTAGCCATGGAGAAATTGTGAAATCAAAATTAATATAATCATGAAATGAAACACAAGTGCTACACCATACATCTCAGTACAGTATATAGCACTTTCTTCTCTGAGGTCAATATTACAATATTCTTTTGTGCAATATATTATTTTATTGTGTCAGGAAATATACACTTAAACAGAGGTTAAGTGAATCCAGAAAAGCTTTATTAGCGATTACATGGTGAACAACACAGGATGAACGGGCCAGTAGAAGTGCACAATCTTGAATATGGAGAATGACGATGATAGTAACAGTCTCTTTTGTCTTACAGGAATGGAGAATGGTGAAGGGAACTGGACAGCACACACCTCAGTATCTGGTCCAATGGGTAAGTATTGCAGGCAGATAACTTCAGGAACAGACAAGGTGAACTAAGAATGCACATAGGGCAACACAGATTAGCAACAGATAAGAGAGCCTTTCTTTGTTTAAGGCCAGACAGAGACTGAGAAAGGGGTTCTGGGAATTGTAGTGCTGGAGACTGGTCTGTGACTGGGGACCATGACAGTGTGTTAATAATGAAAATTATTTAAATTACAGCTATTTTAATAATTTAAAGATTTTTTAAATTATTTTGTTATTTATATTTATATGGCAGCTGCCATTCGTAATAGATGCAACTGGATGATCAGTGCTTGAGTCTTGATTGAGAATTGGCCATTTTTACGCAGCCAGGCTTCCCAAAGCGTTTTATTTCACCTGATTTCACTGTATGTTTGAGAGATTCAGAAACAGCCTTTGTGCATCTTTCTCAAACTACTGCATAGACCAATGAGCCTTAGCAGAACCCTTGGTTTGTTTATTGACATATTCATTAAATAAAACCATTAACAAGTGCAAATACAAAAACAGAGATATTCAATGACATTAAGTGATTAGAGTGCGAGAGTGTTAAAGTTAAGCTGCTCAAGTTTTTATTTTCATTGCAAGTGAAAAAAAAAATAAATTCAGTTGCCAGCACCAGTCACGAGTGCATGAATTACTTAATAATTAAACATTCTTCTTCCTGTCATAAAAGATGACAATGACTGAAGATGAACATCAAAATGTAATGCAAAATTTGGAATCCAGTTGCTTAAAATATACAGTGAAAGTTGTGTCTATTGTATAATACTTGTTCAAATAATCATGCCAAACTGTGATTAAATAAATAACATGTCTGCAACTTTAATATAGAAGCCACAAAGAGAGTAAAACTTTTCCTCCCCTCCATGTCTACTAGCAGACAACTCTCCACGGTTGGTTGAAAGTCTGGATAGTTCACAATCTCATGGAACTTACACCAAAGACCATCCCCTCACCCATCACTATTTCATATGGCTTGCAGTCTGGTAATTGAGAGGAAAAATAGCCTGAGAAAATTGGATATATCTCTGAGGAGAAGGGGAGGCAGAGGAGGCGGAAGAATGGGGGATATAGAAAGGTGTGTGGTAGTCTCACGTTAGCCAGACCTTCAGACGGCAGAAGGTCTGGAATCCATAGCAGCTTTCATTGGCCAAGGACCACCCAGAGGCCATCTGACTGACATGCAAAGCAACCAATCACAGTTTGTTTTGCTCAGGATCATGTTTAGGCACATGCAAATGAAAAGTCGATATCTCTATCTCTCTTGGACATATTTTAAAGAGTCTATGCTGTGAACTTCACACATTTCACATAGTTCCAGTGTTTAGTTGATCATGATAAGCGCTCATTGTCTCAATTGTAAACACAACATCTTTCTTCTTACATGGGGTGGAGTTGGTGTCACAACAGCTTTGTTTCCAGGCAGACCATTACACACATCTCCCGGAAATCCTGTAGAATTCAACCAATCAGATGACGACTTTGAAATTCCTGAATTGTCTCCAATTTTGTCTGTCATATGCATCAGACTTTCAGCCAGCGAATCCTGGGCGTGACGTCTGACACTGAGACTTTCAATTAAATCCAGTCATTTCAATAGAAATCCATGCAATTTGCTTATATTTTGCAACAGTGATTCGCTGCATTGACCAAGAGAAAGTTGGTTTTTAAAGCACCTTATCTCCATTGGGAATTTATAACACAGCTCTGGGACTCAAACAAGTCAGAACTTTTCTCCTCAAGCTACACAGTGATGAAATCCACTTACTGCTTGAAGTGGGTTGTTATTTCAGATACTAAGGGCAATTGCCTAGACATTGGAGAGTCTTTGGGAATACAGCAGGTCAGTCATGGCATGTCACTGTCAACAACAGAATGGACTAAATGAGGGAAGATGCTCGAAGACAGAGGACACCTTTGTTTTTGCATAATTTGTGTGACAACAGGAACTAGATGATTTAGCAAAAGTTAAGGTATACACAATATTTCAACATGCTAATATCAACATTTGATCACAAATACCCCTATAATGAGCCATTGTGATTGCAGTTTATCACTAGTGTATCATAACAGAGAGTGGACAATGGATTTTCTGACCGTTTTATGTTATCTTCACTCTAGCTGCAATTCTGCTGATCAGAATTAATGCTTTATTTTTATAAGTGGTTTATTTTCATTTAAAGCTGTTCATTATCCTGTCTGTTTGAATATTGCACATAAAATGCCTCTATACCTGGTAGATATCACTAAAATAGGTGTCCTGAGATTTCACACTTCTCTCTGCGACAGCCTTAGGCTCTGTAAAGAGAGAGAGAAAAAAAGTGTCTGATGAGCATTTTCAAATCAATGAAAATCAGATTTTCATGAAATACTCTCTGCCTATCAAATTATTGTGCATTAGTGGGTTTGTAAAGGGGTTTGGTAAGAGGATATATAGTTTAAAATATGGGGCACCTTTGTCTATATATGGTGCAAGTGAACTTGTGCACTAATGCAGTGTGAATCTGCATTTAGAAACTGGTTCCTTTTTTATCATGTAGTGTAGTAAATACTATTTTATTCATACAGCAGCCTATTGCATGCTGCCTAGGAATCCATAACATGCTAATAGCATTTCAGATTATGCATATTTCATCACCAAAGTGTAATCTAGTAAAGGCTGTTAGAATGTGTTTGAAGTCATGAGAGTATGCTAAAGATTTTTACATAAAGTATGCTTGAAATGAGTCTGCAATGTGCATGTGTTTATGCTAATGTATGAAACAAATTTAACTCATTTTAACCCACATGGTCCCACATTTGTGGGAGAAAAACACACACCTCTTAAACCACCTTTTCACAACTCACAACAAATAAGAGACATCAGAGCAGAAGACATTAATTCCCAATGGAGAGTCACATGGAGCTCCAACCCTATGTGGATCTCATTTGAGCTTTAGTTATTAATACTGCAATTGTGATGTTTATTAGGGCAAGTCTAATCAGGTTTTATTTTTTATTTTGTTTGTCAGTCATTGTATTCCTATACGTTCCTAAGAAGTATAAGTCTTCAGGCAAATGTAAACAGCTAAACAAATTTGTCTATGTAACCATAGCAATGGGCCTCATTTATAAAAGGTGCATATGCACAGACTTGGTCCTTGAGTGTACGTACGCTAAAATCCCCGCCGTTCATATTTATAAAACATTTCAGAGTGTACTGCAGGTACAGTATTTGAAAATCTAAGCAATTCTTGCCATTCATAATTCTCAAGTAAAGGATGTGGACGTTGACAGGTGGACATTATGTTAATGACATTAATTAGGCAGCGTTTACAAGGCGAAGATCATTCAGCTGTTGACAATTTCCAAGATCAAAATTTCACATCTGGAAGGCAAGTCAAGTCATCTTCATTTATATAGTGCTTTTAACAGTGTAGATTGTTTCAAAGCAGCTTTACAGAGATAAGCGTATAATTTAAGGTAACAGAGACAGTTTTTGGATTTATAGCGGTTCTTTAATAAAGTTATTTTCCAGCTAAAGTTAGTTTTGATTGATTCGCTTCCGTCGCAACGATCATTTGTTAATAAATTAGGGGCCGCAAAGACGACACCATTCTTTCTACACAGACTTTAAACGTGAACCTGTGATAAACGCTGATGGCGTTCACATGCGCATTAAGAATTGGTTCTATAGTTATGTGCATTTGAATATATGTGCGCAGGTTTGTAATTCCCTACAAACCAAGCCTAAACAAAGTACTGGTCTTTCCTTATACATTTTTATACAGAATTTTATTTGGTCACTTCGCGGTAGGTACGCGAAACGAATTTTCCCGACAACGCTTTATCTGGAGTGGCAAAGGGATCCTCCATAGGGAGAGACTAGTTGGCACTTCAGCACTGCGTTGTCATCGGGTCCAGGCGAAGGTCCTTCGTCAGATCTGGATACGGCCTGGATCCGGCAGGCTGTGGGAAAACCTCGAGATAAACAAAGACACTAAAATTAGCGTAGATGCCATTCTTCTTATGATGTAACGAGTACATCAGGATTTATAGGAAGTGTTCCCGGTTCCAGCTGACCTAATCTATGCAGCCTAACATTGAATTATAGAAGTCTATAATGTATTATGTGAATGCTAGGTCAAAGAGATGTGTCTTTAATCTAGCTTTGAACTGACAGAGTGTGTCTGCTTCCCGGACAATGGTAGGAAGACTGTTCCAAAGTTTTGGTGCTAAATAGGAAAAGGATCTACCGCCAGCGGTCGATTTTGATATTCTAGGTATTATCGTCTGGCCGGAATTTTGAGATCGCAATAGACGTGAAGGACTATAATGCGTTAAGAGCTCGCTCAAGTACTGCGGAGCTAAACCATTTAGTGCTTTGTAAGTAATCAGCAATATTTTAAAATGTATGCAATGTTTAATAGGGAGCCAGTGCAGTGTTGACAGAACCGGGCTAATATGGTCATACTTCCTGGTTCTGGTAAGAACTCGAGCTGCTGCGTTTTGAACTAGCTGTAGTTTGTTTATTAAGCGTGCAGGGCAACCACCCAGTAGAGTATTACAATAATCTAGCCTTGATGTCATGAATGCATTAACTAATTGTTCCGCATTTGTCAATGAGAGCATATGGCGTAATTTAGATATATTTTTAAGATGGAAAAATGCGGCTTTACAGATACTAGACACGTGACTTTCAAATGAAAGATTGGTATCAAAGAGCACACCCAGGTTCCTAACCGATGATGAAGACTTAACAGAGCAGCCATCAAGTGTTAGACAGTATTCTAGGTTATTACGTGAGGAAGTTTTTTGTGCAATAATTGGAATCTCTGTTTTTTCAGAATTTAGAAGTAGGAAATTACTAGTCATCCAATTTTTTATATCAGCTATGCATTCCATTAATTTTGTGAATTGGTAAGTTTCGTTAGGTTTTGAGAAATATACAGCTGAGTATTGTCAGCATAACAGTGGAAGCTAATTCCATGTTTCCTAATGATATCTCCTAATGGTAGCATGTACAGAGTGAACAGCAACGGTCCTAGTACTGAGCCTTGTGGTACACCATACTGAACTTGTGATCGATAAGACATCTCTTCATTTACTGCTACAAACTGATAACGGTCAGATAAGTATGATTTAAACCATGCTAATGCAATTCCACTAATGCCAACATAATGTTCAAGTCTATTTAAAAGAATGTTGTGGTCAATGGTGTCAAATGCAGCACTAAGATCAAGTAGATCTAATAGAGAGATACAACCACGATCGGATGATGAGCAAATCATTTGTGACTGTAACGAGAGCTGTCTCGGTACTATGGTACAGTCTAAATCCGGACTGAAAATCCTCACAGATATCATTTCTTTCAAGAATCTTTGACAGAAAAGGTAGATTCGAGATCGGCCTGTAATTGACTAATTCTGTACGATCAAGTTGGGGGTTTTTAACAAGCAGTTTAATCATAGCCAGCTTAAAAGATTTTGGTACGTATCCTCATGAAAAAAGATGAATTAATGATATTAAGAAGAGGATCTATGATCTCTGGAAGCATTTCTTTCAGTAGCTTAGTCGGTATAGGGTCTAACATACATGTTGTCAATTTAGATGATTTAACGAGTTTAGCGAATTCTTCCTCTTCTATAGCAGTGAATGAATCAAATTTTTCCTTAGGGAGACTACAATGCACTGCCTGATGTGATACTGTAGTAGATGGTTGCATAGTTATAATTTTCTCACTGATGTTATCAATCTTATAAGTGAAGAAGTTCATAAAGTCATTACTGCTGTGCTGCTTGGAAACTTCTGGGCTTGAAGCTTTATTTTTCGTTAGTTTAGCCACTGTTTCAAATAAATACCTAGGGTTTTGTTTATTTTCTTCTAAAAGGGTTGAAAAATAAGCAGATCTAGCAGCTTTTAAGGCCTCTCTGTATGCAATCGAGCTCTATTTCCATGAAATGCGAAATACCTCTAGTTTTGTTTTCTTCCAGTTATGCTACATTTTTCTGGCTGCTCTCTTAAGGGCCTTAGTGTGCTTGTTGTACCACGGCGTTGGACTATTTTCTTTAATTCTTCTATTCTTCTTTAAGCGCAACGGAGCAACTGTGTCTAAAGTGCTGGAAAAGAGAGAGTTAAAAGTTTCTGTCGCAATATCGAGCTATCTGGGATGCTGAGATGATGAAACTGATCAGGAAGATTATTAATAAAGCAATCTTTAGTGGCAGAAGTGATAGGTCTAACATATTTGTAACACGGAGTCGGTTTTGCACCCTTGGCTAAATGAAGTTTACAAGAGACTAGATAATGATCTGAGATGTCATCGCTCTGCTGCAGAATTTCAACGGCATCAACATTGATTCCGTGTGATAATATTAGATCTAGGGTATGAATACGAATACAATGAGTAGGTCCTGACACATGTTGTCTAACTCCAATAGAGTTAAGAATGTCTTTAAATGCCAGTCCCAATGCATCTTTTTTCTTATCTACATTAAAATCACCAACAATTATGATTTTACCTGCAACCAGTACACTTCAACACTTCACACTTCAAAAGAATTATATTTGAAACTAGACTTCTTAGTATAAAATATTACTATAAATTACAGCAACACCTCCCCCTTTTCCTTTCAGACAAGGCTCATGTTTATAACAGTAATCTTGCGGGGTGGTCTCATTTAAAGTAATGAGTTCGTTTGGTTTTAGCCAGGTTTCTGTCAAACACAGCACATCTAGATTATAGTCTGTAATCATATCATTAACAATAAGTGCTTTTGAAGTAAGGGATCTAATATTTAGCAACCCAAGCTTTATCATTTGGTCATTTGTATTATATATGTTTTTTATTTGTTGAACATCAATAAAAATGTTACCCTTAGATGGGTTTGGAAGTTTTTTGTATGTCCTAATTCGGGGAACAGACGCAGTCTCTATATAATGATATCTAGGTGAGAGAGGCTCTATGTGATGGGATTTATCTGACCTTGGTGACGTGAGACAGCTAGCAGACGGTCGGTTTAGCCAGTCTGTCTGCTTCCTGACCTGAGCCCCAGATTGTCATGTTTGAGCTCTAAGACTATGTGCCATATTACTAGAGAGAAGAGCAGCACCATCCCAGGAGGGATGAATACCATCTCTTTTCTACAGGTCAGGTCTGCCCCAACACTATAATGCTGTCTGGGAGAGAGGCATTCTCTGAATCACACGTACACACATTTGAGAAACGATCGTAAGATCAAATGTTGGGCGGTTTCTGCGCAACATTTTATAAATGAGGCCCCCTGACTTTTAGATGGTTAAGTGGTTCTCTTACAAGACGTTCTCTCGTATTGCGTAAGTTGCTTACGCTACGGGTAAAGTCATCTTTTCTCGAGATATTGAAGCCAAAAATTATCCTTAATTTTGTATTTATTGTTAATGCGTTGCAGCAGCTAGCAGACCTAGAGCGGGCTTACTAGCGCTCATTGGCTGCCCTGTGGCAACTGCAGCAGCCTATCGCTGAGCCCTGCGTGACATCACGCCCAATGAGGGCGCTTTGCGCCCTCACGCGTCAAAGCCTGCCAGAATGGGTGTGGCTTAGCGTATATAAGGAAGGGCTCAGGGGCTGCTTACCTGATTTTCATTGAAGCTCTCCGCATCGCTGGATCCTCTGAGAGAAGTCGATGCCGTCGACACAAGCGACAAAGCACGCCTAGGACAGCGCCTGAAGAAGCCGGACGATCTTCGCCACCTTCAGCCATCCGTGCCTGCTACGCTATCCGGCGTTATATCCTTTTCTGCCTGTGTGTGCTCGCCGCCGCTGTGTCTATGTCTGTGTCTGTCCCTCCTGTCGATGCAGCGCGCGCGCCGCGTTCGACACCTAGCCGCTTCATTCCGGACGGGCAGCCTTGTCCCCCTGAACATTTTTCAGAGAATGCTAGGCTGCATGGCCTCAGCCACAGCGGTGCTTCAACTGGGTTTGCTACGTATGCGCCCGCTACAGCGCTGGCTGAGTGCACGAGTACCACACCGAGCTTGGGCTTCCGGCGGTCTGCGTATCAGAGTGACTCAGAGCTGTGTTTCAGCTCTGGAGCCCTGGACAGCGGCCGAGTGGTACCAGTCGGGGTTGACGATGGGAGCCATCTCGTACCGAAAGGTTATCTCGACAGATGCCTCCAACCTAGGTTGGGGTGCCCTGTTCGATGGCAGACCGGTCTTTGGCCAGTGGTCAGACCAGGAGAAATGCCTTCACATAAACTGTTTGGAGATGATGGCGGTCGAGAACGCGCTGAGGCACTTCCTCCCACACCTACGGGGCTACCATGTGCTGGTCCGCACGGACAATATGTCAGTGGTAGCTTACGTGAACCGCCAGGGCGGTGTCAGATCCAGAAAACTCAATGCTCTGGCGGAACGCCTTCTCGTTTGGGTTAGGGTTAGACCACTAGGAGGCGCCTTCTGGCCCATATCTATCTGCGTCTCATATTGACGCTAAAGGGTGCCATGTGTGTTGGATATAGACGAAATGTCAAAAGCGTCAGTATATGACGCCTTGGGATGAGATCGGGCTGGAAATAAACAGGTATGGACATATAGAAATTAAAGTTGAAGCTCCAATCTCCTCCCAAAAATCCCCCCAAAAATTCTGTTGGTGCCTCAGTGACTACTTCGTTTAGAGAAGCTGTCAATCACAGCTGTCAATCATGACGTCACATTCCCGTTTTTATAGCATCAAATAACTAACTAAGACCAAACTTAATAATAAAAAAAAGGAGGGGAGGCGGGCTTTATGACCTACTGGGACCAGCCACCGGGGGCAATCAAGAACCTTTGGCTTCACTTTTCAGCAGTTGTGTGGCACGCTTGGTGGGAACTGAGGAGAGTGATGGGAAATGTAGTGCAGGTACCTGGCAGACCTGTAGCATCTATTTAACTGTTTTTTTTTTTTTTTTTTACTCTCACATTAGCTTTTCAGACAAATGTATTTCTTTCTCTCAACAACCCAGCTTTCCAAAGTTATAAGTTTCCTTGTTCCCAAAGAAGAATAACTAAAAGGCTGAACAAATACTAATAAAGTGGGGCATTCTGACAGTATTTTCATCTAGTATCTGTTTAAGTAGTTTATTTATTTTTCTCCTATAAATCTGGAGGGGCATCTGATCATTTATTCCCCTTTTTGACTTTTTAATTTCTAGCTCTTTTTGTATCATCTCATTTGGCAAAAAAATACATTTTGAACTCAACTTTCATTCTGTTTTTGGATGGAATAACCAGGGGTGATCCATGTTTATTTAATTTCTTCATTATTTTTGACACCTTTCCTAATTCAAAATAATTTGTGCAGTCTTTAAAAGCAAAACATTAGTAAGCTGGGAAGATGTGTACTTTATCGTGTTAGACTAAGCCATTTCTTATTCATGGGAGGCGCTTTTGGAACAACATGAATAATGGATACAGAAGCCTTTAAATGATACTTTAAATGAGAATGATAGGCTTCTTCCAAGTGCTACCTCACGCACTTTGAGTTTCTGTAGACATTGAGAACATTGAGATGTTGTCAATGTATGCTAATTCATTTTCTGATTAGTGGCATCAAAGAGTTCACCGGCATTTTGGAGCTGTTCTGTGAATGGAATCTTAACTGTAAAATGATGGAAAGCTGTTACTTGTTTTGTGTGAATAGCAAGTATGATGTTTTTACCAGAAAAATCTATCCCGATCTCACAGGAATGCTATTTTACAAGGTGGAGATTTCTTATGAATTTGTATGATTTATATATAAAAAAAGAATTCCTTCTATGTTCCAAATAAAACATTTTATGTGTACATGGAAGCGCATGCAGAAACCACCCACTGTTTAGGAAAACTATTTAGAAAAAGCTGTCAAAGAAGATTAGACTTCCCAATAACTTCCCAATTTTGCTCAAGTTTTGTTTGTCTTAACTTCAGGAATGTGTGCTGACCATTTCAGGTCTTCAATCCTATCATTATTTTATCATAGTGAAATAGAAGTTTTATTTTTGCCAGGGCAATAGGAGTGTGTGTGTGTGTGTGTGTGTGTGTGTGTGTGTGTGTGTGTGTGTGTGTGTGTGTGTGTGTGTGTGTGTGTGTGTGTGTGTGTGTGTGTGTGTGTGTGTGTGTTTGTGTGTGTGTGTGTGTGTGTGTGTGTGTGTTTTGTGGATTGTCTTCTAATCTGGACATTACATGTGTGCAGCAGTGCATGCCAGTTTGCATGAGAAGAGCCTACATGAGCAATACAGCACATCCTTTCAATTGAAAAAAATCAGATCATATCATGTTAGCCATAGTAGGGAGGTGAGATTATTGCTGCTGGACAAATGCATGATTAAATTGAAAGCCACTCACCGAAGAATTGCCTCTATTCTAATATCATTTCCATATCCCATTGTTGAACTGCATGAGTGTGTGACAGAAGGTTGGCCTTCGAATATAGTTCTTACTCAAAGCTTTGATATTGATACGTGGATACACTTTGATCATTATGGGATGCTCTGTATAGGGTTTGACAGGTCAGCACTTTCATGCTTCTATATATCCATCAGGGATCTTCATTGGTGTGAATTGTGAATGTGGTTAATTGATATCAGGCCATAACATGCATGAGGTGCTGGTAATGAATGAATTTATCTCTGCAGCATGATGGAGTGTAAGAAAAGAACAATTATATTTGTGTTGCTGACTGCTCTATGGCATTCCAGCTATCCTTTTTTTTTTTATAACATTACATAATAGTACTCACAGTCCCATGCCGTATCTAACTATACTCACATGCACGCATCACCGAATTATACAGAAATAATCTCTGTGACATCATAATGTGTGTAATCAAGTGTTTTGCTAACTCTGCACTCCAAGGAATCCAGCTCTATTCTAACTGAAAACAAACAGCAGGGATTTAAAACAGTATATATATTTTTTTCTTATCATAGAATTATAAGATACAGCCCTCATTGCCTTAAAAAAAAAAACATGCACTTGGATTTTGTACATACTGTGTAAATCCCAATGAACATATGGTTTGTTAGACTTTGCACCATTTTATTCCTCCCCTTTGAGAAACAGATGTTGCTTGATTGACATGTATCTTATTCCGTGTTTGTGCATGATTAGAAGTGCTTGCATGTTCCACATACAGTATGCATTCTGGTGATCATGCAACATACAACTGTTATCTGTAACTCATTAAAACTGTGGCCGTGTCAGGGTGTTAGAAAAGCCATGGCATCCAGGGAAATATTTACATGAATAGAGAATAAAGGGATTAGCATCCAGTGGGAGACAGCTGAATGAAACATGTCATTTAATACTGCTCTCTTGGTATTGCATCATTCATTTGCCATCATTTTGGTGCAACATCTCCAATACTAGAACTATCTCATAGTTTTAGTGAGTCAGTGCCTTGTCTGGACATATGTTATTCAAGAATTCTGTGACCATCGTAAACCTCAATGGAGCTCGGGCAGCTGAGTGAAGCGTAAAGACTTTCTCAACTGGAAGGAAATGTTCTATGTGCCGTTAGGCCCCATAATCCACACAGGAAAGCACAACAAAAGTTTAATAATTCTCAAGAAAGAGAAAAAATATTGGTAGTAAAAGCACACGTTTCGGAATTCCTCCCAGTTTTAGCATCAGTTTATGGCATTTAATAAGGTCACATTTCAAAGCAAAGCTTTGAAGCTTGTAGTGTGTAGTTCAGTGTGCTTCTCACCAATATTCCTCTTGACCAAACAAATGTAAGATTAACAGCTTTCATCATGAACTTGTAATCATTTAACAGCAAAAGAAGGCAGTAATGCTTTGAGATTGAGTCAGAACACAACTCTCTTCAATCCTGATTACTAAGGCTTTGTTAACGTCTAAACGTGTCATAGCAGAGTGCATTTCTAATTATCTGCTCAGAACTATTACTGCAGTCATGGCTAAAGTCCCTTTTGATGGATCCGCCAGACAGATTGGAACATTTCATTGCTGGTGTGACCCATTTGGAAAGTGATGTGCAGCCCATTGGCTGAAAATAACCAAATCATTAGCTCTGAGAGTGTACTTAATTTAGCATTGACTCAAAGGGTTTTAATATGGCATCAACTGTGTGGAGTGTGGTGTGCCGTGGTCATGGTCTGTTCTCACGTGAGCAAAGTGCATGCTATATGGATATAGAAGGAAGAGGTGTCCCACATTCGTGATTTAAATATTCTGGTTAGAATGATGCAGATTAACAATTTTATTTATGAAATAGGTGCACTAGCAAGGAATCATTTGGCTTAGGCATTGAACTAAACTTATAGTACACTTATTAAGGGGGACAGTCTCCTTAAGACGCATCTTTACGTCTTCTTAAACAAGGACAGAAGAGTGATAGCTCATGAATTGCTCCTTGCAGGTTTGAGCTTCCAATCATACTAGATAATTAAAGTAAGCACTAGATCTCACTATAAAAAAAATATTTCACAACTAAGTTCAATCCTAATGTGATGTGATCTAACATCTTTTTTTTTTACTCATAGATACTCTTATAATGAGAAGTTGTTAGTGCTTTTCTATGGCAACGGCCTTCCTTTGAGACTAAACTGCCCACCCGAGTCTCTATGTCTTCCAAATAAGGCCCTTTAATATGCAGCGTGCCGGGTCGAAATTTATAACGATTCGCCACACACCAGTAATTGAGCAATTCGTCTTTTTCCCAGCCAATAGAGTGCAATAATCTCTCCATATATAACTGATTCAGTAAATGCCATGTGTATCTTTGGCTGCCGAGTAAATGCATTTGCATTATAATGTGATGAGCACCTACAGAGCAGAGCGGGTATTGAAATATACCTCATTGCTCAGTGAGTCTGTTGATTGTGAATATATTTTTATACATGCATTTGCTTGATGTTTTCTGAGACAAACTAGTTAAGTGAAGCATAATGAGGATTGATCATTATAGTATTGATTAGGCAGACTTTATTATGCATGAAACAGAAGGTTTCAGAGAAGAGGAGGGTAGAGGCAAAGCTGGCGATGAAACTACTCTGCGAATGCAGCATACCATGAAATTCCATCATAATTAAAATCATTGTTGGTTACTTTCTGATATAAAATAAGAACAGATTGGCACTGCTTGCCTATGCATTGATTAAAGGCATTGCTGCAGTCACAGCTTTAGATCATTGCCTTCTTTGTTCTGAAATCTGACCTAAATCCACTCAACATGAAGTTGTCAAGATGAGCTGAGTTAAAGTTGTCATGCTTGTCTAAGAAAATGCACTTCTTTGAAATACAACAAGGGTAGCACATCCTGACAGACAGAAAATACTATTACTTTGTAATAAGATAAACAAGTGTGACATTTCCTTTAGTAGGGCACAGCATTCCTTAACATAAACTCTAACTGCAGCAGAGCATACCTTTGTACAAAGAAGAAGTGTGACACTGGATCACAAAACCAGTCACAAGTCGCACGGGTATATTTGCAGCAAGATCATGTTCCATGAAGATATTTTGTTTATTTCCTACCTAAATATCTAAAACATTTATTTTTGTGAGTGAATGCAGCACAATCGCGAACATAAATGGACAACTTTAAAGGCGATTTTCTCAGTGTTTTGATTGTTTTGCACCCTCAGATTCCAGATTTTCAAATAGTTGTATCTCAGCCAAACATTGTAATATCATAACAAATCATACATCAGTGGAAAGCTTTTTTATTCAACTTTCAGATGATGTATAAATCTCAATTTCAAAATATTGACCCATGTGACTGGTTTTGTGGTCCAGGGTCACATTTCGTGAACCAAATAACTTTTTTTGAGTGTATTGGGTGTTCAAACATTACAGGCTACTTTCAGGCTGACAGTGATTAGTCTACAAAAGAGCTCTACCTCAAACAATTATTTTACATGACAGAAGTGTTCATTCAACAAAGGCAGGGGAAATTATCTGAGGGCACACATTGACCTTTGTAATTGACACAGTACACATTAGGCCATTATCAGTGCTCTTCCCATCCATCTGCCCTTCATCCACCCACACACAGCGCCTGCCTGCTCACACTTCAGCTGCAAATAAGCAATTAGCTCACCTGCCAATAATATGTGTTCAAAACCTATAGCTAAAAAATGCTCTAGTATGCAGTTGAATATGAAGGGGGGAAAGCTATACTATTCTTAATGCATTTTAATGTGTTCTACTGTGGGAAAAAGTTTAAAGAAATGGTTCTAAACTGGGGCCTGCTTGGAGGCCAAGGTTGCCGCAAACGTAGCTATAAGAGATTTATCGGGACATTTCCTTCGAAAAATACATTTATTACGATGTCCTTAGTGACTCAGATGGCAGAAGTCTAATGTTGGTACATCCCAAAACACAACTCTTGTAATGCCTCTTTGGCGCAAACATCAACTCCAGTTTGATAGACCGGAAATGAGTGAGTGGATTTTTATCAATATAGGATGGTTGTTCTCACACGCTGCATACACACATCAGTGTTCAAACATCTTATAAAAGTGAATTTTGCATAATAGGTCCCATTTCAGGATGGAAACCACTGGTTTAGACACATAAATAATAAGGGTAGGCCTAACGCTTTTTATTATAAGGCTTTTCCAATGAGTTAGCGGATAACATCAGGGGACACTTATATATAAGAATGGACATAATATTCAAGTCTTTGTTGTCTTTTAAAGCACAAAAAAAGTAACTTTTAAATAAGAGAATGAATGAAAAGTGAAAAAGCAGACCAAAGCTCCCTGATGACAAACTTTGGCAGCAGAGAGCTTTTGAGCTTATCGCCCAATTCCAGAGCAATGGCATAAAGCTGGGAACAGGGTCAACGTGGCACAATAAACAGGAGTGGGCGCACACATGCACATGCACATGCTGCGCAGATGCACCCAGTCTCAGCTGTGCCATACACCCTGCCTACGGCAGCCCATGCCAGACACTGTCACTCACTGTAACACAACGATGATTTCATGGGTAAATCAAAAACAGGCAGTACAAGCTCAGTGCGTTAGGCCTATACCTAAATACAACTTAGGACCCCTCTGCCAAATTGGATAGGGAATCAGCATGCGTTCTAGCATTTGCCATCATGTATGACTCACGAGTTACATTGCACTTAGTTTTGACATTGCTTACTGATGCAGTCAGCTTGCAATGAGTGTATTATTACCCACAAAGATTAAATATAACACCATGTCATGATATACTGAATATTAGCCATAATTAAACCTAAAATATGTTATCATTTATTAAAAACAGATCTTTAGTTGGAGCTACGATATCATTATAAGGCTTTTTTTTTTATATATATATAATATTTTTTTAAGTGTTATTGTGAAGCATTAAAAAAATGCTTTTTTTTACGGTTTTCTTTTTAAATTAGTAAATGTTGCAACAGCCTTTAAAACAACAACAGGGCCGATGCTGGTATATACTTAATTTAGCCATTGCCGTGTGCTTAAAGGATTAGTTCTTTTCAAAATGAAAATTCTGTTATTTACCCTCAAGTTGTTTCAAACCTGTATGAATTTCTTTCTTCTGCTGAACTCAAAAGAAGATATTTTGAAGAATGTCAGTAACCAAGTGACTACTATAGTATTTTTTTTCCTACTATGGAAGTCAATGGGGTACATCAACTGCCTGCTTACCGACATTCTTCAAAATATCTTCTTTTGTGGAAAGAAATCATAGAGGTTTGAAACACAGTGAAGGTGAGTAAATGATCACAGAATCTTCATTTTGAAGTTAAGTAATTCTTTAAGGTCATGACACAGGTGTTTATTAGAAAGATAACTAATGCTGATATTTCTAGAAATATATATTTATCATCTGCTCACTGTTACAGGGTTGAATAGTAGTCAGTCATCCCCAACTGACATGTCCTGACCTGGACACATAACTTCCAGTCTTTTTAATAAACACTATGTCCATAAAATGTACATCTTTGCTAATAAAGCAAGTTGGAATCACATGGATGGAGATTGGCCAAAGAGGAATCCTCAAAGAAAAGGGATGAATGAATGAATGAATGAATGAATTCGTTGAGTATATACATGCGCGTGCATATACAAGTTTTAAATCAAATATATTTTACAATTGTATTAATATAAACATATATAACTCTATTACAAATATAAATATTATAGTACTACCGACAATAATGCTATAATCTGGTATCTCGATGCTGGGCTATTAATCACGTGAGCAGCTCTCATAGTCAAAGGGCTGGCACGAGTAAGGGGAAGTATTCAAATTCAGTTCTCTCTAATTGTAAGTAAGCGTTGCTCATGCATGTGTGCGGTGAGAGTGGAGAAGCGCACTGTCAGTCAAGCGCGTGTGGGGCGGTCTCTGCTCAGAGATGTCTGAATATGTCAAGAATCACTTCAGCTACCGCACGCTTTTAAACAGCACTCCATCTCTTCCAGTGCCGATACGAGGGAAGTGTTTCATATATGCTGTTTAGCTTTATAAGATTATGAGGGATTCCTTTGCGATTGCCGTGCGCAACGAGCCTACAGTGCATAGGAGTGAAGGAAGAACCGCTGGAGCGCTGTCCAGCGTCCTGAAGTCAAGAAGCCAGAAGTGCTGAAGAGAGCACAGGCATTCACAGAGGACTGTATGTCTATGCCGATCAAGTCTTGAGATGACTCGGAAAAGGCTGCGTTCTGTGGCTGTTTGGGGATTCATTGCGTGGGAAATAGGAATTATGTTGAGGTAAGAGCAAATATTTTCCCTGGTGGAGGAGAGAGTAAAGATAGTATTTATTTATTTATTTATTTATTTATTTATTTATTGTACAGTTTAATGTACGAGAATATATCTCGTCACCATGCACCGCATTCATGATGGCTATTGTAGGCACAGATAAAGTTTTTAAGCAGCTTGTTCTCAGTGTAACAGGTGATATCTTGTAATTTTCACAGAGTAACTTAGAGCTCTGCGATCCTAATGAAAAGTATTGTTCTTCTGAAGTAAAATACCTTTAATTATTTCTATAATTCTAAATGTTGCTATTAGGAAACATGTTAATGACGGTTTTGTGCAATAATATTAGAAATTTGAAAATATTAAAGGAAATATAAAACAAAATATAAAATGATGCAAAAGGAAATAGGTATTTGTAGTATCTTCCTTTATATAGAAATAATGAATTTTTCAAAACAGTTTAATTTTATGGTAATTTATTTTTGTACTCCTGATACTACACCCCAGTGGAACTTCTTATGAGTCCCAAATTATATTCATTTAAGGCCATCATATATCTATTAGTTTAGGTGATTATTTTTACTCTGCCGTACACTTTTTTCCATAACCCTTTCTGTCTAGTCTTGCAAGTAGCTTCAAAATATGAAATTGGCGTTCTGGGTCCCTTTGAACTGTACCGAATCCTCACAATTCTTTTGGCTGATGATGCTATGCATTTTTAATGTTTCATTTGTCTACGATCCTTGGGCTCACGCAAGCGTAAAGTCTTGCATTATTGATACGTTGGCACTTGCAGTATCTGTTCCGCCTTTGTATTGGCTGCCATTCTGTGCACCCTGAGGGAGAGTTTTTACTTATAGCCTTCTAAGAGGAAGTTGTTTTCATAGAAAAGCTGGATGCGCCTCATTCCACCACTCATA
This sequence comes from Rutilus rutilus, assembly GCF_951802725.1. Lineage (NCBI taxonomy): Eukaryota > Metazoa > Chordata > Actinopteri > Cypriniformes > Leuciscidae > Rutilus > Rutilus rutilus. Next base: position 32,564,488 of record NC_140210.1, on the reverse strand, counting down.
ATTAATTACAATGTACAGGAAATATTCATCCTTGCTACCAAGTCATACTTTAGAATGTGTTATAACGTTGAGAAGAACTTTTTGCAAGAGCTACTCACCAATAAGATTTATCTTCAGAGAGGGCAAAGACAATGGATAGTGAATAGCTCGAAATGAGGTGGAAAACAATCATTTCTTTTTGATATCAGTCAACAATGGCTCAGAATCACTCCACAACAGGCTCATTGCCAGCAAGGTGCTCGGAAGTAGTGGTCTCAGTGTGCTTATATCTTAATCAAGATCTTTGTGCAAATATTGAATTTTCAGGCTCTGTAGACTTCTCTTTGACTCTTTCTGATTTTCACAGTTGATGGAATCTTGTTCAGTCTTATTAATGTGTTAATAGTGATGTGTATCCTAGCATAGCAGCACATTTGTCATTTTATTTGATGATTATTTTCTTTGATCTGTTTGAATAAAAACACTTTAAAAAAAAGAAAAGAAAAGAAAATCCACTATTATATGCAAAGCATTATATACAGACTTTGTTGTACCATAAATCCTTCAAAGATCTTCTTCAAAATTCAGATAATTTAATGGGTGATATTTTGATACATTATCCGTCAACACCATGTGTGGCAGTGACAGTTTCCTGTGAAACAGTAGTTGAAAAGTTTCAAAATTAGCCTGATTAAGAAAACTCCAGTCCATAAGTTATTCTATCCTTTACATTGGTCTACCATCATTTTACATTATTACTTTCACTGTCCTGAATTTTAATCTGATCTTTATGGGTTAAAACTAAAGCATAGAACAAATGAAACTGTTATTGACTATGTGACCCTGGATCACAAAACCAGTCACAAGTTGCATGCGTATATTTGTGGCAATAGCCAACAATACATTGGATGGGTCAAATTTATCGATTTTTCTTTCATGCCAAAAATCATTAGGTTTAAGATATTTTGTAAATTTCCTACCGTAAATATATAAAAAATATATTTTTGTGAGTGGATGCAGCAAAATCGCGAACATAAATGGACAACTTTAAAGGTGATTTTCTCAATGTTTCGATTATTTTGCACCCTCAGATTCCAGATTTTCAAATAGTTGTATCTCTGCCAAATATTGTCCTATCCTAACAAAACATACATCAACGGAAAGCTTATTTTTTCAGTATATATCTCAGTATAAATCTCAATTTAAAAAAAATTACCCTTGTGACTGGTTTTGTGGTCCAGGGTCACATATTAAGAAATTATATATATGGTTGAGTTATATATTAAACAGCCTACTATTTTGATCTCGATAACCATTTTTTTTTTTTTTTTTTCAGAATATACTTTTTAAAAAATACAGATGTACAGGTGTAAATATAGGTGTAAACCAGAGATGATATTTACAAAACAACTATGGAGAAATTTGGCTACAAGTTTACATGTGCACTGTAAAATCTAATTAGTTGGACTTACTTAAGAAAAGCATGCAAACCGATTGCCTTAAAAAAAAAAAAAAAAACAAGTAAAGTGAAATAGGCATATTATGTGGTACTGACAAATGCTTAGTTAGTATAGTTCACTTACACAAGAGTTCTAGTAACTAAAAAATAACTTTAGAGAGTACTTGATAATTTATTTTAAATAAAATATGATTGTTACCATTGTTGTGTTTTGCATGCTGAATGTTGAAGTCTGTGTGTCTCAAGCATGATCAATTACAAAATTGTCACAAATATAGAGAGATTGTATAAACCCAATTAAAAGTTTCACAAGGTGTTTAGGACATAAGTGTTAGCAATTAAATTTTAAAAGATCATTAATTGACATGAAATATAGTTATGTTATATATCATTCATTCATACATACAGATATAATTATATATATATATACCTTCCTTTGAAACCAAATAACTGATTTCTTGTTGCAATCGCTGCATCAATGGGAAGAGAATTACAATAGTATAAATGAAGTTCCAAGTGCCCAACCGAAGGGAACACTAATCGCCATAATGGTGACTAAAACATTTTAGGAAAATCAACATCAATTTATGAAGTCAGCTTATGTGATGTTCTCTCCAGTCAATTAATCTTAACTTGGGTTTTCTGAGCAAACAAAGCATGGTATGTGAATAGTACAGATTACTAGATTTTTACAATTAAGTTAAGACATTAAATAAAGTTAACTAAAAAGTGTTAGTTAAAATCACTTTTGGATTTTACAGTGATGGACTACATATTTTGAGTGTGTTTTTGAAAGTAAAAATGATTTTCATGAGCGCTTTCCACAACTTTCTAAAAGAAAAAGAAGGAAAGAAAAAGGAAAAATGATTTACATGCAAACTCCCAAAGCCACGTAGCACATCCTCAAACACATCAAAACATAAAGTCCTCTCCACATTGCCACAGATGACAACACACATACATCAACAACTACAATCATAAAACGGCCCCCAGCACGCATACGCTCAGGCATTCACACAACTGTGAATGAGTACAGACAGATAGCTGTCAGTCTATCCTCAGAAAGGATAATGGAATATGGCACAGTACAGTGATGTGTTCTACACCACTCAGCACAGGTTTACATGCCTCTGCTTCATACTACAGTAGCTAGTCATTATGTGCCTCTGGGTTAACGAATTTTAATGTGTTGTTTTCTTCAAGAACATAAAGGATCAAAATGCTGTTTAGTACCCCAGAGTCTTTATGTCGTACCCTGTTTTGTTGGACGTTGAATATTGTCACAGTTTCTAACTTGTTGGTGGCTTCACGAATGACTCATACAATTTCTCAATAGCTTTAGGGACCTAAATAAGGGTCACGGAGGTTAGCTGTCACACGGGGAATTTGTCACAAGAGCTATATTTCAGTATAAGGTTTTGAGTAAAAGTTCAATTATTCAAATGCTTTCTATGCACATGTTGGTTTCAACTGAATAATAAGCTAAAATGAAATTGTTGGCTAAAGTTGTCGGGTAAAAAATAAAAAACACATCAGCATACAATTAGGCAAGGGACAACTGTATAATAAAGGCACATTAAAATAGTTATTTTTGTATATGTCAGATTGTATTGATTTTTACTCAAAACGTTTCTTAAAAGCCTATGTGAGGATTTTAAATACAGTGTGACAACTGTTATTGGGTCATGTTGTCACAAAAGGTCAGCATGTGCATTATTTCCCCTGAGCAAACACCATGAAAATGTTTGGTAGCTTTTTTTTTTTCTATAGCCCAGACTTGTTAAGGTATGTGCCTTTATAAATATTAACTTAAAACATTTTTTTTTTTAAAATTTTTTATCGATATTCTTAAAGACATTCTACTACAACTTTGCTAATACATGTTAACTATAGCAATCATAGAGTATTAGTAGACTTTCTCCTTAATATCTGCTAACACGTTATTTTGATCCTCCGTTCACAGACATTCTACTTACTATAAGTAACTTTTCAACTATATGTCAACTTATTCTACTAACCCTAACCATAACCTAATAGTCTAACCTATCAGTCTGATATATTAGAGTTAGTTGACATGTAGTTGCAAATTAATGAGAGTTAGTTGTAACGTTATAGTAGCAAAGTTACTTGTAGTTAGTAGAATGTCTAAAATGGACAAAATGTTACCTTTATCTGAGAAATATTCACTGGTGTACTAAAAAATACTTTATTGCAAATATTAACTTTGATGTGGATTGGTAAAGAGAGAACACTTCATCAATCAGAACTTGATATAGAGAGACAGGACAGAAGCAATTAGCATTTAGACACGATTTGAATTAATCTGCACTGACAATTCACAAAGACTGACTGTTGGAAGGATTGAAAAGTGTGTTATTATTAAAACTGACATTTCCATTACAGTTTCATGGTTTGAAGACTTGGATTTAATTATGTACAGCTATGTAATAGAAAACAAAAAGATGTTTCCTGTGGTATGTCTGTGTCTATGATGTTTATTCATAAGTACTATTCAGAGTGGGGAAATACTGCATACGTAATTAATTAGAGAAAGACAGAGATTGTCGCTTTGTCAGACCTGTCTGTTTATTTTGGGACTTTTTGTGGCAGCAGTTCTGCCAGTGCCAACTCAAATAACTTGAATAGACAAGGACAGGCTAATGTCAGCACTGGACCAAAGACAGTGTAGGACATTGTGTCATCTGCTCCAAGAGAGTCTCACAATTCACCCACCAAAAAATATTTTGTATTTCGTATGTCATTATTTTTAAGTGTTATGCTTTCAAATACCTATAAAATTCTGTCACTAAGAGTGGGAGGGAATCAGACAACTAATACCTTTTAAAAAAACTAATATGATCTTTAATGTGTCTGATGTTCTCTCAGTGGTAGGATGTACTAGGTAGTTAGTAGTGTTAAAAAGGAGTGATGTGGACAATGTACAGTAGTACACTGTGGTTTTATATTAAAAACTACTAAACCTACATAAATGGTAACATTTTACAATAAAGTCCCAGTTAACATTAGTTAATGCATTAATTAACATGACCTAATAATGAGCAATACATTTGTTTCATTAATAAAAAATTCAAATGTCCATTGTTAGTTCATATTAGCTCAGGTATATTAAATAAAATGAACAGATACAACTTTTAATTTGAATAATACATAAAATCACTTTCTGTGACAAGACACATTAACAAGAGAGTGACAGACACACACACACACACACACACACACACACGCACACAAAAGCCATGTGTTTGTTCATATTTGCACTGCTCTTGGTTTCATTGTCATCTGCTGAAACGCTCATTGGAGCGGAATGTTCCAAAAGATGAGAGCGACCCCCCAGCGGGAAGAGAACCTCATCGTTTCTGTTTTCCTCCGGTGTACCTTTCACCGTGTGCATTAGGACCAACCGGCTCTTGTTCTTTAACAAACCACTTGGCTTCCAAAAGCACTAATGCTCTCTTTTTCTCTTTTTCTCTGCCTTCAAGGGATATTTTAGTCTTTTTATTTGAGCCCGTTTCACTCCTCTGCCTCCTGTGCCAGTTTGCGTATTGTAAAAGGCAGATTAGGTAGCTCCTGTTGCATTATTGATAAGATTTTGTCACAAAGCATTGATTGCACTTTGAGTTATTCTGCCAGCCCTGTTTCTCTCGAATACTTTCGTCAGAGTTTTTGAAAGATAAAGAAAGACAGAGGAACAGAGAAACAGAGGGAGGCCTCTGTAAGCAGCTTAAAATGTTTAAGTTTTCAAAAAGCTTTTATGTATGAGGAAAATGTCGAGGAGTAAGATCCAAGCAAATGCCAGGTTAAAACCAAAAATGCTGATATCAAAAATGATTAAAAAGATAAAACATCTGACACTTCATAATCTGAAAGGCAACAGGGAACACTAAGATAAATACAAGAGTACTCAACAAGAGTTCTCTTTCAAGCATTTGAAAAAATAAGTTAGTGCGTTTTTTTATGTTTTGAAAGAAGTCTCTGATGTTCACCATGTCTGTTCTGTATTTGTTCAAAAATACAGTAACAACCACTGATCTATATAATGACTGGATAGCTCATGACGTTCTAAACTGCCACTAGGCAGTGAAGCCACCGGAAGTGTTCGAGCGGCCATCTTACGATTCCCTACCAGCAGAGGGATCCAACGCCCGTTATACAGAGATTGGTAGCTCCGACGGCACTTTTAAGATGACCCGATGTGCAGCATACAAGTGTAAGACGACGTTCACAAAGGGATGTATAACAAGTGCCCACAGGTTGTAATTCAAGCCCTATAAGTAGTAATTTATATGCAATATTGTCGCTATGCCCGTGTTGTTTTCTCCGAGGCAAGAGCTGCTGCATCTTCAAAAATCAACGATAAAACAGTCAACAGTATTCTATAAGAAACACCAGAGCAGCAATAATCACAATTAAGTGTCCAATAGCGACAACATTTGACAGCTTCAAAAGAGCTTCGTGCAGAGTCCGTTTACCGTTACATTAACCCATACAATTTGTATTAAGCATTTCCTGAACATGTAACTTGCTAATCAAACACTTTATATGAACAAACTACCCAGATAGCACACGACTATTTGATGTGAAACTTACATCTGGAAGACGTATTTTAAAGAGTGTTTGCTCATCTGCAATACGTCTATAGGACGTTTCCTGTCAGATGTCAAATAGACGTTTAGAAGATGTCTTTAAGATGTAATGATTTAGAATGATTTAGAATGTATGTTAAACTGACATCTTATAAACGTCTATTTGACATCTGACAGGAAACGTCCTATAGACGTATTGCAGATGAGCAAACACTCTTTAAAATACGTCTTCCAGATGTAAGTTTCACATCAAATAGTCGTGTGCTATCTGGGTACTAATCTATAAAACACAATCGGTCTTCCGACCTTTTAATATTGTGTGAATTGATGTTGATATGCGCGAGGGAGAGAGAGCAATACAGCGCTTGTGTTGTTTGAAGGCGGTGAGAGTGCGCGCGCGCGGCCGGGGCTCTCTCTGCTTGTATGCGCTCTGTCCACTGATCTAAATAATTCGTTGTTACGACGACTTGTTCCCTCGTTTTAATAAATCGTGGACACGTTTAACTAATTCCCTTCCTCATTTTGATTTAACGAATTACAACGTGGCCACAATATAATAAAACGAGGGAACAAATTAGTATTGTGCTGAGGTATTATTAATTCGGACGTGGCTACGAAACAATATTCACAGGAATATTCACCAATTCAAAAAAATATAGGTCTTTAGCATTCACTATTTAATTAATAGTATCAAACTGTTTTTCTTACCTGTGAAGATAGCTTTTCAGTGAAGGCCGACTAGTGTTCTCGTACAGCTTTTAATTCCTTTTGCAAAGAAATTGCCGTTTTTTAATAAGCTGGAAAAATATTCGACTTTAAACAAATACCCATTTAAATGCTAAGGGTGTTTGCGTTGTAAAAATGTGCAGGGAGACTTTAGATTTTAAAACGGTGTCTCGTTAGGCAATGTTTTTTTCAGTCAAATCATAAAATTTCCTATTGATTCAATAGAACGCATGAGCTCACTAGGGAATACCAATATGGCGGCGCGGTGGCTTCACTGTTCATGACGTCATGAGCTATCCAGTCATTCTATATAGATCAGTGGTAACAACAGTTATATTGAGAAATGTTATTGCAATTTAAAATAACTGTTTTCCATTTTAATATGTTTTAAAATGTAATTTAATCCTGTGATAGCAACACTGAATTTTCAGCATCAGAGTCACATGATCCTTCAGAAATCATTTTAATAGGCTGATTTTGTGCTCTAGAAACATTTCTTATAAGCACAGTTGAAAACAGCTATATTATAATATTATATATGAATTGAATGCATCCTTGCGGAGTAAAAGCATTCATTTCTTTAATTTCTTTAAATCTTACTTGCCTCAAAGTTTTGAACAGTAGTTTACAAAAATAAAGCTATGCTTACTCTTAAAATCCCTATATGATTCCTCATAAACGTCACAACAAACACTATTAATATGATCTCTCAGCAGTTATGCCTCTTACTAAGTGATGAGGCAGTGGTGTGGTGGTGACGTACAGCAAAAAGAGCTTCCAGGATGGGAGCTGTTACCTGAGTTATGCATGCTGGTCACAGTTTGCATATAGTGGCGAAAATAAGCTATAACTGTGACATTTAAGTTACCACCGTGGCAGCTGATGCGCGAAACGCAAATCTCTGTCACACATCAGTGTCACTGCTGTCACATACTGTGGAGTGTAAGTTCCTGTTTTTCTCAGCTCATGCTTAGTAAAGCTGCATCTACTCCCATCAATAAAAATACCTCTCGGCTGGGCTTGCAGGAGAGCTCTTCCCTGTCCACTTAACTTGTTTCCTGTTTCCACTTGGCTTGACAACACACACTAACAGACTAAACTGGGTGAAGTGTACATCTTGTAAGTCGGTACACAAACTAGAAGTACGGAACCGTGTTAATTTGATAAGAGCTATTCTAGGCTGGGGAAAATGCTGTAGGTTTGAAGACCACTGTGAAATTCCAGGGACAGTTTTTATAAATATTGTGCTGCAGTGATGAGTGAGCAGCTAAACCCAAAATCCACAGACGTTGAATGGAGAATTGTGCATGTATCTACACCAGCCTGAGCAGATTAGAGCTTGAGCCACTGTGGCTGTCCTGATATACTGTCAAGCCAACACATGTATTGCTGCTAGTAATATTTACAGTATATATAGCAATTTGGTATCAGAACGTATTTTGATAAGGTTTTTTTTTTTTTTTTTTTATAAAGGTCTATGAGTGCTGTGTGACCGTACTTACTTTCTTACTTACTTACCATACTTTTTTATAAAGACCCAACAAACTATTTATTGTGTCATCTCAAGACATTTCATCTGGTGGGGGAACAATTTTTGGTAACACTTTAGTTAAGTGTCCAATTATCACTACTGACTAGTTGTTTATTAGCATGCATATTACTAATATATTGTATGTTTATTAGTACTTATAAAAGCACATTTTAATGCCTTATTCTGCATGACCATATTCTACATCCCTTAATCCTACCCAGTACCTAAACTTAACAACTATCTTACTAACTATTAATAATCAGTTATTAGGAGTTTATTGAGGCAAAAGTCATAGTTAATAGTTAGTTAATAGTGAGAATTGTGGAGGGCTGTCTTGTGGAGGGCTGTGTAAAAATGTTTTGCGTTTTTATCTGTCCGTTGTGTGTGTGCGTGTGTGTGTGTGTATATGTGTTTGTCTGTCTGTGTATGTGCACATAAAGGATGTTACATAAGAGGATGGAGATGAAAGGTGCAGATCTTTGCAGAGAGGTCTGTGGTTGCATTGATCTGAGTATTGATGCAGTGTTTCCTCAGTCCAGCCTTTGTGCTACGGACAATCGGTCTGTTGTAAGTGATGGAAACAGAATGTTAAGTACTGTATGTGTGTGTGTTTAATGTAATATAAGTTAGGCTATGAGACCATGCAGACACAAGAGCTCAGTTCCAGAACAGAGTGGGCTTCCTTCAACACAATCTCATGACAATTCATAACTATTTTACATTTTGGAAAATTGGTGGCTAATTTGTATATTGTACAATCTCAATCATGTTTTTACATGATGTTTATTGGGGTTGATCTTAATGCTTAGCCTACTTTTTTTTCTGAAAAATCATGCATTTTCATACGATTCACATTGTATTAATTCATACGAACTGAGGATGGACTTTGTTGATGGACATGCACTTGTTAATGCTGATGGTGAGGAGTTACAGTTGCAACATCTCATAATGTAGCTACCTCAAACTGAGTAGTGTATCACTGAGAAACATCCTGCTCAAGTCGTCCTTGCGATGGAGGTTGGGGTTGAATGACTAGTTCTTCCAGTGTTTCATCATCGGACTCGCACTCGGATTGATATGGTAAAATCTACGTCATTGTACGTTACTGTCTTTAGTTTATGGTGTAGGAAGCCTCAGGACAGCGGACGTTGTTATGGCAATGGGCGTTTTTGTTTTCGACACGCGCGCTGTACACGGTAAACCAATCACAACAGACTGAGCTATCTGGCCAATCAGAGCAGAGTAGCTCGCAGAAAGACGGGATTTACAGAGACTGATTCATCTGACGGGTCGTTTGAGAATTATTGAAAAATGTGGTGTATATTATGAGAACATTTTACCTTTGAAGCATGTAAACCTGTTGTAGGAGACTCCAAAACAACATTAGGAAACTTTAAATTAGAATAATAGGGGCACTTTAAACAATAATATTTAAATCACATAGATTTTGTCAATATAGTGACTGTTAGAGACAATGTTTATCAGCCACACCTCAAACATAATGGAAAAGGACAGTTCAGTGTTCTGCAGAATGACAAATTTATGCAGTCGGCGTATTAGCTATGTGAGTGAAAAGGAAATGAGGGCCTTACATAAAATATGGAGAATGAGACTGAGGATCCCAGGGTACTCTGGTCATTTCAGTTAGTGGTGCAAAATTAAAGTACATCGGGGAGTGGTGAGCATATGCAATTACTTAGAAACAGAGTTTAAAATTTAATAACAGCTGTGTATGGACTTATCTTTACTAAACAACAGTCTCCTGTCACCATAAAAAAAAAAAAAAGTGCTAAAGATTGAGAGCATGTAGAAAATCACCATGTGGAACACAAATGATTACTGTTTGCACTTGTCTCATAATGATAAGCTAGACAAAAGATTTGGACAGAGACACAGTAATCTGAAGAAAAAAAAAAGCAGGTTTACAAGCACAGAAAACCTTCACTGTCAACATAAGTGAAGCATCTTACAATTGTCATGTAGGCTATGTGTAAGGTTAAGAAGAGAAAGAGTGTTTCTGTCACCTAATCAGACATGTAACATATTTGGGTTCTGGCTGATGGTGTACTCCAGTTCTGTAGATCTCTCCTGCTCCGACGCTCCCAGAGGACAAGAAGGGAGCTTTCACACCTGTTTAGCACTTAAACCAGGATTTTTCATATTTCAATAAATCCAGACTCCACAGGGTGACTCTAGGAAAAAATAGGACAGTCTTCTAAATTTGGCAGCTGCTTTGAAACTGTAGCGTGCCAAGTCTCAAGCTACTCATCATAATTTAAAGGAGCTAACGACATTGCAGCTATTTAAGGAGAACATTTATTTTAAGTATATAACTATATGATCATTTAAAATTTAATCACAGCTGTTTTTTATGACACAAAACAATGAGGGTTTTTGAAGGAGCAAACAATAGGAATTAGATTGACATCATATTTAACAGATAAACTGAAAAAAAAAAACATATATATACACACTGATTTATATAATTGAGCTGATGACAGTGATTTAAAACAGCAGAATTTAACTTTTTAGTTATGGTAAAGTGCCCCTATTATGCTTTTTTCAGATATTATCTATCATGTAGTGTGTAATAGAGCTATTTGTGAATGATCAAAGTGCATAATAAATGGAATTTTCGTGTCCCAAAAGAAATAACCGATTCTGAACTGCCTGAATTGAGTCATCAGTAATTACAGTCTTACTTCCTCAATGAACCTACATAGGTATGTAACAAGCAACATCTACTTTTACCCGCCCTCAAACACTACAGTAGCTGAGGCCTGTAGAGTTTGGTCTGTGGTGAAAACATGTTGAAAAGACTCAACATGGATGCTTTTTTTTTACCTTGGATGCATGTAAACCTATTGTAGGAGGCTGCCAAAACAAAATTAGAAGCCTTTACAATACCGTAATAGGGGCACTTTAATGTCTGGACTTTCTAATGCTACATATATAAGAGAGAAGGCAGTTGATGTTTAGCTTCACTACTTAGTTATAGCTACTCTCCAACACCGACAGTTATAGCAAACTGACTCTCTTCCCTGCTTAGTCTGGAGAGCATGTTCTGCCTGGCTGGAATTACATTTAGTGTTTGTGATGGACACCATCCAGAGAATCATCTAGTGTCTATCTGATCCCGATTAAATTGATAATCTCTGCCCTCACATGTCTCTCTGCACTTACTCCAGGGGAGTGTTTTGGAAGCACCTTCATGTTACATTCATTTCAGTTGGAAAGCCAAAGTGGGGGAGGGTGAAATAATCACTAGAAGAAAGGCTCAAAGACTTTTCTTTTTCAGATTCTATCAATGCGACCATGAATAAAAGGAATTCATAATCAGAATCATTATGAGCTGTATTGTCCATGTGTGCACAAACACACGAGGAAATGTGGTGGTTTCCAAGAGCTCTGATATATGCACTACTTTTCATAAGTTTATGGTCAGTAATATATATTTTTTTATTACTATTAAATAAATTCATACTTTTATTCAGCAAGGATGCATTCAATTAATTAAAAGTGACTGTAAAGACATTGATAATGTCAAGATAAACATTTCAGATAAATGCTGTTCTTTTGAACTTCCTATTCATTAAAGAATCCTGAAATATATGTATCACGAAAATATTAATCAAAACAACTGTTTACAACATTGATAATAATAGGAGATGTTTCTTGAGCACCGAATCAGCATATTAGAAGGATCATGTGACAATGAGGACTGGAATAATGGCTGCTTAAAATTCAGGGCCTATAATAAAATAGAAAACAGTTGTTTAAGTGTAATAATATTTCAAAAATATGACTGTATTTTTGATCAAATAAATGCTGCCTTGGTGAGCATAAAAGACATTTCAAGACCTGGGTCTGAAATGAAGTACAAGTATGTTCAGTGTGTTTAGTTTCCATGGATTTTTTTATTTGTTTTCATTCATCTTCAGTGTTCTGTGTTCAGATTCCCAACACTCGTTTGTCTCCGTGGTCACTGTCATTATGAGTTCATTTGCATCAGCTGTGTGTCAATAATCATCTTGTTTGAGTCACTATTTATATGTCATTGTTTGGTCTATTGTTCACGTTAAATGTGTGTCTCTGCCCTGGATTGGATTATTGCCTGTTTGGATTAAACTTCTGAATCTTCGTCTGTCTGTTTGCACACACCCTTGTGTTGTGACACAAGGACAGCTAAACAAACCAGAAGTATGCTTAATTTTAGAAATAAAGGATTTGGTTATTCATTTGTTCTACCATCTGTTCCAGTTACTGCTGGAAACCCTCAGGCGATCATGTCTTCTGATCATTGTTTGAATCCATGTGCTCTGGATTTCTGCTTCATTTTTATTTACTCGGTTTATTTGTTTGCTTATTTGTATCTACCGATCTACTGAACTGACGAGATTTCTTTTTCAAGTTCTTATCTGGTGTACAGTTAATTAAGTCTATAGGGGCGTCAACAAATTATTCATTGCATGTGCAGAACCAGACACTGTAAAATAAGTGCTAAGAGTAAAATATAGCTAAGAACAAAAAGCACTGTGATTAACATGATGGTTATATTGGCATTTATGTTGAATTCAAGCATTGTTGTTTCTTGTCTGTGTTTGTTATAATTTTCATTCTGTTAGACTATAATTTAGATGTGCCACTGCCTTCAAGCAATGGAAGCCATTTCACCCAAATGGCAGTTATCTTTACTACCAATTTTGTGGTTGACCACACACACGAGCACACCCTTTTGATTATTTTGGCAAGGGTGTGCATGCTTAATATCAGAGAGCAAGGGGGGAGGAGAAGGTCTCTGACTGCTTCCAGTCTTGATCCAATTTAGAAGAAAAGTCAACCAATCAGTTGACAAATCACAAGGTGCTTGTATCTCTAAGGAAATCAGTTACCAATGACAGACTAGCGGTTAATACTTTTCTAAAAAAGGATAATGCTTCATGATTCACTAATTTTGCACCATTACTCATTTGTATATTCTTTGGATTATAGTCACCTAAATGAATAAATGTAAATGAAACTTTTAATGTGACTTAAATGTAAAAGAGCTCGTTTGAAACAGAATGGAGAAAGGCTTTTCCGCCAATCACAATGACAGTATTCCTAGAAGGACCCACCAGAAAATCAATACAAAGTATCCATAACAACACAATTCATTTATAAATAGTGATGCATGACACAAAAGCTAGTGAGTACTTGGGGATTAATCCACCGTCATCAATACCATCCTCACATTCAGTGACAACAGTGAGTATCTAAACACACTTGAAGAATGTGCTTCCTTTTTTTTGTTTCTTGACCATAAAATGGAATGTATTTAAAGCATTGGTGTGGACTGCAAACAGAACCGAAAAGCCTTTTGTTTTGGTTTCTGTATAGGGAATAAAATAAATCTAATTTATGTGTGCATACTGTAAGCTGCATTCTCTCTTGCTCTTAGTTTAAAAAAAATAAAATAATTATAATAATTGTGAACTGCTTATTTTATTAAATCATTCATGTATAGAAGCTTATTTCTGCCACGGAATAAACAAGTAAAGGATAATTGCAACTTTTTATCTCACAAGACTTTTTCTGAGTTAATATCTCACAACACTGAGTTCTTTTCTCAGAATTGTGAGATATAAACACATCATTTCAAGTTAAATATTTATTTGGGGGGGGGGGGGGGGGGTACTTTTATATTACAATTCTGACTTTATAACTCTCAATTGCGAGTTTATATCACGCAATTCTGAGAAAACAAGTCAGAATTTTGAGATGTGCACTCACAATTGCAAGAAAAAAAGTCAGAATTGTGTGATAAAAAGTTGCAATTACCTTTTTTATTCAGTGGCGGAAACCAGGTGACACTGCTGGTGAGGATGAAGGATAAGGCTAATGACTTCATTACAGCATTTATGGCATAAACAAATGAGCATACATTTACACATTCACATGATCAAAACCAGACACCAACTCAAAAGGAGGAAATTAAATACACAAGGTGATAGAACTCAAATGACGAACAGGTGATGGCGAGTTAATCAAAAAATATGGAGACAAATGAGGAGCAGGAAACTGGAACAAAGGAAAACAGGTAACTGAGAGAAACAAAAGCAAAGTACCTAATAAATAATTTGTATAAATACGGAAATATCACATCCCAGTTAATCAATATATTTTTATGTGATCATTTTTTACTTTTTTGACTCCATGGTTTGGAACCAGTCAGTCGTATCACTCTCTGAGTGAGGTATTATTTCGGCTGGCTGATGTCACTGGATTTTTAATTTAGATAAATAGCAGCTGTCACGGTAATACTCTGGGACAGGGTGGCAACACATTCCCATACAAATTCACTCATTACTCACTGACTATAAAAAACTAACTAGCACCTTAATAAGGAAAGACATATTAGCCAGTCCAGCACACTTCAGGCTGATGGCCAGTCTATGCCCGTCAGCTAAACAACACAAGGTCCATCAGCATCTCACACAGTATGCAACACAAATACGACAGTGGGCAACATTCAGAGAAGATGAACCACTAGAAAACAAAGGAGCCAAATTGTGTCCAGCCTCCTCGCATTAGCAAAGCAAGACAACACAGCGAGCACCATGCTGACAGGACAGGTCACACCGATCCAGCAGTTTAGCTGTGGTTTCACGTTAAGGGAAGCAGACGAGGGGTGGGGGAGCGGGTTGTTTGTCCCACAGCAATGACAACCCAATGAGACTGAAGCCTACAGGGGGTGACAACAAAACTGCAGCCATACTCCCCTCATACTAACTGGATGCATTTCACAGACTCGTTAGGCGTAATGAGATGGAAGATATGCTGTATATGGTTGTATAGTTATTGTGATGCAAGTTACTCTATGATAAAACAAGCTGATTGTTTGAAATTAAAATGAAAAACTCTTAATTTTGTTAATGCTTTTGTTAATGCTTAACAAAAAAGTCCTTCTTTACATATCATTGCAGTTTCCAACAGAAATGAACACTAGAGGCAGTAAAACAGCAATCACTTTTAATTGTTTTCATACATAATTATGATAGGGTAGATAATAGATTAATAAAGACTTGTTTTCACACGGCTCCTTGTACGATATTGTGTTCTAACCTCAAAGCACTTTTTACCATAGTGCATGGTTCGTAAGCAAATACATTTTGGAGTTTGCATCACTTGACCATGACATAATTATGTCATTTTAATGACATAAGCTTGCTCGGTAGCTTGTACAGAATTGTACTTGCGATGTGGAGAGTTTGGGTACAAATCCTGTGAAAGTAGAGTCACGTTAAAAGAGCTCAAAACTAAGCTAAAATGCAAATGCAATAAAAACAACGTAATACGATTGCGTTTTTATGTCACATTTGCTTTTTGTTAATACTATTGAGTAGGTTTAGGGTATATAGTGTAGGTGTATGTTATTTTAAACCGTGATGAAGCATTGAGATTTTAGCGCCACTCACCGGACATGTCAATTCAGAACTGCGGTGATATGTACAAGCACCAACGTAATAAAACATTGCCATATTCACGTTCATCTGTTCCGGAAAAAAAACTAAATGTGCTTTTAGCGCGACTCAGTGGACATTTCAGTTTGAAACTGTTGCGAAATGTGCACGACGCAGTGTATTTTGCGTTTTGTAAAAATGGTGACTATGGTAATGGTAATGCTGACAAAGTATTGAAGGCTGAGCAGCGAGCTCATTGGCTACTGATAGAGCAGGAACCAATCAGCTTTGCTCTATAAAGAAGAATGATGTGATTGCAAGCAGACTGAGTTAAGGACCAATCAGCCTTCACCATCTAGAAATTCATGACATAACTTTGAGTTTAACAATAAGTCTATCAAAATAGAAAACATCTATTTTAAATTGTAATAATATTTTTACAATATGATTGTTTTTTTTTTACAAAAAAAAAAAAAAAATCCTGCCTTGGTGAGAATAAGAGATTTAAAAAACTTTAAATAAATCTTACCAACTCTAAACTTTTAAATGGTAGTGTACATATACATAATTATACAGATATAGTGTATAAACATGTCTATAATTGGTAAAATATACCTTAACAATATTAATTAGTGTATTTTGGTTATTCACATTAATTACAGTACACAGAGTGCCTGTTTGTGGTGCCAGTGAATAAGCAAAGCACAAAATAATAAATGTGTGCAACACATGCAAGCAATCTTATAATGCTGCTGTAATCTGTGTAAATGAACAATACAAAACTATTAAATGACATATTTCAGATACAATCTATGTGGATGAATGTTGCGTGTGAATTTGAGCATAGTGTCTGCTGGCATTTATTCTCGCCTGAGACTGAATGTGAAGTGAACCGTGTGTGAATTGTAAGTGCTTTTGATTAAGTCAGAGCTGTCACAGTGTAAAGGTGAAGCTATAACTCTTCTTTTATAATGACTGAACTGTGAGCTGGTGTTTCCAGTTAATTGTCTTAGCTATCCTGTTTCTTTCTATCATTGATATGCTCCGTCAATCTGTCTCTTTCATTCTTTCCCTCTCTTCAAATATCCTGTCTTCCCCTTCATCTCCCAATCTTTCATGTGGCCATGTGAAGACTTTGAAGTACTACCCTGTCCTTCTCTCGACTTATCTGTCATTCTGAACCTGTCTTTTATCATTTCTATCTATTTTAACCAGTTAAAACTTTTTGTCAAAAGTCATATTCTGATGCTATGATAGCCATTGGGCTCACCCTTAATGAGAGTTTTAACCAAAGCAATTTTTTTCAGCAATGAATACAACATCCTCACACACAGTCAAATCTATCCAGTACATTTACAATGTATGTATGTGTGTGTGTGAGAGAGTAGGCCCTAACCTTAACCATATGTTATTTCTGTCAATTATTAATTTGTGCACTGAGGCAGACTGCAATCTACGGATGTCGGTATTCTCCCTTCTGGCTCCACACATGCACATTCACGCCATCTCCTCAATCCCCTTCGATCGGCTCCAACGTGAGCATCCTCTGTGACTGCCTCGCTCTGTTGACCACCATTGATGCTTCATTGGCCTGTGGTTTCCATGGTAACTGTCTCTAGGCCTCCTTTGGTATTGGTGGGAGGGAATGGGAGAGTGTCAAGGACAACATATCTGGGACTGCAGGAAACCAGTAAGACATTTGGACCCAGAGGTGACTCCTAGGGGTTGTAAGAGCAAATCCATGGCTGGTGGCTTTCTCTGGTAGGGATGTTTCTGCGAGAGAGAGAGAGAGAGAGAGAGAGAGAGAGAGAGAGCTGTTGCTGGAGGCTTGGCTCTTTCTGCTGAGAAGGAGCTTGGTAATTTGAGATTTGCACTTTCCTTACTGCTCCTGGGAGCAAAGGTGGGATGTGCACTGTTGACTTCACAATTCTGCATAGTCAGGAAGGCCCAACACAATGACACAATTCTCATAGCCAGAGGCTTTTACACAGATGCAGTTTCTGTCAGCTTCAGAAGCAACATCAGTGCTTGTTAAGTATGTGACACACCAAGCCAACATAAAAATAAAATAAAACCAAAAAACCTACCCAGCAAAATCGCCTTGCTGTGCTTGAATACACCACAAAGACAGCCAACGGCCAACTAGCGCATACATTCTGCGGTTGAGGAAATACCTTTCCATACCTGCTGCTGGCAGTAGTCTGTATTTGTGATTCAAAAACGGAATTAGGACTGTGGTTATACAAACCATAAACAAAGCAGTGCTTACTTATCATTTTGAATTTAATTCATGTTTATCAGTTCTTCACTTTCTTCATTCCAGACAGCCATGTCATTATGAAAATATTTGTGTTTTGGAATACTCAGTTAAAATTAAGTTGTAAAATTAGAAGAGTATTCTGTGTATACCGTCTTGACTTTGGCATTTGCTTGCTTTCATCACTTTAGTTTTTCTACTCATGTACTGGTTCGCTTTCACCATGAAGTGTACATTTACATGACAATGATGTACTAAAATAGGAAAAGTTTTCTTCGCATTTTTGAAAGATTTCGAACAGACGACAGCATTGTCAAATCAGCGAAAACGACTAAAAACCTCTATAGTATGCATGCCAAGCCAGTTGACAATTTCACTTTGTAAAGAAACACTACGCGCCTATAGACTGAACACGTAATACGCAATGGATATTCGACATTGTCATAGCCATTACCATGTCAAACACGTAATGTGTGCATTCGCATTAATGTAGTTTGCACAGAAATGGTCATATCGTTTTCAAAAAAGTGCATTTTGAAATGTGTTTTCAAACGTTTGTGTTTTCAGGCCCCCAAAACGCTGTTTTTGTGTAAATGAATGGTCAAAATTAAAAGTTAAATTAAAAGTTAAACGTTTTCCGTTTTTAGCTGAAAAATGTGTCTTGTAAACTGCCCCTAAAACTGAAACATTGCACTGGAATTCATATTCGGCTTCTATGGGATGATTTTTACCATATCTAATTACTGGGTTGGACTTGTAGCCCTCAGCGTTCCTCCATATAGGGTAGAGTGGGGGAAAACGCCCCCCTTAAGGAAAGTGTGACGTTACAGTGAAACAAAACATAAATGTGACTAGAATTGCCATCCCGGTTTTGAGTGACTATGGCAGGAGTTATTCACCAAATATTAAAATTGCTCAGCCTTCATAATTAATTAGTATTTTCACTGAAAATATTTTTGTACAAAGGGGGCGTTTTGCCCCAGCGGTGGGGTAAAACGCCCCCCAAGGTGGGGTAAAATGCCCCCTTTCTTACCAACCAGTTTGCTTCATAGATCAACAGCAAAATTAACAGACAATAGTTTTTAATCTCTAAAAGTAAAAGGCAAGTAATGTATCAACATGTATATATATTAATATTTATTTCAGCAATGTCCAAAATAGCCAAATTTAACTACCTTCCATCAGTGAGCTAACTTTGCTAGCAAGCTAGCTAGTTAATGCTCACTTGAGGTAATTTTTTCATGTTTTGTTCAAATATTTAGATTTTACCACCTAGTTATACTGCATTAAGTGTAAAACAAAGGATTTGATGGACATAAATATTTTATTATAGTAATTATGATAGAGAGAAACTATGCCCCCAGGGGGGCGTTTTACCCCTCAGCGTAGGGGGCGTTTTACCCCACAAGCTATGACTTTTTAAAAAAATGTTTAATTTTTTAAATATAATTATATTCCTTATAAATACCATATGATCTCAAACTACAGACTTCACTATTCATCTATCATACATCACTGCGATATCCTGCAGAACAATATTGTATTAAACACTTGTTTACTAATATCTGAAAATTATAGCATTTACCCTGTAATCCTCTTCTCTTAAAATATGTCGCTGGTGTCAGCTTCTCCATAGAGATTTGTATATCCCCGTTATCAACGTAGTGCATAGCAACAGTAAAAATGTATCTCGACTACTTTTAGTGATCATTTTGGGAAAAACAGGTGGGGGGCGTTGTACCCCAGGGGGGCGTTTTCCCCCACTCTACCCTACTTGTGGTTATCGTGGCCCTAAACGAGTGAAAACAGACAACTGTGTGACAAAAACCAGTACATTGGTCCCAGATGTGGAAAGATATCAAAGGTGATTATTCTCTGCAGTTGGCATTGGAATAAAGGTAGAGAGTAAAATCATCATCCTCTATGCTGCTCCAGCCAAATATGGAGAAACAGTAAAGCCCTCTCAAGTCACTTCTGCTTTGCTCTAAACTGATCTAGTTTTGCTTAGTCTCAGAGCTTTGAAACTAAAACAACAGAACAAAAAGCCTTAGAAAAATGAGAAAGAGGAAACTGGTGAAGAAAAAATGGCAACAGAACGCTCAGAGGGATGTCAGTGTCAACAGTGGTGAGCAAAGCTGATCTGTGCTGAGCAAAGCAGCCCCAGAGTTGTGAATGTGTGTGTTTGCCTCACAGGATGATTTTGCGTGACGGAGCAGCGAGTGTCAGTAATTTTGCGTCACAAGCTTTTAATCCTAATCTTACTGTCTGACCTTTGACCTATGTTCATCAGAAACTTAACGAGGTGCTTCAGTAGCCAGAAAGAAGCATTTCTGTAGATATAATCTTGTCACATTGCTTAATACATGAATCATGTCACAGATTACACATGAAGCCAGATCATGGTTCGTGCTCAGTTCATTGCACTAGCATTATGTGAACAACCACACACTGAATGTTACTTGTGTTTTATTTATTTTCTATTTAATAGTTTATATTTATATTTGACTTTTTTTTAATAAATGTTTTTAATATTTTTCATTATATTTTTCACTCAAAATTGTAACCATTTTTTTTAAATAAATGTTATTAATATTTTTCATCATATTTCTTATATTTTTTCACTACATTTTTTTTTACATTTTAACACTCATTTTTGGCCAGCCTGTTGACATTGGATTGATTTTTGAGATTAATATTCCCTTCAGATGCTATTTCTGTATTTCATTCTGCTGTATTCTACAACTATACTACAATACTACAGATTATTGTTGAATTTCCTCATTTAATTCCAGATTTCCTCATATTTTGCAAAAAGTGGCCTGTGGTGCTCTATGTTTCAGATCGCCAGTGTCCTCATTTCCATATGATAATTGATAATGATTGTGTCAAAGGGATTTGCATGACTAATGAATTATCCTGGATAATTATACCAGCAAAACTGACTGGATATGCTGTGGAGAGTTTAGGGAGTGAGGGGAACATACTTGAAGATATAAGCATATTACATTCAACATTTAGAAAATGTTGAACAATAGGGGCATCTTGTGCTTCTCTCACCACCTTAGATATATTGTGTCCACTACAGTGGACAGATGTGTAACTTTCTCAAAATATATATTTAAAGTATTTAATTTGTGATTTCATAATCTGTGCATTACGCTTATGCAACAAGAAGGTTTAAATGTTTAAAAGCATGGATGTTCCTCATGGATATTTGTCCACATCTTTTCCCAGCTCCCCAGTGAGTATCTCTCACCTGATTAATTTAGGAAAAAAAGATCAATGAAATGTCAAGTCCACAAATTCCTGAAAATATACTTTGTGTTTTCATTAAGCCAAATCGATCAATAACATGTCCTTCCCACTCTTCAAAATGAGATTCACTGGCAAGCATTTGTAGGTTTCCTTACTTCTAACCACAGCCTATCACTGCTTGCCGTATGTGAACTTCTCTTTGAGGAACAGAGGGGTGCAACTGCAAAAAATCCAGCATACACATATAAAAGCCAATCACTAAGAATAGCACCTTTCAACACTGGGGTAATAATCAAGACATAAATTATCACTTATCTGCAGCTGCCAATAGAACTTCCTTTTACCCCTGATCAGTATCAAGAGAAAGAATGCCTGACAAAATTATTCTCTTTCAGTCATTACTAAAAGGAAATATGGCAGCACAATATTCCATTGTGCATCACAATACAGAGTTCTGTCTAGGGAGTTTGGCAGCATTACTTGTACACCAGCTGTTTATGTTGCATGTTAGCCATGTATGATCATATGCAATAAGTCTCAGATAAGCATATGCCATGTATTTCAAAATGAAATGAAGCTGAATGCTATTATTATTGTAATGCAACATATTACTCTTATAATATCTATTTTTTTTTCAGCTGGGTATTATAGTGGTGGCATTAATGCAGTGCAATAACAAATCTTATCCACATACATCTGTATACATTGCTAAATCCATTGCTCAAGATGGTAAATTTGTTATATATGTATAAATTTGAATGCAAATATATTTATCTGTGTTTTTTTGTATTTATCTTGAAGTGAATAAAAGCTGCTTATTATACAGCATTATCTAATGCCCCAAATGCAAAACCTGAGTATTTGATGTCAGATGACATTAGTATAGCCCCTTAAATTTGTAGCCTTGTTGACTGTCGTGGCTGATCTGCTAAAATCTCTCTCTCTCTCTCTCTCTCTCTCTCTCTCTCTCTCTCTCTCTCTCTCTCTCTCTCTCTCTCTCTCTCTCTCTCTCTCTCTCTCTCTCTCTCTCTCTCTCTCTCTCTCTCTCTCTCTCTCTCTCTCTCTCTCTCTCTCTCTCTCTCTCTCTCTCTCTCTCCCTTTAAGTTTGGTAACATCAAAAGAACAAGAAAACCCTCGAAGAAAAGCGGAATCCATGTCACCCTCTGTCTTCCTTGACAAGCTCATGGGAAGAATCTCAGGTTACGATGCCAGAATAAGGCCCAACTTTAAAGGTAGTTGTTCTTTTTCTCCTTGAAAGGAATACATTTTGGTAGCTTTAGTATTTTTTTTGCCACCATTTCTTGTTTTTGATTTGATATCTTTAAAACCATTAGTTATAATGATCATTGGTGTCTATATGAGATGTATCTTTCATGTGGTACAAAGCTGAAGCAGATGTGACTATATTCCGTTTCATGCTGAAATGATTATGTAATAATACTGAGCAGCTCCTGGTTTCTTATTGCTTCTAAATGTTTCTGCTGTGACCCTGAATACATTCTCCCATGCTGTTACCCAATGGCCATGAACCCAAATGATCTCAAACCATAAATCAGCCTGAGCTTTATTAAATTATTAAACTGGCAAAAGACTTCCCCTCAGAAGCTCATTTACAGAAGCCACTAATTCATAAATGTCAAGTAAAGGGAGTTTGAAAAGTAAAAAAAGAAAAAAGAAAAAGAGAGGCAACGCTCAATGACAGGAACCTGACTTTGCTGTGTTTCAAACAGATGCATAATAAAGCAGTAAATTTATCCCCTGAGTTCATTGTACATATCAAGACATCAACTGTGTAATTATAGATGTAATTACAGAAATTAATTACATCTGTAATTACATGCAGGTATTTGTTAAATATAAGTACACCGTAAAAACATGATTAATTTAATTGTCAGTGCATAAAGTGGAACCAAATGTTTTTCTTGATCTTGAATTAACAATTATTCTCTGGAGCAAAGAATATGCAAAAGAGATAAAGCTGGATAATACCATTTAATAAGAAATTGAAAAAAAACAAAAGTATAAACAGTTATATTAATTGAAGTATTAAATACTTGCACATGTATAACAACCTTGATTAACCAATGACACTTTTAAAAGTCTTTGTAGAGGTTGTGGTGTATCATGACTGATTTCACTTTACTTTTTTACAGGTCCGCCTGTGAATGTATCATGCAACATATTCATTAACAGTTTCGGCTCCATTGCAGAGACAACTATGGTATGTATTCAGAATCCAGCGATCGTGCATGAGTTTTCATGCACAAATGCCCCATGGTGGTGTTTACACATTATAAATCAGAGCAATTATATTAGCACTGTGATGATTGTTTCTACAGGGTGTAATTAATGCACTAATAGTCACTAAAAGAGTGTGTTTTGTATGGAGGAAACGTTTCCTGCTTGCGTTCATGTTGTATTACATCTAAATCCAGATTGTGAGAAAGACTGTAGGACACTGTCAGGAAGTGTCCAGTGGCTGAATGTCAGAGGGGACACAAACTTGCTTCCATCACCAGTCTCCTAGGAATTAACCCTTTGTCTTTTGTTTCAGCCCTTGAAATCCTCCCCTTAAAGTAGCTAAATGTAGAATTCAGAAACCCTTGTTATTAGCAACACCAGTGGCCATTACATGTGGAACTCTTTTGAAAACTTTTAGCACATTTTTACTATTACAGTTCTCAAGGTTTACTAATCGTGAAAATTGTTGATTATAGCATTATATTTAGATCTATAGCATCATATTTAGATTGTGGTATGAAAGGTTGCAGCGAATGAGCATTGTAGTCGATCACAGGCATGTTGAGCGCATGAATGCAGTGATCTCGTCATTGTAACTCGATTTCTGCACACTAACGAATGCTTTCATCATAACTAACAGTGCAAACACGATGCAAATAAGAGATTTGATGATTATGATGGCAGTTTTGGCAAGAGTCCATCACGCTGTTTGATTGACAGCTCCAGCAATTGTAAAAAGAAGCGCTCTTTGATCGCTTTCTATATATAATTTAATCGCAGATTAAATAAGTTATTTTCATCCTACTAAGAGAAACAATGTGAAGTTTGATTTACTGACAATAAACGATTTTGAGACAAAAACATCTTGACTTTATGCCTTCATGAATCATTACATATCAGAAGTCACTGGTGATTTTGGTTAGACATGTACACATAACCCATACATATCAAACGATCTGTAACAAAGCAATGTTGACACAGTAAAAACTTTACTCACTTACAGTAAGTGTGTTGCGCCGTTCCTTTCGGATCCAATATAGAAGGCACATATATATATTTTTTTTTTAGGCTGTCTGCAAATCTAATGTAGTGTTTTTCCACAACCTGGCACTGCATAACATTTTGCACTCTTCAAAGGCATGTTTATCACTTAGTTCCACGATCCATTGTTAGCATCACGTCTGTTATTTACCTACTACTACTTGTCATGCTCGAATCAGTGGGCAGGGCTACTGAACTTTAGGGTTCGTGATGTCACCAACCCGAGAAGAAGCTCATTGTAGTTCCTACCAGCCATTTGTTGTAAAATAAAATATCTCCCTTTGCATTGAACTTTGAGCGTCGTAACTTTGCAGATGTTGTTTATACTCAAACAGCAACATTACACTCTAACTAAAGTTAAAAAAGTGAAATCATAATCAAGGACCCTTTTAATTCCTTAAATCGTTTTTGAGCACCATGAAATTTCACAACCTGAATTAACCTACCTTTGGCAGACAAATGTTTTTCATATAACGAAGCAGTGAAGACATTATGTATAATGACAAAATGTCTTCTTTGATCTGCTGATTTGATACTAATATTTCAAGACTTTTCTACATCAGAAGAACAGTATCAGCATGACAGACAGACTAAGTGAGTCTGGAGACAGCAGTGTGGGTTAACAACAACCACTGGGGTGAATCACATCAGGAGTAGAGAAGAGACAACAATTCAAACAGCTGTTCATGCAGAAGAAAGCATCCAACCCTTTAGATGCACTTGGGTCTGGATTGCTTGTATACAGGTTGCCATATCTTTAATCCTCCAGGGAATCAGCAAATGAGTAGCAGAAAGGGGTTATTGTACTTACTTGAGCAGTTCATCCCTGCAGGGATCTTGTTTGTACATTATATGCAACCACGGGTTGAATAGAAACAGGCTCCAGGTGTGGAACTCTGTGTATGTTGCGCTTTATTTATTTATTATAATTTTTTGTCTTTTTGAATATTTGGTCATGCCATACTCTGCAGACAGCCACATTTGGCATTTCACCCTATTATAACACAGATCTACACACAGGAACAAGGAAATGTGCTTTTATCTTACACAAGTGTCCCAACATTCCTGTCTGTGAATGCTCATGCTCATCACACACACATATAGAGTGCCTTGTCACCTTCATCCCTCTGCTTGCTCTGAATAAGTTATACACTGTGAGATGGCACACTCACTCTGAAATAATTATGTCTGAAGAGAATGTGCTTTTGCCAAAGCCTTTCCCTCACTCAGAGTGGACTTCTCTTCATAAATATTCCTTCCTTCAAGCCGGGTACAAGACTCTTGCCATTTACTCAAATCAACAAACTGTTCTATGTTCTAAGGTACAACTGAGCTTTTTTATTTTCTTTTTTGAGGGGGAGGGGGGGTGTCCAGATGCCTTAAGTTGTTAAAAAATACATTTAAAATGTAACTCATACAGCTAAATTTTTTCTCATACAGATTCCACTCCATTAGGATGGATAGACAATAGCTCCGTGGACTTATTGTGGCTATTTTTGTAACAGTCATTAAATATGTTTGTCCGACCAAATTTCAGTTTCAAATTTTCACTTTGTCTTTGTTCCGTTGGGTCGGATTGCTTTCTCACCATAAGCGAACCACTCCGGAGTTCGTTTTCAAGTGGGCCGAGACCACCTCATTCAGGCGATTTCAGATCGATTTTTTTTGGTGCTAATCCAAACATAATTTCCATGTTCATATGTGCCATAGAGTTCTGAAACAAATCCTCCAAACGATACAGGTGTGAAAACGCCCTTAAACTAGATTTCTAGTTTAAGACTAGATTTCTAGTTTAAGATTTTTCTTTTTTTCATCTTAAAAAAAAAAAAAAAAAAAAAAAAAAAAAAATTATAATAATTGTATAAATATCTGGATATGTTCAAAACTTTCTGGTATATTACACATCTTCAGGAGAGTTTCAATGTGCAGTAATAAACAACATCCTTCATATTGGTTGTCCTTGTCTATAAGCTTTACTAGGAGAGGTTGAAGAAGAGGGTGAAATGTCATGGAAAGGAATTCTCTCTAGATATGCTTCCCCATATGTTACATATGGATTAACCCTTCTTAGATTCACTGTCCATACCATCTGGCCCCTGGAGATCGCCTTCCCTCAGCATTAGGGCCATGGGATAATCCTAACATCCAGGAACAAAGACACTGCCATAACAGAACATTATTCTGGACAATCCTCAGTTCCCAGACAGCTGATATTCATAATGACAAGTGACACCATTTATATGTCTTCATATGCCACTTAAATTGTTCGCTAAAATGAAAGAAAATTAAAGGACAAGAGCATCTAAACATCTAAAGGATTCTCAGATGATCCACTGCTTTAATCTATTATGTTTTTATTGTCCGATTATGAGGTTATGAAGGTCTAACCTCAAGTAGTTGCTGTTTCAAAACAACATATTAAGGGATTGTTGTTGAACATGTCTCCATACAGATAGATTACCCTTTGTTTTTTCAGAATCCGGGCACATCTGCCAGTCCATGTGCTGATCTGATGAGCCCAGTTCTGTTTACCAGCTGATAAGAACAATAATCTCAAGATTATCGACAGCTTCATTTAGTGGAGTTAAGATGGTTAACCAAAATAAGGTTTTCAATTACATCCCCACATCGTGAAGATGTTTTGCACGTCTGGACTGATGTGAAACTTGATTTTTGCTTGTAAGTGCCACATTTTTATTTTTTGCCTTTGCTCCTTTTGGCATATGCTTACAACAAGCAGGCTTAGAGTTGCCAACAGTTATGCTGACAACATGCAGGTTGAGTGTTTCAATAGTCACCACCAAAGCAGTGAATGTATTGACAGGACTATCTGACTGTTACAGAAGCCGCAGACATAGGGAGATGTGATAAATCGCTGGCTTGTTGGCACGAGCGCAGATTCCCCCCTCAATGCCATTGAGTCCCGCTTGAGTAGGCAATCATAGAGCAGATGTGTGGAGATTGCCATGGAGCCACTGAAGGCCTGCAGCGGGTTGAGCATTCGCAGATGTGCTGCACGGGTTCAATTAAGCTCCTCCACACAAACCGTAAAGAAATGTGCAGAGGACAGAATTAGCTGCTAAGTTGATGACAAAATGGGCAAGAGATTGACAAAGAAGTGGTGTGACATCAATAATGAAAGTAAGGCATGCTTCATCATCTGATGTTGGCCAATTCGGTGATCTGTAATCTGTGAGTATCAGCTATGTTTCTGTCAACAAACCACTACAATTAGATGTTTTGGGAAGTGGAGCAGAACACTGATGCTTTCCTGTTTGTGGTAATCACCACGATCCATCCTCAGCCTTGAGACGTTTGCATGACTGCTGACAAGTTGCGGATCTGACACAGTTAACTGTGTTGCACCTATTTCCCATGTGGAACTATGAGCAGAACCTCCTTTCAATATCCCACCACTCATGCATTCAGACGTACGGACCTTCTAATGAAGGTCTTCGAGTTTTTTAGAAATACAGAGATATGAAAACCGCCCAATTCTCTATCCGCCTTGCTGCCTAACAAATTATATCACCCACGCGCCGTCATCTTCCATTCATTATTAGTGAATGCTTGTCTTATCGCTTTCAGGCTAATTCAGTCTGACTATAGTATATTCTTATAAATTCTGAACAAAATGTCAAAAAGCACAAGTTTCACTCTCTACTTGGATGCGTTTTTAACATTTTCTTTCAGCTTTTATTAGTTTCAAATTATTATAACTCTGTCTGCAAGCTTATTGTTGAGGTTCATTAAGGTTTTTTTCTTCATTACTCATGCAATTCCGCCAGGCCTCTAGGCAAATATCATGAAAATTATGGCATATATAAAACTGCATAACATTTTCCCCTCAGAACTTTAATTTAATATGGGCTGTGGGCTGTGTCTAAAGACAAATGTAATAGCATGTCTGTGATATGTCTCTTCGTCAATATATGTATATGTATACAAAATACAAAATATATGTAATATATTTTAACAGATTTTTACATATTCAACAAAGCATGACAGCATCTTTTAAAAAAAACAAAAACATTTTGCTTCCTTGTCTGTTACGTTTCACACCATATACAGCAGGACAGAACAGATCTGATTGATGTTTGAGTTGTGACATGCCCAATGATTGGCTTGGAGAAGTAACCTCTTGGAGGCATAACCTTTGCTAAACTGCTAAGATATTTGATCTAATTTAACTGTTGGCAATGTAACAGTTGGCTAAACTCCATGGCCTGTCACAACATCAAACTGATGATATTACACACCTTATCACAGTACAAAATCATTAATTATGTATCTAACGTGGTGGTTTTCAAACTTGTAGCCCATGTAATGTAGTCTGGGTGGTACTTGTTTTACCCTTGAAGGTTTTTGCTCATGATTTTCAGAAGAGTGATGTCACACATATAATTGTGAAAATGTAAATAGCAGTGCATTGAATGTGTAAGTCTCACACAGTGTTTTACTGTACTGCAATTTTTAAGTAATGATGCTCATTTCCATTCCTAACTTCCAGCAGCTGTGCATGCTTGTACATGAAAGTACCCATTATGTCTGATTTAAAACTGGCAGAGAGGCCGGTTTCAACTCTTCTGTGCTATTTGCCTTGACTGATGTTAAGCACTTACTCGTCTCTTAGGATTACAGAGTGAATATATTCCTACGGCAGCAGTGGAACGACCCTCGGTTAGCTTACAGCGAGTACCCAGATGACTCCCTGGACCTGGATCCCTCTATGTTAGACTCCATTTGGAAGCCTGATCTGTTCTTCGCCAACGAGAAGGGAGCGCACTTCCACGAGGTCACCACTGACAACAAGCTCTTGAGAATATTCAAAAATGGAAATGTCCTCTATTCAATCAGGTGAGACTCTTCGGCACAGTCAGAATTACCATGGGTCATGGAAAGCATTTGAAATCAATAAATGAAATGTCCCAAATTACTTTGTTGTATACATACTCATAAATTCAATTACCAGTCATGACAATTTCTTCGGCAAAGCCTACGATTAGAATAAATTCTTGTTGATCTTTTTCACAATGACTGACAATTCACAAATAAATGTGTGTAGGTAGGGCCATGGCCTTTGAAATAACTGCTGCACTAGCTTCTGAAAATATCAGTCTACAATCCATAGTAATGCAATATCTCAGCTGTCACAGATTTGAGTCATTTAATATAAATTCCCCTTGAACTCTAAAATGTAACTAACCCCTAAACAAATGGTAGGATAAACAATGTCATTCAACATCAATCACTGCAGTGAAGCTATAAGAAAACAACATTATTGTGGCAGCATGAGGGTTGATGGGTCGTGCTGGAGTTAATAGTGAGTGGTAAATTATGTCAGGCTTTTGAGAAGATATGACGGAAAGCTGAGCAGATGTGAGACGACAGAGGATTCACTCTGACTGAAATTCACGTGGTGCCCTGAGGGAGAAAGAGTGTAATTAAAACATGGCCAATCTGCGGCTGTCAGACTCGTCTCTCCTCTGCTTTAGCCCCGTTCAGAAATTCCACCACTTAAGCAGCTTCGGATGCTCAAAACCCTCCTCTTTGATTCCCTTCTTTGTCTGAGCTGTGGATTTTCGCAAACATTCAGAAAATGTATACATTGAATTGCATTTGCATTTTCTTACCATGTTTTCTACTGTTTATTAAAACAAAAGGCGTGTGTATGATTTATAAAATCGATTCTTTTTTCCATTCAATTTTTAGATTGACACTGACACTCTCTTGTCCAATGGATCTGAAGAATTTCCCCATGGATGTGCAGACGTGCATAATGCAGCTGGAGAGTTGTGAGTAATCTCGTATGACCTCCTCTCATCAAGAGCTTGTTATGTAACTCCCCCCACCCCTCGTTCAGATTTGTGTGGAAAGCAAACTGTGTTTCTCATTTGATAATGTAACTTCAGCCGGTAGCCAGGATGAGGTTAATAGTAGATCTGATGTGAAGCATGTCAGGCTTTAGCGTGTACCTGGCATGATCGTGCTAAATGATGTCATTATATGTGGGAAGGACCCTGAAGACATCTGGCCTGTTGCCTTAAAATCATCACGTAGATACACCATCCTAGACAGTAACTTAAGGACTCACTATCTATCTATCTATCTATCTATCTATCTATCTATCTATCTATCTATCTATCTATCTATCTATCTATCTATCTATCTATCTATCTATCTATCTATCTATCTATCTATCTATCTATCTATTTCTCTACAGTCTGAGTACTGTGTGCCTGGTTAAAGATTAGTGAAGCTAGTGGTCGAAGTGTTTGGTAATTCATTCCAAGAGCTTTCTGTCGACTTGAAAACATGCCACATCTCCCTCGATCCCTCCCATGATGAGTGCTCTGAGCTGGGTTTGAGGCTTTTAAAGAAAGGCCCCATGTCATGGGGAATCTGTCTTCACAACTGCATATTTTAGAGTGGCCCTGTTCATGTTGCTATGAGAGTTGCTCATTGAAAGGCTCTTGATGATGCGCAACAGTGTTAAATGAGGAGACAGTTTCTGGCACAAAGACTGAGATAGCTTGCTCGTTCAATAGAATAGAATAGAATAGAATAGAATAGAATAGAATAGAATAGAATAGAATAGAATAGAATAGAATAGAATAGAATAGAATAGAATAGAATAGAATAGAATAATGAGCATATTCACCTTCCCTCCAGTAAAGTGGTACCACCAAGAGAAGCAAAAGTGACACGAGCTATATCAAGAAACATCACACCATACATTGCAGCCCTGAGGATATTGTGCTGGTGAATTACTTAATGCTTTGTGATATGATTTGTCTTCTTAATGAAGCCTTGGACCTTTTCAGTATGTACTGTAGTTAGCATGCTTTATGCCTGTATGGCTATAGTTCAAATATATATTTCTAAGTCAGCAAATTTGTATTAAAAATCACATCAGTTCCACAGTGGTTCGTGCACCCTCTGATTATTTGATTTTCAATGTAAAAATAAATAAAGAGAAACAAGAAACTTTTTCCCCATTTTTCAGTTTAGTAATGGAATAACAAAAATTCAGCCAGAGCTTAGGGTTGTTTTTTTTTTTTTTTTTTTTTTTATGGATACAAATTAGTTTACAGGTTTACAGTTTTTCTCAGTCGCTTTGGTGCATTTCTCACATCACTATTTACATTTGCACAACAGTTAATGCAGTTCTCAAAACAATTAGTACAAACTGCAAAACCTAGTTGATAACCTGCAAAAGCGTGTCACTTGCTCAAAATGGATAGTCATTCCTCAAAAGCAAGTATTCATGTCAATGAAAGTGTCAGTGTCATCAAGATGAAAAGTCCTGACACCATTGTTTATGAACAAGATAGTCAAATGGCTTTGTCGTGTTTTCATTATGACAGTTTACTCTGTAAATGTTTTCCAATGCAAAAAAGTCAGATCTTGGTGACACTACCTGAAAATGCTCAAGACAGCACTATATACTATTTGCACAGCCATTTGAAAAATACAGTAAAGTTACACATTACTGTATTTAGTGAGGTAACTGAGTACAAGACACTGAATATGTATGTTTCACATTTTTACTGCATATTCTCTTTGCAATTCTAATTTGTTCACAGCATTGTGCAAAAGAAAAAATACACCCTCATTTACAACATACATAAACTCCCTTTGGGTAGAGCTGTGCACAACTGTACACAATACTGCAGTACATATTGGAACTGAACATACTACATACATAGTACTGTAATCATTCATGCACATCCAGACGTTCCTCATCAGTGAAAGTTGAGATTCACCTGAGAGAAATTGTTCAATTTAGGGACATTTTCAGGATTTTTTTATTTTTATTTTTTAAATGTGTAAAATTTGCTTGACAGATTTTGACAACTAGTTCAACATTTTGTAATGACTCAAGCAATGAAATGAGGACTATTAGTTTTATATGGAATGACTATTCAGCATTCACAAGTATAGTTAATTTTGACTGACATGACATAAGCAAATGATAATGTTATAAAACAGCAGAGAGTTGTATGAAAGCAATTGATGCATGTCCAAAAGCATTTGCAGTTTGTTGGAAGGAATGAGAAACTGCTACACAAATGACTAAATGTTGTGGAGGTTGAACTAACTGTTGTGCAAATGTAAATAGTGATGTGAGAAATGCACCAAAGCGACTGAGAAAAACTGTAATATTCGATTCAGCTGCATGAGCAGCTCTTAAACGGCCCTTTCGTCTGATTCATCCTCCCTGTCTTCTGTACTGCAACCAAAGCCACTTTAAAGGGATGGTTCACCCAAAAATGACATTTCTGTCATTAATTACTTACCCTCATGTCGTTACAAACCTATATTTCATCAAAAATATCTTAATTTGTGTTCCGAAGATGACCGAAGTTCTTACGAGTTTGGAACAACTTCAGGTAATTATGAGTATTTATAATGACAGAAATTTCATTGAGTGAACTAACCTTTTGCACACACACACACACACACACACACACACACACACACACACACACACACACACACACACACACACACACACACACACACACACACACACACACACACACACACACACACACACACACACACACACACACACACACACACACACACACACAAAAACCCTGTGATACACAGGAAAGGAGACAAAAGAATGCATTTGAATGGATGTCAGTGGATAAGAGGATTCACTACATTAATAAACTGCTTTTGTGGGGTAACAGCTTATCATTTAATGAATAAACAGCCTATCGGCTAATCTTCAACATGTTTTGCATTTTTTTTGGATTGATTTTTTTTTATTTTGATTTTGATTTACACTGAATGAAAAAGTAGCTGTTCATTAAGAGAAGTCACAGACCATTTTGCGACAGGTTGGATTCAGTTTACTGCACTTCTCAATGATTTCTAGGTATATGCAAACAGGTGCATCCCAATTTGCATACTTAAAGGAATAGTTCACTTAAAAAATGAAAATTTTGTCACCATTTACTCACCCTCAAGTTGTTTCAAATCTGCTGAACAGAAAGGAAGATATTTGAAGAATGTCAGTAACCAAACAGTTGATGGACCCCACTGACTTCCATAATAGGAAAAAATAAAATAATACTATGGAAGTCAATGGGGTTCATCAACTGTTTGGTTACTGACATTCTTCAAAATATCTTCCTTTGTGTTTAGCAGAAAAAAGAAATTCATACAGGTTTGAAACAACTTGAAGGAGTAAATGATGACAGAATTTTTATTTTTAAATGAACTATTATTTTAAGCACTATTCTGTGCTGTTTTGTAGTATAAGTAGTTTGAATAGTGCATGCGTAGTGAGGCAGTACCACAGAAAAAAACAACCCCACAAAAAAAAAAAAATATATATATATATATATATATATATATATATATATTATATTTATAATATATATGCAGTTTTCACAGTAATATTTATGTACTTTTGAACACTGCAAGGCTAAGCTGCACTTTATGTCTGTGTTTGGAATCTTATTTTGTGAATAAGAGGTTGCTCTCTCTAGTCCTTATACCTGAGACGCAGAGTCCCTATAGTGCGAAGCTGAGTTCCGCTGTAAGTTATTTTGCTTCAAAGCGGCAAAATTCACTAAAAGGCCAGAACTAGGCAACTAGGGCACTGATCATTTTGTCCCAACAATAATCATAGAACTTAATTATCAAATGTAAGAATATTACATTTTTGTGTTTTAGAAGTTGCATTCAAGGTCCACATGGCTAAAATGTGCTAAAAGTTATCTCTTGGTATTTCTCCTAGTTGGCTACACAATGAATGACCTGATCTTTGAGTGGCAAGAGAAGGGACCTGTGCAGGTGGCCGACGGACTGACCCTCCCACAGTTCATCCTCAAGGATGAGTCTGATTTAAGATACTGCACCAAGCACTACAACACAGGTAATTTTCAAAACATGTCACACAAACAAAATTGAAACTGATCAACTGCAAATGCTCAGCAACATACAGTATAT
The DNA here is from genome assembly GCF_951802725.1 of Rutilus rutilus. NCBI lineage: Eukaryota > Metazoa > Chordata > Actinopteri > Cypriniformes > Leuciscidae > Rutilus > Rutilus rutilus. The sequence goes on along the minus strand of NC_140210.1, from coordinate 32,529,984 downwards.
TATTAACATGACACAGGATGAACAGGAAAATGTATAACTTTTTGGATTTGCAGTTCACTGCCTGAGACTTGCTAATTGTGTCAGTTAACAAAGTCAATGCCCAGTATTTTATGTAACACATTCGGCTTAGTGTCCTTGAAACAAACCCAAATCTGCAATTTAGAGAAAGTTATCTTTAAAACAAACAAAATAACAGCAAAACTAGTTAAAACACTATGTTATAAAGACTTCTAAGGATTTCTAGGAAAGATCTTTAAAAAACAGACAAAATCAGGATAAGCTTGTAAGCTCGTATCGTCAGTGCATTGCAGAATTGTACGTATCTCTATTTTACCCATCATCCTGTCAAATATGTCCAAGGCTCTCATTAGCCTTGTCAGATGTAATTGAAATAATTATTCAGCACTCTTACTTTTAATTCTGCCTGTGTTTGAAACATATTACAGTTATATCAGTAGTACACCGGAAGACCACACAATACCGAGGGAAGAGGTGTATGCTGGCCTTTTGCCTCCCTGTGTGTTTTGCCTCAGAGGGACTTTCAGACAGGATGAATGACAGATGCTGGTGGGTCAAGGTCAGATTGCCTCAAACAATTTTGTGAGGACAAAATGAGAGAGAGATCACCCCTTAAAAGACTTGAGAGGCAAGAGAAATGGAAAACCGCAGGGAAAAAAGAAAAGAAATATAGAATCGGAGGGTACTGTAAGAACACTGAAATTCAAAGGTCTTTTTTTTTTGGACAGGAAATCTCTTGACAGTTGTGTTCGGGGCACTGTATGCTTCTATAGACCTCATGCACCAGAGAAACAAGCATGCAGCCATCTTGATAATTTTGTGTTTTAACTTTTGTTTTTTGTGTTAGCTCTGTATACAAAATAAGGCATCGCTGACGAAGAGTAATTAGCTGGTCAAGTGGATTTACTTATTGTAGAGTTATTGACGAAAGTTGCCGTGCCTTGTAATGTTTGAAGCAGTTGTCAATGTCAGTCGACCTTCCTGCTGTGGAAATACAAAGCGGAATACAGAACACAACAAACGCAGCGCTGAAAAGGGGCGGAGCTAAGGTCTATAGGGAGCTACATGTCATTATTCACAAATTTCTAACTCAGTAATTAAATCAATATTTGCTCACAAATGCATATTGGTATTGATTGAGTTGACAGTTGACTGTCCAAATAAAAGGTAAAAGATAATTGCAAATCACTTAGGGAATTAAATATATATTTATGCACTGTAAAAAAAAAATCACATCCCCAAGTCAAAAATTTCAAGTGACCGATAACATCTACATTTTTCAATTAGTCTGACGTATTATTTCTCATTGAGCCAATGTTAGCAGGCTATAGACCTTATGCACCAGAGAAACAAGGGCGCCGCCATCTTTGGAATATTGTCTTTTAACTTCCGTTTTGCGGTCGCTCTGTATATTTATATGGCATTTCTGTCCAGGAGTAATTCGCTTTTTAAGTGGATTTACTTAATGTAAAGTTAACGAAAGTTATCATGAGGACTGTAATGTTTAAAGCAGATGACTTAACAAATGTAAATCGACCGGGAAGATTTTAAAACGAGCCGTTCATTAATAAACACGCAAATCGCTGTGAAAATACAGACCGGAAGTCAAAGGACAATGAGCGCAGCGCTGAAAAGGGGCGGAGCTACATAAGGTCTATTGCAACAAGAATTTCACTTGGGCCAATTGAAAAATTTAGATGTTATCGGTCACTTGAAATTTTTGATTTGGGAGGGTTTACAGTGTGAATAAGACTTCCTCTATGCATATTCCACACTGCAAAAGTATGTTTAGAAAAAGTAGAGAAGAAAAATCACTCACCAGAGATCAATAGACCCCAAACTGATCAGATATAAATTCATCTAAATATATATATATTAATTTATATAAATAATTTATATATATATATATATATATATATATATTAGGACTGTGTAATGCATATGTTTTGTGCAATTTAGAGCTATTAACATCAAAATATTTTTTATTATAAACATGTACCATGTCATTCACGTTGTTTCAGTTTTACTTACATCATGAGCTTAAAGTCCAAAAGCTATTACCATCTACCGAGGTCGGATTGGATTTTTACTTTATTCTGTTATATTTCATAATATTTAAACCCATTTTATATTTTCTTGTTTCTTTCTCTCTCTCTCTCTCTCTCTCTCTCTCTCTCTCTCTCTCTCTCTCTCTCTCTCTCTCTCTCTATCTCTCTCTCTCTCTCTCTCTCTCTCTCTCTCTCTCTCTCTCTCTCTCTCTCTCTCTCTCTCTCTGGCAGTTATTTTACAATGCTTTGTTTATCTTTTTTAATACAACTGCGATTAAGTCTGCAAACAAGAACTGTACCAAGAAGGTAGGCTACAAGAAGACTTCTAAGAAGGCATGGTAAACTCAACTCAGCTGTTGTGTTAATTTAATGACACAGCAGGGTGCTGAAATGTTGTCAAAATGTCCTATCAGAGCAGACTAATTAAGTAATGTAATCAGAGCTGACAAAACCGTGACTTTCTCTCACAGAGCAGTGATTTAGCCTCTGGCTTTAATAGTGCCCCACAATATTTTACATTAGGGGTCTTTCACCTTTTTCAAGACCTCTTTTTGAGCGCTCCTTGGTTGGTAGAGCATCATAACAAGGATACCCTGAGACATATACAAATATACAATAAATAACCCTCTACCAGCATTAGGAATTAGGAAAGAGTGGAACTCTCTTATCACAGTTTCCAAATGCTTAAATTTGTAAAAATCATTGCAGTAATACTACAATTTGTGCATTCTGGGGTATCACAAGTAGAGTTTAGTAGGATGTTGGCTCAGTTTGGCTTGTACAATCAAACTGAATAGATCAATTTTACGATTCATTCAAACCGACCTGTATACAATATATTGATCTCTTAACATATCCGCTGCAGGCGCCTCTGATTGGTTGAACACCACTTAGTGTCCAACTGCCTGTTGCATTTTTATAGTAAGGAATCAATAATTCAGTACTTGATCTATTGCATCTTTCAAGTCACTGACAATCCACAGATGTCACATTGTGAAAATATACTACACTTTCTGAACATGCTGGTATTGTACGTGGCAAAATAAGACTGGTGTCTGTGAGATAAGCATACTGAGTAATAATCAATGCCCCTTTTATGCCTGTAGACATTTCTTTGCAAGCATGCTTTCCTTATGGAGTTGGAGTTGTAGACTTACAACCCTTGAAATTTACCCAATGTTGAGAATTTATTTGTTAGAAGACTATTTAAAAGAATAGTTACGAAAGTTTTATTAAGATTAATAAGTTAAAATTAATAAGTTAACATTAATACCGACAGTTAATACACAAAACTAAGATTAACAGTTCATGTGTCAGATACATATGTGGTTAAAAACAAACTATGTGTCATCATGATTTGTGAATTGACTTCATTACCCAAGATGCATTGAGCAATGGTGAAAGTCACGTGATTCACATGAAGGTTTGTTGATGGTTCTGGGGATTTGGCAACAGCCATCTTGTTAATGATTTGCTGAACAAGCACACGCTGTATTTACTCTTGTTTTTTTCATTAAACGTCTAAATCGAAGCAACGTCTCGCTTCGTTATTCTTAGTTGCTAAGACGATAAATGTACAACACCCAAAGGCCTTTTTACAATCTTATTGCTCATACAACCAGTCCCAGTTGACCTATACCAACAGGTACAGGGGGCACATTAGATGCTAAAAATCACATTAGCCTTTAAACACCACAATGACGTTTTACTTCCACCATCGGTTCATTAACACTTTAAATGTGATCTCCCCTCTCCAGTGTGACAGGATGGACACAGGGTCTTCTGCATGATTGCTCACACATTTCCTTCTCTGTCATGTAGTTCAGCCCACTCATACATTTGCTCAGAGCTGCATGTTCCATCAGTTGAGTCATGAGGGATGTGAAATAACCACATGGCACAGCTTTAGTGATGTCACAGCGGGTTTTCATCCCTGAGCTAATGCAGAACAAGCCAACCAGTGAAAGGATTGAGGATCCTTTGGGTTTCCTCAGTATGTAAATTAAGCAGTGTACTAAAAAATGTATCTCTGCCTGAGCTCCATAAATAAGGATTGTTTTCTGCAGGTACTGTAGTCCTGAACTTTCTATTCATCGAATAATCCTAAAAAAAATCAGTCATGGTTTCCACAAAAATATTAAGCAGCACTACTGTTTTCAAACATTGATAATTAATAATAAATGTTTCTTGAGCACTGAATCAGCATTTTCAAAAGATTTCTGAAGGATCATGTGACACTGAAGACTGAAGTAATTGCTGCGGAAAATTCAGCTTTGCCATCACAGGAATAAAATACATTTTAACATACACTCACCTAAAGGATTATTAGGAACACCTGTTCAATTTCTCATCAATGCAATTATCTAATCAACCAATCACATGGCAGTTGCTTCAATGCATTTAGGGGTGTGGTCCTGGTCAAGACAATCTCCTGAACTCCAAACTGAATGTCAGAATGGGAAAGAAAGGTGATTTAAGCAATTTTGAGCGTGGCATGGTTGTTGGTGCCAGACGGGCCGGTCTGAGTATTTCACAATCTGCTCAGTTACTGGGATTTTCACGCACAACCATTTCTAGGGTTTACAAAGAATGGTGTGAAAAGGGAAAAACATCCAGTATGCGGCAGTCCTGTGGCCGAAAATGCCTTGTTGATGCTAGAGGTCAGAGGAGAATGGGCCGACTGATTCAAGCTGATAGAAGAGCAACTTTGACTGAAATAACCACTCGTTACAACCGAGGTATGCAGCAAAGCATTTGTGAAGCCACAACACGCACAACCTTGAGGCAGATGGGCTACAACAGCAGAAGACCCCACCGGGTACCACTCATCTCCACTACAAATAGGAAAAAGAGGCTACAATTTGCACGAGCTCACCAAAATTGGACAGTTGAAGACTGGAAAAATGTTGCCTGGTCTGATGAGTCTCGATTTCTGTTGAGACATTCAGATGGTAGAGTCAGAATTTGGCGTAAACAGAATGAGAACATGGATCCATCATGCCTTGTTACCACTGTGCAGGCTGGTGGTGTAATGGTGTGGGGGATGTTTTCTTGGCACACTTTAGGCCCCAGTGCCAATTGGGCATCGTTTAAATGCCACGGCCTACCTGAGCATTGTTTCTGACCATGTCCATCCCTTTATGACCACCATGTACCCATCCTCTGATGGCTACTTCCAGCAGGATAATGCACCATGTCACAAAGCTCGAATCATTTCAAATTGGTTTCTTGAACATGACAATGAGTTCACTGTACTAAAATGGCCCCCACAGTCACCAGATCTCAACCCAATAGAGCATCTTTGGGATGTGGTGGAACGGGAGCTTCGTGCCCTGGATGTGCATCCCACAAATCTCCATCATCTGCAAGATGCTATCCTATCAATATGGGCCAACATTTCTAAAGAATGCTTTCAGCACCTTGTTGAATCAATGCCACGTAGAATTAAGGCAGTTCTGAAGGCGAAAGGGGGTCAAACACAGTATTAGTATGGTGTTCCTAATAATCCTTTAGGTGAGTGTATATTAAAATAAACAAATTATTTTAGTTATTTTAAATTATAATAATATTTCACAATATTATTGTTTTTACTGTATTTTTTATCAAATAATGCAAGCCTGGTGAGCATAATTCCTTATCAATTTCTATATCATATATCATATTTAAATATCATAACTTTGATACATTTAATTGTACAAAATAAATTAATAAATAATTTCCAACAATTTCTTAGCTCAAACAGTTAAGTATGACGCTAACAATGCCAAGACCGTGGATTTGATTTCCACAGAATGCATAAACTAATGAATGCCTTAACATTATGCAATGCATCTGAAATTATGAAACTCCATGACAGCCACAATGTGGGTTTACGCACACGTTAATGGAAAATTATGGCATACAGTACAGACTTTACATTTCCAACGCTATTAGAAATCATTCATACAATTCATCATAACCTCATACTAGCCACCTTGAAAACATGACCTTGAGGATTTATTTAAATCACCAAGCAACAATAATCATGATATTGTTACATCTGTACATGAAATTCAATTGCTTATGTATGAAAACAAATCTATCAATGACCATAATCTCTCTCACACTAGGGTAAACAAATTCTACTAGAAAACAAAACTGAGCTTGTTATTATGACTACTGCTAAAGACACTCAGTATTGATTAACATTAACTGTTAAAGGTTGTATCAGCGATTTCAGGCCCAAAAAAGGCCCAAACATAAATGATCACATTCATCTAATCTTTCCTAACGATCCGCTAGCTGCCCGCCCCATAAGAAGGCCGTCAAAAAACTGCTTCTCTGTAGGCAGCCTCGGCTCTGAGATCTGCACACAAAAACAGTTGGTTTCACCAACCATTCAAAACCCAAAATAAATAGTGTTCCAACCAATCACCGACACGGGGAGGGTGTTGTGAGGTTTTGCAAGGTGGTTGGTTCTGAGTGGTTGGTGAAACCAATTGTTTTTCTCAGAGCCTAGGCTGCCTACAGAGACGCCTTTTTTTTTACGGCCTGCTTATGGGGCGGGCAGCTAGCAGATCGTTAGGAAAGATTAGATGAATGTGATCATTTATGTTTGGGCCTTTTTTGGGCCTGAAATCGCTGATACAACCTTTAATGCTCATGATGAGGACACATAGCATTATCCTTCCTCTCTGCTCTAGCTATTTTTCTTTGTATGGTTGACATTATGGCTGAAAAAACGGGGAGGTAAATGGATTATAGAGCCCACTGATGTTCATATTATGTTAGTAGCATACCCTAGTAGCATATTTTTTCCACTAATTAATTTTTAAATATTACTTATCCCGATCCCTGAAATAAGATAAATTATGGAAAATATGGGAGAAATTACACTTCTGTGGTTGTCCAATCGTTTTTTACCCCAATCCATTGTAATCTGGATGATTTATTCTGTTGAGTTCTTTCCTGAGCCTGCAGCACATCCCACTTCCGTCATGGGAACGTTAGGTGCTGTCAGGCTCCATAACACAGACTGTATCCTGGTTTTTGTTCCTTTCCCTTCCCTCTTCCTCCTGTTGTTGTTTCTCTCACCTCTCTCCCTTAGTCTCTCAGGTGCTTTATTCTTAGTTCACCTCAACCACAGTGTTGACAGCTCCAACCACCCAAACTGCAGAGGAGACTAGAAGTGTGTGTTTGTGTGAGAGTGAGCAGGTTACATTCCAGAGAGAGCATTTCTGTGTCAAATATACTCTTTAGAAGCAATTACTTGTTTAGGCACATGTATAGTTTTAAGCAAGCATTCATTATGTGATTCTTTACATTTACATTTAGGTTTACAGATTTTTCATTCATGTATTGACTTTTTTAAGTGTATTTTTAGAGTGAAGAATACCCCCCCCCCCCCCAAGTGCACTCTGGTTAGAGAGTAGGACAGTCTGGAATATTACCAAGCAAAAATCTCTGCGGGAGTTTGGAACAAAAGAGACAGAAAAAGTGAAAGCCGTCTCCCTGCTTTTCAGTAAAGACAAGCCTTGCAGAAATTTGTTTTGAGAGAGGAAAAGGCTCAGTTGCAGAGAACAAAAAAATAAATAAAAAAAACAGACTGCAGCTGAAAGCTCTCAGGCGTTTTAAGTAGGTGCTCTCTACCTTTCATGCGGATTATGTGCATAAATATAACCGTCTGTAATGGCTGTCTACAATTGTTCCACAAGCACATATGAAACATATATCTGCTTTTAAATGTAAATAAATAGTACACTTTCAGTTTGTGGCATCATGGTTTTGCAATGTGTTGGACAACTTACATTCCTCATTTCCAAATTTCCTAGACTAAATATGTAAAGACCCAAATATAGGGGAGCGCGGGGCACAACCTAACACATTTGGGTTTTGGCTCAATTATTAAAAAAAAATAATTAAGTTAAATTAATCCTTTTTTACACAAGCAACATACACATCTCTGCTACAAGTTTTTTTTCTAGGACCTACCATTTTCGTACAGTTGCACTGAAAGTGACAGAAGTGCAAATGTTACAACTTACCCCATATGCGTTAATTGTGTTGTGTTAATTATAAAAGACAGAGGGGTTAGTTGTAACACTTGTGTGTAACACACATAATTCAGTACGGTTTTATCTGTATAGTTTGATATTGTTTGTACAGATAGATATCCATACATCCATCCCTCATCCAATCATCCTTCTATATGGATCAATATCATGGATAGAGATATATGAAAGGGCTGCACAGTTTTGCAATAAATAAATAAATAAATAAACAAAATCATCAAATATTGTAATTGCTATTGAATTATGTTTGGGTGTGGCAGCTGCAAAATTATTATTATTAATAATAACAGTAATAATAATAAAAACGAGCTCAAAATCACATTTTAAAGGGTTTATTGCATGAACAAAAAAGGCTTTTTAATACATAAACAAGTGATCAATGCATAGTTAACAAATATGAAAAAATCATACTTTGACATTTAAATTCCAACATTGTTTGTGAAAGTCCAACAAAGGTAAATATGGCAAAATAAATATATAAATAAATACTCAAACCTGAAAAGATGTGAGGCTCCCTGTTTTCATTTTATTATCGTTGTACACTTGGCGGCTTAGTTGTAACACTGCGCTACAACTAACCCCGCTGTGTAAAAAATAGTTTAAGCCTAGCTAATAGTTGCTAGGAGTTGCTGCTATGTTTCAAAATGGTGCTATGTTTTAGCCAACAAGACAGTGATTAAGTTAATATAAAGTTAGATTTGGTGACGTACACACCCAACTCAGAAACCGAAAAAAACGTATGATGAAAAAATGTACTTGCATGGTGTCAAAACACTCTTTGTCCAGAATCTTCACGAAATCTTATCAAAACTTTCCACAAATCCACGGGAGACCGTCTTGGCAGCGAGAGGAAAAGAGCGGAAGCGCAACTGCTTGACCCTGACTAACTATGTAAAAGGTCTGTGTTACATTTAACCCCGCGTTAGGTTGTGCCACGCGCTCCCCTAGATTTTTTTTTTTTTTTTATCCACCTTTTACATGTTGTTGTGAGAGGCCTCAAATGCAGAAATACATGGATTTATACATTGTTTTTACATTTTAGTACGTTTTTAGGGAAATTTTGCACTATTGCAGCGTTGTGCCGGTTGGGTAGCAGACTTTCAGTCATTTCACTCACTGTCTGAGCAAATGTAAAGAACATCTAAGGGTTCATTTGCAGGGTGTACTGCTTACAGTATGTAGCCCCATAACAGTAGCCTATATATACACTAATAATCACACAATATTAAAGATTGGACAAGTCATATTTTATGAAAAATCATAAAAAATTGAAAAAAATAATAAAAAAATATGTTGAGATTGTATTTACAAAAACTGAAAACTTTGACATTTAGGTGATTTAGCTCTGTTCATAGCATATTCAATTATAATAGTCCCAAACGTATACAGTTCTTCTCCTCCGAGAAGCAAAGGTGGACATTGCACTTGCTGCAAAGTTTGATGTAGTCTTTACCACAGTGTCTGCAGCGTCCTCTATTTTGTTCATCTTCTTACACAGACTTTCGTAAATACTCCAGTGGTGTATGAAGGGAGACGGCATCATTAGTGATATCCTGACCTGAAAAATCAATGTTGGGACTGATAAAATCCTTTTTCAGCCTGCGATACCTGTCACAGGGCATGGTCTGTGTTCTTGAATGACTTGATTCTGTTGGCATGATATCCGCATAATCATCAGATGGATGGTCACTGGGTTGTTTATTTTCCTTTTCCAGTTCACATCATGCACTTTGTAGATAATGTCTTTCCTGGCTGGTGGTTCTGAAATGAAATAAAAAAACAATAACACTGGTTATTTTTCATATCCCAATCAACACATTGAAAGAATTCACACAATACCGCCTGGCTAGCTTATTGTGCCCTCTACTTATCATGCTAATAGCATTTATAGCTCCCACGTTCCAGAACATTTGTCCCTCATGCAGCAAGGAGATATTTGGTCAAACAAGCAAAGCCCAGAAAAGAACCAGACCAGTTACGGTATATTTTATAAATGGTAAGATACAGATAGTTTCAAATATTGCTACACTTTCAAATTCTAAAAGAAAATGTATCCCCTAATTCAACTTGAACTTGTCATGTGAAAGGTACATTTTGTTACCCCTTTCACCCAGTGTTGTAAAATTACAACATTGACATTACAAGCTCAAAATCTAATATGATTAAAGCATTCAAGAGTACCTAAATATATGCATGATCTACAGTGCAATGCATAAGTGAATACACCCATGCTAAAGTTGACTAAAAAGAGGAATAAAAAATCATATTTTGGAAATTGAACTTAATGCCTTAATTTAAAAAATTAGGAAAAATCCAACCTTTAAGGACACCAATTTTCTTTGTGAATGAATAATGTATCGCAAATAAATAAATGTTCTTCCTTAAAATACATAGTGCATAAGTGAGTACACCCCTATGTTAAATTCCCATAGAGGCAGGCAGATTTTTATTTTTAAGTATTTAAAAAAAAAAAAAAATTAGGATACTATGCATCCTGATAAAGTTCCCTTGGCCTTTGGAATTAAAATAGCCCCACATCATCACATAGCCTTCACCATACCTAGAGATTGGCATGGGGTACTTTCCATAAGATCATCTCTCAACGCAAATCAAACTAGCTTTTAGGCTAACTGAAATAAAACCATGCCAATCTCTAGGTATGGTGAAGGCTATGTGATGATGTGGGGCTATTTTAATTCCAAAGGCCAAGGGAACTTTATCAGGATGCATAGTATCCTAATTTTTTTTTTTTTTTAAATACTTAAAAATAAAAATCTGCCTGCCTCTATGGGAATTTAACATAGGGGTGTACTCACTTATGCACTATGTATTTTAAGGAAGAACATTTATTTATTTACGATACATTATTCATTCACAAAGAAAATTGGTGTCCTTAAAGGTTGGATTTTTCCTAATTTTTTAAATTAAGGCATTAAGTTCAATTTCCAAAATATGATTTTTTATTCCTCTTTTTAGTCAACTTTAGCATGGGTGTAATCACTTATGCATTGCACTGTATACATGTTACTAAATTTTACTTACTTGAATGTTGATTTATTCAGTCCAGTAAAAGAAGATGATGTGCTTCAAGGCAAGTTTGCAGGTTGTGTGAGTTCATGGCCAGGTGAACAGGCCTATTCACAAAATATTCCATCCAATAGCATTTCAAGGCAATAGGACCTATTAGTTGTGTAAATGTGGTCTTGAGAAAGTAGCTTAGTAGCAAAAACCCTTATTTCTATTTTTTCATATTATGCCCTGTGTCAACTTTATTTCCTGCTAGGCAAGTTCACATGCATCGAGGTACGTTTTCACTTGGAAAGACAGATGGGCTACTACCTGATCCAGATGTACATTCCCAGCCTGCTCATCGTCATCCTCTCTTGGGTCTCCTTCTGGATCAACATGGATGCCGCTCCTGCCCGTGTCGCCCTGGGAATCACCACAGTGCTCACGATGACAACTCAGAGCTCTGGATCCAGGACGTCCTTACCTAAGGTCAGAGTGCATAAAGCATCAAAGTAAGAGCCTTGCAGCATCTTCAAAGCATCTCTTGTCCTGCCATTCATTCTCAGTTATCATTTATTAATGCAGTCCACAGTAGAATGTGTAAATGCGTCCATGTGTGAAAGCAGGCGTGCAGTGTGTATTGCATATTAAAAATGCATAAATGCTACATTGAGTTATGTAACACAATTAAACATTCCAGCAAATAGGCTTTTTCACCCGGCAGAGATAAAATTATCTCTGATTCATAGCGATGTTGAGGACAATTGTCAAGGTCCCTGTTTTGTTCAATAATAAAACGACTTGGCTGTAATGCAGGCTGTAATGAAAAAGCCAAAGGCTAATTAAGGTCTCTGAGAACAACTGTTTTTGTGTGTTTCTGCCATGCAGGTGTCCTATGTGAAAGCTATTGACATCTGGATGGCTGTGTGTTTGCTATTTGTCTTTTCTGCCCTGTTGGAGTATGCTGCAGTCAACTTCGTTTCACGGCAACACAAGGAACTCTTACGATTTCGACGGAGAAGGAAGAAGCCTGGAAAGGTATGGACTGAGCTGAACTGTAACAGGCAATCTGTCACAAAATAATGCAAAACACATCTGATTAATGTGAACCCACATTTACGATAAGATGTAAATTGCTTCCCTGTGTTTTGAAGGTATGTGACAATACAGAGTTCTCACCTTTCATGTTGACGTGGACACATACAAGTCAGAACTCAAATGTAAATTATGTTTATTTATTATCCATAAAAAAATCATGAGAAATTTTGAAGCAAGTATTTATGAGTGCTGATGATGGCACACTGAGTCTGTGAAAAACAGCATGACTGCGAGTCTGATATCACTTGTATAAAAAAGGAAGTTAGTATTGAGCAACATTTTAGACACACTATTTTGATTTACTTGTTTGATCTTGCTCCGTCAATGAAAATGGTTCCAGTCAAATCCACAGTAGAATCATTGCAACAGTGATGCTGTCGTTGTCATTGTTCTTAAATGATTCTGTGTTTTAGAACAAATCGATTGGATGAATGATTCAATGACTCACTCATAGACAGTCACTTGTGAGGTTGAATATATGATTAAATAGCTCAATCATTGAATTCAATTTTCTGGATTCATTTATTAAGACAGACACTTGTCGCCACCTACTGGCGTAAAAAATGTAACCTGTAGAAAGAGTCACTGACAAATACCCACCAATGCACATACTGACATACTGTCTGAAATACCCCAACAAATATAAAATTATCCAAACAGTAAAAGTTCCCGTTCTGTTGATCAGTTATTTTGGCACTCTAGTCACAGCTCCGCCAATCAGATTTGAGGACCAAAACTAATCGCTTTATAAATAAATGAACTAAAATATAACTGATATTACAGAAACAGCTTTTATATTTATTTTTGCTCTGCCAAAGAAAAAAATTTCCACAAGAAGCAGCACTCTTGGACTGCTAGTTCAATCAAATTAATGGACATTGTATATGCTCTTGTATAACCTTCTTGAACTTGGGGTTTAAAGATAAAAACAAAATAATTATAATTATAATTCTCTGAAATATCAGTGGCAAACACACCCTTTGTCAAGTTAGATTAATGGTAATAAAGGTCATTATGACAATTCACCTTATAAGAAGATTATCTGTAGCATAGTATATGTCTAAAAAAACAGAATCCAATAGAGTACCATTCAAAGCACTAAAGTGAATTTGAAAAATCCCATGGGAAGGATTTTGCCCTGTATGAGGAGAAACTGTCACTGCACTTGAACTTGACAGTAACTGAAGCAGATGATTGGGAGACTGACAGAATTTCTCTGCCTTTTAGACTCTGCTCAGATAAATACTAAATACACAGCCAAACACAGTTTAACTGATTGAATGTGTATGTTCTGGAAGGCAATTGTTGAGTTGATCTGATGCTACACTTGGAACTATGATGTTAAGTTTGAGCAACATGTAAGGTCACATTAACAACAGTCTATCATTGATAATGTTATTTATTATAGCTTATAGCAAAAAAGGTAGTTATTTGCATCTCTTAGTTAAAATAAGCATCTGGAATCACATTTGTTTACACTGGTCTCACAGAAACACCCACATTGTTAATCCTACACATATACAACACTGCCCCCTAGAGGACAGAAGTATTCAGTGCATTTTTATGGCATACACAGCAACTTCATAACCAAACATATTTCAAACAAAGGCTAAATCCTAATGAACATTACAAAGGTCACATTGCCATTTTTTGTCTGTTTATATGTTGTCTTATTGAAGTGTATTAATATTGCATGTGGGCAGGGGTGTTATTTCCCCTGGCACTATGGAGCTGGAAGATTATTGACTCATGATATGCATTCTGGCAATTTTCATAAAGAGAAAAAAAAAAGAGGTACAAAGTGCATTAAGTTTAAATGACATTATAAAATGCATGTGCAAGCAGTCCAGGCACAGCCACAATATTGGATGTTGCAATTTACAGATGAAACCACTTGATTTTTTTAAAAAGAATACACGGTTTTCATGCAATTTCATTATTTTACAGTACATGCCTGAAATAGTTATTTTTGAATGCCACTTACTGGTTAATATTTTTTTTTTTTTTTTTAATTATGGACCTCGCATGAAATCCTGCATGTGGTGAGCCATTATATTTTATTAGTTTGCATGCTTTGTGTTTCTTTCTCTCTTTCAATCCCCCTGCTGTGCTGAAAGACTTTCGATCATACATTTGATGAGGAGCTTACCGAGTCATTGCATCATATCAATGGCCTACGCAGTGCCGAGCCTATTTACGGATCAATGGGCCAACTCGACGAATCCAATGACTGGGTAAAGAGAGAGCGCACGGCACTTCATCTCTGTCTCTTCGGTTGACTGATGAGATCATGATACAGTCACTCCTCTTCATCCCCTTCTTCCTCATGTTCATTCAGTGTCCAGCCCTCATGAAACAGCATGTCACATCATTTTACCATTGAGTACTAGTGATCATAATGTTAACTAAATAGCCACTTGAGTCTTTTATAATGATAATGGAATCATTTGATTGCATCTTTTTTCCATTTTTGGAACATTACTTGAGGTTCAATTTGTTAAATTGGACAATACATTTGGTATCATGAACTAACTTCGGATATTATTTTTAGAGCATTTATGTAAGTTAATGTTAATTTCTACATACAGTATACACATTTAGTCGTATCATTTTAACATAGGCTAAATCTATTTTGAACGAACATGCTTAACTGTATACACTGGTGTATTTATAAATGAACAATTGTTTCCCTGTTTTTAAATAAACCAGTCTATTTAGAGATAGTTATGACATAATAAATTATATTCTTAAGAAAAAAAAACAAAAAACATTTGAATCTAACATCTGTAGATTCCCCCAATGTGTTTATTTTAAGATAATACAGAATCATTAAAAAAAATTCAGGGTCAATAAGATTTTTATTGAGCAAGTACGCATAAAACTGACTAAAAGTGGCAGTAAATAATGATTTCTATTTCAAATGAATGCTGTTCTTTTGAACTTTATATTCATCAAAGAATCCTGAAAAAAATGTTTTATCACATGTTCCACAAAAATATTAAGCAGCTCAATAAAAAATGCTGAGCACCAAATCAGCATATTATAATTATGTCTGATCATGTGGACACTGAAGACTGGAAATTTAGCTTTGCCATCACATTTGAATTTGAAATTCTTTTTATATATATATATATATATAAAGTTATTTTAAAATGTACTAATATTTCACAATATTACTATTTTTGATTATATTAATGTAGTTGTGGTGAGCACAAGAGACTTATTTCAGAAATATATATATATATAAAATAACAATTGTATATACTTTATCACTTTATTAAACCATTGGGGCAGAATACCAATGAATGCAAGTAGCATCAACTAAATAGACAAATTAAGATAAATGTCCAGTATCACTGAAATAATGACTTTGAAATAATACAATTATATTTTCACCTGATGTCACACTCAATATGCATCACATGTCTCATTGGCCAAAATTCTTGCATGCTTTTTTTACAAGTTGCATGCTTACTAAATTGGTATATTCCAGTAAATGCAACATAGCCATCTTTCCTTATGTTTTATTAGTGGGGAAAAAATAAGTACAAAATAATGTTTGTGTTTTATATGTAAGACTTTTCCTCTTTCTACCAAAGTCCTCTGAATTTGTCTGAAAATCATTGCTGACACCAGGACAGAAAGCTAATGATTTTTGTAAAAAACTAAAACTAAAATGCATGCCAGCAGGGCATTATTTTGGCAGAAACTTCCCAGAAGTCATTTAAAGTGTTACGAACATCTCTTAAAACTAAAACAGAGTGCCAACACTAATTTACTGTTCACATTATTATCAAAATTCCCTATGAGGGAAGCAACAGGTTTTGCGAATGTAGGACTACTAGAGTAATGATTGCTTCTCTGTTTGTATCCTTTCCTATTGCTAAGGAGGAGGATGTACGGGAGAGCCGGTTGAGCTTTCCCAACGCAGGGAAAGACGGGGCTGTGCCCAAAGCCGCTAACAATGCGGCCCCAACTCCCTCTGACCCAGCCCTTGCTGCCAGCAAGAGTCATGAGGAGATGAGAAAACTCTTCATCGACCGAGCCAAGAAGATCGACACTGTATCCCGTGCCGGATTCCCACTGGCTTTCTTGTTTTTCAATATTTTCTATTGGGTTCTGTACAAAATCCTACGCCATGAGGATGTGCATAAGCGATAGATGGAACATGGCGTGATGCAGCTTGGGAAGTACTGTAAGTAACACAGTAAAGCTGCATCATTGAACTCTGATGCTATTAGTCCTGTTCCTGCCATGATCTATGCTGAATTCTGAAAATGACTATGAAAAACTGTGATGTCAAGGACCGGTGGTTACTTTCAATAGTTTGTTTGTGTTGTGCACCCATTCAAGAACACTGCGCTCGCTCACTATGCAATGGATAGGCATCCGTAAGGCCTCTGACACACCTGTCCTTTAACAAACTACAATAAAAGTGGACAGAGCTTCCTCACACCTGTTTAACACAGGAGCACAGTCCGACACCGATTACAGCCCCTTTAGAGACAGATATGCGTGTCCTGCACTGGTTTTGTCAACTCTGTTGTCTTACAGCTTCACTGCCAATGTTCTTTGTTGTATATTTGATACACAGCTATTAAAAAAATGGCAAGTATATATCAGAGTGCAAGAGCAGAACTGTATATTATACAAATTTCCAAACACAATATATCATCTTGATGATTTTATAAGGAAGTGTTGAATTGCTTTTATTAGCATTTGGTCAGCGTATTTCACCCTTGATCATTTTGTCCTGACCTGATTGTTGACCAGCTCTAGAAACCAGCATCCAGGCCAAAAACATTCTGAGCTAAATCTCAAGAATGACCCTGAACCAGCAGAGAAGACTATTCTGTTTACAGCTATGAACACCTTAACATTAACTGCTTCAAGAAAACACATTTCCAAAACTTTAACGGGTAGCGTAATGTCAGTAACCATAGACTAATTGAAACCATTCTACAAGTCCAACTGAAGTTTCTCTCAAACAAAAGCATTGTTGTTCGAAAACCATTGCAAATCACTTCAAGCTAATGATGCCACTGCAAAATAATGCGGCTGGGAGTGAATTCTGTCAGACATGTGTTGCAAATTCGTGAATGGAGAAAAGAGGTGGGCTGGAGTCTCAGCCAATGTGTTTTCTGAGAATACTCAAATTGAAGTGCAAAAAAAAATATTTTGTAATTAATAAAAAAAAAAAAAAAAAAAATGAGTGGTTTTAAACTAATGTAAGTGCATGTATGGTGATTATATGGCAATTGATTTTGAAAAAGGAGCTATTAAATTCAACTAAAAGAGAGATCCATATTCAATTTTGCTTCTAAGGATATTTCAATTATCCATAGGGTACTGAAAATGTATTTGAAACAATGTTTAACAATATTATCAATATTTATTTTTTAGCACTGAAACTCAGAATTATCTGTTCACTTATATTTTCTTTGAATACTGTTCAAAACAGTTAAAATACTGGGACCAGACTTTATTAAACCATTTTTTGTTTGTTTGTTTTGTTTTGTCATGATGATGATGATGATGATAATAATAATTCTGAGAGAAATGTATTTCCTTTTCTTTGAAAATAAAAGTAATCTGCTGGAAAACTGTGCCATACAAATGATCAAAGCATATCTAGTCTCAAATAGAGCTGTGATGTTGTGTTTTGAACACCATCTGACATCAGCATTTGGCACACACATTCACCATGGAATGGATAAAGGAAGTTCATAGACATTTACAGTATAATGCAAGAGCAGTTGTAATTTGTTTTGTACATATTAATATGTTAAATGTTATGCATGAACTTAAGTCTGTTGTACTGCATTTTTTAAATGTGAATCTGACCTGTCAGTCCAAATGTTCTCGCTGCTATTAAAAGAGAGTTGGTTACAGGTGAGACGCATATGTTCTTCCGTGTACATCTGCAAATAGGCTTCTGGTCACACTCTACTTTACAGTGTCCACATATAGCCTAGCTAAGTCAACAGTTATAAAAAAAAATAATATATAATAATACTATGCCACACAAAACAGTTTGTCAGTATTTAAACTTTTAACATGAACACTGTAATGTAAAGTGTAAAGTTCCTTTTTTAGGTTTACTGAGGCGCCCTCTGAGAAAGACTGAAAAATAAAGATGTTTATAAAAGCATCATTGGTCTCTCGTTCATTTAGGTGCGTTCATTTTCTCACTTTACGTGTGTGTACTTGTACTGGATTCGACTGCTGCCGAGGGCATTAAAGAGCTATAGCGCGGAGCGCTCACAAAAATGTTAGTAGGCTAATCATCTTTTGGGGGTAAATGATAGTTTGTAAAACGACACCTGGCCGTCTATGTTTACTGTAGTAATACTGCATCTACACGCCCCCATCTGACTGTACGCCTACATAAAGCAGTGCGCGGTGCGTCCGGCGGTGAGCAGCATGATTCTCCACGGGAAAGTTGCTCTGGTCACCGGCGGCGCGCAAGGCATCGGAAGAGCCGTGGTGGAAGATCTCCTGGGGAATGGGGCGAAGGTTTAGCTTTCTCAAATTTCTATTTTTTATTTAATTTTTTTAAATGGACATGTTAATGCGGATTTATCCAATTAACTATTGGGAAAACTTGTACAAATCTAAACTATTTCAGTTGCCTGTTTTGTGTTAGTTTACTTGTTTTAGCGTTACGTTATTAATTTATTTACTTTTTGACAATTCAGGTTGCATTGGTAGACCTGAACCAGTCTGTGGGAGAGGAATGTAAAAGTGATCTAGATGGTCAGTTTGGACAGGATAACTGTTTTTTTATCCAGTGTGACGTGACGGACTCGGGGAAACTTAAAGGTAAAATCATACTTTTTACTTAGGCTTTTACTTATAGGGCATTTATCATCTTCTCTGAGGTTGGAATCGGTTTCTTAAACGAAACAATGATACACTTCTCATCTGTGCACCTGTATGTGAAGCGCATCTTATTCCTGAACAGAGTCTCATTGTTTGGGATGTTAATTAGGTCATAGTAGACCTTCATAAGGGCCCCAGGTCAACATTGAAGAATGTTATAGTTTTTTTGAAGTTTTAACACAATCAATGCTTTGTCTTTTGTTAATATTTCTCCAAGACAAGGGTTTATGGGTCGGTGGTGAGGAGATTGTTCATTCCTGTTAGACTTGTTTCTAACGACACACTTACTATAGAGTTTAATCAAATGTTTCTTTGTGGAATGCTGCAGCTGCAAGTCAGGTGAGGGCACATGCAAGCTGACACTGGCTGTATTTCAAAACCTAGAGAGCTGCCTACCTGGATTGCTCATTTTGTTTTGATACAGACACTTTGTAATGCTGTCAAAAGTGGAGCTATTGTTATTGATCAAAACATGAAAACTGTTTTGCTTCCTTTAGATGCCTTTCAAAACACAGTAGAGAGGTTTGGTCGATTGGATATTGTCATCAATAATGCTGGAATCAACAATGAGAAGAATTGGGAAAAGACCATTGAAGTAAATTTGGTGAGTTAACCCTTAAATGCATGAATGTTTTGCCAATCATTATTACATATTCGGGGTCTTTAGAGACCCGGATCTATATCTAACACGGATGGATCTCGATAATATAAAACTCTCCTGCTATAACAATTACAGAAGAATTAAATAAAGCACATTTTGTTACCTTTTGGAGCTTGGAAGGGTTCAGTTTGAGCAGATGTTTTATATCATCATCACTGTGCTCAACAGAACTCCTTTCCCAGTACATTCAGCATCTGGCTCATTTTCGCAATCTCAAACATATTCTTAAAACGATCATTTTCAACATCAATATTTTGATCGCTGACAGCTTCTTCACCAGATCCACAATCAAGTGACAGTGTATTTGATTGTGTTTAGTACTTGTAGTAAATCGCTGAGCCATTTCAAGTTTTGCTGATGATACTTCCTATTCTTTTGTTTTCTGCCTGCGGTAACTAACTTCATCATTGTGTATCAGACATTGCCACTTTGTAGAATAAAGGTGATTTGCACTTATTCAGTTATCAAAGATTTAATTATTTTTATTAATTTTTATTAATTATTCTATTTTCTGTACAAAAAAATTACACTGTTACACACCTTGTGTCGTTAGCGACCCTATACAATTTTTACAAAAAATGAATGGGAAAACAGGCATTCTTTTATATATTTTTTTTCTTGTTATATTGTTTATAATTAATTGATCTTTAAAAAATCATCTTTAAAAAAATGAATGAGGAAGAGGGTAATGAATGACGTCCCCGGTTACTAAAGACCCGAGGTATGCATTTAAGGGTTAAAAATCACTTTTACAAAAAAAAAAAAAAAAAACACTTGGATAGATCATGCCAAACTGTTGCATTTCCACTTAGCCTCATTTCCTTGAACACATGATTTACACAGATAGTGTGGATAACGTTTTGTGCCTTAAGGGCACAACATTCAACCACACTTCAGGAAAGGAGTTACAAATTCACAAAACAATACTACACCCCCTGCTTCTAGTCCAAAATATTTCACAATAGTACAAGAAATGAAATAATCTACAGATCTTTAATATTATTCATGCCCTGCAGAGTGATTTCATAATGGACACGATGCAGTAAAATAATGTGTATTTATGTTAGTTCATAATAGCAGGCCAATGTCAACATAATCTCACTCTCCTAAGAAAACATCTGTTCACTATGTGCTAGTAGATTTATACAACTGTTTTCTTCCTCAGACATCCGTCATAAAGGGGACATATTTAGCACTAGAACACATGAGTAAAGAGTATGGAAAGGAAGGAGGGGTTATCATCAACGTCTCATCTATGGCAGGTAAGCCACTGATAACTTTATTGTGTGTCTAACATATGTGCCTGTTTTGAAAAAGTTAGCCTAAAAGTTCATAATATAGCCTGTACAGAGTGTTGTGCTTAAGAAGGTTACATAACAGTATTTTTATGATCATTAGCAAACTATAGAATGAGTCAAATGTTTGCTCGCACTAAAGCAAATATTTGTGTTTTGTTCTGTCTGTTGCCAAGGATCGGTACAGACTTTTGAAAAATGACACAAGCACAATTACACCTAAATAATAAATTACATAATAGATGCTGTGCAGTTACCGAAGATTACAGATAAATGACTTGCTTGATGATTAAGATGTAAAAGAATCAAAACCTTTAGAATAACAGGTCATTTGGGCACACCTTTTTTCCAAGAATGTAGTTTTAAATGAACGCATGTAATATGAACAAAACGACAAAAGAGCATGAAGCAAAAAATAACAGCAGTATGCCACAATGAGACATTTTAACCTACAAAAGTATCTGCTTAAAAATGCACTCGGATGAAATGTGATTGGAATTATATACTCGCATGAAATGAAAAGGCTGACAACATAATGAAATGAAATGCAGCTAGCCATGTACAGCACAAACGTGTTAACAATTAACAATGCATGTAAGTTAGTTGAGATTGAATCCAAGAATCATCTTATTGTTAATAGACAATTTTAAAATAAAATAAAATAAAATAAAATAAAATAAAATAAAATAAAATAAACACAATATGATGCAGCAGAATTTGATAAACACACTTAATACATCCACCACAGTAGGTGGCAGCATTAAAGTTTCTCTATTATGCTTTTTCGGATATTACATTTCATGTAGTGTGTAATATAGCTGTTTGTGAATGTAAAAGGTCTACAAAGTTTCAAAGATTAAAATGCTTGATAAATGGAGTTATTGTCTCCCAAAAGAAAGAATCGATTCTGAACTGCCTGAAACAAGTCGCCAGCAAGTCCAGTCGTTGATACGGTAAAACCGACACCATCATTACTGTTTGTATCATTGTGTATAAAAGTGCTGAAGAAACCCTCGGAGCTGAAATTCAGATATGGTCATGGCCGTTTCGTTTTCGACACGTTGTAAGAGGTAGACCTTTCACAACAGAGTGGGCCAATTGACCAATCAGAGCAGAGTAGGCTTTCGGAAAGGAGGGGTGAAAATAGGAGAGACTGAATCCTTTATTGAACCATTTCAGACACTGTGAAAAAAGAGGTGATGCAGCAATGTATATTATGAGAAAATTCAAGTGTTTTTTTAATTTATTTTTTACCTTGGATGCATGTTAACCTATTGTAGGGGACCATGATAGGGGTATTTTAAGTCCAAGACTGCATCAAAGAAGAGCCAGCATAAAGTAAACAAAAACTTTTTGGTCACAGGCATTTCAATAGTCTCTGGGAAACTGCAAAGTGTGAGACATTTCAAGATCTGTCTCACACTAATTATTTACAGTACATTACTGGGACACTCCTTGCTTTGAAGTTGTATAACCCATGTGCTCTATCTTTGCCTTTGTGACTATTCACACAAGCAAATCCAAGTTCACACTAAAAAAAAAAAAAAACACACCAGATATGTATTTAAGCACCCCAGAAGATGGAAAAAACTGCAATCGTAAATCAACAGCATAACTATTATGACAACAAAGGGAAGGTTATCCATCTTCCATCAGATACCTGTGTTGTGGTGACACTGAGTTGTTTGGACATAGACAAACTGATTCTGGGCACTGTTTTGAAAATATGAATATGATTTTGTATATATACGTGTGTGTACATGGTGGATGATGAATGTTGCATGGCTGACAGTGAACTTGTTATAACCCCCAACATGCTCCACAAGTTTTTAGACTTTGGATTTGAAACAGCCTTTTCATTTCCCTGAGAACTGGGATAAAAGATGGTTTATTTCTATCACTGCATCTCAAGTTTCTAACTAATGTAACACAGGTGATTATCCTTTTTTTTGTGAGTGGAACAACTCTCACTTTGTGACTATCTTAACTACTCTTTTGAATTTTGTTGAGGGATCTCACATTCTCTCATTGCCCTCACTTCCAAAGCTGGAAGCTTGATATTGTTGCTGTTTAACCACACATTAAATTGCATAACTTTGTGTAAGAAAGTAACGTTAAGACTAAGTTAAAATATAGGCCTGCTTCACCCTCCTTAAACACCAATGAATCAGTATTAATGTTGACAGTACATCAAATAATTATTCATCAGACACTAGGAAACAATTGAACAAAAAATAAATAAAAATAAAAATCATTTATTATTGTAAATAAATATTTTGTCTTATACCTGTGCATGTTTTCATTATTGCTGTGAGCAAATCTCATAAACTGTGAGGAAAAACCTCAGTTTCTCAACTCAGTTTCCCTGAGTTGCATTAGATCCAGTTTCACATCCACAAGTAGCAAATGCAATAAATTAAACAGAACTGATAAGGCTATAAAAAGAACATTATAAATATAATATGAATTATATGATTTTGATTTGTCCTCAAACCAACCCACATAACTGCATGGAGCAAAAGTAATTTTAGTATTTAATATAGAGTCTCTATAATTCAATCTACATTACTCTTTTGGTAAATAGATAATCATATGCATCTGGTTTTAGTGCATATAGGGGGCGAGAGCTGAAATAAGTAATTTACCACGCTGAGTCGAAACATGTCATTGTAGTAAGACTTCATTGTTTGGTTTACTTTTTATTAGGATCTTCCCCCTTAATTAACATGTTTACCGATAAGAAATCTTGACGACTGTCTCTGAGATGTTAAAACAGCCAGAATTGGGAACAGAGCCTTCAAAGTGGATTATTCTCTGGATGTGCATTACGGTTGTGTTTAGAATTGTTCATCCAGAACACACAAGAATTGTTTAATTGTAAATACTGTCTCGGCGTCCCTTGGCTGCCTCAGTTTGATGCGGCTTGTAAATGTTGTTTATTATAACAAAACCTCAACGCTCTAAGGAAACATAGTTCTATATGACGTCTCCAATAACTTTTCACATAAAATACAATTTATGTTTATTGCAATATAATCGTTATTAATATTCATTGTATTGGGAAAAATAGGTGACTTTTCCACAGAAATTTGTATTTTCATATACGTCAATAAACAACCAAACTGCCCTATAAAGTTTAAAGCAGTAGTTTAGGAAATTGTCCTCAGCTCTTTATGTTTCTAAAGAGCCACTTTAGTTTAAACATGCCATTAGGATTTTCATACTTGAATTAAAGGAGAAATCCTCAGCCTTGGAAGATCCAGACATTTTCCATGACGAAGGAATTGGAAGTCATTCACAGGCTTTGTTTTACTACAGCCTCAATAAGATGAAAACATTGCGCTTTCATATAACAGACTCTGGTCGGTTACAAAAGCTTTCATTCAGTCACATGATGATGATAATGTTGTCATGAACGTTAAAGAAATAGAAATAATGCTTATTTTAGCCATGTACTCACCTTCATGTTTCAAACCCATGTGTCTGTGGGGGGGAGGAGAAGATATTCTGAAGAATTTTCACACAACTCTTTTACATACAATGACAGGTCATAGTGATCTGTTCCAAACAATTTGAAAATAAAAAAATACAGCCAAAAAAGCACTATGAAAACAGTCCATATGACTCATGTGCTATATTCCACTTCTCCTCAAATGTATGGGGAATATATAAAATTTGTAGTCGTTATTCCCTAACAATTGTTGTTACTTGGGAACTGTTGAGTCAACGAGTTGACCTAGCGCCAATCCAACCAAATTACCAAATCCTGATCTAGTTCTCGAGTTAAATTCACTGGCATAATGATTCAACCGCAGTTAACATCTCACTCATCTCATTTCTTCTGAAGTGACTTCAATTTGGGCCTGTTGCTCACACAAATACCAGAATACTTGGAGTATAATGCTCAAGTCACATATGCTACCTTTATGGTGCATTTCTGGAGCTTAAAAGACATGGTCATATGGAAAACCAAAAAAAAAAAAAAAAAAAAAACATTTTTTGGGGGGGGAATTAATGTTTGTTTTGTTTCTTCCCAGCATTTCTCCATTCTCCTCACCAGCCAGTGTACACAGCAACAAAGTATGGTGTGATTGGATTTTCACGAGCCATAGCTGTGAGTACATCAATCCTGTCTCATCAGTTTACCCTAAGTAAAGTTTACCGTAACCATATGTAAATCCTTTCCTTAAAATATGGTACATTCCAGCTGACTACCAAACCGGCTGACCCAGTGCGGTTTAAACAGCCCAGCTTTTCCCCCATGAGAGAGTAGTTGTGTTTGCTCACAGATAGGATCTCTTACTCGTGTGTGTTGACACATTCTTTGCGCTGTGTGTGTAATTTAGGCTGACCGTGTTTGGACACGTTTTGTTGTCGGCAGGACGCATCTGAACAGGGCAATTATGGAGTGAGGATCAACACACTGTGCCCAGCCTTTGTGGACACCCCACTACTTCGCACTGTGGAGCATGAGGAAACAATGGGCAAGTTTGTCAAGTACAAAGATGAATTCAAACAAAGGATCGACAAGTATGGCGTTCTTAAGTAAGCTAAAGTTGAACTATACCTGTTTCTGTCTTAGTAGTTTTGCTTTGTTTGTTGTATTCAGTCTGTTGTTTGGGCAGACAGCAACAGTGTTCTCTAGAAAATGGCACAAATACGTTTCTAGTCCAGACCTTTACGGTTCCAATATAAATAGTGGATTGAATGCTTTCAAATCTTTAACCCTGCCTTTACTGGGAAATGTAGACATTTCGTTTTGCACCACCCACGGATTAAATGTGGATTAGACCGCATGTTTTGCTTGCACTATTTTTGACATGTGCTTAAATTTGAACCAAATCAAACACCTCCACCCCAACTAATCATCTACAGTATTACATAGATGATACTTTATTTCATGCCTCTGCATTTTGCCTCACTCGCACTATTATTCTGGTGCTGGTGGTGTATCTGAGGATGTTTTATTATTTTTTCCCTCTGAAATGTCTGTTATGTGGTATCTGACTGTCTCAAACTCTCTGTAGACATAATGAAGGATGTGGTTACAGTATGTTGACAAGAACATAGAAAAAATAAGTTTGAGGCCAATAGACTGATTTTACAACACAATAAAATGAATCGCCTTGTTGTTTGCATGATAAAATTCCACTTTCTTTGCTGAAATGTGTTCATTTAACTTAATGCTACAGGACAACATAGTAAAATGATGTTGTGTCTGTGTGTATATCTACAGACCATCTCTTATTGCTGAAGGAATGCTGCGAATCATAACAGACGAAAGCCTAAATGGAGCCGTGATGAAGATAACCTGTTCTAAAGGCATTCACTTCCACACCTATGAGCCTCTTTCAGCTTGAGAGTGATGAACAATCAAGCCAGTCCTGTTTATTCCTCACCAGAACATTTATTTTATTGAAGTCCAGTGCAAACACCACCTGGAAATAAATAGGGAGGGTATAGATTTTGTAAAAGGACAGTGTTTCATGTTTATCATTTATCAGTTTTGAAAATCAAAAAGGATTGCATACTGGTGTGCTGGCCTCTTTCTAAACCTGTTTGTTTTTCGTAATGCTCTTGAACATTGTTTTGTACTGTGAGTAATTGCTTTAAAAAAAAAAAAAAAAAAAAAAATCATATTTATTACTAATTCATTACTGTTTTGTGGCTATCATACCTCATTAGTGCTCAACCAACCTTTTTTGTTTTGTTTGTTTTACACATATATATATATATATATATATATATATAGATAGATAGATATTTGTGAGAGAATATCCATGGTTTTTAATGTATAAATCAAACAATAAACTTCTGAAAACATAAAGCAAATCATTTCTTTATACTTTTGTTTTCTTTATTTGTTTCTTGCAGCTAAATTGCATAGTCTCTGTTTTACCAAAACGTAACCTAAAATCTGCTTGTCGTCTTGTAGACTTGGGGATTAGCTCCTGTACAAAATGTTCTTTTGTATACAATGTTCTTATTTTTCATTTAATTTGTTTACACTTTTTCCTGCCTAATTTATAAGTTGCACTGTTCTGGAATGGAAAACCAGAAACAAGTGTCACCTGGCAGCTGTGTTTACATCCATGCAGTCGTTATGTCCAGGAATCTGCACATTTGCCTCCGCTACCGCATTACCAGAAATACAGTGCTATGCATAAGTTTAGACACCCATGCTAAAGCTGACTAAAAAGAGGAATAAAAAATCATCTTTTGGAAATTGAACTTAATGCCTTAATTAAAAAAATTAGGAAAAAGCCAACCTTTAAGGACACCAATTTTCTTTGTGAATGAATAATGTATCGTAAATAAATAAATGTTCTTCCTTAAAATACAGGGTGCATAAGTTTGGACACCCCTATGTTAAATTCCCATAGAGGCAGGCAGATTTTTATTTTTAAAGGCCAGTTACTTCATGGATCCAGGATACTATGCATCCTGATAAAGTTCCCTTGACCTTTGGAATTAAAATAGCCCACATCATCACATAGCCTTCACCATACCTAGAGACTGGCATGGAGTACTTTCCATAAGATCATCTCTCAATGCAAATCAAACTAGCTATTAGGCTAACTGAAATAAAACCATGCCAGTCTCTAGGTATGGTGAAGGCTATGTGATGATGTGGGGCTATTTTAATTCCAAAGGCCAAGGGAACTTTATCAGGATGCATAGTATCCTGGATCCATGAAGTAACTGGCCTTTAAAAATAAAAATCTGCCTGCCTCTATGGGAATTTAACTTATGCACCCTGTATTTTAAGGAAGAACATTTATTTATTTACGATACATTATTCATTCACAAAGAAAATTGGTGTCCTTAAAGGTTGGATTTTTCCTCATTTTTTTTAATTAAGGCATTAAGTTCAATTTCCAAAAGATGATTTTTTATTCCTCTTTTTAGTCAACTTTAGCATGGGTGTCTAAACTTATGCATAGCACTGTAGATGAGCCCTGCAAGTTTAAATTTAGTAACACTTTATTTCGATGGCCCACTTTAGACATTCTACTAACTACAAGTAACTTTGCAGCTGCATGTCAACTGACTATCATTAGAGTATTAGACTGTATACGCACTTATGCCATGTAATACACACGTACCCCACACCACTAATCCTACCCAAGGGGTTTAGCCTACAGTACATGTCATATGCACATAAAAACTAATTTTTGCACATCAAAATTTCATTTTGAAATTGCACGATAAACACAATGCGTGCTAATGGAGACACATTTCATGAGATTGGGTTGGCTTAATATTTGTTAACTCTTTATTTCGATGGTCCACTTTATACATTCTAACTACAAGTAACTGTGCAACTGCATGTCAACTAACTCTCATTAGAGTATTAGTAGACTATAATATTTGTTAACTATTTCGATGGTCCACTTTATACATTCTAACTACAAGTAACTTTGCAGTAGCATGTTAACTATCATTAGAGTATTAATAGACTATACTTAATATCTGCTAACACTTTATTTTGATGCTCCCCCAACCATATGACCCTAACCTAACAGTCCACTAAAGTCTACTAATACTCTGAGAATTAGTTGACATTTAGTTGCAAAGTTTATTATAGAATGTTTAGTGTCCCATTAAAATAGTGTAACATTAAAATTTAGTTAACAGGCAAAAGCTTCCTCCTATTTTCAGCAATGCCATTTCATTCTAACAAGCTGTTCGATATACACTGTAAAAAAATCCACCTGCCTCATTTCAATTTAAATTATACTAAACTTACTTAAAAAAAAAATCTAATTGAATCTTGTATAACTTAAAGTAAGAGTAAGCATATGTTGTCATGATTTATTGATCATACATTTTTATAAAAATAAATATTTTCCATGAACTTTCCATAAATGCAGTCAAAACAAAAACATATTAATTGCAAATGGTGCCGTAATGGTACATATTGTGACATGGAATGCATCACTTTATCTTGATCAATCAAAACATGACTTATCTGTTTTAAATACTTTAGGACTTGCGTTTTGTTGTATCATGACATCAGTACAGTGACTTATCTGTTTTAAATACTTTAGGACTTGTGTTTTGTTGTATCATGACATCAGTACAGTCACCAAGTCTACACTAAAGTTTCATAAATAATATAATGCCCTAGTTGGTTCATAAGGGTTAAATTGGACAAGAACAGTTCTATAAGTGTCCGACTATTTCGCAGATGAGAAGAAACTTTTTGTGTATCACTGTAACTTTACAAATTGTGATGAAACATCACAGAGATTACCAAGAATGTGACTCTTCTTGATATGACAGCAGATACAGAAATGAAAGTCTATGAGGGCTGCATGGAAGGGGGATGTTTGAATGATGACTATATGATAGTCAGAGCTAGTCAAGAATGTTGAGGAATTCTTGAAGGAAGTGTATGTTTTCTATATTCTACAAACATTTCCTCATTGAATTCTTGTATTAACCACAAACAGATACGTGTTTTCATCATATAATCAGTAAAAAAATACGTATGCAATAGTTTCGGTAACGCAATAAACAGACAAACAATACACAACACTTAAACTTGGTATATGTTTACATAGTTTGTTCATGATCACAGTAACTAATGCTGACGTACAGAATCTTTTTGTATAACGTACTTGTTGCACACATAGGTTGTTGGACTTCTCCATTATGTCTTACAACTAGGCAAACAACTTTTATCAGTAATTTGAATGAGAGGAGACCAGATGAACCAGGCCACTGAGATCACAGTGAAGGCCCTGAGGGATGGGGTGTGATTACAGGTTAAGCAGATAAGAAAGCTTGGGTAATCACTAGTACGCAGATATGCAGCTCGGTTAGCATATTGTAGGCAGGAAGTTGTGACATGAGATAAACGGTGTGTTGAATGACTTGCCTCACTGTATGTCAGCTGTGTGTAATCAAACACAGTAAAATATTAATTGAGTTGTTTTTTTGTTTGTTTTGGAAAATAAAACAAACAGCTCTAGGTTACAGAGGCAAGTACTGAACTTCCAGTGGCCTTGGTCATTTCCTGAACCTGGTGCGTGTAAATCGTGTTCACTTTGGCAATCAATGTGCAAAGGGATTCATTACAAAGCAGCAGCACTTTTCTTCCACTGAAAGTTTCATTGTGTTTTGGAACTCCTCCATCAGTAATCGAGGTTGAGTGCTTCCTTGTGTCTTCAACATTTAGTGTGATCTCTGCACAGGTTTTGCTTTTGGTCACCCAAGGAACTTTAACACATGCATTGGGTGTAATCTTATGGGGGGGGGGGGGGGGGGTAAAGGTGACATGAAAAGGTGATAATTTGATCTGTAATAAAATCTTCAAAATATAATCTAAAAGTTATTAATTTTACACAAATAAAGTCTTAATCTCTGACAGTGTGTTGATAGTTTATTGGCGCCCCCCTCAGGACAAAATCCAAAACAATGCTCATATATATGTATGTATGTACATACATACATACATACATGCGTACATACATATATGTGTGTGTGTTTGTTTATATATATATATAATATGTATGTATGTATGTATGTATGTACAGTGGGGAGAACAAGTATTTGATACACTGCTGATTTTGCAGGTTTTCCCACTTACAAAGCATGTAGAAGTCTGTAATTTTTATCATAGGTACACTTCAACTGTGAGTGACAGAATCTAAAACAAAAAATCCAGAAAATCACATTGTATGATTTTTAAGTAATTCATTTGCATTTTATTGCAAGACATAAGTATTTGATACATCAGAAAAGCAGAACTTAATATTTGGTACAGAAACATTTGTTTGCAATTACAGAGGTCAAACGTTTCCTGTAGTTCTTGACCAGGTTTGCACACACTGCAGCAGGGATTTTGGCCCACTCCTCCATACAGACCTTCTCCAGATCCTTCAGGTTTCGGGGCTGTCGCTGGGCAATACGGACTTTCAGCTCCCTCCAAAGATTCTCTATTGGGTTCAGGTCTGGGGACTGGCTAAGCCACTCCAGGACCTTGAGATGCTTCTTACGGAGCCACTCCTTAGTTGACCTGGCTGTGTGTTTCGGGTCGTTGTCATGCTGGAAGACCCAGCCACGACCCATCTTCAATGCTCTTACTGAGGGAAGGAGGTTGTTGGCCAAGATCTCGCAATACATGGCCCCATCCATCCTCCCCTCAATACGGTGCAGTCGTCCTGTCCCCTTTGCAGAAAAGCATCCCCAAAGAATGATGTTTCCACCTCCATGCTTCACGGTAGGGTGGTGTTCTTGGGGTTGTACTGATCCTTCTTCTTCCTTCAAACACGGCGAGTGGAGTTTGGACCAAAAAGCTCTATTTTTGTCTCATCAGACCACATGACCTTCTCCCATTCCTCCTCTGGATCATCCAGATGGTCATTGGCAAACTTCAGACAGGCCTGGACATGCGCTGGCTTGAGCAGGAGGACCTTGCCTGCGCTGCAGGATTTTAATCCATGACGGCGTAGTGTGTTACTAATGGTTTTCTTTGAGACTGTGGTCCCAGCTCTCTTCAGGTCATTGACCAGGTCCTGCTGTGTAGTTCTGGGCTGATCCCTCACCTTCCTCATGATCATTGATGCCCCACGAGGTGAGATCTTGCATGGTGCCCCAGACCGAGGGAGATTGACTGTCATCTTGAACTTCTTCCATTTTCTAATAATTGCACCAACAGTTGTTGCCTTCTCACCAAGCTGCTTGCCTATTGTCCTGTAGCCCATCCCAGCCTTGTGCAGGTCTACAATTTTATCCCTGATGTCCTTACACAGCTCTCTGGTCTTGGCCATTGTGGAGAGGTTGGAGTCTGTTTGACTGAGTGTGTGGACAGGTGTCTTTTATACAGGTAACAAGTTCAAACAGATGCAGTTAATACAGGTAATGAGTGGAGAACAGGAGGGCTTCTTAAAGAAAAACGAACAGGTCTGTGAGAGCCGGAATTCTTACTGGTTGGTAGGTGATCAAATACTTAATTATTTAAAAATCATACAATGTGATTTTCTGGATTTTTGTTTTAGATTCCGTCTCTCACAGTTGAAGTGTACCTATGATAAAAATTACAGACCTCTACATGCTTTGTAAGTAGGAAAACCTGCTAAATCAGCAGTGTATCAAACACTTGTTCTCCCCACTGTATGTATGTATGAAGAACCATTAAATTATTTTCCAAAACATTATTTAATTGCATTTCTCTATCAAAACAGAAAGAACCACTACTGAGAAACCATGTTAGACAGAAATTGCTCGTCAAGTCCAAAACAAATGTTCTGTGGAAAAATAAAAGAGTTTAAATCAAATCTTGTTAAAACTGTGTCTAATTGAAATACTCTGTGAAGCTGCCGTTGTGTCATACTGAGTCCCACAGTCTGTGTGGACATCTGGACAGTACCGCATTCTAACAACATCTGTGAACATTTGTGAGCACTTCATTATTACATTACTGTAAAAGTATATTGTTGGGTATCAGATCCAACTAAGGATTCAAACTCCAGTGTTTGTATACAATATTGCTAAATTATGCTTTTCAAATAGGCCTTCTGTTTGTGGCATTAAAGGCAAAAAAAAAAAAAAAAAAAAAAAAAAGAAGCTAACACTGAAGCAAAAATGTTATTGTGGAAGTTGCTAAAGATACAAATTGTACTGTGGATTATCATTTTGTTAGAGATTCCTGTATTTCACATGCATCTCTTCGGGAGTTTCATATTGTGCAGATGTCTAGACCCACTATACTTCATTGTTTATTTGCCTAGATGCTTTGTGTGTAATTCTTCAGCAGTCCTGGTGGGGCTTAAGTGTTTCAAACATCGTTTACAACTACAAGCAACTGTCACCCAGGACAAATTACAGAGTGGGCCGAGGGGGCTATAGTACCCCCATGTCTCTGACTATAAGCTAAGGGACTCACGGTGACCTGACAGCAAGAAATAAGCCTTAAATGGAAAGTTAAATGGAAATAGACCACAGCACTTAAATGTGTGCCAGCACTAAAAGTACCTTCTAAATATTTTATTGCAGCAAGCAGTTCTCCTTGCTATTTCTCATAAATGCAATGTTATTTTCTATCACAGACCAAATTTTGAAATTGCAGTGACCTCCTCACTACGGTATTCAGTACATATAACTGCTCACAGAAGCAGTCACTATGAGTCACTATGCTCCACCGTTTTCTTTTTTTAAAGAATCTAATTTTTGGGTCAACTTTGTTTGTAAAACAAAACTAGAATAGAGTTTTTTCAACAAATCAAGCTAAAAGCTGTGATAAGACACACCCCTTCACCTCAGATTAAATGGCATACAAAACATCAGGCCGGCCTGCATATTCTCTAGGATGCCTCACTCCCTTGTATCACCCGTCCAGCGAATTGAGGTTTCTAGCTCGATTCTCGCTGGGGGCAAAGCCTGCATCAGCACAGGACAGGAAAGGATCGAGAAAGGAATAGTGTAAAAAAAAACACAGCCAATTAACTGCTGGTTTTGAAACATTTAATAGTGTTATGGTGCTCCTACTAAGCAACAATCTGTTTTCAAATCTCTTACTGGGAAAAGGTTTGGCCTCACAGATTTGATAGGTTTTGCTCGATGAAGTGTTGCATTTTAATATCAAGAAATATATATATATATGTTTTTTTACTTTTTCCTCCAACTTTTTACTTGGCAGCAGGAAATAATAAAACATAAAAAAAAAAAAAAAAAAAACGTTCAATATTATATAATAGCCCTGACGTTCAAGCCCTGACGAAAGCCTTGTTGGCTGAAACGCGTAGGCATGTTTTTATGAGACTAGCCATGGATTAATAAAGGCTTTTTAATCTTCATCCTCCTGAGTGCCTCAGATCTCTATCTTAAGATATATCTGGATCCCTTTACTGAAGAGCACCGGAGGTATTTACATATTTTTACACCCAAGAAGCACTCCCAGCATTTTCCTGCTGTTTGTATCATTATATAATAGTATTCCTATTTATCCCTCTTACTGATTTGTATTTCAGTTTATGCATGATTGCTTCATGTTTTATTCAATTACTTTTACTTTCTGCAAAAAAAAAAAAAAAAAGAAGATATATATATATATTGATTATTTATTATATTGATATATATATATATATATTGACTAGAAGATAACTAAGCTACATAAATTCATCAACTAACCATTCAGAAATGTTGTCTATGTTGTAACTTCTTCTTGAGTCTCTCCATCTTTGTCGACTCCGGTTTGGACATAAAAGGCTACACATTTTTGAAATTTTCAGTGCATGTCTGCGTGAGGTAAAAGGACACAAGTTGTTGAAGCTCTGCCCTCTGTGCCGGGAGCAGCAGCTCATTTGCATTTAAACGGACAGACACAAAAACGATGCGATTTTGCTCACTCTCAAAAACTGACAATTTTAAAATGCTTTATAAAAATACATGTGGGGTATTTTGAGCTAAAACTTCATATACACACTTAAAGACTTATTGTACATCTTGTGAAAAGGGCATTATACCACCCCTTTAATTAAATAAATATTATAATTATTAAAAATATTATTAAATTAATCTTCAAGTAAATACACCATCTGTAGCATGAAATAAAAAAACACACACACACACACACACACACACACACACACACACAGTTAAAGAGGTTTTAAGTGAAAAGTCACAAAATAGCTGAACAAACATATAAATGATTTCTAAGAAGGAAAAATCTAGATGACCCAAAAGTGTCCTCCCTTGTCACAAGGAAGAGGAAATGTGCAAACATGCCATTATTGTTGGCAGAGAGGCAGACAAATCTGAGATAAGGAAGGTGTTTAGTTCATATATTCTTTACAGACTATGGTGGGAAAATTGAACACAATATTCTATTTTCTGCCAGTTCCAGGAGTGCATACAGGAGATATCTTCAATGTAAACACAGCAGGGACAGCCTCTTGGGATTGTGTCTAGGCATTGTAAACTCTGCTGCTTTTGCACACATTGCCAAATACTGCATGACCAGCCTGATATTTGAACAGAGCGTCTGAGATCTTTATCCTCAGGTGATGAAGACTAACTTCTAAAAGACGTTTTGCACAGATACAGAATAAGATATGCAGCATAGAGAGCGACTTGTGGATAGTATCACTGTGTACATTCCCACTGGTGTTGCTAAGGACTTGAGACTCAATCAGCTCGCAGATTTACCGAGCGCCCCTATGTTTATTTTACATCAGGGGAGCCAAGTGGCCCAAATACTTGCCTATGTGCTCGTTTCTAATGATAAGATGTTATTGTAGGGCTTCCCATGAGCATGTGAAAACTGTTTTGACTGGCAGGCAATGAGGTCTTGGCGGCTGACCAAGGATAATAACTCGGCTCCTATTGGCAAAGAAAATAAGCATTGAGAGTGGTGTAAATTTGTAATCAAGAGACTCGGAGGAAATTCTTTTCGGAACAAAACAATGAAATAAAATGAACGCTAATTTAAGAGGTTAGAAAAAATATTTAGCCCTTGAGGCAACATAAACATGTTAGCTTTATATTATTATTTTATTACACCAATAAAAAAAATAATAATAAAAAAAAGTACAATCAACTTGGATGTTTAAGTCATTTCAACTTAAATTACATTAAACCAAAAAAAAAAAAAAAAAAAAAAGTTCTTGTATAACTGTTGAAAATGGTTTAACTTATTTTGATGAGTTAAAGCAATGTAAAAACATATGTTGTCAAATTATTGATCACATAATTGTTTTACAGTTTTATATCTGTATTGTACTTTAAAGTCTCACTAAATACTCAGCTAACAAAATATGTTGTTCTTTGCTTACGTTCCCCTTAAGTTTTGAAAACGTTATTTCTGACTGCTCTTTGAACATTCAAAACATCCATGTTTCAAAATGTTTTTCTGGTTATGCGAACATTATAGAAAACATTAAGAGAATGTTCCATTTTATAATTTTGCAAATGCTATTTTTTTTTTAATGTTCTCTAAACATTCTGAAACAAGAAGTAGACATTTTAATAATAAAAAACATAGACGAATGTCTACCTAAAATGTTTCAACAATATCTAAATAACTTTTTTTGTGCTAACATTTTGAGAATGTTATTAAAGCCCAGATAACTTTGAACACGTTCTATTAACATTACAGGAAGAATGTTTTGTTCATAACTTTGAGAGAACCTTGCCAGAACATTAGCTCAAATTTTGAGAAAGTTCCTTGTAAGCTGGGTAGCTTTTTAATGTATTAAAAACTCACTTCAGCTTCATATGGCTGAAAGTCAAGTGAACTCATCTGTGATTCTAATTATATCTCTTTTTCATTTCACTTTCTTCATCTCATTTACTTATGCCCTCCAACCTTTAAAAATGCTCTCATTAACTTGAGTGATTGGCTCAATTAGCCTTGTGCTCCACAAGAGGTGCAGATGCCGGCATGTCCGCGACAAACCAATCAGGAAGGTAAAGAGTTCATAGACATGCATGAGGTCCTGCTAATTAGGAGTGAAAATGAACCTAATGTGTAGGGATATGGAATGGCGAGGCTGGTGGAATGGAGTGGGGGGAGCTTGCATAAACATACATGCTTTAAAAAAGAGGAGGAATGCAAAAAGTGTTCCCTCTCACCCACTTCACCAAGTTGTTTCTCTCATCTCCCCCACCCCTCTTTCAGGACAATGATTAATGAGAGCAGGGGATTACAGCAGCACTGGAGAGCAACGGAGCCGTGCTCCCAGTGGCCAATCAACAGAACCTAATGACACATTCATTATGAATGGATCCCTGTTCTCATCTTTCATTCCTTTTTTTAAAATAAAGTCCCGAGCAGGATTATTATTGCAATCATCAGACCTGGTCTAGTCTGCTTCTTATTCATATCATTGCAACACATTACATCATGGTCCAGCTCCAAACTCTCCCGTTACAGTAAAAAAGCAAAGCAAAGCAAACAGATTTAATTTTATTTAGCTTGATTAATTGCTTTGTCTTTAGACTGGATAGTTGAGGTTGATTTGAAGTCAATATCATTTTTTGCTTTAAAGCTGAGACCAAACAAAATGACTGCTGAATGCTGAATGAAGCCTCGATAAATATTGTATGAGCCTAATAAAATAAGAAAAGATCCATTAATTTTTAGCTACATAGTAAGGCCATTGACTGAATTAAGAATAAGTTCTGGTTCATATTGCATGTTTTTTGCAAGAACCATCTTCTCATACAGGATGAGACCACCTGACCAACTGTAACTGACTGTACACTACCATTCAAAATTGGTTTTGAAAGAAGTCTCTTATGCTCGCCAAGGCTCCATTTATTGATGTAAAACACTGTAAAAACTAATATTGTGAATTATTATTACAATTTAAAATAACTATTTTCTATTTTAATATATAAAAATGTCATTTATTCCTTTGATGGCAAAGCTGAATTTCCAGTAGCCATTAATCCAGTCTTTAGTGTCAAATGATCCTTCAGAAATCATTCTAATTCTGATTTGGTGCTCAGGAAACATTTCTTATTATAAACGCTGGAAACGGTTGTGTTGCTTAATATTTTTGTGGAAACTGTGATACTTTTTTTTTTTTTTTTTTTTAAGGATTCTTTGATGAGTTCAAAAGAATAGCAATTATTTTAAATAAATCTTTTGTAACATTGAACATGCCTTTACTGTCACTTCTGATCAATTTAATGACACTCTCTGAATAAAAGGAGGCTATTGATTTCTTAAAAAAAAAAAAAAAAAAAAAATATTGAGTGGTGGTGTAAAATGTCCAACCACAGTTGAAAATGTAAAGAAACAAATGACAACACTAGTTAATGCCAGTTTAAAAGCAAAAACTCTTTAATAAATATCTCAAAAGTTAACTTGCTACTAAGGCTATGTTCACAGTGTCAGTCCAATTCCAAATATTTCTGTATCCGATTGGAATCGGAACTAAATTATTGACTTTCCACACTATCTGGCTACTATCCAGATGTTCGGATCTAAAAAATGCTGGGTTGTTTTAACCCAATGTTGGGTCAAATATGGACTAACCCAACGTTGGGTTAAAAATGCAATTTAAAAATGGACAAACCCAGCCGTTGGGTTACATTTTTAATGTAACCAATGCAATTTGTCAATTTTTGAATTGCATTTTTGTCCATTTTTTATTTTGTCCAAAATGCAATTTGTCCATTTTTAAACTGCATTTTTTAACCCAACGTTGGGTTAGTCCATATTTGACCCAACATTGGGTTAAAACAACCCAGCATTTTTTAGAGTGGAGCTCTTTCGTTTTCTGGACCATCTGCATTGGTTTTTATGGCAATAACGTTGTGTTAGGCATACAGCAAAAACAACAAAAACAGCAGCATGGCAATGCGTCACCGCGCGGGAAGATTACGTCGTCAGCGGCAGAAATGTAGCAGGCTCTGGTTTCTACGGCTTTATTCTATGTTGTCATCTTCACCGCCCGTCTTACAATTCAACATGTCTCCAATTTTCTGCTTGATCTGAACTTTTCAACAACGCAACCTTGTTTTTATGGATGTAACATCTGACGTAGCGTAAGAAAGTGACATAAACCACGCGAAATCAGACTGACACAGATTTCCATAAATGCGATTTGAAAAGGTTTTCATGCCACATTATGATTTTAGCTCAAAACGGATTCCTAAAAATTGCATGATTTTTTTTTTTGGCCGCTCACTCTTGCTAAATATGATCGAATTCCAATCAGATGCTCAAAAATCGGATTTTAGCTGCCAGTCTGAACGAGGCTTAAGTGGCTCAAAGAATCCACTTTTAAGTACCCGGTATTCCCAAAGTTCGCACTCTATAAATCCACTTTCTAGTTAGACTGATTTAGAAAAAACTAAATACAAAAACAAACATCTACTAGTCGTGCATCTACTGAGAAACATGCATACTCGCATGCAGTCTCAAGGAGATAGCAGAGCAAAGGTAAAAAAAAAAAAAAGTCTTTCCCATTCACATCTGGCCCCAGCCAGAGGCCTGTTGATTCCACAGGGGGTTTCTGGGGCCCAGGTTATGATGTTATAGCAGAGTTGGTATATGGGTCAATGGCATATAAGCTTGTGCACTAATGAAAGAAAACTTTAAAAAATGTTGCTGTCTTCCAA
Source organism: Rutilus rutilus (assembly GCF_951802725.1). Taxonomy (NCBI): domain Eukaryota; kingdom Metazoa; phylum Chordata; class Actinopteri; order Cypriniformes; family Leuciscidae; genus Rutilus; species Rutilus rutilus. The sequence goes on along the minus strand of NC_140210.1, from coordinate 32,490,845 downwards.
GTTCTTAGAAATGTTTGGTTTTGAAAAACAAAAACAAATATTAATAAAAATTAAAGCAGTTTTGTTAAAATGCAGACAGCAGCAAAACCCTGTATTGTGGCTAGTGGAGACATTGTGCATCCCCTTCAGTTTAGTGAGGTAAAACTGTCCATTGGACACACATCAGTTCCCAAAGAATCTGTCTGAGCATCTCTTCCAACTCTCACTGCTATTCAATACACACACACACACACACACACACACACACACACACACACGAAAGTCACAGGTATGCTGACTAATCACACAAACACAAGCACACACACTCTCCTTCAACATAATTACAGCGTTGATCTGACCTTTCTTTTCCTCTCCATGACTGCTTTGTGTCCGATTGATCTCAACAGAGCAATTCCCATTGTGTCTGCATAGTATATATAGGGCACTGAAATGAAAGTCTGGAAGAACGACCAGAGGTCAGTGTTGTCAGAGAGAAAATCCACTGATGAAAAACAGTTTTACATCATTGCCTTGTACAGAAATATGAGAAGGGTAAAGCTGTCCTGTGAGACCAACAAGTCAGACCTCTGATGTATTTTTGTGAGACATTGCCAGGTCAAAGTCAGATCGTTTTTTTACGCAAACTGAAATCTGATGAATGTGATAACTTGTGCAATGACACCCAACACCAAAAGACCATCCAAAGGTCAACTGAACTCTGAAACATGCTCAAATTACTACCAAACATTAATACAGAAACTGTTCTTAAAAATGCATCCATTAACTCCAGGTTAAAGGAAAATTTTGAAGGGAAATGGCCCTCTGCCTGGATCAGTACAAGAGATGGACCCTCAGGTAAAGTAATCATTCAATAAGTTCTACAAACACTCCCTCATCTGTCATTGGTCGAACACACACAAGAGAGTCACATCCCAAACTCATGCCAGGCAGTTACTTTCACAAGCGTGCTACTTTAACTACATTAAACGTCATACATTCAGACTTTATTCCCCTTTTTTCAGAGCATGTGCTAAAGAAAGAATCGTACAGTAACAAATACATGCCATTAATATTAATGCACAGACATCACCCAGTCATCATACACCTTTACTTTACCTGATATTCAAGTAAATGCACAACTGTTGTGTGGCAATGGGCTGATGTTGCTTTCCCAGAGTGCAATACAAAACACTGACCACAGAGGGCGCCATAGACTAATTCACCATTAGGTTTTACTTGGGTAGCAGTGACATCTAGAGGACAGGACATTTTATTTGCATGTCAATGAAACTGTAGAATCAATTGGAAGGCATAAGGTAAAAAAAAAAAAAATATTAACAAAATATTGGCATAAGGTGAAATATTGTTCACCCAACAAATAATAAGAAGAATATTTTCCTCACCCTTTACTCATTCCCGTCTTGTACGCTGTTTTTTTTTTTTTTCAGTGGAACACTTCACACAGCTTGTTTTCCAGTGATCATGTAAGTCAAGCTCCAAAAGGACACAAATATATAGAAATACTATAATTTGAAAAAAAAAAAAAAAAAAAACTTTGTATGTGGAACAGACTGACATTTAGGTGCTTTTCAGTGAAAATCTCACTTCTCAAATCAAACTTTAAATCAAATATGGTGCCACATGTGAGACTCACAACATTTGATCATGCAAGAACCAATGACGACTGATGATGACATTGACATCCAACCAGATGTGATGCACAGGCGCCATATGTGATTTGAAAGCTACAGTGTTGAGCAAAGTTTCCAATTAATTACAATTTTGTTCTGTTGATCACAAAGTCTGTCATAAAGTCAGCACACAAGAAAAAATATAGCACACAAGTCACTTGTCTGTTATTATGATACTTTTTTCCCCCTTTTTGGAGTTTGACCACTTCTGATCACTATGTGGGTTCACTGTATAGTAAGAGCAAAGCAAACATAATTTATAAACTTTTATAAACTGAATTTTATTTACTTATTTCTCAGAAAACTGAAAAGCAACACACAGGTTTGGAACAATGTGAGGGTGAGTAAATGATGACAATTTTTTTTTAAACTTGGACTGAGATCAAATTCACATTGTCGGCTCTATGTTTTGCAGAATGTTAGCTGTATCCTTCATCCTGAAATGGGAAAGGAACAAAACATGTATTGATGTCTTTGTCTAAGCGACAATTTTTCAATTTTAAAAAATTAGACTATTTTTTATTACGTTTTTTAACTATTACAACACTTACATATAAACTATTCTGTCCAGCCTTTCTTTAAAATTCTACAAAAATTGGAAGAAAAATATACAATAGTTATTAAACAAATTTCTCTTGAAAATAAGATGAGATAATGGATGGATGGATGGATGGATGGTCACCTGGGTAGCTGTTGGAGGAGAACTGGCTAGAATATGCCCATTATCACTGATGTCAGATGGTGGTTGAATCACAGTAGAAAAGCCACTTGCAGATACTTTAACAGATACAAAATTTTATGAATATTTCATTTATTTAAATTGTTCAAATTATTCAAATTAAAAAGCTAAAACATTGCGAAGTACCTGTATTCTCTTTTAGTCCAACCCTGCCTGAACTGAAGACCCCATCTTGTGAAGTTAGACCCTATAGTAGAAGAGAAAACTTTTGTGAGCACCATATAACACATATATTTATATTCATTACTTCTCAAGAGATGCATTGCCAACTTGCCATTTTAAAACAAATCACAAAACAAAATAACACACCCATGAACTGTTATATTAGGATATTAAATTGCAAAACAGTTCTGTTTTCCCTGAACAAATCAGTTGCTGTAGACTGGAATCTGACCTCTAAAGTGGTTTGCAGTCTTCATAAAACAACATATTTTCCGTATGAATTTTCCGACTGCGAAACTGAAACGTGAGAGCTTTGCTATAGTGTGTGTATCTGTGCTGACTGTCACTGCTTTTCATCCCGTAACGCAAGCTTGATCATCAAAGTGAGTTTTGGGAGAAAACAGCATTATGCCACAATTGCAAAATAAATTGAAATTTAACTTCCAAAAAGATGTTAAACTCCCCTACCTGTGCTGAGGTCAGCGCCAGCCTGGTCTCCAGCAGCAGCACGCGACTCTCCAAGTTCTCCCACTGGTTGCTCTCGATGATAATCTTGCCAGCCAAGCTTTTCTCCAGAGCATGTATCCTGTGTTCCATGAGGGCCAATCGCTGCTCCAGTCTGCCAACACTCTCCAGAAGACTTACCTCCACGCCCCTCAGCCGGCTCTCTAACACACAATCCTAAAAATTGATTTTTTTGGTGGATTGAACAAGTTCAGAATTTTGCAGATGTTTGTGTGTAGGAATTGGCAATTTGAGTAATTGTGTAGTTTAGTTCCATAACACACACACACACACAAAAAAAGAGCAAATGATTACCCCAAAAAATTTGATTAAAGTTACAATGTGTATGACGTACACTGCCGTTGAAAAGTTTGGGGTCAGTAAGATTTAAAAATAATAATTATAATATATAATAAATTGATTTTATTCAGCAGGATGCATTAAATTGATCAAAAGTGCCAGTAAAGATATTTTAAATGATACAATAAAAATGCTGTTGTATTGAACTTTCTATTCATCAAAAATTCCTGAAAAAATGTATAATGGTTTCAACAAAACTATTAAGCAGCAACTGTTTTCAACATTGATAATAAGAAATGTTCTTGAGCACCACATCAGAATATTAGAATGATTTTTGAAGGATCATGTGACACTGAAAACTGAAGTAATGATGCTGAAAATTTTCATTTTGAAAATTTCACTTTGCCATTACAGGAATAAATCACACTTTTAATCAATTATGAAAGAAAATTATTTTTAAATTGTACTAATATTTCACAATATTGTTTACAATATTAGTTTTTACTGTATTTTTGATATATATATAAAAAAAAAATGCAGCCTTGGTGAGCATAAGAGACTCATTTCAAACACATTAAAAAAATATTTCCAACCACAAACTTTTGAACTGTAGTGTTAGTGTATGTTAAATGTATATTTTATTTCAATCACCATATTGTTATCATCAATAATGGTTTAAAAAAAATCTAACATTAACAACCTACATTTTACTTTTGGAAAAATGAATAAATAAATGAACAATATGAAAAAAACAAACAAAAAAAAAACATCAAGATTTTCTAAATATTCTTTAAAAAAAAAAGTCTTTCTATTAACAACGTGGTCTGCTGTGGAGAAAATAACACTGCAACTGCTTATGATAAGAGACCAAGTTTCTCATAGTACTTTCTTTCGACCATTAAAGCTGACTAGTTGGTGCATAATGTGCTCTCAACTAGATGATAACTCATGCACCTCCCTGTGTGTACATGTGTCGCAGGATGCGCACTCACAGTGGAATCTGTAGGTGGAGGAGAATCCTCAAGATCCTCACTGTCTAACTCCCTCTCTTCTGTTTCCTCTTCCTGCTGTGGCTGCTCATCTGAGCAGCGTCTGATCTGAGCTGGTGCTGAGCTGCTGCCAAGATGCCTTTCTACCAGTGGCTGCTTCTGAGGTACCGAAGAGGGAAAGAAGCAGATATAATAACAATAATTATTATTATCATCAAATCAATTATGTTTATTTTACTGTCAATTATGTTTACACTTACTGTCAGGGCTGTTGACACCAGTGAGTTACTCTCAGGAGAAGGGATCTCATGTTTAATGCAGCTCTTCAACTGAGGCCTTCTCTTTGGCTTACTGACATGCTGTAAGACAATTTGCTGTTTGTTCAATTAAAATATAAATAATAAACATAAATAAATGCAATATGGCCAATAACCAATAAATGTCTGATATTAAAATTCTATCATATTTTCTCGAAATAGATTAAAACTAAAATCATTTTAAATGCTACAAGTGAATTTAGGCATCACAACATTACGTAAATATGACAAATAAATAATAATTTGCTAAAGATTACATTTAACAGTGTTATTTAATATGTTAAAAATGTTATTTAATATTAGTGTTTTTAAAGATTAACTTTAAGTGACAGATGACAGCAAATGTAAAAACGTAAAAGTAAAAATAGGGGAAATGAGAATGCAAAATTAATTATCGAATTTAAAGGGTTAGTTCACCCCAAAATGATGTCATCATTTACTCACCCTCATGTTGTTCCAAACCTGTGAGACTTTTGTTCATGTTCAGAACACAAATGAAAATATTTTTTTATGAAATATGAGACGTTTGAATTGAGCGGTTTAGTCCAAATTTTCTGAAGAGACAATCACTTTATTTGATAAACAGATCGAATTTAGGCTTTAATTCACATATAAACATTCATCAACTCACACATCAGTCGTGGTAAACAGAAGCTCTAACATGCTTGCTTGACGTGCAAGAACCAATGAGGTTCACTCCCGTGTGTTACGCAGCACATTTGAGCTTGAGGTTACTGTTTTAATCAGTTACGGTTGAGCTTCTGTTTATGATCGCTCAACAATGTTTAAATGTGAATAAAAGCATAAATTCAATCTGTTCATCATACACAACGATCGAGTCTTTTCAGAAAATTTTGACTAAACCACTCAATTCATATGAATTAGTTTCTCTTTATGAACTTTTTGAAGCGTCAAAGTGGTAGTTGCGTAGGCTGTCAACAGCAGGATTAAAATCTTTCTATATAGATTTCATTCAAAATGTCTCATTTTTGTTCCGAATATGAACAAAAGTCTTATGGGTTTGGAAAGACATAAGGGAGAGTAAATGATGACAGAATTTTTATTTTTGGGTGAACTAACCCTTTAAATAAAACAATCTCTAATATTGGCTGATAACTGAAATGGTACCCATTTCGCTATCGCTATATATCAAAAAAAAAAAAAAATGTTTGAGATACCTTGCTTTCTTTTGTCAGTTCTTTGTGCTTGTTGAGAATAAGGCCAATGATATCACAGAGAATGGTGACTTTCCTCTCAGCAAAGCCAAACTGAAGAAACTGCTGTTTGGTCAACAACGGCTTATAGCTGAAAACATCCCGCAAGACCTACATTTTAAGAGATTTTCCCATGAAAATGCAGATACAACAAAAAGAGTGCTAAGCTAAATATTACAACTTCAGGGGTTTAACATATTAAAGGACTTGAAAGGAAATTATCCCCTCAGTGGATTAAAATCACAAACAAAAAAATTGATTTGTAGAATTTCTGGTACAGGAGGAACTCCAGAGGAGCCACCAAGACTAATCACAGGAGGACTAAGCCAGATGTAAACAATGAGCTGTAGCGCAAAGGGAAAAATGATGACTGGAAAAATATGATAGAACTGCTAAACACTACTTTCCTGTTACAACAACTCTAATTTTTAGCAAATGCCATCGAGGCCCTCAAGGTAATATACTGGGACCACTAATTCCCCCCAGAATATTTAACTTGAGCTGCAGTCTGACTCTGCAGATGATCCTGGGACGAAGGCCAGAACTTTTCGAACTGCACGAAAGGTCAATGAACAGGAGGAAGTGTCAAAAGACAGATCAGCTCTTCAGTCCAGCGGTTAAACGTACAGAATGAGCTTTGAGTTAATCTGAGATCAGATGAATTGGACCAACATGAAGGCAAGCCTCCTTTTGTGTTCTCTCACTGCAGGAGAGAGACGTGAGCAGAGAATTTTAATTACTCGAGACTTGGTGGAGAAGAGCTGCCAGAACATCTGAATGCAGGAGAATGGGGCTACAGATGCTCCGAATCACAGAGCTCTGGAAGAGACCTGCGTTTCTGATTTGGGGGTTAAAAAACCCTCTGAGATCAGGGACAGTGCCAGTAAATATGGCTATTAGGCAACATAAAGCATGGCTTTGTAAGTTTAATTACATGTGAAATTGCTTTTCATAAAAAAACTTAAAAAAAAAACTAATTAAAGGCGATGTGAAAAACATTATCATTGACTTGGTTCGGTCATAGCTCTAAACTCTATAATGTTTTACCTCAATAACTTTCCGTCCTCATAACTGAAACAAAGCAACTCTGACCACTTTGATCCATTTAAAACAGCCAGCTCCTCAAAACCACTAGCTCTTGAAGGAAACGGCAAACAGTTTATAAAAGTCAAATTTAAAGGGGCTGCAATATCACAAACATGCATGCTAATAAAGATCTGTTGTTGATTTCAAATGAAAATTATCCAATAGCTAAACCATGTTAGCTGTATTAAATAGTCTTTTAACTGAACTGTGATTCAATTTGTTAAACACAAGAGTTTAAAGGGATAATTCACCCAAAAATTACAATCATTTACTTACTCTCATGTTGTTTCAAACCTATATGTTTTTTGTTTTTCTGTTGAATGCAAAATAAGATATTTTGAAGAATGTTTTGGCGACCACTGACTTTCATAGAAATGACAAAAAGGACCACAGAAACATTTCTCAAAATATCTTAGCAATGTTAGCAATGACAGAATTTTATTTGATGAATTATCCCTTTAAAATATATTCATCCTATTCAATAACAAGCTACATAAAAATAATATTTAATAAGCTACATTCGTGCAATTCACCTTGTAAACATTCTCAATAAATCGTAAATCATTCATTCCGGTTAATTCCACACCATAATCGACCAGGTGCTCTGTGAGTGAGGGGGAAAAGGACGTGAAGGTAAAGCTCACAATAGGAAGGCACGCTGATGGATCTCCCACAGCCAATCTGGAAGAGTAAAACACAACATCAAATTATAAAGCAGTTGTACTGACAAACATCTAAAAAAAAAGTGTTACAAAATCAACACCATATATAGGTTTTAAAACAAATAAAGTTTTATAACATGTCTGCAAGCCATTTTGAGTATCGTGCTGGAGACAAATTAAGTCATTTTTCTGGATCATCTCCAGCACGCACAAGCCAAACGGATCTGTCTTTCAGTCAGAGAAGAATGTTGTGTTTGATGCGTCTCACATCAAAACCTCTTCACTGAGCATCTGATGTGCAGCTTGAGAATGAGATCCTGGTGGAGGAACGGAGCTGGTTTTTGTAAAGCATGTTTACAAAATAGCTCAGCATTGGAGAGGCTCGGGACAAGTCTTCAACTTCCCAAACTTCAAAACAAAATATGGGACATGAAACACTGGCAGACCCCCCTTTTGGATGTTTATGCGAGTCAAGATGTTTAAAGTCTAGGTAGGCCAAAAAAAGTGGGGGTAGAATTGGGGGGCGTTAATGTCTAATGAAATACATCCCGCATATCATCTCTGCTGACTGCATGTTAAAAATGAATTCAGAGGAGCTATGCATTCATAAAGGCTGGGAAGTGAATGAGGCTTGTATCTAATGTCAGTGTGGTCAGATTTTATTATAGGTGGTCTCCTTATTTAGGCTACTTTATTTAGGTTCAGGGGAATATATCTAAAAACCTACTTTAAGCATCAAAGGCGTTTAATCAGCGTTTTTGAACAAATCTCTTGAACGAATGATTCAATGACAAATACACTTTTAACGTTACCGTAGACATTTTTTTTATCCGAACTATAAACTTGTATCCCACTTGTGTGACACAGAAATAACGAAACTGTGGTTAAAAAGACTGTTCGTGAAGTTGTTTCATACCCATGCATGACAACTGCTCTCCCCGGGTCAGCGGCAGCGCAAACTCAGATTTGAATGTTCCGGTGTGATTTTGTCAAAGGTTTAATAGACACAATAGGCGAATCATTGCCATTAAGGAATGAGATTGTGTGGGTGTCTGAATCGAGATTGTGATCTTTTAACGATTAATCGTTAATCTAACCTAACCATATAAAACTTTTTTTTTCTATTTCCACACAGCTGATTAACTACTTCACACAGCCACTCAGCTAGCCAAGGCTTCTTTCTTAATCTCTATCAAAGACATAAAAGGCCTGGACTCATTGTCAATGGCCTGATGTTCGCTCATAACATAGTGTTAACTTTTATATAACGCTAACCATCATAGGACAATTAGGCCTTCCTTTTACCCCATCCACATTCGTGACATGCAATATTCCTTTGGCTCAAACTGCAAAGCATGGTGCTAGCAACGCCAATGTCATGGGTTTGATTCCCAGGGAATGCATGATCTGATAAAAGTGTATACAATGTAAGTGCTTTGGATAAAAGTGTCTGCCAAATGCATAAATGTAAATGCAACACACAAGAGCAATATCTACAAGGGTAGCATGTACAAAATCAAAAGAATCTTAAAGTTGACATAAAACAGAAGTTGCTATAGTGTTTCCTTCCCTATTGTGACGTATGAATGCAGCGTCTCGAACAAGTAAAAAATGTAGGGCGGGACTTGATTTTGTTCATTGGGAATTGATTGGATGGTTGTGGTTTGCTATTGCTGTGTTCTCATGTGAGTGACATGTGTCCCACCCTCGTGCCAGTAAACACGTCATCAGAGAAGAGAAGAGAAGAGAAGAGAAGAGAAGAGAAGAGAAGAGAAGAGAAGAGAAGAGAAGAGAAGAGAAGGTTATTTTGATTAAAGATTATAAGGGCAGATAAATAAAAAAATAATAATAATAATTATGTGCACAGATCAATGATTTATAATAAATACTGCAATATTCCATGAAATAAATATGACATTTTGATTTCATGGTGACTTTTAAGATAAGAGTTAGAGTATAGACAATAACCTTATTTTATAAAGCGCTAACATGCATTCAGTACAAGAATGGAGATTTATAACATGCTCACTCTGCCATGGTGCCTTTTTAATTCCTGTATTTCTATGTGAATAATTTGGCAACTGGCAACTTTTTTTTTTTAAACATGAATTTTATTTTATAAACCAGTCTTGCATATATATATATAACTTAAAATATTTGATTGAACTAACGTTATTTGGTTTAAAATTCGTCATACCTTTGATAGTCCACTTCTCTCGGATACTTTAGAGAACGGAGAGAGGCTTCCAGCTTTCTTAGACATCCTTTCAAATCACCAGTGCCCATCTCTGTAATGTCAGAGGATTTCATTAGGAGTTACAGTACACAACATTTCAGTACATTTCATTGTTACAGTACACAAGAAGTAAGTTACATATTTTGCATTAACTTAGTTGATTACATTTCGCACTTATTTGCGTTTGTAATACAGTAACAACTGTCTTGCCGATGGATGTATTTTATAGTTAAACAGTTATTGCTAATTCCTCCCTTTTGTTTTTACCGCTGAAATATCCGGGTTTGTTTTTATTGGTTTCTACGCACCAGGAGACGACGGTTCATCCTTTGTTTCACTTCTACACATTCTTGTCTTAGCTTGCTTCTTTTAGGTTTTAAAAGCACATGTTAAATGCAATTTCATGAAATTATTAATTTACTCATGTGTTTTAATTAGTTCACGCATGTATTAATGTATTTATTTTATTAACTTCATCCCTTTATTAATTTTATGTATGTATTTTATTTTATGTTATATTGCGAACATGACAGAAAACATTTCGATCGAAAGTGCAACTGTACGTACCTGTGTTTGATTTACTCTGAGCGAATTGCGTCACTTCCACCAATAACAACAAGAAACGTCAGTCTGGCCAGAGTGTTCGAGGAGGCGGAGAGACAGACGGGAGGAGCGAGTGGACTGATGAATGATAGTGTCACAGGACTCGATCAGCAGCGTTGGAGCTGTCAAGATGGCTGTCCTGGGCTCTTGTTAAAAGACTGAGATGATTTCATCCGTGAGACACTGGCAGATCACTAGCAACTCATTTCGTCGCGGCGGCGGTAGAAGTATTTCATATACACAGAGGTGGGTGGTGCTGCTGCTTAGAGCGATTGACGCTGCGAAAATAAAAACAGAAGCGTTCTACCGCAACAGCCAATCAGAGTTCGAGTTTATGTATCAAATTGGTATTCCAACCAATTGTTTTAGAGCGAGGCGGGACTTTGTGCTTCAGACAAACATGATAGAGGACCTATAGCTTAAAAAATACAAACGGTAGAAAACCTCGATTTGTACGTCAGTCATCACACTAAATAATATATCTTTTTATAATTCACAGTCTCAGATATTGTGCGAATATTTTTTTGTACTTTTATAATGTGTCAGATGAGTTCTCCTTTGTTCGGGCAGAAATCTGAAAGGCTACTGACACAATGCAAATAAAGGCAGACAAATTATGTTAGGGTTAAACTACGTTTTAAGTACTTTTCAATTGACCTAAAATGTATTTTTAGATTCTGTAAATTGTGCTTTTGTGATATTCTTGTATAGCTGTTCTTTCCAGCTTGTATTGTCTCAGTTTACTGTAAATAGTTTTAACACAATTAGAACATGCATGGAGTTGCCAGACCTGTTTGCTTTCACTTTTAATAGAGTTAGATGAGCTAATCACCCATTTAAAAATAAATAAAAGATGTTCATTATATAACTTTAATAAGCGCAAACGTTTTGTAATGATTTAAGAACCACTTCTGCCCTCAGGCAAAGCAGAGGGAAATTGCTTGTAAGAGTTCATTGACCTTGTTCAGATTTCCGTTCCATGTTTTAAGCAGGTCTAAGAATTCCCAAGCTCCTCCTACAGAATGCCAAGGAGCATTGCGTCAGTCCCGAATAAGTAATATGTCAAGATCATATATGAAAAAAGCTGTCATAGAGACTCTGCGACAAAGCAAGTGACCCGAGAGAGCATTCAAGAGGCCATTAAAGACCAGAATAACAAGGCTTCTCATAGACTGAGATATGTTTTAGAGAGAAAGGCCCTTGGAGGGAGGGAGTCAGACAGAGCCACATAAAAAGGCTTAATGCATATCTCAGAGAGAGGATTAGGCTAGTGCTACTGCAGTGGAGATAAAGCTGCCATCAGGGGTTTTATTTCCCAGCGGACTACTGCACACTAGCACTAAAAACAGTTTCCTTTGGGCTGTTTTGCTCTGTCGGATAATGCAAGGATTCGGGGACCTAACAGAAATGATGTGCTGAGAGTTTGAGACCTCTGGATTACTCTGGTTTAGTTTGTAGGAAAAGAAGGCAGAGGGATAAAAGGCTTAATACACGACGCTTTCCTTTAATAATAAATAAATAAATACAATATGAGATTATATGATTTACAAAAGCTCTCATTGAAACAGGGAATGAAAGCAACTTGTGCGTACCAAATGTGAGCGCTGAGATTACATCAGCTTCTCCTGCCTAATGTATATGAAATCAAAAACAGAAACTGATCTAAGACATGAACTCTTAGTAATCGAAATCTGTTGCATGTGTAGTACACTTCAGTTTTTTAATATTCACGAACAGGTCTACAGCTGAGCTGTAATGCAGGAACTCAGTGACATAATTTGACTCAGTTTCAAACTGGAATTTACAGTTGAAAAACATATTTTCACTATTGATCAAAGGTTTGAAATAGTCAAAAACTTTTTTTATATATAAGTCTCTTATGCTAACTAGGGCTGAAATGATGTCATGTAAAATAGAGTAAAAATAGCAATATTGAAAAAAAATATTATTACAATTTAAAATAACTGTTTTCTATTTAAATATCCTATGCTGGCAAAGCTGAATTTTCAGCATTATTACTCCAGTCTTCAGTGTCAAATGATCCTTCAAAAGTCATTATAATATGCTGATTTGGTGCTCAATTATTATTGGTGCTCAATTATTAATAACGTTTCTTATTATCATTATCAGTGTTGAAAACTGTTTTTGCTGCTTAAACAGTGATGCATTTTCTTTCAGGATAGAAAGTTTAAATAGTTAATTGATTTGAAATAGAAGTATTTTGTAACACTATAAATGTTTTTACTGTCACTTGAATAAAAGTATTAATATATATATATATATTTTTTTTTTTTTGTATCTTACTTACCCTAAACTTTTAAAATTGTAGTGTAACGTGGTTTCCACAAAAATATTAAACAGCAAAACTGTTTTCAACATGATAATAATAAGTGTTTCTTGAGCACCAAATCAGAATATTAGAATGATTTCTGAAGGATCATGTGGCACTGAAGACTGAAAAATTTAGCTTTTCATGCTAAAGTTGGTGTAGTGGAATTTTTTTTTTTTTTTTTTTTTTTCTCAAGCTACACAAACTTGTATACAAGTATACTATTTTAATGCATTAAGCTGCAATGACATTTTTTCAGATCTGCAGATGGGTCAGGTTCTGTGGAGGGTGGTGAGGAACCAGCAGCTGCAGCAGCAGTACAGTGAACAGTGCTTCCTCCAGCAGGAGAGAGAGCAGGGCCGAAGGATGGGTCCCCCGCTGTCTGAACCGCTCCAGCAGCGCCGTACGCCACAGTGCCAGGTCCCCGGCTCCGACATCAGCCACCTGCTGCGCGTCCGCAGGGGCAAAGAGGAGCAGGGCTTCATCGATCTTGAGATGCTGCCGCCCGAACTCAGCATCACCATCCTCTCCTACCTGAATGCTACCGACCTGTGCCTGGCCTCCTGTGTGTGGCAGGACTTGGGCAGTGATGAGTACCTGTGGCAGGGGTCAGTGATGCGTTTAGCTTCCATATAAAATATCATCTCAGTATTTTCTGAATAATAATTCAGGGAGAACTATATAAGGGAGGATAATGTTTCTTTCAATGGATTTGATGCCAACTAAACTGTATTCATTATTTCAGCTCTTAGATTTCCCACTATTATGAAATAAATACAAATAGGGATATTACCTATTTTTCCACTAATTGTGTGTTTTAGATTTTAGCATTCCTCCTATTCAGCTGCTTTGTTTTCCTTTGTCTGCCCTCTAGCCTATGCAAGTCCACTTGGGGTCACTGTTCCATATATAATCGAAGGCTTCCATATGGATTTTCCTATAGAAAGCTCTACATGGAATTAGATGAAGGAAGTTTAACCTTCAACGCCAACCCGCAAGAGGTACAAAAACTACAAACTTTTGTTCTGTCTCGCCACAATAATGTCTCTGTAATTAGAGGCCGAGCCATTTAATGTTTAAACGGGCAAAGAACAGAGAAATGATCATAGCCACAGTGTGCTTTGGAAACACAATTCTGACCAACCTCAGCTATGATTAATATGACGGTTTCCTCCTCCACCCTGTAAATTCCCACATAACCCGGCAATGCTCATACTGCAGACTAAATATATTATTTTTACAAGCTCACCTAGAATGAATAATGGTCCATGACATAGGCTTTTAGACCACAACCCGGATTAAAACGAAATGAATGGCTTTTCTCTCATGCAAGCTGCTCTTAAAACATAATTTCTGTTCAAAGATGCATTTGAATGTCTTGACTCCCCCTCGCTCGTGTCTTAGGTTAGATTAGCAAAGCTTTAGCTGTCCACTTAAAGGACATGCGATAGCCTTGCTCCGGACTAAACCGCGGTGTCTGGCAAAAAAGCTCGCCCCCTCCTTCACTTTTTCCCCTAATCCCCACACCCTGTTTTTTGTGGGTTCTTTCGTTCAGGGTATCAGTTACTTCATGTTCAGAGGTATTCTTTTGGACCACCCGAAGGAAATTGCCAAGTTTATATTCTATACCAGAATGCTCAACTGGAAGATGCTGCGGAATTATCTTGATGAACGGTTTGTTCCCTAATTTTTTTCTTTCCCTTTTATTATAATTGTGTATATATCTCACACACGTGTGTGTGTATACATGCATGCATATCTCAATGTATATAATATTCTGCTACTGATAATAACTAAAAATGTTGATTAAGTTTCCCCTGATTGCAGGCGAGATGTCCTGGATGAGTTGGTCACACTTCATAATTTTAGTAACCAGTTCCTCCCTAATGCACTGAGGGACTTCTTCAGACACATTCATGCCCCGGAGGAGCGGGGCGAGTACCTGGAGACCCTCATCACTAAGTTTTCTCATCGTTTCTGTGCCTGCAACCCCACTTTGGTCCGGGAAGTGGGCTTAAGTCCTGGTAAGTGAACTACAGCAAAGTCATTACAGATGCCAGAACGGCACTTCTACTACGATGTGATTTAGTGTGTAATTGCTACATCAAGATCACAGTGGTTTGCTTTGCTCGGTGTCAGACATGTACAGCACGTCGCAAGTGATGTTCACAGATTTTTGCCATAGGCAACAATTAAAGTTGAAGTACTGGTTCTAATTGCGGTACATGCAAATCACAACTTGCAGGATTATTGATTGGAATCAACCATCTTTTATTAGCTGCAGATTTGCATGATCTTGTCTTTGTATAGAGCAACATGTGAGAAATCCTTGTACTAACACTGCCGTTTGCTTCTAAAGCCGAGCTAAGCCCGCTGGCTTAAAGTGTTAGCAGAAGAGGACCCTGTGTTGAGTCCAACCAATCAGAGTTACCGCCTGCAATAACATGTGACTTGTAGTGCATGTGTGCTACTGTACAAGCAGAAAGATTTATTATAAATTACTGACAGAGTTCAAGCCGAGTTGTGCTCTTCTCACATTGTTTCCATTTCAACATATATGTGTATATATTGGCAGTCAAAAGTTTGGACTAATTAATTAATTAATTAATTAAATAGAATCATTAATTAATGCATTTATTTGATGAAAAAAAAAATGCAGTAAAAACAGAAATATTGTAAAATATTCTTACAAAAATAACATTTTTCCATTTGAATATATTATCAAATATAATTTATTCCTGTAATGGCAAATCTGAATTTTTATTACTGCAGTCTTTGGTGTCATGATGACCTTGAGAAATCATGAGTAATGATCTTTTCGAAATCATTCTAATATGCTGATTTGTTGCAACAACAACAAAAACATTTCTTATTATTAATGTTGAAAACAGTTGTGCTGCTTAATATTTTGTGGAAACAGTGATACACTACCATTTAAAAGTTTGGGGCAATTAAGTTATTTAATATATATATATATATATATATATATATTAATACTTTAATTTAACCAATAAATTAAATTGATTCAAGTGCCAGTGAAGACATCTATAATGTTACAAAGGATTTCTATTTCAAATAAATGCTGTTTTTTTTTTCTTCTTTTCTTTTTCTTTTTTTTCTTCATCAAAGAATCTTGTAAAAAAAAGTATCACAGTTTCCACAAAAATATTAATAAAATATAAAGCAGTAAAAACTGTTTTCAACATTGATAATAATATGAACCATTATTAATAATTCAGCACCAATAATAATTGATACTAATTGAGCACCGAATCAGCATAGTAGAATGATTTCTGAAGAATCATGTGACACTAAAGACTGAAGTAATAATGCTGAAAATTCAGCTTAGCAATCACAGGACTAAATTACACTTTTAAATATATTCAAACAAAGAACAGTTATGTTCAAATGTAATATTGTGAAATATAATTACTGTTTCTGCATAATGCAAACATTTTTATTTGAGGTAGGGATTACAACTATACAATGAAAAATGACATAAACACACCCCTCTCTCTCTCGCTCTCGCTCTCTCTCTCTCTCTCTCTCTCTTCTGGTTTTGCAGATGCTGTGTACGTGCTGTGCTACTCCCTCATCCTTCTCTCCATCGATCTGACCAGCCCTCACGTAAAGAACAAGATGTCCAAAAGGGAGTTTATCCGAAACACACGGCGGGCTGCTCAGAACATCAGCGAGGACTTTGTAGGCCACCTCTATGACAACATCTATCTGATCGGCCACGTGGCGGCCTAGGCACTACAGCGCTTGACCCGTCAGAGAGAGCTGGCACGTAAAGCATTAGCAGTGCACTAGGAAAAATTCCACTTGAAGCTGGAAGAAACACTTTCAGAACTCATTTTAAAATGAAGTCCTATGAGCTCTAGATATGATGTGCTGCATTACAGACGTGGAGGACAGCCACAATGTTGAAGAATCAGTGAAGAAAGTCAGTTGTTAGCAGGCTAGCAATGGTAGCGACAAGGTTTACCTACAAGAAACCGCTTAAACATGCAAAACTATGTAGCTACATAAAGATATATGAGATAAGCTATGAAGTCAGTTAAAGCTGAATGTAGACTTAACGGGGCTTGCGTCATATTTACAACGACATCTATTTTCTTCCTCATTCTAATTTGAAAACCTCTCAAATGAATGTCAGCTTTTTTTTTTTTTTGCCATATCTACAAAATTCAGGCAAGTCTAAGACATTCAATCTAGTCACTGTGATATCAAAGGATTGACAGGCTAAAATAGCAGAACTATTGAAAATGAACAAAAGCATTTTATTTTAACTCTGTGTGCACTTTCGTGTTTTAGGAGGCTTTGTGTTTGTGCATTGTCACATGTCTCATCTTCCTTGAGAAGAGTAAAACCCTGTGAGACATTGTATGCACTGAATTTTTATCACGTATGTGTCGTAGGTTTGGTACCTTTTTTTTGGTCATCTTCCTTTCTAATATATAAAAAATTTTTTTTTTTTTTTGCATAGATATTCTGTTAGACCGTTTCCCAATCCTATATAAATTATATACATGCAAATAATTCATATACAAGCAGATGAAATCAGCTATCAAAAATGTATCATCTGAACATCTGAGTACTCAAGAGAAGCTTTTCCAAAAAATGAATTGGACATCTTGTCTTTTGGTTAAGTATTTGCTCTGTTCCATAAATGTGGGTATTTTTTTCTTTCTTTTATTCAGATTTGTC